>NC_071993.2:52737142-53373214 GCF_028885655.2 Pongo abelii
TTAGTTATAGTGCCTGCACAGGGTAAATTTCTTTTTTTTTTTGTTTTTGAGAGGGAATCTCGCTCTGTCCCCCAGGCTGGAGTGGTGTGGCCCGATCTCCGCTCACTGCAAGCTCCGCCTCCCGGGTTCACGCCATTCTGCCTCAACCTCCCGAGTACCTGGGACTTCAGGCACCCGCCACCACGCCAGGCTAATTTTTGTATTTTTAGTAGAGACGGGGTTTCACCGTGTTAGCAAGGATGGTCTCCATCTCCTGACCTCGTGATCCGCCGCCTCGGCCTCCCAAACTGCTGGGATTACAGGCGTGAGCCACCTCGCCGGGCCGTGTATGGCTTTTTACGTGTATGCCTGAGTGTTTAGATTCATAGGTATGGTTTTAGGCAGAGTTTTGCTCATAATATGTGCAAGTGCCACATGCCCATTTTAATATTAGCCTTCAAATAAATAAATAAAGATTGCTTTGAATGAAACCCTATAATGAAAACTTACAATTACGCTCACAGCTGACAGCTGTCATTGAATGTGGTGCATAAAGGTCCTCAAGCATTCGGCCGGGTGGGGTGGCTCACCCCTGTAATCCCAGCACTTTGGGAGGCCGAGGCGGGTGGATCGCGAGGTCAGGAGATGGAGACCATCCTGGCTAACACGGTGAAACCCCGTCTCTACTAAAAATACAAAAAATTAGCCGGGCATGGTGGCGGGTGCCTGTAGTCCCAGCTACTCGGGAGGCCGAGGCAGGAGAATGGCGTGAACCCGGGAAGCGGAGCTTGCAGTGAGCTGAGATCACACCACTGCACTCCAGCCTGGGCGACAGAGCGGGACTCCGTCTCAAAAAAACAAACAAGCAAAAAAGGTCCTCAAGCATTCAGTGCTCTTTTCACCATGTGTTTGAGCTGAGCAGAGCTCATGTAGGCCTTACCCTTCTTTATGTCTGTGGTGAAGCTGTGGGTTTAAAAACACTCTGGCAAAGAGTAACTCCTCAAAGTTGCAGCCCATCCTATGGAGAAGCTCATCAGGAATAGCTGGCTTGACCCCCACTGCTGTGGTTTTCTCTGCTTTAAAATTCTTACTTTTGATACATGAAAACCATAATTTCCCCTGATTATAAAAAATAACTATAGCAAAATCTATAGTAACTATAGTAAAATCTATTAACATAATGCATCTGAAAACTAGTTTTGGCTAACTGATATAATTAGATTTTCAGGCTTTTCCAGATCCCGCTAAGTGAGGATGTAATGTAAACTAATAAAAATAAAGCCTGAGAAGCTTTATGGCATATGGCAGGTCATTTTTATTGATTGAAAAAAAAAGGATGTTTTTACAGCATGTATGAAAATGAAAGAAATCTGTTCGAAAAAATGGGCATTGGATCAGAAATCCAAGTTAAAATAATTTAAATCCAGAAAATACAGGAATGCCTTCACAGTTTAAAACCTATGTTTAGGATTCTACATAGTCCCTGGTCCCTTATTTTCTTTGCTATTCACCATACTATATGCTTAAATACAGCTGCCACAAAGTATCAGTTAAATTGCAATCCCACATAAAGCCCCAGAAAACCTTGATATATAGGGAAGTGAAGCTGGGGAAACAGTTAAGGGTGGGATTGATGATTGACGAATTGAGGATACTGAAGTCAACAGGCTGGACGTATAGGATGTGGTATATCAAAGAGTGGGTATTTAAAACGCAACTGTTAGAGTTCATGAAATTATTGGGGATGGCACTGTTAATGTGTTAGGCTGAGTTTTGCAGTGGGAAAAAGTACCAGTGGAAGGTAGCTCCTATATAAACATCTAAATGCTACAAATGAAAGCTTCTTTGGGCTTATTCACCAGCACACCACTGCATATATGTGAGAAGATGCTGGGGTTGTGGGAGTTGTCTTCCCTCTCAATATCTCTGGATTATCCTTGGGCTGCAGCCTGAGGTATGGAAAAGAGTTGTCTTTAGAATCCCACCCCACCGACTTCCTCCCTGAATGATCATAGGAAAGAGCTAACTTCTTTGAGCCTCAGTTATAAAATTAGGTTTTTTTGAAGGAATTAGAAAGAAGGAATGTGTGTAATATCATAGCACAGTGCCTAGCACATACAAGACCCTGAATGACAATGTCTGTTTCCTTTTAAACTGTGTGTTAGTGGGATGGGAAGAATAAGCCAGATTTTTAGGAAGCTCTGCTAAAAGAACATAGGAAAATGTGTTTAACCATAGCCTCTTAAGTGACTATTCTGAACAGCCCCAGATGGGTGTATTTATTCTGTCTCATTTTTAAATCACGTGTGATCCAGAGGAAGCTGGCTCCCATCTATAGTACAGTGTTATCCAATAACACAGAGCAACGATAAATGTAGTTAGAAGCAGAAAGAATATCAAACACTAATGTAATTATCTCAAACGGAGTTTATGCAATCAAAAGGTAAAATAATCTCTTAAGTGTAGTTAGATTCTTTAATGTTATGTCTCATCTGAAGAATAAACTATCTGAGAAAGGATAGAGCTTAAGTAACTTGAAACATTAAGCAACATTGAATTGAGGTAGCACTAAAAACCAAGAAAGCATTGGTGACACATTACTGGCCTCTATGACAGCATGGCATGTACTTTTTTAAAAATTTCATTTAGAAGTACATTTATTAAGCTGTCATTTAACTTTCTATCAACATATAATACACTTATACTAAGGAAAAAAAGGGTTTTCCTCCATTGTAGACTTTTACAAGCTAACTAGACAGGAACATTAGATGACTTGGAATGTGGGGCTCCACAGATGAGATCCAAACCTACAGTCTTAGTTTCTTTGAAGATTAATGGTCTTCACTTTTATTTTTGTGCAAACCTCTGGTTAATCTCCCAAATAAAACCTCAGTTGATATTAGAAAACATCGTTATTCTACTGTTTTGTACTGTTTTACTAAGGATTAGAGGTCTATTGAATCTGGCATCATAGAAAAAGCTCTATTTCCACCAACAGTGTTGGTGGGACTGTAAACTAGTTCAACCCTTGTGGAAGTCAGTGTGGTGATTCCTCAGGGATCTAGAACTAGAAATTCCATTTGACCCAGCCATCCCATTACTGGGTATATACCCAAAGGACTATAAATCATGCTGCTATAAAGACACATGCACACATATGTTTATTGCAGCATTATTCACAATAGCAAAGACTTGGAACCAACCCAAATGTCCAACAATGATAGACTGGATTAGGAAAATGTGGCACATATACACCATGGAATACTATGCGGCCATAAAAAATGATGAGTTCATGTCCTTTGTAGGGACATGGATGAAATTGGAAATCATCATTCTCAGTAAACTATCGCAAGAACAAAAAACCAAACACCGCATATTCTCACTCATAGGTGGGAATTGAACAATGAGAACACATGGACACAGGAAGGGGAACATCACACTCTGGGGACTGTTGTGGGGTGGGGGGAGGGGGGAGGGATAGCATTGGGAGATATACCTAATGCTAGATGACGAGTTGGTGGGTGCAGCGCACCAGCATGGCACATGTATACATATGTAACTAACCTGCACATTGTGCACATGTACCCTAAAACCTAAAGTATAATAATAATAATAAATAAATAAATAAAAGAAATATACAACACATTGCTGTTAACCATCGTCACTCTAAAAAAAAAAAAAAAAAAAAAAAAGAAAAAGCTCTATTTCTTCAAGGCTTTCCAGTTTATTTGCAATCTGTTGGATTTGACTGAAGATGTCAGGAGAAGCATTACAGATCAGTGACAGTGGGGCTATGGAGAGCTATCTTCCCAGATATCCACACGAGTAATTACTTAGATATTGCAAGCTGAACATGCTGTCTCTTCCCTACTACATTTCTGTTTATCCAAGTAAAGCTAGACACGGTGTTAGAATTAGACACAATAATTCTAGAATTAGAATTATTAAAATGATTTTAAATGTGAAATGTTATAGACATCGTTTTAAAAAATATTTCCTCCCCCTGAAACAACCAGGTACTTTTTTAAGAGAAAACTGACTTACGCTTTTGAAGATTTTGTTAGTTTTTATTAGTAAAGCAAAGAGATTGACGTTTGGATAAACATCAGATATCTTTGGTTAACTGATGTTTAGATAAACTATAGATAATTCATTTATTAACTGAAAGTAATAAATGCAAACACATATGAGAAAGAAGCTCGACTGCAATGAAATTTATTATATATCTACTGTGTTAAACATGGATTTTGCAGCATTAATACGAAACTAGAAAAAACTACTTTTTTATTTTTTGCGCTTTTTCACTTAAAATTACCTTAGTTGAAACTGCAAAATGATGACTTCATTCTTGGAGTAAGACTGTAATAGAGTAAAAAATACATCTCTAGACATGTAGTTACATATCTAGGCTTATACTTTTACCATTTCTTAGATAAAAATTATAATTCTGTAAAAAGTTACTTGGGATTATATTTTAATTGCTGAAAATTACCAGAAAGGTACAAAATCTACCCAGATATTTTTTAAAATGGAAAGTAGGATTTGGTAATGCACAGTTAAAAACAGCAATCAAAAAGTTGTAAGGAACATTGCTGTTTATAAGTTGCTGAGTTAACACTCCTAAAAACAATTACAAATGTCATTTTCTCTGAGCCTCATTCTTTCAGTCCATAAAGAGTTAGTGCTACCTGAGTGCTGCAACAATGCATAAGACACGTTCTTTTAGCTTAAGGGTCTAACACGTAGAATGGGCATAAAAATACACACATAGACAATCAAAGTAGAAGTGCAGTGTGATAAGAATGGCAGAAAGTGGAATGCTATGGAAGTTTAGAGTGCAAAGTGATTTCGTTCCATCCAAGGAACCTGTTGTGATATTTTAATTGGGCCTGTGAAGATGGCGAGTATTTTGTCAGATTCCGAAAAAGTGAGAATTTCTCCATATAGGATAAAATATGAGTAAGGTAATAGGAAAAATCAGGTACAAATGTCTTGTAATAATTTATGTGGACCGAAATGCAGGAAGTAACAAAGAGAATATTGAGGGTTTTAACCAGACTGGACAACTGTGGACTGGGAAAGATATTAATGGATGATGAGAATTCTCGGAAGGGTTTGGACCTCACACAAATATGAGATCTCTTAAACTGGCATGAGTGAGGAGCACTAGAAATAGCTGGTGAGAGATCTGTCTGGGACTTTATTTAAATGGTGTGTAGGTAGAAATAACAGGAGATTAAAAAAATAGATATGAGACTCACTAGAGAGAGAGAGAATGAAAATAAATGAGCAGTTAGTCACACAGATAAGAAAAGAGTAGTCACCTGTGTGTAGTGGAGATCAAATTCATCAGAGCTAAGATAGCATTCTGGATGGATGCAGCCATGGCACTGCAAAGCGGATGTCTTCATGCGTGCTATAGAAGTCATGAGGCACAGGTTTTCGTGGATTCAGAACCATGAATAAAAAAACATGTGTATTAGTCCATTCTCATGCTGCTATAAGGACATAGTGAAGACTGGGTAATTTATAAAGGAAAGAGGTTTAATTGACTCACAGTTCCACATGGCTGGGAAGGCCTCTGGAAACTTACAATCATGGCAGAAGGGGAGGCAAACACATCCTTCTTCATATGGTGGCAGGAGAGAGAAGTTCAGAGTGAAGAAGAGAAAAAAGTCCCTTGTAAAACCATCAGATCTGTGAGAACTCAGTGTCATGAGAACAGCATGGGAGAAATGAGAGAAAAATAAAAATAAAAAATAATAAGACAACAGTAAAATTGCAAATCAAAATAGAGTACAACCACTTCTTATATAACATATTAGCTATTATAAATAATTTACAGATGATTTAAAGTATACTGGAGGAGAAGCGTAAGTTGTATGCAAATACTACACTTTTATATAAGGGACTTGAGCAGCCATGGATTTTGATATTCTCGGGAGTCTTGCAACCAACCTCCCAGGGATGTGAAGGATGACTGTATTATTATATACCAGGGTACTTACTAAGGAAAAGAACATATCAGTGAAACAACTCTGAAAGCAGACCACAAAAAGTTCTATACTTAATTAGAATGGGGCATGAAAGAGCTAAACATGCTTTCTGTCTTAACATAAAACAGCAATGTGATTCTTCTTAATTCAGAAGTTATCTTTGAGTCAGTAAATTTGCATGGAAGAACATCTAACCTAAAAATATAGATTCCTACAGGTTCTAGATGGGGATAACTTTGTCTCTTCCAAATTAATGTATCTAGACACATAGACTTGAAAAATAAAGAGTATCATTTTAATGGCATATATCTTTTAGTATTTAAAAATATAAACTTGAAAGTTTAATAAGAATATATGAACTTAAAATATGATATCTAGGCTTTATATTAAGGAATAAACACAGTCGCTCAGGCAGATGTTTCCTTTATGCAATCACTGCTAGTCTGGATTTCTTCATTAGATCTCTTAGTAGATTTCTGAATATTAGCATAGAGGTAAGTTTTTTCAGTAACACAGCTGGGACTCTTGGCTTCCAAGTATTTGGAACACTCACAAGATTTAGTTTCTTTCAGTTTTGTCATTATTTTCCTTATCCATTTTTTATCTTTGTGTTTATGTTGTCTCCAGTCCTATTCCAAGGATTTTTACAGACTCACTAACTTTAAAAACTTTAAAAACTAACTTTAAAAAATGAGTACAAAGTGTTTAGAAGGAAGGGAATGACTCTAAATAAATTTCTTTGCTTACCTTTATTGGGTCACTTCAAAATAATTTAGAATGGAAATAATTAGGGCTTTATATTCTAAATTAATGATTCTCTAAACTAGGTCCAACAACATTGATGTTACTAAACTATATTTTACTTTTTCTAAAATATTTCCATTTCCATACCTATAATTCTTCATATATTCCTGTAAAGGCTTTATTAGTAGAACTTGTCAATTTTTAATATAGGTAGAGATATAAACATATAACTATTTTTGTAGTATAATTATTGACACATGGAAGACACTCTAAGATGGTGGTGTTCTTTAGTGAATGTTGAATGTCCATGAATATGGGACTCTATAACTTATTGTACCTACAATGTTCTCTATGATCTCGAATATTTCTTAGATTGCTCTAGGATAGATATACTTTCATATAACAACAACAAACAAATGAGAATCAAATAGGTTAAATTATATAGCCAAATTCCTCAAAGGAATTTGTGTTTTGAAATATTTTCAAACACAGAATATTGTCAGAGGTCATCCAGATTTAGCAATATTTGGTTCTTTCCGCAACTATGGATGAAATGAGTTCTGTCATTTACTTTACAGCATTTTTATACTCTTTTTATTCATAATTTTAAGCTATTGTTTCACACTGCGCTTCCAAAATGTAACATGTATCTAACATGAACCTATTGGTTTTCCACTGACAAGGAAGAGATGTAATATTAAGACGTTTACCTAGGTGAATATGAAACTGTACCAACTAAAAGCAATATTTTAGTCAATATTACCTGAGGTGCATTGATTTATATTGTTTTCTTCTATTAAAAAAAAAACACATTCCCATGTGTTTTCCTTTCCTTCATCGTTTTGAAAATATGGAATCAGGTTTTCTTTTCTTTTCTTTTCTTTTTTTTGAGACGGAGTCTCGCTCTGTCCCCTGGGCTGGAGTGCAGTGGTGCGATCTCGGCTCACTGCAAGCTCCGCCTCCTGGGTTCACACCATTCTCCTTCCTCAGCCTCCTGAGTAGCTGGGATTACAGGCGCCCGCCACCACGCACGGCTAATTTTTTTGTATTTTTTTTAGTAGAGACGAGGTTTCACCGTGTTAGCCAGGATGGTCTCAATCTCCTGACGTCGTGATCCACCCGCCTCGGCCTCCCAAAATGCTGGGATTACAGGTGTGAAGCCGCCGCACTCAACCATCAAATAACTATTTGAAGTAGAAAATATGCTAGGCAATATCTGGTCATAGTTTTTAATCTTGACTAATTGAAATGTGATTTTTTTTCTTCTAATCAAAGCAAAATAGATTCTTCAAGTGCTGTGAATATACCCACAGTAGGTGTAAGAAAAAAAATGAGCACCTAACCTTTTGCATATTTGGAGCTGTTTTGCTATTTTATTTTATTTATTTTGAGACAGAATGCCGCTCTGTCGCCCAGGCTGGAGTGCAGTGGCATGATCTTGGCTCACTGCAAGCTCCGCCTGCTGGGTTCACTCCATTCTCCCGCCTCAGCCTCCCAAGTAGCTGGGACTACAGGTGCCCGCCACCGCTCGGCTAATTTTTTTTTGTATTTTTAGTAGAGAAGCGGTTTCGCCCTGTTAGCCAGGATGGTCTCAATCTCCTGAGCTTGTGATCCGCCCACCTTGGCCCCCCAAAGTACTGGGATTACAGGTGTAAGCCACCGCGCCTGGCCTTGTTTTGCTATTTAATGAAACAACTGTATGGGTTTCATAATATGTGAAACTTAGGTATGATAATATGAAAAAATTCTGTTTAGAGAAATTGTAATTAATATTTTTACTTATATCTTAATTCATATGTTGAAAGAAAAATACATGAGGTTTCTATTATGTGCAATATACCAGATAAATTTCTGCACTTAGCATATGGTTATAACTTTTCTGCTAGTGGGAGATATTTCTAATACAGGGGATATTTTTGGGGGGCGGGGGACAGAGTCTCGCTCTGTCTCCCAGGCTCGAGTGCAATGGTGCAATCTCAGCTCACTGCAACCCCTGCCTTCTGGGTTCAGACAATTCTCCTGCCTCAGCCTCCTGAATAACTCCGAGTACTCAGGACTACAGGTGTGTGCCACCATGCCTGGCTAATTTTTGTATTTTTGGTAGAGACATGGTTTCACCATGTTGGCCAGGATGGTCTCGATCTCCTGACCTCGAGATCCACCAGCCTCAGCCTTCCAAAGTGCTGGGATTACCGGTGTGAGCCACTGCACCCGGCTCACAAGGATGTTTAGATAAAAGTCCTTTGAGTTGCAGAACTCATGAGCTAAGTGAACTTGCCTTTTCATGGTAATTAAACCAAATTACTCAGAAGCAATAAAAGGTTTTACGTAAAAGGTGGAATTATTTATTTACTTGTTTATTTTTATTTATTTATTTATTTATTTATTTATTTATTTAGAGATGGAATCTCACTCTGCAGCCCAGGCTGGAGTGCAGTGGCCGGATCTCCGCTCACTGCAAGCTCCGCCTCTCAGGTTCACACCATTCTCCTGCCTCAGCCTCCCGAGTAGCTGGTACTACAGGCGTCGGCCACCACACCCTGCTAATGTTTTTGTATTTTTAGTAGAGACAGGGTTTCACCATCTTGGCCAGGCTGGTCTTGAACTCCTGACCTGGTGATCCACCCACCTTGGCCTCCCAAAGAGCTGGGATTACAGGCATGAGCCACCACGCCTGGCCCTAAGTTAAGTTTTAATGTCACTAATTTAGCATCTTAAGTTTCAAATATCTTTAGCTGAAACAACATTGTCAGTGTTTCACCAGGTTTTTAATAAATTAAGTGTCACTTTAGTGTTTTTTTTTTTTGAGATGGAGTCTCGTTCTGTCACCAGGCTGGAGTACAGTGGCGCAATCTCGGCTCACTGCAAGCGCCGCCTCCCGGGTTCCCGCCATTCTCCTGCGGCAGCCTCCCGAGTAGCTGGGAGTGCAGGCGCCCGCCACCACACCAGGCAAATTTTTTTTTTTTTTTTTTTTTTTTTGGTAGAGACAGGGCTTCGCCGTGTTAGCCAGGATGGTCTTGATCGCCTGACCTTGTGATCCGCCCGCCTTGGCCTCCCAAAGCCTTGGGATTACAGGGATGAGCCACTGCACCCAGCCCACTTTAGTTTTAAGAAATGAAGGCACAAATTATTTCATTCTTAATAATAATAGTGCAGTTGAAAACATCAGCAACCAAACATTTATTTTCAAACAGAAAGAAAAACACAATTTTATTTTTTTGTTAAATAAAAAAAATGACATGGAGCCCTGCAATAACAGAAGTACAGTTTTTGAAGTATAAATTTTGCTTTTTGTGTCCTCCAACCAAAACTTTATTTCTACAAATACTAGAGCTATTTTTTTCTTTCCTAACATTGAGTCTCTTATTGCTTTAGTTTCATGTAATTTTGCTTCCTTTCTTCTGTCCAATTCATTTCTTTCTTCCAGTTCGTTCTAATAGGCATGCATGTAAACATTGACTAAAATACAGCCTAGCTTAAAGACAACTAACCAAACCTACATTCTTTTTTAATACAATGTTTCCTCCATACATCCTGGCTATTATTTTACCTCCCTAATCTTCATAGCAAGGCTTGTTTTTAAGATTTTGCTAAATTATATCCTCTTTCTTATCTTCCAGTTTCTCTTAACCTATTCTCAATCATTCACTTCAGAGTTTTCTCACAATCTCCATCCTGTACATCCATGAGAAAATGTCCTCCTGCATCTTATTTGACTCAGCAGCACTCTACAATACTGAACATTCTGTTCTTTGCTTTACTTTTCTTGGCTTCTGCCATCCACACACTCTATGTTTTTGACTCTTGTTTAATGGGCTGATCTTTCTCAGAATCCTTGGTTACTTCTCATCGTACATTTCCAAATCTTGGTAAAACCTGGGACTTGATCCTGAGACCTCCTTTTCTTCACACTCTTCTTAGGTAATTTCATGCTTTTTAAAATTAGGTTATGTCTCTAACAACATATTTTATGGATTCCACATGTCCCTAGAATATGGCAAACTGCATTCTGTGAACTGGCTTCCTCTTTTTTGTAAATAAAGTTTTATTGGAATACATCCACACTTGTTCATTTATAGAATTGTCACACTGCTTTGACTACAATACAGAGTTGAGTAGTTCTGACAGAGGCTAAAATAAAATATTTACTATGTGACCCTGTAAGAAGAATACTCCCAACCCCTAGTATAGAATAAAATTTTTTTAGCAGAATATGAAAGGCTTTTCATGACTTGTTTCTTAACACTCTTCTGAGGTTTATCTCACAGTTGTATTTTTAGTCCAAGAGTTCCAAAGAACTTGTGGTTCCTCAAATGTTTTAAATCTTCGTGCTTATAATTTTTTGTGTCTCATATGCTTTCAGAAACTGTAATCACTTGGAAAATTAAATTTTTACCCTTCAAAACACAATGGATAAGGCACCTTATTTTCAAAACTTTAAAAAATCTCCCAAATAATTATTACTGTTTATGTGCTATCACGTATACTCTTCTAATATTGTATATATCTCACTGTATTTTAGTTACTTGATTTCACTCAAGTTTTTGAAATTTCAAAAAAGATAAAAAGGAAATTAAAAATTCTCTAAATATTATTTTCATTTTGACATATATAAAGTAAAAATGTTCTTCCCATTCCAGCCCTTCAATTTGGTATGTATCTTTTTCTATATTTTTTATATTCATGAAAAAATGACATAGATAGATATATAATAAAATAGGATAATATACAGTTTTTTGATTTTTTTTAATTAAAAAAATTTTTTTTAATTTTATTATTATTATTATTATACTTTAGGTTTTATGGTACATGTGTGCAATGTGCAGGTAAGTTACATATGTATACATGTGCCATGCTGGTGCGCTGCACTCACTAACTCGTCATCTAGCATTAGGTATATCTCCCAATGCTATCCCTCCCCCCTCCCCCCACCCCACAACAGTCCCCGAAGTGTGATGTTCCCCTTCCTGTGTCCATGTGTTCTCATTGTTCAATTCCCACCTATGAGTGAGAGTAGAGACATGGATGAAATTGGAAATCATCATTCACAGTTTTTAAATCAGATTTGAAAATACATACTGTTAGTTCACTTCTATAGTACATAAAATATTTAGTAAATTAGTAACATTGAATTTCCTCATGGAGATGTTTATTATAAATTATTCAACCAGCTCTATATGATGAATAGTTAGGTAATATCTTTTTTTTGCTATTGTGCACTCTCATAAACAACTTTGTTCATCTATCTTTATCTATTTCTGCTAGAATTTATGTAGCCATTTTTCTTGAAATGAAGCTACAAAATTCTGTAAGAATTTTTTCTCTTATACTTACCTCATAGATTTGGGGCTGTGATACAAATATGTGAACTTTGCTTTATGTCTCTAAACAGTACCAGGTTAACTTTTGGTCCAGAATAAAACACATGTGAATACTTTTTCTTATGTCATTGTCAACAATGGATGGAACTCATCTTTCAAAGTTGACAATTTTATGATTCATGTTTTCAAACTTTTTTTAGTGTATTTAATTACCTTTTATATCCATGTTTCTATTAATTGCAGATCTTTATTAAGTTTACATTTGTCTATTTGGTTGTTATATTCATATTTATATATAGGACTTCCTAATTTAGCAGGTAAATAACCATTTGGTCTGTTTATACTCTTCAAATGCTTCTTCGAAGTTTATATTTTATCATTAGACTTTATTTATAATTACTCTTATTTTGTCTTTGCAAATGCTGCATTACTCGATTTCTTTTCAGAGGCTTTACTCAAGGAATATAAACATTATTTTTCTGTCTTATGTAATGCTTGGACCCCTTATCCATTTGGAATATGTTTTTGTATATGCTGGGTAGTAGCATATACTTTCCTAACTAAATTGAAATACCCCTATATTTACATATCTGATTTTACTTCTGTATGCTATTAGGTTGTAATTTTCTATTTGTCGATTATGTTCCCATGTCAAACAATTTTAATTACAGTAGCTTTACTTTTTTAGACATCTGTTTCTACATTTTGATTCTTATTAGATTTAGATTTAAATTCTTACTGAGAAAAGGGCTCTCACTAATCTCTTTGGTCCCAGGCTTACTGTAGTTTTGACAGATAGATTCTATCACTAAATTATGTATAACTTATTGACTTGGAACTCTATTGCTCTTTGAAATTTCTGTTGTTCCATGTTGGCCAAATACTTACAAAATATATTTTACACCATAATTTTTTATCCAACATGTGCTATATGAAGGACTCTGTATTAAGAACTGCAGAGAATGGAGGAAAAAAGTTCATCCTTAAATAACTTCCATGCTAGTACAGTGAGCATAGTGTGTTCATGTAAATAAGTATGATATAAAATAATATGAATGGTATTTTTAAAGACGAGTAACATGTCAACCACTGAAAAAAGGCTTTTTATATAAACTATAGTTTATGTTAAGCGACGGCTTGACATAACCTAGATCATCTCAAAATATTTCTAGTCAAAGAACAGAGCATAGAGGTGAATCTAGTACATATATATTGTACGTATATATCATATGTATTTATATTATATTTTATATACACACATTATGATATTTGATTGCCGTATTCTCTTTTTCCAATATTAATTCGTGCTTGTCTTGCTGGTAATAAAGACAGTCCTCAGGGCAAAATGTTTTATTATGTTGTAATATGTTAACTTTGGGGAATTGTTCTCCAGTTATAAATATTTACTTCAATAAGGTTTCCAATAAGAATGCCTTGTGTATTTGAGTAATCAAGGATATCGTTAAGAAGCCATTAGATGCTTTGGATGAGATGGGCTCACCTTATCTCATCAAAATTGAGAAATGTATGCAGAGAATCATCCTTTATATAACATTAACTATACTTCTGCTATGTTTATTTCAACTTTCCGTTAAGAAATGAACGAAATGGTATTATAACCCCCAATTAGCTAGTGGTGCACAATTTGCAGTATGATTAAGAATCTTTGATCTTGCACACACTGAAAAATGTTCAGATGTATATAAAAATATATAGCTCAGATGTACATAAAAATCTGAGCATATACATCTGAGTTAGAGAATGACCAAGGCCACTGCAAATCCTTTGCTGTTTTAGAATTAATTTCAATAAATCCATGTTTCTGCAGATCTCGACATTCTCAAAAGGCATTAAAGGGCAGGTAAAGCAAGGTATTTTAATATAACAATTTGATTTAGAGTAAGCACATATTTTCTAATCAACACCTTATAATTATCAGGTAGCTGATTATCTTTCTGGCTATGTCTTTACAATGAATTAAATGTATTTATGATGATAAATACACACACATGTAAATTTTCAAAAACATTTCTTTCTTTCTATGAGGCCAAAAATATGCAGGGTATTTGTATCTATGAACAAAAAAAAATATGAAAATGAGCACATTAGCTAAGTATTCACTTTTTGTAGCAAACTAAGATGTATGTTTAAATATTTTACCAAAATTAATACTGCCTTAGTATTTGATGTTGTTTGAGTAGAGATAGAATTCTGGATTACTAATTAAGTTCACAATCAGGAAATAGTTACATATTACACATTTCCACAATAAAGGTATATGAAAATGGTAATTATGTAGTTTATTTTCAAGGAAACAGTAATGGTATACAATGATGAAAACAGGTGGAATTGGGGAAAGTAACCCTTCATTCAAAGACTATGTTCATAATCCAAGCCAAAAATGAACATTAAGCAAGTGAATGCAATCAAATTCTAGAGTGTCTACTCCCAGTTTCTGAAATCTGCATGAACCTAACTTTTTAAAAAGAGATGGGCATCTCTCTATGTCATCCAGCCTGGTCTTGAACTCCTGGCCTCAAGTGATCTTCCAGCTTCAGCCTCTCAAGTAGCTGGGACAACAGGTGCTGTGCCACTGATCCTGGCTTTTAACCTAAATGTTAAATACATTTGAGAATAGTTACAAAATGAAAATAGTCTTGGATTTTCGGGTACTTAAAACACTTTTTACTTGGAAGCATTCCCCTAATATTTTAAGCAATGTCATTTTAATTGCCTTTTCTTTGATTTTTGAAAGGGCTGACCTTGAAACTGTTCAGATATGAAATATAAAGTCAGTCAGACTGTTGTATTGATTATAAAATAAACCATTGCTGTAGCTTTTTAAAAAGGCTAAATATTTGGCTTTTAATTCCAACAGGTATAAAAACCCAATCTGGCTTTTATGCATGAAATAATGAAACAATTTTCCTCCCCATTAGATTTTGTACTATATAGCATTTAGTGTCATCAGATAGGCCAATTGGTTGTAAAATCAAAAATATTATCTAATGAACGTTGTTCTCTCATAAAGCACTAAAGCAGCAAAAGAGTTGTCTTTAACACGTGCTTTTCAAAATTACATTTGCTTACTACAGTCCATCTTCATTTTTAAGAAATTTGGTAATAATAGACATATTTTAAGCAATCTTTGCTGGCAAAATGATGAAAATAATAAATCATTTTTATTTTAGTTTCAGGAAAGTATGAATGTCCACATTCTCAAGTAGAGATTAAGTGATAAAATAGTTAAAAAAAATCAAATTACAGGCTTCATTAATTTTCTGTAAATTTTTCCTAATAAAAAGGACTTCTAGGGGCTTTTGTGTCTCACAATAAACTTTATCTTATCCAGCATGTATGGAGAAAATAAATTTAGTTACTAGATCCATCTATACTGGGACTAATCTTAAAAGGCATATTGTTGTATCATATATTGTGAACTTCCAATTTTTGGTAAGAGATATATGAGAGACATAAAGATTTTTTTAAATTAAGATAAAGATTATAGAAGATAATATCATACAAATTAATGTATAAGATTAAATGAAATTCTTTGTGTGAATAATTTCAAAGTAATGCTATAAGTGTTTTAGAAACTTGTTTTACAGAAAAAAAATTTTGTATATTTTCTTCAACAATATATTGATTGCATAATTAAGAGGTGAGTTGCTGATTAATACAATCAAGTTTGGTGAGTTGCTGATTAATACAATCAAGTTTGTATAAAAAATAAAATTTTATTGATTAAAAACAGCTGGGTCCAGTGGTTCATGCTTGTAATCCCAATGCTTTGGGAGGCTGAGATAGGAGAACTGCTTGAGTCCAGGAGTTCAAGATCAGCCTTAGCAAGGACAACATAGTGAAACCTATTAAAATGATTTATTGTTATTTAAATAATATTTAAATATTGAGTGTAGTGAATAAAATGTTAAGAAAATCTAGGCTGTTGCATTTATTGAGGGGGAAAACTTTACCAATAAAAATGTGAACTGTAAGGACAATACAATTTATGCCATTAAGAAACAGGGGAAATTGGAGCAGATTGTTTCTGAGAAGAAATACTGTTTTCTTAGGTAGGACCTACACGCTTATAATTTGTTTTACTATTATCCTAAAATTTTTATTCTTAACCTTGATGATTAATTTAATATATTGGTTTCTCCATGTGAAGACACATATAAGTTACCACCTATGAGGAACAGGCTCTTACCAGATAATGAATCTGTTCATGTCGTGGTCTTGCACTTTCCAGCCTCCAGAACTGTCAGAAATAAATTTCTGTTATTTTTTAATTACCAAATTTAAAGTATTTTGTTATAGTAGCCCAAATAGTCTAAGACAATGATAAATGATTCTTTGAAAAATATGAGTATTTTAATTCCAGCCTCTGGATTAAAACACTTAATTCTCATTGTCTTTAAGATAATGTTCTAATTTCTAACAAATCCAAAAACATATTACCACTTTGTATTACTTTAGCTTTGGTAAGAGATTCAGAGTTCTGTTGAGGGTATTTATTTAGATCTATAAATATTATCTTATCATATTTATGTACAAGTATTTTTCCATGTACTTCTCTTTCATATATTAGGACATTATTCAGTAAATTATATTTTGCCTCAACATCTACAACATATTTGTACATTTATTATTTCAATTAAAATAATTAAAATAGATAATACATGAAACTGTATCACAGCGATCACTCCTGTAATCTCAGCACTTTGGGAGGCCGAGGCGGGTGGATCACGAGGTCAGGAGATCGAGATCGTCCTGGCTAACACGGTGAAACCCCGTCTCTACTAAAAATACAAAAAAATCAGCCAGGCCTGGTAGTGAGCGCCTGTAGTCCCAGCAACTCCAGAGGCTGAGGCAGGAAAATGGTGGGAACCTAGAAGGTGGAGCTTGCGGTGAGCCGAGATCGCACCACTGCACTCCAGCCTGGGCGACAGACGGAGACTTGGAGACTCCGTCTCAACAACAACAACAAAAAACAGAAACTGTACCATAGTGAGATGTGAAGTTTGCAACAATAATTTGTTTTATTTTTCATTTACAGAGAAAGAATAATTATCTTATTTCTTAATAACAAGATAGATCTGGTAGTGTCCTTTGTAGCTATCAGGAAGCACTGGGTGTTGCAACACCACTTAGACACTTACTGCAAAGTGATACTTCACCATCAGTTAGAGCAATATGCCTGTGCCTTCATCCCAGGAGGCCAGTAGAGCAGGAAATTGCAAATTAGTGATAGAATCTGGAAGAGCAAGTGAGGTTCAGTTGCCCTATATAATGAAAGAGTATAATGCTTTCTGTTTGATTTTGTAGTTGTGCTGATATTTTTGTCCTTAAACTGCTCCTTTTATTTTCCCTTTTTCTGAAATGGAACTGAAATCACTTTATGGTATTTTACTGTTTTATTTTTTTACAGCTACTTATTCCATTATATGAGCTCTCCAATTCTACTGCTTTTGACAAACTAGGCAAACTAGGCTATTTAGATATGAATCAGAAATGTATTGAAACACAATAATATAATTATCTTGATTTATAATAATGCCTTCTATTTTTAAAATGGACCGATCTTAGCGTAATTTTTATAAAATTAAATTTTCAATAATTTTTTCTAACTCTAACCACATTTCAATAAAATATTAGTAGGAGTTTTAAAATCACAGTCCCAACATTTGAACTGATCAGCATAATCTTCATGATTAATATAAATAAAATGTAGTAGGATTTTATATTCTGCTAAAACCTATTGTTTATAAAATTAATTTGAAACATTTGATTACTTTCCATATCAAAAAGTTTTCAGGGCATATCTTATTATCCATTCCTATCTTCTGTAATCTATTGTCTTCTCTCTTCCATTACTTTGGGACAAATGGTGGAAGCCTGTTTTTTGGGAACTGAGACCATAGATAATTGAGGAATAATTTTTAATAGTTGTTTTCCTATCCATCCTGCTTCAAACTTCAACAGTTGGGGTGTGTGGACGTTAGAATCTAAGAAGAATTTCCTTCTAGGGTTTCTAGAAATACCTGAGATTGGGTAATTTATAAAGAAAAGAGGTTTAATTAACTTACAGTTCCACATGTCTAGGGAAAGCTCAGGAAACTTATAATCATGGCAGAAGGGGAAGCAAACACAGCCCTTTTCACATGGCAGCAGGAAGAAGAAAGGCCAAGCAATGGGGGGAAACCCCTTATAAAATCATCAGATATCCTGAGAACTCACTATCATAACAACAACATGGGGGTAACCACCCACATGATTCAATTACCTCCCATAGAGTCCTGCCCACGACATGCAGGGGTTATGGGTCCAAAAATGATTGACAAAAGGAAAAAACTGGTTTGGGATTTTTATGGTGGTTTAGGGGTGTGGTCAAAGTGAGGGTTCACGACTGCAGGCAGGGTCCTATGAGGTTTTGAACCTCCTGCCAGTGGCAGAGGAGAAAGCATCAGACTCCCTTAACAGCTTGCAACAATGTGGGACAGAAAGAGAGGTGACTCTTGAAAGCTTTCCATAGTCAAACTTTTGATTACAACAACCTATCCACTAAACACATTTTTCTTCCTAAAGACTGAAGTCTGGTCTTTTGTCATACGTTAGCTGATTGAGTATATGATATGAGACTATGAGTAAACAGGTCAAAATCATGAGAAATTTGAACAGACCAACAATGATTTCAAAAGAAAAGCAACATGCTGGATTACTGGTTTCCTCAGAAACAAAACTATAAGAACAGATGGACCAATACATTTAAATTAGCTTAATAAAAATACAATAGCATAATACATCAAGAGAGAAATGTTAGTGATATTAAATAAAAGTGCATGAGCAATTACCAAGAATAATTATGATCCATGAAACATTCAAGAAAGTAAATTCAGAATATCATAGTAATATACATAACAAAACAAGCAAACGAAAACACAAGACCAAGGAAATATTTCAAAAGATGCCACAGAAAGAAAAGTAAAATTTTGAGGAAGAACTATGTGAAAAATAATCATAATGACTGTTTTGGCATTTAAAAATATAAAAGGCAGATTGAATGTACGTAAGTATAAAGTATACTTCAAAATATACAGTATATTTTCTAATATATGAAAGAGGAAAAATAACTAAAAACCCACACATAGTAGTAGCATTTAAAAGACAAAAGAGATGGAGATGACATCAGCAAAATAGAAGAATAGGAAGTCTCGGGCTTCAATCTCTATCAAACCCCCCAACTCCCCGTGCCACCCAACACCTACAGAAAGTATAACCAGCGACTATCCACAGACCAGGCATCTTTTCCAAAACCTCAGTACTTGGCAACTATCCTGAGACACCCATGTCATTTGTGGAACTGAATGAAAACAAATTATATGCATAGGAGTTATCTCCCTATGATGCTGTCCTTCATCCCCCCTGAAGTCAGTCAGCACAATGCTAGACAGACGATTTCCCTGGACCCACAGTTTCTACAGGCAGGCAAAGAAAACTGGAGGCATCCAATCTTCCCTAGCATTCTGAGACACATCCCACAAAGCCCACTTCAGTCTCAACTCATGGGGAACAATGGGCTAATGGCATAGCTAAACTGCCTGGGGTCAGATAGAAACAAAGGAGGCAGAACTCACAGTGACCAGCACACAGATCTCGCTGGTATCTTTGTTTTCCTGACAGCTCAATCAGTGATACCAGCCAATTTTATAACCACTCTTTAAAACTGAGCTGATTGCCTTCATAAGTAAGGTAAGAAGTACATTTAGTTTGAGTCTCTAGATAGCTGATCTCCATGCTTAGCCTCAGAGCAAGACCTAATGACCCTGCCCAGGCAGAGACATTCCCATCTCCATATATTTTGGAGAAGTGTGGAGAAGTGTAGAGACTTAGACCTGCTTAACCTGAGAGATCAAATGGCCACTCAGCCTAAAGCTCGCCACAGGCCTCCACCTGAGTGGGAGGCAATCCTCAGTCATGTATTTCCAAGGAGCACAGCCTCTGGTCCTGCCTGTCCCAAGCAGTGACTGACTAACCTCAGAGCACAGCCGGTAGCCCTGCTCAACTGTGGATCCCATACAGTAGAATTTCCTGGCCAGGAAATACATCGGCTTCCTAGCCTGAATAGAAGGGAAAGTAGTACCCAGCCAGCAGCTCTTCCTGATGGCAGAATCCTACCAGTGATTCTGCTGGATGGCAGAACTCAGCCAGCAGCCCCACCTGACATCAGAGCAAAGTCAGTGATCCCATGAATTAGAGAACACATAACAAGATCTGCCTGCCTGGGATTGTCACCAACTAGCCATTCCAGAGTCACGGGCTAGTCTAAATAGTGAAGGTCTGTTCCTGCCAAATAACACTTAAAAAGGCCAGAAGAGGAGGCTGTCTCCTCAGACGCACAGATAACAATGCAAGCACACAAGGATTATGAAGAATTAGAGAATCATTACACTCCAGAGGAAACTAATAAAGCTCCAATAATGGGCCCTAAAGAAATGGAGATCTCTGTAATGACTGGCAATTCCAAATATTCATCCTAAAAAAGTTCAGTAAACTGTAAGAATATATGGATAAAAAAAATCAAGTAAAATTTGGAAAACATCTCACAAAGTGAGTTTTACAACAAAATAGAAACAATTTTAAAAAATAGAAATCCTAGAGATGAATAATACAATGATTGAACTGAAAAATTAAATAGAAAGGTTCAACAGAAGATATGATTAAGCAGCAGAAAAAAAAGCAGTGATCTGGAAAACAACATTTATAGTTATCCAAAAGGAGCTAAAAGACAAAATAATGTAAAAATATAATGAAATAATACAGGAATTATGGGACCCTGTGAAGAAACCAAACTTACACAACAGAAGTTGTAGAAGATGAAGAAAGAGAACAAGGGCCATGGAGCATATTTTAAAAATAAGAGCTAAAAAAACTTCCATATTCTGTGAATAGATGCCAACATCCAGGTGTAGGAAGCACAGAAGTCTCCACTCAAATACAACTGAAAGAGGAGTTCATCAAGACACATAATAAACTACCAAAAATCAAAGACCAAAAATTCTGGAGCAGCAAGAGATAAGAAACCCATCACATACAAAGAAGTGTCACTATCAGCAGATTTCTCAGGAGAAACACTACAGGCCAGGAAAGAGTGGGATGACATATTCAAAGTGCTAAAGAAACACAAGCTTCTAACCAAAAATACTTTAATCAGAAAACTGGTCTTTTAGGAATGAAGAAGAAATATAAACGTTCCCAGACAAATGAAAGCAAAGGGATGTCATAATCATTACACCAGTCTTGTAAGAATTGCTAAAAGGACTTCTTTAAGCTGAAACAAAAAGCCACAAATTAATCATGATACATATGAAAGTACAAAGCTCAGTGGTCTAAGTAAAGCAGAGTCATATACGGAATACTCGAGTACTGTAATGCTCACATGTAATTTCATCCCTGGTACAAGAATTAAAAGACAAAACTATTAAAAATATAGCTGAAATAAATTGTCAAGGAACACACACTACAAAATGATGTAAATTCTGACCTCAATAACATAAAATGTGTGTGGGAGGAGCAAAAATGTGGAGTTGTATGCAAGTTAAGTTGTTATCTGCTTGAAATAGGCTGTTATTAATATATGTATATGTTATATATAAACCTTATGAGAAACACAAAGCAAAAATTATTAGGACAGAAAAATTGGAAAGGTCAAAGCATACCACTTCTTAAAAAAAATCAATATATAAGGGAAGACAGCATAAGAGGCAGAAAGAAACAAAGTATCTACAAAACAACCAGAAAACAATTAACAAAATGGTAGTAGTAAGCCCTTGCCTATCAATAATTACCTTGAATATTAATGCATTAAATCCTACAAAAAAGAGAGTAACTGAAAGGATAAAGAAACAAGCCCCAACTATTCGCTGCCCATAGGAGCCTCACCTTGTATTTTAGGACACACACAGACTGAAAATGAAGGGATGGAAAAAGATATTCCATGCAAATGAAAACAGAGAAAAGCTCAAAAACTGAAATAGGAGACACATAAGAACATTATATGATGATAAAAGAGTCAATTTATGAGGAGCATATAACAATAGCAATTACACATATACTCAACGTTGGAGCACTTAAAATATAAAACAAACATGAAATGCTCTTGAGAGAGAGAGACATTACCATACAGTAATAGTAAGGGACTTGAATATATCACTTTCAACAATGGACTGATAATTCAGACAGAAAACTAATAAGAAAACATGAGACTTGAACAACGCATTAGATCAAATGGACCTAACACACATATACAGAACATTCCATCCAATAGCAACAGCATACACAATCTTCTCAAGCTCACAGAGAACATTCTCCAGGATAGATCACCTGCCCGGCCCAATTTACTAATCAGAAAGGAATAGATCGGCCTGGCGTGGTGGCTCACGCTTGTGATCCCAGGACTTCCGACGGCCGAGCGCGGGGCCTAGGAGTTCCAGACGGGCCTGGGCAACATAGTGAAACCAGGTCTCTTTTTATTTTTTCTCAGGAGGAGTTTCGCTCTTGTTGCCCTGCTGGAGTGCAATGGCGCGGTCTCGGCTCTCCACGGCCTCCGCCTCCAGGTTTGGGTGGTTTTCCTGCCTCAGCCTCCTGAGTTGGTGGGATTGCAGGCGGGAGCAACCATGCCCGGCTCATTTATTATTATTATTATTATTATTATTATTATTATTATTATTGTTGTTGGTACAGACGAGTTTTCTCCGTGTTGGTTAGGCTGGTCTCAAACTCCCGACCTCACGTTATCTGCCCTGCTCGGCCTCCTGGGGTGCTGGGGTTGCAGGCGTGAGCCACCGCCCTGACCCAATTTATTAATCAGAAAGGAATACATCGGCCTGGCGTGGTGGCTCACGCTTGTGATCCCAGGACTTTGAACGGCTGAGTGCGGTGGATGGCTTGAGCCTAGGAGTTCCAGACCAGCCTGGGCAACATGGTGGAACACGGTCCCTTTTTTTTTTTTTTTTTTTTTTTTAGAGGCGGAGATTCGCTCTTGTTGCCGGGCAGGAGTGCAGTGGCGCGGTCTCGGATCCCCGCGGCCTCCGCCTCTGGATTTGGGTGGTTCTCCTGCCTCAGCCTCCCGAGTAGCTGGGATTGCAGGCGTGAGCCACCATGCACGGCTCATTTTGTAATTTTTTTTTTTTTTTTTTTGGTACAGAGGGGGTTTTTCCCCATGTTGGTCAGGCTGGTCTCAAATTCTGGATCTCAGGTTATCCCCCGCCTCGCCTGTCAAAGTGCTGGGATTACAGGCGTGATCGACCTGGCGAGGTGGTTCACGCTGTTAATCACAGGACTTGGGACAGCAGAGCGCCGCATATCGCTTGAGCCTGGAAGTTTCAGACCCCCCCGGGCAACATGGTGAAACCCGGTCCCTTGTTTTCTTTTTTTTTTTTTTTTTGAGGCGGAGTTTCACTCTTGTTGCCCAGGCTGGAGTGCAGTGGCGAGGTCTCGGCTCCCCGCGGCCTCCGCCTCCGGGTTTGGGTTGTTCTCCTGCCTCAACCTCTGGAGGGGCTGGGATTGCAGACGTGAACCACCATACCACCATATCCGGCTAATTTTTGTATTTTTGTATTTTTTTTTTTTTTTTTTTTTTTTGGTACAGACGAGGTTTCTTTTTGTCAGGCTGGTCTCAAACTCCCAACCTCAGTTTATCCGCCCGCCTGGGCCTCCCGGGGTGCTGGGATTGCAGGAGTGAGCCACAGGGTGCTGGGATTGCAGGCGTGAGTGACCGCGCCAGGCCCAATTTATTAATCAGAAAGGAATAGATCGGCCTGGCGTGGCGGCTCACGGTTGTGATCTCAGGACTTTGGACGGCTGAGCGTGGCTGATCGCTTGAGCCTAGGAGTTCCAGGCCGGCCTGGGCAACATGGTGAAACCAGGTCTTTTTTTTTTTTTTGAGAGGGAGTTTCGCTCTTGTTTCCCAGACTAGAGTGCAGTGGCGAGGTCTCTGCTCCCCGCAGCCTCCGCCTCCCGGGTTTGGGCGATTCTCCTGCCTCAGCCTCCCAAGTGGCTGGGATTGTGGGCGTGAGCCACCATGCCCGGTTAGTTTATTTATTTTTTATTTTTTTGGTAGAGAGGGGGTTTCTCCATGTTGGTCAGGCTGGTCTCCAGCTCCTCACCTCGGGTGATCTGCCGGCCTCGGCCTCCCGGGTGCTGGGATTGCAGGCGTTTGAGTCAGTGCGCCTGGCCCGATACCCGGTCTCTTAAGGTTAAAACAAAACAAAAACCACAAAGATTAGCTGGGCCTGGTGGGCCCTGCGGGTAGTCCCAGCTACTCCGAAGTCTGATGTAGGACGATTGCTTGAGTCCGGGGTGGAGGTGGCAGTGAGCCATGATGGCGCTGCTGCAGTCCAGACTTGGCGACAGAGCAGGGCTGTGTCTCAGGAAAAGGGAAAAGAAAAAATAAAGAAAAAGCATACAAAATTGCTAAATCAAGGAACAGCTTGACGGTATATTATTGAGAGAAATAGAGGCAAAGGTTAGCAGACACCAGTGTTCACTAAGTGGAACTGCAGATGTCTCCAGACAGGAAGCTGCTTCTTTTCCAAAAGAAATCTATTATTGAACAACAAAAAAAAAAGTTGTAGATTTGTAGGTTAAAATACACAAGTAGCTATACTTTATATAGCCGCGACCCTCTTGTAGCACTGCTCTAAGCCTTTTCCTGCTCTGAAATAGTTACTATTGTTACCTCCCTTGTAGAGAAAACAGATGCTAGAAGTTGTTGTGGAAGGACCAGGGAAACTGACTATGAAATTGACTTGTTGTAAGTTTCGGACTTAAAGGTTCTTCCTGCTCTGCTCCCTACATTGCCACATTTTAGTTAACCTATCTCTTAAAATACTGGTACTTTCTATGTTTGGAGGGACTCTTCCTGCAGTTTGAAGTTTTTTCTTGCACTAAGCATTTGGTCATAAGATCATCTGAGTTTTATGTCAATTTAAGTTTAGACATTGTTCAGTTAGGAATGTAAATATGAGCAAACAGGTATCTGATCGAAATAGATAACCTAGAAAAAATCACTTATGAGAAAGTCAAGAAAATGTGAACTCTGGATTTGTGGCTATTTTCAGAATGTATTAATTTTTTGGTATTTAATGGCATTGTGAATATATTTATTTTTAAAAATGCCTTGTCTTCTACAGATATATATATAAGGTAATTAAAAAATGATATGATGTATATGTTTTACTTCAAAATAATTCAGAGGAAGAAGGAATGTAAATATGAGCAAACAGGTATCTGATTGAAGTAGATAAACTAGAATAATCACTTATGAGAAAGTCAAGAAAATGTGAACTCTGGATTTGCATGGATTTGCAGCTATTTTCAGAATGTATTAATTTTTTGGTATTTAATGGCATTGTGAATATGTTTATTTTAAAAAATTATTTGTCTTCTATGGATACATATAAAGTAATTAAAAATGATATGATGTATAGGTTTTACTTCAAAATAATTCAGAGGAAGAAGGAATGTATACATATGAAGTGGGAATATAAATGAAACAAAACTGGCTGTGGCCAGGTGCGGTGGCTCACACCTGTAATCACAGCACTTTGGGAGGCCGAGGCAGGTGGATCACCTGAGGTCAGGAGTTAAAGACCAGCCTGGCCAATGTGGCGAAAACCCATCTCTACTAAAAATACAAAAATTAGCCGGATATGGTGCCAGGTGCCTGTAATCCCAGCTACTTGGGAGGCTGAGGCAGGAAAATCGCTTGAACTCGGGAGGGGGAAGTTGCAGTGAGCCAAGATCATGCTACTGCACTCCTGCCTGGGCAACTGCAGCGAAACCCCACCTTTAAAAAAAACAAAAACAAACTGTCTATGCCATGAATGAAAAATTGTTGATGATGTGTATACGTAGGGGAGTTATATTATTTATCTCAACTTTTTTTAGGTTTGAAATTTTTGTTGAGCAAATGCACACGTCCCTTGATAACTGGGGCTGCTTCCCCGTTATTCTTGCAGTAGCCCTTCTGATTTTCACTTCATCTTCATTTCTTAGAGATTCTGGAATTTTTTTTTTTTTTTTTGGCAAGTTTAAGTATGTCTTTGCAAGGACTATCTAGCATGTCTATTTTATGAGAAAGGCTTTGCAGAGTACCTACTCAGCCATATTATCAGAAACAGAAATAGTTTCCAGAGTCTTGTCTTGTCCTGTTTAGATTTTTTAATTTCCAAGAACAGTCACCTTCTACCAGACACTCTGATGTTGGAAGACAAAGCATATTTTGTAAGTGGCATGATTTCTGGGCTCCAATTTAGAACAGAGCCACAGCTTTCAACAATCCAAAAATAACTTACTGTAACTCACCATATTTAGAAAGATGAAGATTATTAAAAAAGGAAAACCTTAATTTACTATGTGACCTCTAAGTATCTCGGCTGAAAATTGTAAAGATAGAAAGACAGAGACTGTAATCATGCACTTAATGAAGCGCTAAATCAAAATATATTTGGCATATGTGAAAGAGTTTAATTTTATCCCATTTTTTACTGGCACTATAGGTATTTGCAAGTACGTATATAAAATTACAGTGTTACATATAAACTACCAAAAAAGAACTTAAGAAATGAGACTAATCTAGCAAATGTATTTAAAAGTTTATCTTAAGGGAATAATGAAGGATGTCCATACAAGAAGATTTAGCCATGACATGAAAATGTTCTTCCTGGCAAATCAGTGGAAATTATTAAATGTGCAAAAGGGAACTGTTGGAATAAATTATAATACCTTCATATGATCGTATATCATAACCTTTTAAAATGATATTGAAGAGTTGCATAAATTGACTTAAACACAGATTCATAACACATCACTGAATAGGAGAAATATGGGCCAGCAAAGAACATAGAGTTAGTCCAATTTCTACAAAAAAAAAAAAGAAGACTAATAGCGTGACAGCAGGGAAGGGGGAATATGTCAATGTATATGTGTATACGTATATATATGCATAGAAAGTATGAACTTGAAAGGATATATATCAAATTGTTTACACAGATTACCTCAGAGAGGTAAATAACTGGCCTTTGGTGTTCTGTATTCCACAGATTCTGAATTTTCTTTTTTTATTTAAATAGAGATGGGATCTTAGCCAGGAGCAGTGGCTCACACCTGTAATCCCAGCACTTTGGGAGGCTGAGGAGGGCAGATTGCTTAAGGCCAGGATTTCAAGACCAATCTGGCCAACATGGCAAAACTCTGTCTCTACTAAAAATTCAAAAATTAGCGAGGTGCAGTGGCTTATGCCTATAACCCCAGGTACTTGGGAGGCTGAGGCATAAGAATTGCTTGAACCAGGAGGCAGAGGTTCAGGGAGCTGAGATCGCACCACTGCACTCCAGCTTGGGCAACAGACCAAGACTCTGTCAAAATATAAAAACAAAACAAAATGACAACAACAACAACAACAAAACAGTAATAAAGAGAAAATCTTATGGACAGGAGCAACGTCTCATGCCTGTAATCACAGTGCTTTGGGAGGCCAAGATGAGAGAATCGCTTGAGGCCAGGAGTTCAAGACCAGCATGGGCAACATAGCAAAACCTTTTCTCTACAAAAAATTTAAAAATTAGCCAGGCATAGTAGTGCATGCTTATACTCCCAGCAACCTGGGAGGCTGAGGTGGGAGGATCACTTGAGCATGAGAGTTGGAGGTTGCAGTGAACTGTGATCATACCACTGGGAAGTCACGACCCCATCCCTGCCTCCTTCCTCTGTCCTATGCTAGCAAAAAATAAGTTTCCCAGCCACAAATAATTATTAGAACCTCCTCCCCATGTGCCACCTCCAACCACCGCTAGGTATGATACAGGGTTAGGAGTTCATGACCAGCCTGGCCAACATGGTGAAACCCCATCTCTACTAAAAATACAAAAATTAGCCAGGCGTGGTGGCACACGTCTGTAGTCCCAGCTACTTGGGAGGCTGAGGCAGGAGAATTGCTTGAACCTGGGAGGTGGAGGTTGCAGTGAGCTGAGATCGTGCCACTGCACTCTACCATGGGCAACAGAGTGAGACTGTGTCTCAAAAAGAAAAAAAAAGTATATTCTCTAAGGGTGTAATGTTTTTATTTATTCTTAAGATTTTCCTTATTGATTTTATGATGTTTAGATCTTCTAAATCCTTATTTTGTTCGCTTGCTCTCTGTTGTATTGAGAGTAGTGTTTTAAAGTTCCCAATGATGAGAGCCTTCCTAACTATTCCTTAGTACCTCTGTGGTTTCTATTTATGGTGATTTTGGTACACAGACATTCATAAGTATTGTATCTTCACTGTGAATTGGGTTTCAGCATTAAAAGTTTTCTTTCTTTGTCATGCTTAATGTTTTGTGGCCTAAATACTACTTACATAAGGATTGCTATTCCATTCCTTGCTTTTTTAATGTTTTCATTTGCCTAGTATGCCTTTGTGCATGATTTTTTTTTTTTTTGAGACAGAATCTTGCTCTTGTCACCCAGGCTAGAGTGCAATGGTGTGATCTTGGGTCACTGCAACCTCCTCCTGGTTCAACCAATTCTCCTGCCTCAGCCTCCTGGGTAGCTGGGATTACAGGCACCCGCCATCACGCCTGGCTAATTTTTATATTTTTAAGTAGAAACAGGGTTTCACCATGTTGGCCAGGCTGGTCTTGAACTCCTGACCTAAGGTGATCTGCCCACCTCAGCCTCCCAAACTGCTAGGATTACAGGCGTGAGACACTGCACCCGGCCTTGTGCATAAATTTGTATCCTTTCTCAATCACTTTGTTTTAAGTGTGTCTTTTATATTCTGCAAATATTTGGGCTGTGTTTTGTGATTCAAAGTGATGTTTTGATAGTTAAGCAGCCATTCATATTGATAAATATGACTGTTGATAGATTTGGCCTCAATTGTGTCACACTATTTTATAACTATGTTTATTATAATTGCTGTGTTTTCTTTTCTACAAGTCCTGTATTAGTTGCTTCTATATTTAAAGAAATTTAACTGGCCAGGTGCAGTGGCTCACACCTGTAATCCCAGCACTTCGGGAGGCTGAGGCGGGCAGATCACGAGGTCAGGAGATTGAGACCATCCTGGCTAACACGGTGAAACCCCGTCTCTACCAAAAATACAAAAAAATTAGCCAGGCGTGGTGGTGGGTGCCTGTAGTCCCAGCTACTCAGGAGGCTGAGGCAGGGGAATGGCATGACCCCGGGAGGTGGAGTTTGCAGTGAGCGGAGATCGCGCCACTGCACTCCAGCCTGGGCCATAGAGCAAGACTCCGTCTCAAAAAAAAAAAAAAAAAAAAAAAAAGAAAGAAAGAAAGAAAGAAGGATCTGATAACAGTTTAATTCTTTTGTCCTTGTCATTTATTTGTGTGATCTTTTCTCTTGAAGACCAGGAAGAGTTTATCTTTAAATGTTCCACTTTACTTCGTGTGCTCTTCACTACACAATTGTAAATTATTCTTTACCTTTTTTTATCCTAATACATGCATAGTTACATTGATATATTTGTTTTTAGACATAACAAGTTTTGATGTGCATTCTTGTCAATATTGTTTGATTCAAAATCTTTTTTTTTTTTTTTTTTTCCTGAGACGGAGTCAAGCTCTGTCACCCAGACTGGAGTGCAGTGGTGCGATCTCAGCTCACTGCAACCTCTGACTCCCGGGTTCGTGCCATTCTTCTGCCTCAGCCTCCTGAATAGTTGGGACTACAGGCGCCCGCCACCACGCCTGGCTATTTTTTTTTTTTTTTTTTTTTTAGTAGAGATGGGGTTTCACCGTGTTAGCCAGGATGATCTCGATCTCCTGACCTCATGATCTGCCTGCCTCAGCCTCCCAAAGTGCTGGTATTACATGCGTGAGCCACTGCACCCAGTTCAAAATCTTTAAAGGCTAATAATTTTGCTAACTCATGACTTGAAGTTTACTGTTTCAGGAGAATTTTCCCAAATACTCAGTTGACGTGAGTTTATTTCAGCATAAATTTTTGCAACATACTTTTAAATATTAGTTCTTATTAGTTTATTCCATTGTTTTATTACTTTTTTCCAGGGACTCCAACTTTGTGAATAGTGCCTTTGCTTAACTTTGATTTCTACCACTTTTCTGTGATATCTTTTTTCCTTAGGTCATTTTCATTCTCCAGGTTGTTCCTTCTGAGGTCCTTCTGAGAGAGAATGTGTACTGTGCCTCTGTCCTACCTTCTGGTGGTTTGCTGAAAGTACCATTCTTTGGGTTGTAGAAACACATCATTCCAGTCTTTGCCTTTATCTTCATGTGACATTTTTTTCTGTGTGCATGGCTGTCTCTGTGCCCAGTTTTCCCCTTCTTATAAGGATACCAGTCATATTGGATCAGGGCTCTCCCTGATCATGTCATCTTAACTTAACCATCTGCAAAGACCACATTTACAGGTCTGGGTATTAGGACTTTGGAATCCTTTTGGAAGACACAGTCTACCCATAACAAGTATGTACCATACCTAATTCAACCATTTTATAAAAGAGCATTTAGGTTATTTTCAATATTCTGAAATTCTAAACACACTGTATGTTGTCCACATGTATTTTCATATTATTTGATGTGTGCCTTTCTGCTTCTGTATCTTTCACAAGTGTGTTTAAGTTTTCATCATATGGTTTTTGTGCATTTCTAATTAACCTTTTTCCTAAATTATTTTTTACTACTGTAATGGGATTTTTTTGTAGTGTTATTTTTTCTAACATTAATTATATGTTTGAAGACTATTGATTTTTGTTGGTTAACTTTGTATCATTTTACCTTACTGAATTTATTGTTTGAGCTAGTTTTATCTTTTTATCGTTAGGGATTCTAGATGTGCTGTCACATCACTTGCAAAAAGGAATTGCTTTATGTTATATTTTTCAATTCATATATGCCTCTAATTGATTCTCAAATCTGAGTTTATTTCCATGTTGATCTTGTGTGCTCGTATTGCCGAAATCACTTATTAGTTGAAGGAATTATTTCGAAGATCCTTTGGGATTTTCCCTATAGTTCCTTATATTATTTCCAAATAGGGACAGTTTTATATCTTCCTTTATAATCTATATGTTTTTTTCTTGACTTACCATGCTTGCTAGAAATTCCAGTACCATATTGAATAATAGTGGTGAAAAGTGGACATCCTTGTCTTTTCCTTATCTCAGGGGGAACATATACATTCTTTCTTAAATATTATGTCCTATAGGTTTGGGGTAGATGTTCTTTATCAAGCTGTGGAAGTTCTACGCTGTTGATAATTTTCTGAGCATTTTTATCATGAATTAGTATTGAGTTTTATCGAATGCTTTTTCTACATCAATGAGTATGATCATGGGATTTTTCTTTTTTGACATGTTTGTATGGTTAATTACATTGATTTTTAAAATATTGAACCAGCTTTGAATCTACAGAAAGAATACCCCCTTGGTCATGCCATTCTATTCTTTTATACGATGTTGAACAGTATACATTTGCTTGCATTTTGCTAAGAGATTTTGCATCTAAATATAGAGAGATATTGGTCTGCAGTTTTGTGGGGTTTTTTTTTCTGGTCATTGCTTAATTTTGATATTAAGGTTACTGGCCTCATTAAATACATGGGAAGCAGTCTCCTTTTCTATTTCCATGAAGGCATTATGTAGAATTGGCATTAGTTCTTTAAGCATTTGGTAGAGTTTGGCAGTAAATCTGTCTGTGACTGGAGGTTTCCTTTTGGGAGTTTTTAAATTATGAATTTGATCTGCTTTCTTATCCATTTATTTACTTTTTTGAGATGGAGTCTCACTCTGTCACCCAGGTTGCAGTGCAGTGGCACAGTCTCAGCTCACTGCAACCTCTGCCTCCCAGGTTCAAGCCATTCTCCTGCCTCAGCCTCCTCAGTAGCTGGGACTACAGGCATGCGCCACCATGCCCGGCTAGTTTTTGTATTTTTCGTAGAGATGGGGCTTCCCCATATTGGCCAGGTGGGTCAAGAACTCCTGACCTCAAGTGATCCACCTGCCTCAGCCTCCTAAAGTGCTGGGATTACAGGCATGAGCCACCACACCTGGCCTGATGTGTTTTTTAGAAACAGGGTCTTGCTGTGTGGCTGCTGGGATTACAGGCGTGAGCCACTGCGCCTGTCCTTGATTTTCTTAATAATTATTTGAGTAGTGCTATTTAAATTGTTTATTTCCTAGTAATAGATGTTTGTGGTTATTTGAGTTTTTTGAGAAATTTGCCCATTTCATCTTACTTGTCAGGTTTATTGTATCTGGAGAATTATTCATAATATTTCCTTAATATAATTTTTATATCTTCAGGATCTGTGATTATATCCCCTGGTGCATTCCTAATGTTGTTGATTTGTGTCTTCTCTCTTATTATTTCTATTAGTCACATTGGAGGTTTATAAATTTTACTGATCTTCTAAAAAATGCTTTTTGTTTCATTTTTCTATATTTTTCTGTTTTCAATTTCATGAACTCATTTGTATTATTTTTTTGCTTGCTTTGGTTTTATTTTTCTTTTTGTTTTATTTTCTGTATGTGAAAGCTTACAGTTTGACTTGAAATGTTTTCTAATATAAGCATTTAGTGCTATAAATTTCCCTCACAGCTCTTGTGTATTGGTATACCACACATTTTTATATGCTGTATTTTCATTTGGTTCTGGGTAGACATTTTTGTTATTCTTTGTTTGTTTCTATTTCCCATGAGATGAGACTTCTTCTTTGGCCCACAGATTATTTAGAAGGAAGTTGTTTAGTTTCTAAATGTTTGGAAATTTTCCTGTTACCTTTTTCCTGTTGATTTCTAATTTGATTCTATTTTGGTTAGAAAGCACACTGTGTACGATTTCAGTTTTTTTAATGTCACAGGACACGATCCCAAAAGTCCCTGTGGACCTATCTCTTCTGTTTTTGTCCCCCTTTTCTCTGTTGGTCAGGGTAGTTTCTATTTTCAGGTTCACTGGTTCTCTCCTCTCTCCTTTCCACTCTGTTGTAGAGCCTGTCTACTGAGCTATTTATTTCAATTCTTTCATTTTGTTTAGAAATTTTATTTGAGATGGAATCTCACTTTATCACCCAGGCTGGAGTGCAGTGGCATGATCTCCGCTCACTGCAAACTCCACCTCCCAGGCTCAAGTGATTCTCCTGCCTCAGCCTCCTGAGTAGTTGGGATTGTAGGCACCTGCCACCACACCTGGCTAATTTGTATATTTTTAGTAGAGACAAGGCTTCATAATGTTGGCCAGGCTGGTCTCAAACTCCTGACCTCAGGTGATCTGCCCATCTTGGCCTCTCAAAGTGCTGGGATTACAGGTGCAATTACTTCATGTTTTTATTCCATTTTTTTTTTTTTGACAGAGTCTCACACTGTTGCCCAGGCTGGAGTGCAGTGGTACAGTCTCAGCTCACTGCAAGCTCCGCCTCCTGGATTCATGCCATTCTCGTGCCTCAGCCTCCCAAGCAGCCGGGACTACAGGCACCTGCCACCACACCCGGCTAATTTTTTTATATTTTAGTAGAGACAGGGTTTCACCCTGTTAGCAAGGATGGTCTCAATCTCCTGACCTCCTGACCCACCCACCTCGGCCTCCCAAAGGGCTGGAATTACAGGCATGAGCCATCGTGCCTGGCTTCATGTTTTTATTCTTAAAATTTTTATTTGATTTTTCTTTATGTCTTCTATTTTACTTCTATTTTTCTACCTTTTCTTTTGATTCAAGCATTCATGTAATTGCTCACTGGGGCCTTTTCATGGGATGTGCTTTAAAATTCTCTTGTTAGAGAGCCCTGGGTGGTGGGGTGAGCATGGAAGTCTACCTCCCTGCACACTCCTTAGCTGAAGGTGGTGGGGATGGAGACACATTTTTTTCCAGTGGTGTTTTCCTAGACTTGGGTGGTTACTGTCTAAAAGTTTTCTGGCTTGTTAGGCTGATCCTTTACTGGGGCTTTTTTTTTCCCTCTACTTCCATTACCATTTCCAGGTTGATTCTTCTTCAGCGCCAACTATAGAATACCTGAGATGACAAAACCACCCAAGTCCCAGGGGCCTTAGCCAGCCTGCCTTTCTCCACCTTTCATATTCATCTTATTTTTGTTTTAAATGTAACTTCCAGGATTGTTATCTACACTTAATAGGAGAAGCAGAGAAAGGCATTTACTCCATTTTGTCTGGAAGTGGAAGTCCATTATTTTTATTTTTTAAAGTATTTTATTTTATTTAACAATCAGCAGTGCATACATAGTAGTTTGACAAAGCAGAAAGTGCATGCATTTCCCTTTCAGTGTTAACTTTGAACACCTGGCTGTCTCTCTCCATGCATATTTATGGAGATAAGTGTTGGGCATTGTAGTAAGGTGAAAAGAGAGATGAACAGATGAATGAATGAAGAGACAGAAAGAAAACTAGCATTGTTTAGTAATAAATAGATTTAATAACATAAAAAATTAATGTTACTTGAATTTAAAAAGAAAAAGTAACTAGAGAACTAAAGAAATTGCTGTTCTTCAAGAGAACTTATATTGAACAAAAGAAAATTCTTGTTTTGGAATATTTCTCTAAGAGTAAAAGAAAAAAGGTAAGACAGTTATGAGAGACTCACTGTGTTTGTGCCTACATGATTAGACATTCAACCTTGCTTACATTTCTTCTCCCTCTCTTTTGTCCTCTATGGACTGTTTTTTAAATTGCTGTAAAATTATTTTTACTTTGTCAAGATTTACTTATTTAAATTTTTGTCTGGACCCATATTCCTGTAACTGTTTTTGTCAATTTAACATTTAAATTCTCATTATACCATGTGTTCTACGTTGATTAGTTAAGTGGTTCCAACCACCGTCTTACAAGGACAAAAAAGAAAAATATGTCTGGTCTTAACAACAATGCAGTAAGCCAAGAAAGAAAAATAAAACGTATAAAGATTGGGGGGAAAAAACAGCCCTCATTACCATTCATCCAGTAGTAATTTTATTCTCTAGTTCTTCACTGTGATCCTTCCTTTTCTCTTGGGTGGGGGGGTGGTGGTGGATTTAAGTATCAAGTAGTTAAAATGTTCTCTCAACCTGTGTCTTGAATAATGAGAAGAAAATGTTCTTCTCTTTGTTTTTGCATGTTTGAGAATCCCTACTAAGTTTATTAGCTCCATAATACATTTTTGTTCACAGAGTAATTTGTAGCTTTTCATCTCTCTTTCTAAAAAAATCATGTTGGGTGGTGTGTGCATTTCATTAAATTCATGTCCTTATTGAATTACTCTATAGCACAAGCATTTTTAGATTTCTTGTATTCCTTGGATCTTAGTTTTCCCAGAGTGTGTTCTTCCTTTGATGTTTTTCATACCATGTTCTTTCTCTCCTGTACTGGTGTTATTTCTGTGCATAATGATAATAACAGGATCCTTTCTAAAAAATATTATTGATCCTAACATGGCTAGTTTTAGCCAGACCTCTAATTGGCTGTGATTAGTACAGATGGATTCTTGTAAGACACTCCTCCAAAAATATTTGTGGCATTTGTCTTCTCTTGAAAGCTGCATCTAATGCATTTGATGTTGCATTCTCTGTTCCTTTTTAATAGCAGTGGCCTTGGGGTGGGGGATGGGAGAACCTGTCTAAGAAAACCTTTAGCTCTTTGTTGTAGGCCTGAAGACTGTTCTTTCCCCTCTCAACTTTGAATAAATACTCCCGGGGTCTCATTCTCCCAACTCTACATGTTGCCTCAAAAATTGGCAGGCACCCGGCAGCCCCTCCCAGTGTCTGCAGGAGAGCAGTGTATAAGGGCTTCTGCTTTTGATGGTGTATTTCCTTGATTTTTCCTTTCAAGCTGCCTACTCTACCTGCATCTCCCCATCTTTTAACAATGCCTATTAAATGATGGCCCATCAGCATTGTTACTGTCATTCCTAAACTGATTTTCAAAGGATTCTTTTTTTTTTCTATCAGAGATAAATCATTTAGGAAGAGATCATTTGAACATTCTTGTTTATAAGCCAAAGAAGGGTTTCCAAAGATGAATAGTTCGAAGATTGACAAAAATGGGGATGATTTGTGAGAGTGAATGCCTGGAGAGTATCAGAGAATACCCAGAACATACAATAAGAGGATACATGGAAGGGCAACTTTTCCTTTCAGACAGGAAGGGAAAGACATATGGATGAAATGAGTGAATTTATACAAGTTGGATTTCCTCTCGATGGCTGCTTCTTCAGGTAACCACAAAGTCTGAGCACTGTCAAAAATACTTCTTGGGCCAGGCATCAACTCTTAGTGGATTGCCTGAGCTCAGGAGTTCAAGACCAGCCTGGGGAACATGGTGAAATCCCGTCTCTGGTAAAAAATACAAAAAAAAATTAGCCAGGCATGGTGGCCTGTGCCTGTAATCTCAGCTACTTGGGAGGCTGAGGCACAAGAACCACTTGAACCTGGGTGGTGGAGGCTGCAGTGAGCTGAGATCCTGCCACTGCACTCCAGCCTAGGTGACAGAGCAAGACTCTGTCTCCAAAATAAAAAGGGCATGGTGGCCAGTGCCTGTAATCTCAGCACTTTGGGAGGTCGAGGCGGGTGGATCACCTGAGGTTGGGAGTTCAAGACCATACTGGCCAACATGGTGAAAAGTTGTCTTTACTAAAAATACAAAAAATTAGCCGGGTGTGGTGGCAGGCATCTGTAATCCCAGCTACTCAGGAGGCTAAGGCAGGAGAATCGTTTGAACCCGGGAGGCAGAGGTTGCAGTGAGCCGAGATTGCACCACTGCACTCCAGCCTGGGCAACAAGAGTGAAACTCCGTCTCAAAAAAAAAACAAAAACAAAAAAAACAAAAAGAAAAAGAAAACAAAACAAAAAACTTTCTGTACATCTCCTCAACCTTTCCTGTGACTATCAGCTTTACACATTACGTCAGGAACACTTTCTGAATAGCTAATAGAGGGTGAATATGCTTATATTTTAGGAGCCAGTGATACTCAAGAATGTTGTTGTAGCCTTTACTGAGGAGGAGTGGAGACAACTGAGCCCTCCGCAGAGGAATTTGTACAGAGAAGTGATGCTGGAGAACTGTAGGAATCTAATCCGTGTGGGTAAGAGCCATTTTCTTTTGTAACTGAAAATCTTCCTATTTGAGGGTCTTTGCTTTTTCAGTTATTAACAGCCATGAGTCTTCATAGCATTTTATTCTGCTGGGCTTATATAGTCCCCAAAACCAAAGGTTTTAAAATCTAGTTGGCTCTCAACACACAAGATGTTCCTAATACATTTTCCCCCAGGTAAATTGTCTTTATTTTTAAAGGGTTGATATTAGGAGCTTTCTATACTACTCCTCCCTTAAACCTCACAGTAGCCATCATTCAGTGAGCCAAACACTAAGGGGTTAGGGCCGAATTTTCAGATATTTATCTCTTTCTTTCCCCATGGGTGGGCTGTCATCCTTTCAAAGCCAGTGTTGTCTCCCAGCTGGAGCTAGAAGAGGTGTTGTGGATGATGGGCTGGGCACCCCAACTTGTCCAGTTGAGAAACAGAAGCATGAAGTTCTTGGAATTGGTCAATGAAGAAGGCATTTCTTACAATGTTGTCTGAGGAATTCATCTCATAGTCATATCTGTTTTCACTTATTCTTTATCTTTCTATCCTATTAGTTTCTCCTTCATATTTCTCAGAGAAAGATGTGTTCTTCCTTAACTAAGTTCACATTTCCTTTTGTTTGCAAACTTCCTTCCCTTCTTTTCTCATCCATCTTTTCCTACTCATTTCTTTTCTGTGGCTTTGCAGGCATGATGACTCCTTCTCACTCCCGCATTCTCAGCTTTGTCTTTTACAGCCTCCTTTCTTTAGTCATTTAGCTTTTCATGACCCTTTCACCCAATAAATAGAAATACACATATTGTACGTTGTCAGATCTCACTGCTTCAGAGCAAGATTTGATTAAAACTTCCTAAAAAGGAGTTTAGCCACATATATCAAGAGTTTTAGTAATACTCTTTTAGTCATTCTTCTGACAGGACCCCTGTCTAGTAGATATCATAGAGGTCAACAATGATTCATGAACAGTTCTATTCCCTTGGCATTGTAAGTAATTGATTTCAATATCGTGGCATTGTTTATGCAAATTATGGAATACATAAACATTGAAAAATTATAATGTTATTAGAAACATGATATTCACAGAAATTGTCAATGATGCGGATAGTGCATTATGTAAAGAAAGTAATCTATGAAATTTTAACTACACTTAAATTTAACAATAGAGGGAAATACTTAAATCAAATAACACATTACACATTGACTCTCCTCCCGCCTTTAAATGCCGTTATTATGATATGCTATTAAGTGTAATTTTTCTCCTTATTTTGTACCCAGGCATTTCCTAAGTCTTGCTATTTCTGTCCCTCCTTCCTACTTCAGTGTACTGACATCCCTGCATATTTTGGTTATTTCGCCCCCATTTGTTCAACAAACATTTATTGGGCACCATGCAGGAAAGGATCTAAAGGGAGCACTCCAAGATGTTGAGGGTAGGGATTGCTGGTGTTGAAGCTGCAAGTGATTTTTCTTTCCTTCTTTATTCTCTTTCATTTCTTCTAAACTTTCCACAATGGGCATATTTTCATTTAAGAATCTAACAAACAGAAAGAAACACTCCGTATGATATATACTGTTACCATGTGCATTTTTCCATAATTCCTTCCTGATTAAATTTCTTTTTGCTTCTCAACCATTATTTTGGTTTCTAAAGACTGTCCTTCTACTGAAATTACTTGTTCAGAGGCAACCATTAGATTTCTTCTAAAAATAGGCTAGCCTTTTTCCAGTTTTCTTCATCTTCAGTCTTTCTGACATACTTTGCCATTTTGATTTTTGTCTTTGGGTATAATAAAAATGTATTGTGGAAATTTTAGAAAATACAAATAAGCAAAAAATAAAATTTGAAATCAGTGATCTCATGTCTTGGAGAGAGATAGCTCATGGGCATATGCTATGTTGTATTTATTATCTAATATTTAGAATAATTATTAGTCATCATATAAAATAACTGATCGACATTTAATTTTATGGATTTACCATTACTGATTAAATTAGGTACCTGGGATTGAACATTTAGGTTATTGCCAATTTCTTCCTTTTATAAATGTACAGATTTAAACATCCTTATAACTGTCTTGCACATTTGTTCCATCAGAGCTTAGTATAAAATTCTTAGAAAATGAGCTTTTTGCAGCAAAGATTATGAATAATAATCACTTAAAGCTTTTGTTGACATGTTGTTGATTTTTTTTCAGAAGGGCAGTACTAGTTTGTTTACCTATCCCTCAGTCATACCTGCATGTGACTGAACACGTTGCAGTTCATGGTTTTTCATTACGTTTTTATTACTGCTGAATTTTTACATTTTTCAATGTTGTTACTGACCCTTTACTTTTTATATTTTATGAATTGTCTGATCTTCTCATTAGCCCATTTTTTCTTATTAATGTGAAAATATATTTTCAGGATACAGATCTGCTCTGTGCAGTACTAAAGCATTTGGCTCTTGAGGCAACTGAAACGTGGCTAGTTCTCATTGGGATATGTTATGAGTATAAAATATACCCCAGATTTTGTAGACTTAGTAAGAAAAGAAAGACTGTAAAATATCTCAATACTTGTTATGCTGAATCCCTGCTTAAATGATAATATTTTGGATATATTGGCTTGAATAAAATATATTCTTAAATTAATTTTACCTGTATTTTCTTACCTTTTTTAATGTGGCTACTGGAAAACTTAAAAATAAATGTGTGCATCACAGCACTTGTGGCTCTCGTCATATTTCTGTTGAAAAGCACTGATACAAATAGTAAATTCCTGTATATTTTGACTACTTTTGCCTTTTAGCTTTTTTTGAATTCATTATTATTACAAAAATAAAACACACTTGATTAAAACATTCAAACTATACAGAAATTTAAACAAATACAAATCTGCTATAAAAAATCCTTCATCCCACTGCAGTTCCAGTGATAGCCAGTGTTAAGCCATTGAGTATAGAATCTGGGATATGTTTTGCTTATTGTAAGGTTTATGTGTGAAGCCACATTATCCCTAATTTTCTACCCTCAGCCTGCAGTTACCAGAGGACTAAAAACCCAACCCTATCTTCTGAATTATTCCTTCCCTCCACCTAAGTTGTATAGGCCACTTAGCCCCATGAGGATTTCTAAATTTTGAAGAGTAATGGCCTTGCTTTTTTTTTTTAGAAGAAAAGCGATTTTATTATAATACATCATTTTTTTCTAATACAGTAGTGAAACACTACTTATTTGTGTTAATGACACCAAGTTGAATCTTCCCATCTGGGGCTTTGCTGATGCTAAGCACTGTCATATGCTGTTAAAAATGAAGCTTCTGTCTTTCCAAGAATTTGTCCTAGGCTGTAGCTAACTGCTAACTCAGTTGAAGTGGTATTGTATTGGTGGTGACTATGTCTTGTGCAATGGTTTGTATATTTAGTTTATTTATTCCACAGGAATCTGTTGTTCAATGTGGTTGACTTAAATTCTAAGCTTTAATTTTGTAATTTAAACAACATACATGCACGTGTGTGCTTGTAAAGACAGAAGTCTGCTATTGGCCAGAATCATATAGACTGTGTCACAGATAAGGAAGCACCTGCTATTGGTTGCTTCATTACTATGGAGAAGACCTTGCCAAGTAAGTGAAATGGGTAAGGGATGGGTTTAAGGTGCACAGTTGCCACTATTGCATAGGAGAAATCCCAGATTCTATGTGGACGATGGGAATTTGGATTGAGCCGATAAGGGTCAGTCTAGGAAAAGTTCCCCTAATATTCTTCAGATTTTTCTTATTGCATCCTTCACAACTTGTCTCAATTATTGGTTGAATCTATTTTTTTCTTCCTGATTTGAGATCCCATCTTTATCAAGTGCTGTATTTCCATTAATTCATTCAAGAAATGTGTAGTGAGTCTTGCATCTGGAGATACAACAGTGAAGGAGACCTAAAAAAAGTGCTTTCTTTCAAAGAGCTTACATTTGATCTGGGGTAAAGGGGTGCAAAAGTATGGAGGAGACAAACAATAAATAGAACATTAGGTATTGATGACTGCTTTGGTGAAACCAAAACGGTATATTGTGAGAAAGTGACTACAGTGAGTTGACTACTTAAGACTGGGTGGTAAGGGAGGGCTTTTTCAGATGGTATCATTTAACGTGAAGCGTGAATGACAGAAAGGACCTGGCCTTTCAAAAACCTGGTATAAGAGTATTTCAGATGCTAAGGCAAGAGTAAGCTTTGTGAGGGTGGTACTAGAGTGCTAAGAAGTGAGATCCAAGAGATAGAGAGGGTTTGGGTCTCATAGAGCTATGGGAACCAAGGTGAGGATTTGGAGATAGGAGGGAGACATCTGGATTCTGGGGAGGCAAGAAGATCCTCAGGAGACCTTTTGGGGTAGTCTGAGTGAAAGATGATGAGGGCCGGAGCAAGAGTGGTAGAAGTGAAGACAGAGATAAATAGAATTAAGATACAACAGGGCAGGGTTTGATAAAGTTGACAGGAATCTTCAATTATTAAATGTAGGAAGTAAGCTAAGAAAGGGATATAATACTTCTAAGGTTTTGGTTTGAGTAAGTGTGGGGTTAGGAGTGAAATGGACAGAAATGGGGAAGAACATAAGAACATGTTTTTGGGAGCTGCAAATCAAGAATTCTGTTTTGCACATGTTAGGTGTGAGATGTTCATTGTACATCTATATGAGTGTATCAGATAAACAGTTGGGTAAAAGGCCAGAGTTCAGGAAAGGAGCAGGCATGGAGATGAATTTGGAAGTCCTTGTGATATAGATGGTAATTACAGCCGCAGTACTGGATGCTAAATGAAATAAAGAGATAAGAGGGATTCCAGGACAGACCTGTGGGTCAGCCTATTTGCCTGGGCCTTTTGTTATTCTGGGTTACCTATAATCACTAGCTAAATTTCTTGACATTATTTCTTTTGGATCTTTATGCGTATATTTAATTTTCACCTTATTAAAAAACCTGCAGAAGCTTTGCATGGCACCTAAACACCTCCTGTAATTTCAGGGCTCTTTATAAACTGGCCTTCCATAATCTAGCCCTTTTCCATCTTAGCCAATCATCCTGACATCCTCTGTGGATACACTTACTTGTGTTTGAGCCTATTATGTGTCTTTCATCTTTTTCTCTTGTCTTAGAGTTGCATTTAGATTCCATTTTCCTCATGAAACATTTCACTTCTTCAGTCCAAACAGACCACTCACATCTCTAAGCTATTACTGTAGTTATTGTCTTACATTTAAATACTTACTATTTTTTATTTTCACAGATTATAATAAACATGCTTTCTTTTCAATCCAAAAGAAAAATTATTTCAATAAGATATACACATGGCTTACAATCATACATAGAAAAACTCAATATCACTGATCATTAGAGAAATGCAAATCAAAATAACAATGAAAAACTCTATATCTAAATGGCCTAAGCATCCTTTCAAAAGGCAGAAATGGTTGGAATAGGTTAAAAACAGCAAAACTACATGCTGCTTTTAAAAAATGAACTTTAAACATAAATTCACAAATAGTATAGACAAGCATGTTTGAAAAAGATACGGCATGCTCATCTAAAAAGAAAGCTGGAGCGGCTATATTAATAACAGGCAAAGTAGATTTCAGAACAAAGAATATTGGTAGAGGTAAAAAAAGAAAAATGATATAATCATCTCAATCGATGCAGAAAGGCATTTGACAAAATGTAACATCAATTCCTGCAAACAATATTAGAAAGCACCTTCCTGAATCTAATCAAGGACATATACAAATAAAAGCTACAGTTAACAGCAGCTGACATTATTCTTAATAGTCAAAGAATGAATGCATTCCCCCTATGGTTAAAAAAAAAGGATGCCTCTGTTCTATTCAACAGTATTGGAGTTTCTAGCCAATGCAATAAGGAAAGCAGAAGAAATAAAACACATGGAGAATGGCAGGAAGAAGTAAAACTATCTTTATTTGCATATTATGTGATTGTTTACATAGAAAATCCCATGGAATTTACAAACAGGCTGCCTGGCTTAGTGTGAAAGGCGTGCCCAACACATACCCAAGAGGCCCTTGGCAAAAACTGGGAGACTTTTCTTCCCAGTGTTTAGGGAAATCTCTCCAATAGTTTCCTGACCACTAAGTGAACTGATTCAGGACTTCGTTACAACAAAAAATACAGACTTTGCAGATTTAGTTCAGAAATATTACTAAAACGGTGCTAAATAATCACAATAACAAAACCTGGGGCAAGTAGGCAAATCTGATTTCCAGAGTTGCCATGTAATTTAAAGTGTCCAGTTTACAACAAAAATATATTAAGAAACATGCAAGTAAATAAGAATATATGGCCCACAGGGGTAAAAGCAGTCAGTAGAGAACTGTTCTTGAGGAAATCCAGACGTTGGACTGACTAGACAGACTAAGTTGGCTATTTTAAATCAGTTACTTCAAACAGCTAAAGGAAACCGTGTCAGAAGAACTATAGGAAAGTATGAGGGCAGTGTCTCACAAAATAGTAAATATTGGATCAGGAAAAATAATTAATCAGTACTAGGCCTAATACCTGGGTGATGAAATAATCTATACAACAAACCCCCATGACATAAGTTTACCTATGTAACAAACCTGCACATGTACCCCTGAACTTAAAGTTTAAAAAAAAGAAATAGAAAATATTTTTTTTAAAGAACAAAATAGAAAATCTGGAGTGGACAAGCACAATAACTGAAATGAGAAATTCACTAGATGGGCTAAATAGCAGAGTTGAACAGTCAGAAAAAGAATTAGGGAACTTCAAGTTAGGTCAAGTGAGATTATATAGAGTAACAGAAAGAAAAAGATAATGATTGAAAACTTCCAAAACTTGATTTTTAAAAAACACCAAAAGCTCAACAAATTCCAGAGACGATAAACTCAGAGATACCTCATGATAAAAAATGTGATAGACCCAACATCACACAAAGTATGTTCCCCAGCCACAATGGAATAAAATTAGGAAACTGACAGAAGAAAAGTAGAGAAATTCACAAATATGTAGAAATTAACCAACACACTATTCAAAGGACAGTAGGTCAAAAAGGAAATAACAAAGGAAATTAGAAAATACCTAGAGATGAAGAAAAAGAAAACACAACAAAATCTATGGGATGCAGCTAAAGCAAGTGCTTAGCGTGAAACACACAGCTGTAAGCACCTATATGAGGAATAAATCACCAACATTTCACTACAAGAAAGTAAAAAAGAAAGGCCAACTAAACTGAAAGCAAAAAAATGGAAGGAAATAGTAAAGATTAAAGTAGAAGTAAATACATTGGAGAATGGGAAAATGTAGAGAAAATCAACAAAATAATACTTTGTACTTTGTAAAGATTAGGAGAATTGACAAACTTATAGTTGAGACTCACCAAGAAAAGTGGAGAGAGCAAAAAAAAGAGAAGGAAAGGGAGACAGCTGGAGAGAGAGACAAAATATTCAATTTCTACAACTGAGAATAAAAGGACATTATGGCTGACCTCAGATAATAAAAGGGTTATGAGGAAATAAAATTAACAATTGTATTACAACAAATTAGATAACATAGATGAAATGGAAAAATTGCTAGAAACACAAACTACCAAAGCTGACTAAAGAAGTAATAGAAATTTGATCCATACATCTATTTTGAAAAAGTTTGGCCGCTTTTTTTTAAAAAAAGAAATATGATCTAATCATTCCATTCTTAAGGATTTAGCCAAGAACAATATATGTTCATACAAAGATTCACATATTAATGTTCATTGCAACTTTATTTTAATAGCCAGAAAGTGGAAACAACCCAAATTTCTATCAGCAATTGAATGGATGTGTTATATTCATACTTACTACTAAGCAATAAAAAAGGAATGAATCATTGATCAATGCTACAGTATAGATGAATCTGAAAATAATTACGCTGGATGACAGAAGAAAGAAAAAAGTACACATAATGCATGATTTCACTTATATACCTTTTAAAGAATGCAAAATTTCACAGAAAGCAGATGAGCGATTATCTGGAGCTAAAGAGTGGGACAGGGATGAGTGGGAAGAAGGAATTACAAAGACGCACAAGGAAAGTTTTTGGGGTGATTGAAATGTTTTTATTGTCCTGATGGTTTCACAGTTATATACATCGGCCAACCTATCAAACTGTGCACTTTAATTATGTTCACTTCATTGTATTTCTCTTGTGCTTCAATAAAGCTGTTTAAAAATGACATATGCATGATTTAATCAGTAGCTATAGAAATGCTCTTTGTTGTTGTTGTTGTTGTTTTTGTGGGTTTTTTTGGTAGAGACGGGGTTTTTCCATGTTGGTCAGGCTGGTCTCAAACTCCCGACCTCAGGTGATCCGCCCTCCTTGGCCTCCCGGGGTGCTAGGATTGCAGGCGTGAGCCACCGCGCCTGGTCCAGTTTATTAATCAGAAAGGAATAGATCGGCCTGGCTTGGTGTCTCACGCTTGTGATCCCAGGACTTTGGACGGCCGAGCGCGGCCGATCGCTTGAGCCTAGGGGTTCCAGACCGGCCTGGGCAACATGGTGAAACCGGTCTCTCTTTTTATTTTATTTACTTATTTTATTTGAGGGGGAATTTCGCTCTTGTTGCCCAGGCTGTATTGTAGTGGCACGGTCTCGGCTCGCCATGGCCTCCGCCTCCCGGGTTTGGGTGGTTCTCCTGCCTCAGCCTCCCGAGTGGCTGGGATTACAGGCAGGAGCCACCATGCCTGGCTTTTTTTTTTTTTTGGTAGAGACGGGGTTTCTGCATGTTGGTCAGGCTGGCCTGGAGCTCCCGACCTCGGGTGATCCGCCCGCCTTGGCCTCCCGGGGTGCTGGGATTGCAGGTGTGAGCCACTGCACCCGGCCCAATTAATTAAGCAAAAAGGAATAGATCAGCCTGGCGTGGCTCCGATCTTCAGACAGCCGAGCGAGGCCGATCGCTTGAGCCTAGGTGTTCCAGACCGGCCTGGGCAACATGGTGAAACCGGTCTCTGTTTTTATTTTATTTATTTGTTTTATTTGAGGCGGAATTTTGCTTTTGTTGCCCAGGCTGGAGTGCAGTGGTGCGGTCTCGGCTCGCCGTAGCCTCCGCCTCCCCGGTTTGGGTGGTTCTCCTGCCTCAGCCTCCCGAGTGGCTGGGATTACAGGCAGGAGCCACCATGCCCGGCTTTTTTTTTTTTCTTTTTTTTGTCTTTTTTTGGTAGAGACGGGGTTTCTCCATGTTGGAGAAGCTCGTCTCAAATTCCGGACCTCAGGTGACAGGCGGGAGCCACTGCCGCCTGACTCAATTTATTAATCACAAAAGAATACATCCGCCTGGCGTGGTGGCTCACGCTTGTAGTCCCAGGACTTTGGACGGCCGAGTGCAGATGATCGCTTGAGCCTATGAGATCCAGACTGGCCTGGGCAACATGGTGAAACCTGGTCCCTTTTTTTTTTTCTTTTTGAGTGGAGTTTTGCTCTTGTTGCCCAGGGTGGAGTGCTCCTGCTGGGATTGCAGGTGTGAGCCACTGCACCCGGCCCAATTAATTAAGCCGAAAGGAATAGATCAGCCTGGCGTGGCTCCGGACTTCCGACGGCCGAGCGCTGCGGATCGCTTGAGCCTAGGAGTTCTAGACCGTCCTGGACAACGTGGTAAAACCGGTCTGTCTTTTTATTTTATTTATTTATTTTATTTGAGGCGGAATTTCGCTCTTGTTGCCCAGGCTGGAGTTCAGTGGTGCGGTCTCGGCTCGCCGTGGCCTCTGCCTCCCTGCTTTGGGTGGTTCTCCTGCCTCAGCCTCCCGAGTGACTGGGATTGAAGGCGTGAGCCACCATGCCCGCCTTTTTTTTCTTTCTTTTTCTTTTTTTAGTAGAGACGGGGTTTCTCCATGTTGGTGAGGCTGGTCTCAAACTCCGGACCTCGGGTGATCCCCCCGCCTCTGCCTCCCGGGATGCTGGGATTGCAGGTGTGAGCCACCGCGTCTGGCTCAATTTATTAATCAGAAGGGAATAGATCGGCCTGGCGTGGTGGCTCACGCTTGTAGTCCCAGGACTTTGGACGGCCGAGTGCAGATGATGGCTTGAGCCTATGAGTTCCAGACTGGCCTGGGCTATATGGTGAAACCTGGTCCCCTTTTTTTTTCTTTTTCAATGGAGTTTTGCTCTTGTTCCCCTGGGTGGAGTGCAGTGGCACGGTCTCGGCTGGCGGTAGCCTCCGCCTCCCGGGTTTGGGTGGTTCTCCTGCCTCAGCCTTCCGAGTGGCTGGGATTACAGGCAGGAGCCACCATGCCCGGCTTTTTTTTTTTTTTTTTTTTTTTTTGGTAGAGACGGGGATTCTGCATGTTGGTCAGGCTGGCCTGGAGCTCCCGACCTCGGGTGATCCGCCCGCCTTGGCCTCCGGGGGTGCTGGGATTGCAGGTGTGAGCCACTGCACCCGGCCCAATTAATTAAACAGAAAGTAGTAGATGGGCCTGGTGTGATTCCGGTCTTCGGATGGTCGTGCGGGGCGATCGCTTGAGCCTAGGAGTTCCAGACCGGCCTGGGCAACATGGTGAAACCGGTCTCCGTTTTTATTTTATTTATTTATTTTATTTGAGGGGGAATTTTGCTCTTGTTGCCCAGGCTGGAGTGCAGTGGCGCGGTCTCGGCTTGCCGTGGCCTCCGCCTCCCGGGTTTGGGTGGTTCTCCTGCCTCAGCCTCCCGAGTGGCTGGGATTACAGGCAGGAGCCACCATGCCCGGCTTTTTTTTTTTTTTTTTTTTTTTTTGGTAGAGACGGGGTTTCTGCATGTTGGTCAGGCTGACCTGGTGCTCGCGACCTCGGCTGATCCGCCTGCCTTGGCCTTAATAAAGTAGGTTAGAGTAGCTGGTGTTTATGTCTGCTTTAGTTTAGAATGAGGAGACTAGAATTGGTTTGGAAGCAAGTTGAAAACTGGCCTTTATTACATAGGAGGCCACCAAAGGAGGCCACTGTAACAAGGAGGGTTTTACTTTATGGTACTACTCTGTGGCACAGACACACAAATGTAGTGTTGTTCTGGTTCTCCTAGATTGGTTTGCTCAGTGTTTTTTGTAAGGAGCCTTATTTTGCCTGGTGGTCAATGCCTTGCACATGATGCAAGATCTTGAATTCCAAAGTGACTGAATTCTGTGAGTAATAGGGAGCTGTTGTAGATTCTTTTTTAAAAGTTATTTTTCAATTGTGATACAATATACACAATATGCCTTCTTAACCATTTTAAGTGTATACTTCAGTGGTATTAAGTACATTTACATTATTGTTGCAAACATCATCTCGCGAACTCTTTTTCACTTTACAAAACTGAAACTCTGCCCAGTAAATGATAACTTCACAGACTGGGGGCAGTGGCTCATGCCAGTAATCCCAGCATTTTGGGAGGCCGAGGTGGGAGGATTGCTGGAACCAAAGAGTTCACGACCAGCCTAGGCAACATAGTGAGTCCCTGTCTCTACAAAAGATACACAAATTAGCCGGGTGTGGTGGCCTGTGCCTGTCATCCCAGCTACTCAGGAGGCTGAGGCAGGAGGATTCATTGAGCCCAAGAGGTAGAGGCTGCAATGAGTGTGATTGCACTAGTGCACTCCAGCCTGGGTGACAGAGTGAGACCCTGTCTCAAAAGAAAAAAAAAGAATTATAATGTCCCATTCTTCCCTCCCCCCTCAACCCTTGGCAACTGGCATTCTTTCAGTCTCTGAATTTAACTGTAGGTACCTCATACAAGTGGAGTCATAGACTGCATTTAAAAAAAATTTCACAACATGGTATTTATTATCTTAATCATTTTTAAGTGTACAGTTCACTAGTGTTGGGTGTATTTCACATTGTTGTAAAATACATCTCCAGAACTTTTTCATCTAGCAAATCTGAAATAATGTACTAACTGAACAACAATCCCCCTCCTCCTATCACCATCCCTGATAACCATCATTCTGATTTCTGTCTCTATGAATTTGATTACTCTAGATAACTCATATAAGTGGAATCATACAATATTTGTCTTTTTGTGACTTATTTCATTTAGCTTAATGTCCTCAAGATTCATCCGTGTTATAGCATGTGATTTCCTTCTTGTTTAAGGCTCACTAATACTCCATTGTATGTATATATCACATTTTGTTTATATATTCATCAGATCACAGACACTTGGGTTGCTTTCATGTTTGGCTTTGTGAATAATGCTGCTATGAACATGGGCATACATACATATCTCTTTGAGACTCTGCTTTCATTTTTTGGGGGTTGTATACCCAAAAGTGGAATTGCTGGATAAAATAGCAATTCTATTTTTAATATTTCGAGGACCCACCATATTGTTTTCCACAGCAGTTGCACTTTTTTTAATTTTTATTTTTTATTTTGAGATAGGGTCTCGCTCTGTCGCTCAGGCTGGAGTATAGTGGCATGATCATAGCTCACTGCAGCCTTGAACTCCTGGGCTCTAGTGGTCCTCCTGCCTCCGAGTAGCTAAGACTGTAGACATGCACTACCGTACCTGGCTGTTTAAAAACAATTTTTTTTTTTTGTAGAGATGGGGTCTTGCTGTGTTGCTCAGGCTGACCTCAAACTCTTGGCTTCAAGAGATCCTCCTGCCTCAGCCTACTAAAGTGCTGAGATTACAGGAGTGAGCCACCATGCCCAACCACGAGTTTGCATTCCCGCCAACAGTACGGGAAGGTTCCAGTTTGTGTAGATCTTCATCAATGCTTGTTTTCTGTTTGTTTTTTAATAGGAGCTATCCTAAGTGGATGTGAGGTGTGTAGATTTTTTTTTTTTTTGATCAGAGTTGGGTTTTAGCCCAGCTAATCTCCTAGCCCTTTGAGAAATGTATCTGCAAGAGGGAGTAAAGCATAAGTCCAGCTAGGAGGTAATTGCATTGACTTAGATGTGTGGTAATGAGGAACTGGTTTGATTGTGGTGGGACAATGTGATTTTGAGAGGTGATGGAAAAATGGAAATAATTTATTCAAATTTAAGAAACTGAGAGAAATGACATGAAAATGACTTTTACATTTGAATTTGATTGTAATAGAAATGTGGAAGTAAAGGGAAGGAGAGAAAGAATAACTTAACTGTTCTTTAGCGTTTTAGGTGATGGGAATATTGTTGTGGAAATAAATGCCTGTAAGGGCAGCTTGAAATATGGGAGCATATGACAGCAAGAAAACAGGTCTGGAAACTTGTTTTTGTGAGAGTCAGCGGGATGATAGAGGTCATAGTATTTCTCTTTGAAATATTTGTTTTCTTTAGAAAAAATAATCTGATAAATTTTTCCTTCTCAATTTTTTACAGCTCTTGCAAGCTTAGGATATGAAAAGAGCTGTGTGTTGTTCAATTGTACAGCCTTAGCTAGCCAAAGTGCAGCAGAACAGAACCTGGATAATGATGAACGATTGAAAATTGCTGCTAAGCATTACCAGATATGCAGAAAAGTAGTTACTACAATAATGATCAACACTAAATTGGATTAAGTGGAAAATAATTTGCATTTAGGTTTATAGATACTTCTTACGCAACAGATGTTTTCTTAAACGAATGCACTTTAGAATGAATTGATCTTACTGTGGAAGCCCTTAGATAAACTGTCTATAGACCAGGTCTGTTATTCCTCATTGTTTTATACCCAGCACCTAGCACAGTGCCTGGCACATAATAGAGGCTCAATAATTGTTGGTTGAAGAAATTACGAAATGTCTGACATTTCGTCTCAAGCATTTAGGGTAAATCCATTTTAAATAAACTACCTAATTAGAAAAAATTTGTACATTTTTTCATATGTTTTCTTAGAGTGAGACACACTTGAAATTTCACTGTTGTTACAAAAATAAAGACAAGAAATTAGCAAGAAAATAAAATTTTAACTTTGAGACTTGTGGAGAGGTCATATTTAAATGTGGTCAGACACATAATGTTCATAAGTTGCCTAATCTATTTTACGTAGTAATCATTTACTAATATGGCATGTTATTTTGTGGCAGTTTAATTAATTAATTAATTAATTAATTAATTTTGAGAGGGAGTCTTGCTCTGTGGCCCAGGCTGGAGTGCAGTGGCTCAATCTTGGCTCACTGCAAGCTCCACCTCCCGGGTTCAAACCATTCTCCTGCCTCAGCCTCCTGAGTAGCTAGGACTACAGGCATCCGCCACCTTGTCCAGCTAATTTTTTTTTGTATTTTTAGTAGAGATGGGGTTTCACCGTGTTAGCCAGGATGGTCTTCATCTCCTGACCTTGTGATCCACCCGCCTCGGCCTCCCAAAGTGCTGGGATTACAGGCGTGAGCCACCACGCCCGGCCAGCAGTTGTTTATTATTTATTCAGCTTTTTTTGTTTCTGTTAAAAGAACAGTAAATGATTAGTGTTAAGTAATATATATATAATCATGCTGTCATTTTATATTACTTTCTAATTTACAAAGTGTTTTCATGTACATTGACTCTCAGATAAACCTTGTGATGTATGTCATATAATGTCATTCCCATTTTACATACGAAGAGACTAAAGGTCAGAAGTCTTCATAAAGCAGTCCATTTGGGTTTCAGTAGTTCTGATTCCAAATTTCATGTAATTCCAAATGTCCTTCCACTGTTTCACCCCCAAACCTCCCATGAAATTTGCTTGTCTCAGAGGTAGTCTGCTTTTTCCCGTTGTTTATGTTAGGGGAGAGGTGAGTGATGCTATTCTGAGAAAGTAAAAGGAAAATATACCTTAAGCAAACAACATGCTCCAAATTGTGGCTTGCCTTACAGTTTTGAATGGGCATAGATGACAAACATAATGCATACGCTATTTCTTTTTGAGGCTATACATGGCAAATATTTTAAAATGTGAAAACGAGCCGGGCGTGGTGGCTCACGCTTGTAATCCCAGGACTTTGGGAGGCCGTGGTGTGCGGATCACCAGGTCAAGAGTTCCAGACCAGCCTGGCCAACATGGTGAAACCCTGTCTGTACTAAAACTAGAAAAATTAGCTGGGTGTGGTGGTGGGTGCCTATAGTCTGAGCTACTCAGGAGGCTGAGGCAGGAGAATCGCTTGAACCCAGGAGGCGGAGGTTGCAGTGAGCTGAGACTGTGCCATTGCACTCTAGTCTGGGCGACAAGAGCAAGACCCTGTCTCAAAATAAATAAAATAAAATAAAGTAGTGAAAACGAAGTAAAATTTTATTTAGCTTTTGGTTAACTGTAACTCAGTTAATTGGCATATGAGATTTTAGAAAGGTCATTCTGAATTATGAAAGAAGCATTCCATTCTGTGAGGGTTCCCAGCAGGGCACCTGGTATCATGGAAAGATAACTGGTGGTATTAGACCTAGGTCCTTGTCTAGGCTGCTTGCCACCCAGAAGCCTTGTGCCGTTGGGCAAGTTCTTTAACCTCTCTAGTACCTCCAGTTCCTTATCTGTAAATGAGAGACTCAGATTTTGATTCACTAGTTTACTAAACAAGTTCAGTTGTTCATTCCTAGCAGATCCTCTGGTCTTGCAATACTTAATGACTGCAGAAACATGCTGTTCATTTTAATACATTTGACTTTGAGTTTTCTCTGTGTTGTCTGTCTATCTAACTCATGACACCTTTTTTTTTTCTTTTTTGAGATGGACTCTCGCTCTGTTGCCCAGGCAGGAGTACAATGGCGTGATCTTGGCTCACTGCAACCTCCACCTCTTGGGTTCAAGCGATTCCCCTGCCTCAGTCTCCCGAGCAGCTGGGATTACAAGTGTGTGCCATCATGCCCAGCTAATTTTTGTATTTTTAGTAGAGACGGGGTTTCATCATGTTGGCCAGGCTGGTCTTGAACTCCTGACCTCAGGTGATCTGCCCACCTGAGCCTCCCAAAGTGCTGGGATTACAGACGTGAGCCACCGCACCCGGCCAACCTTTTAATCCCAGACTGATTTATTTCTTTTTCTTAGTATAATTTGTTTCATAAAAGCAAAGTTATTTTAGTATTAACAAAATATAATTGAGATGAAAAATCTGATGGGGAACATTTTACTAGCGAGCTCTGAAGGCTGGACAGAAGTCACTAGCAATGGTTAGTAATGCTGTTCCTCAGAGAACTAGGTGTATGTACTATTTGGGGTGTCCCCTAACTACGGCATGTTTAATTATTTGAAAGATGAATTTGTTTGGGACCAAAGCAAGAGCATTGCAGTACTAAAAATATATTTTAATGTTTATCCCTGTCTCTATTCTCATGTTAATTTTGAGGAAGTATATCTAAAAATAGTTTAATCAGATTGTTCCATTAGTTTACTTTGTTTTTCCTTGTAATTTACTTTTAATCTTTGTTAAATCTCTGTTACACTATAGAGCTTTAGAAAGATAACCTTATTGTGTGTAGGTCAGATGTTTTAGATTGGTTTTTCATAATATAAAAATTTAAATATATTAACTGTTCACTGAGTTAACATTTGAAATGACTTTTATATGTAACAGTAGGAAATTAAGTCTTGCTGAGTTCCTATAGATTTTAAAGAAATTCTTTTTCCCCCCTTTAGTTTGCTAGTGGTGCCTTTTTACATATTAAAGAGACGGTTTTATCTGCCTTAAATCGAGAGCCTACCGTGGACATATCTCCAGATACTGTTGGGACCCTCAGTCTTCTTATGCTGGCACAGGCTCAAAAGTATTTTTTTTAAAAGCCACAAGGGGTAACTCCAATTTGTCTTTTTGTTGCATGTGAAAAGAAGTGATAAGGCTTTTAAATTAAGAAAGTGGTTAGAATATAATCTGTTCAATGTCGAGCTTTCCTTCTTGAACTTGATACATGGATTATGAAAATTTTCAGCTATCTTTTTCTGAATTTGTGGCAAAAATGCACATTTAAGAATGTAAGCTGTGTTTGAAGTCATGAAATGGATCTTTAGTAATTGTCTTTAAACACTCCATTCTGGAATAGTATTTATGTATGTTTTTAACATGTCAAACATTTATTCGCAAATATTTATTGGGTACTTACCCTGTGCCAGTCACTGTTCTAGTTTCTAGATAAACGGAGTTAGAAAACAACCTTACATTTTGGCGACGGGAGAGATGATAAGCAAGAATTAAGTAGACAGGCTAATTTCATAAATAATTGCTATAAGATTTCAGAAATAATTGCTATAAAAAAAGACAGAATTATATGATAGTGGCTGGTGGTACGGTTATGGGATAGGGATGTAGGGGAAGCTGGGCTAATTTTAGATTCATTAGTCAAGAAGGCTTTCTTTCAGGGGGTCCTCTTTAAAGTAGACCTAAATGACAAGGAGTCATCCAGGCACAGTCCCTGGGCCTGGGAATGAGAGAAGAAGAATAATTCTTATAAGGCATATAAGTTAGCGTGAGAGATTGAAATATGGGCTGAAATTGAAAATAAGAGATAAGTCATCATGTGGAATAAATAGGAATTGGAATACTTTTTTCTTTTAAAATAACAGCTTATATTGAGATAGAATTTATATACACTAAAGTTCACCCTTTCTAAGTATACAACATAAGATTTTTAGTATATTCATAGAGTTTTGATTACCATTATCTTATTTTAGAACATTACCATCATCCCAAAAAGAAGCTGTGTACCCATTAGCAGTCACTCCTCACTCCCCTTTCCCCCACTGCTGGCAACCACTAATCTATTTTGTCTGTTTTAAATTTTGTGCAAAAATGTGATTTCATCAAGAAAGATGTTTTAAGATGCATGTACAAACTTGTGATCTCAGTGTTTATACTGAGACATGTCAGATTAGCTCATATTTATTTTAATTATAATGGTCAACTTCATATTGTATTCCAGATAAAATGAAAGATGCCATCATAGCTAAATTGGCTAATGAGGCTGCAGATTATTTTGGTGATGCTTTCAAACAGTGTCAATAGAAAGATACTCTCCCCAAGGTCAGTTATTGTTTTTATAAACACTTGCTTACTTTGCATGTGGAAATGTTTAGACTTTTTTGTGTATAAGAAGCAAGTTGAAACTTATAAAGAAATTTGAAGTTTTAATAGAGTTATCTGAAGTATATAGTAGAAATAGTTTTTTTTTAAAATTTAAGATGCATGAAAAATTCTTTTATATTTAGGGGATTCCTTTGTCTTTACCTTTTACTAAACTTGTTTTTCCAAGCTAGAACTCTTTCTGGAAAATGTTGACCATCTGTTTTCAATACTATTATCAAATCAAGGCATTGTGTAGTTCTGAATCATTGGTGATTTGGTGCAAGCATGTATACTTGAGCATGTTGATTATTCACACTTCTAATTATTGTCCTGTTTTCTTAAAGATGAGTCTTAAAGTGCAAAAACAGACATAAAGAAAAAAGGAAAAGAAAACTTAACAAATTCATCTGATACTTTGATTAGAATTCAGTTTTGCCAACAGGGATAAAAAATTGGGCTGCTAATGGACAGCTAAGGAAAAGCAACCATCTTAAACCACATATCACAGGAAGTAGAATATTTTAATGTAAACCTTTCTGAAGTGACAGTTGAAAAGACTATTCAGTGACGATCATTTGTTAATGACAAAGCAAATCACTAGTAAATTTGGAATGATTAATAAAGAAAACTGAAAGATTGAGTGAAATATATGTTTCAGCTACTTCAGAAATGTTCAAGGAATTAGTTTCATCATATGGTATCTGTTACATGAGTTTTTTTGGTGGGGGAATTTATTGATTTATAAGTCATATTCAGGAATCTTCGTACATTAAAAAATTGCAGACAACTTGGGGGTGAAGTAAAAATGCACATAAGTGCATTAACAGTACTTATTACTCAGAAAATGATCAATAAGGAATTAATGTGATGATTCCTGGGGATTTAAGATACACCAAGAGCCTAGTAGAAATTTGCCCAGGACTCTTGGGTATTAACAGCCTTCCTCTTAAAAAGAGACTTGGTATCTCCTCTCATGTTTTTTTCATCTGAAAGACCTCATGTTCAGCTGCACAGTGTTCCGTTACACCCTGTTGTTCAGTCCTGTCATGGAGAGAAGAAAGACACCTACAAAGACTTGGAAGCTACCTCTGCAGCATTCCTGGTATTCCTTGAAAAGCTCCTGTTTCAGAACCAAGTGGCTCCAGCCTTACCCTGAGAACTGGCATGAGTGTAGTTTGAAATTTAGATCTTTTATTTTTTCCTTTTTACTAATAAAGCTCATAAGGTATTTTCATATTCTAGTTATAAAACTGAAATGTCTGCAAGTAGTGATCCAGGAAGGTAGGAAACTATTCCCTGGGAGACAGGAAAGCACACAAGGTAGTAATTCAGTTTTTGATTCTCTTACATTTTTTGTTTAGATAGTGATTGCCTAGCCTAATTCCTTGAATTTTTTTAATATCAAATACTTCCTAAAAGCAGCGAGGTTACAGGTTAGATTTTGACATTTTGGAAGAGCCACTACTAGTATAATTGCTTTCCTGCTTTATGTCTTTGGATCTTTTAAAATTAATTTTGACTGGAATTATTTTCAAAACAAATAGGCAAAATAACACTTTATCATTATCACTGGTCATATACTTAGTGCATTTGTCTATGATATGTTCTTGAGTATGTGATACTGAAATATTGGTGTATCTATGATACTAAATCATTTTTATATGGCTAAAATCATCTTTAGTAAGAACCTTCTTAGGATATGAATTTAAGTGAGAATTTACTGTCTTTTTAAAAAAAATATGATGAAACGGTCATCTATAGAGCAATTTCATTAGTATATGTGAGTAATGATGGTTTAGTTAACTCTACAGGCTGGGTAAGGGCTCATAAGAAAGCTTCTAAAGCCCTGTGCTTGGTGTTCCTCTGTGAATGTCCATTGTACTTCTCTTTCTAATAATGCATGCTTTTCTTTCTTTTTGTAAACAAAATGGATCAATTAAAGAGAATTGTAAAAGCCTAAATTGGCTTCAGTTAACAGTTAAAAAAAACCCCTTCAATTGGAAGAAAAAAAATTTAATTCATAGATTTCAATCCACACAAAATCATGTCGTCTTCCCTGTTTACACCTAATGACTAACCTTAATCTCTAAACCATGAATGGGGTGATTGTAATTTCTGTCTTCTTTTCCATTTTCTTCCTGCATCCCATGTTGTCTGTGGTGGTTTGTGTGGTTGGACTCTCCCCTGGTCAGTATTTTTATTTCCAGGAGGTGTTCCCAGCACTGTATCACGCAGGCCAGTGCTGAGTAACATCAGTCTATCCCGGCAAAACAGCAGAATAAATTTGGAGAGGAAATTGCAAGGTTACAGGTGAGTCTCTTGGTAATAAATACATTTAAGTAACTAACTTGGATCTCTCTTTTTTTTCCTAGTGAGATTTCCAAGTTTGCCAATAAAAACCTTTCCCATTCATCACCCCTATCAGCAGTGACAAGTGATTGTTTTTATCTTTAGACTTTACTGCATGTTTTTTTCGGGTCTCATATTTTATCTAAAAAATTGATGCAAAATTTGCATTCAATTCTCTTTTTTATCCATGTTTATTTTAATGTAAAAATAATTCTAAATTAATTGCCATCTCCAGATTGTTTTTATCTTTAGACTTTACTGCATGTTTTTTTGAGGTCTCATATTTTATCTGAAAAATTCATGCAAAATTTGCATTCAGTTCTCTTTTTTATTCATGTTTATTTTAGTGTAAAAATAATTCTAAATTAATTGCCATGCTCCAGGAGTATGTGTAGTGTTTAACTTGTGGCCTGGTCTTTGTCTAAACTGGGACATATACTTCCACAACTTGAGGAGGACAGTGGAGAGATGTGTGTGCATATATATACCTTGTGAACAACAGAGTACCTTCTGTGCAGTTGTGTTCATACCATTGGCATTGGGGTTGTCAGAAACTTGCTGTGACATTATGGCACCTGAGACAACTTGCCAGCAAGAGCAAGAGCTGTTTGTATGAGTTGTTTGTGTTTTGAGTATTGGTAGACAGAGGATAGAAAGATGACTTATGGCCTTTGAGTTAGGGAAGTTTAAATATGTACTGATTTTTAGAACATACTATGGATGTCTTGGTTCATTTTGTGCTGTTATAGCAGAATACCACAGACTGGGTAATTGATAAAGAACAGAAATTTGTCACAATTCTGAAGGCTGAGAAGTCCGATATCAAGGTGCTGGCACCTGGTGAGGGCCTTTGTGCTGTGTTACCCGTGATGAAAGGTAGAAGGGCAGGAGAGTGCTAGTGAGTGAGAGAGAGCAAGAGGGAGCCAAACTGCTTAATGAAGCCCCTCTTGATAACTAACCCTCTACCATGATAATGATATTAGTCTGTTCATGAGGGTGGAGTCCTCTTGACCTAATCACCTCTTATTATGCCCCCACGTCCCAATACTTTGGGATTGGGAACACATGAACTTTGGGGGACACATTCAGACCATAACAATGGAAATGTTGTTTAGGAGGTTCAGATTAATTAGTTAGCCTTTTCATGGGAAAACATCTCACAGTGACCAAATCAGAGAAAGACTTTTTAAAAAAGTCAAACCCAGATTTGTCTGGGGCTTCACTTTGATTACAGTGACTTAGATTCATATATAAAAATGATTCTGAACAAGGAATTTGTGGGGAGGATTTTTTTTAAGGCTAGCATATTTAAATTATAAGTTTAGTTTCTTTATTTTCTGGCTTCTGGGACTATTAGGTTTAAGTAAGCCCATATTTAGTCTCTATAAATCAGTCAGAGAAAGAACTCCTTTTGAAATTTAATCTCATTTTTAAGTACCCCTGAAAAAGGAAACTATTTCAAATTCACACAATGGGAGGGAGGTAAAGACTTTTACTCAGTTATAGACATATAGATTTTGTAGCTTTAGTTTTACAGCTTTAGTTATAGGTTAAAATTAAGACAGAAGTTGGGTGTGATGGCACCTGCCTGTAGTCCAGCTACTTGGGAAGTTGAGGTGGGAGGATTGTTTGAAGCTAGTAGTTTGAGGCCAGCCTGGACAATACAGTGACACCCCTTCTCAAAAAAAAGTTAACACAGAACACACTCACTGACCCATATTTCAAAGGGCAGTTATTCTTTCCAGTAGGCACGAAATATTTCTTAATTGATTTGCACTCCCAAGAAGGCAAACAGAACAGACAAGAAGTTGACCAATAAACCACATTCACTGTAGTTTCTCACTCAGTAGAGAATAATACCCCGTGATTCTGATGGAGATCTTAGGAGGTCACACTACTAAACCAACTTTCTAGTTATGGCTACTAGCAAAGAGAAATAACTTATTGGTCCTGTGCAAACCAGAAATGAAAATAAAATCATAATCAGGAAAATAAAAACAATAGATAAAATGGCAGCAAAGGTAAAATTACTGCTTGGAATCACTTCTGGGGCCAAGAAAAATTGTACCTGAGCTTAATACAGCTCATGAGTTGCACTTCTTGAACAGTGCAGTTTATGTGGCCCCAGAAGATGGATCTTCTGGTCATCTTGGTGGATCTTCAAAGATGATAAAATACAATTTTCAAAAAGATGTAGAAACACACACACACATACACAGATATAAAAACATGACTCACATAGAATGACTACATGTCAAAGATTTATTTGACTCATTAATGAGGGACCTAGCAAGATTGTAAATCTGATTTTGTGCAAGTATTATTTTCTTAGTTATGATACCAGGTTGTAGGTATTAAGGAGATTGTCCTTATAGAATACTTACTGATGTGTTTAGGGATGAGGGCTCATAACATCTAACTTCAGTTTAAGATAATTCTGCAATAAAAGAAACAAAGGTACGTGATTATGTGTTTGTATGGGAAAGGAACAGATAAAGCAAATGTGGCAAAATGGTCATTGTTGAACCTAGCTAATTATTTTGTTGGCTTGAAATTTTTCAAAATTGGGAAAATAGGTATATATAAGGTTATATAGTTCAATTCCTGTTCCTCTTTCTCCCTCTATCCTGTTCCCTCCATCCATTATTCCCACTGCTCCATAGTTAATTTCCATTAATTTCTTGTTTTTTTTTCTTTCTTTGACACAGAAGCAAATATATACATGCACAGCACACACACACACATTGCACATTCTCACTTCTCATTCTTACTGAAGTGGTAGTATGCTATTAATATACACAGTGTTGTATACCTTCTGTTCTCATGTAACAATGTATCCTGAAGATCTCTTCATCTTCATTCAGCAATAGGGAGACCATCCTTAGAGCTGCATCGTACTTCACTGTGTGAGCCACAGTTTATTGCTGTTTCCTATTGCTGGATACTTGAATGTTTCCAAGATTCACTGTTATAAACAATGCTACAGTAAAAAATCACCTACACAAGTTATCTTGTACTTCAGCAGGTGTCTTAGCTTAGGCTGCCATAAGAACACCACAGACTGGGTGGTTTAAAAAACAGAAATTTATTTTCTGATCGTTCTGGAGCCTGGAAATCCAAGGTCAGGGTGCCAGTATGGTCATATTCTGGTGAGATTTACAGATGGCCTTCTCTCTGTGTCCTCATATGGTGAACAGCAGGAGCAAGCCCTCTGGTGTCTCTTCTTGTAAGGGAACTAATCCCCTATGAGGCCCCACCTTCATGACCTCATCTAAACCCCATTATTTTCCAAAGGTCCCATGTTCAAATACCATCACATTAGGAGTTAGGGATTCAAAATACAAAATTTGGGGAGCACAGTCCCATACATAGCAGGAGGTATATCTTAAATAAATTAATAGAAATGGGATTGCTGATAGCAAAATATAAATACGTCTGTAATTTGTTATATATTTGGATTGTTGATCCACTTGGAATTTATCCTGATGTGTGGTGCTAGATATGGACCCAGTTTTTAAAGTCTTCTTCCAAATGGTTAGCCAGTTGTCCCCAAACCATTTATTATAATAGCCTTGTTTACCTCACTGATCTGAGATTCTGACTTTATTACACATTAGATTCACGGTATATATTGGGATCTATTTCTGCTTTTATTGTTTCATTGACTTGTTTATCTGTTCATACTCCAGTTCCATATCATTTTAGTTATACTTTAGACTGTTTTAATGTCTGATAGGTATTATCTCTTGTTCTTTGCATTTTTCTGCCTGTCCTTGCTTGTTTCCTGAATTTTGTCATTTTCTGAATTTTCCTGACTATTCTTGCATATGTTTCCTCATATGAATTTTCTTTTGTTTAGCTATGATGGAAAACATATATAAAAGTATAGTTGTATAACTATGATGGTCAAACATATATAAAAGTATGAATCATTGAATTTCTGTTACCCAACTTAAGTGATTATGAGTATTTCGCTATTTTGTGTTTTAGCTATTCCTCCTTTCCTCCTTATTTTTTTGGAGTATTTTACAACTATCTCACGTATCATTTCCTTCTTAAGTTTTTTAGCCTGTGTCTCTAAGAGATGAAGATTTAAAAAAATTAAAAAAGAAAAATTTAAAAAATTAAGAAATTTTGCCAGATGGGTCATTATCCCAATCTAGCAAAATTAATATTAATATAAATTAGTAATTAATAGTCATAATCCAGTATTATCCACATCTAGTTTAGTTTTCCCTGATTTTTTTCTCAGGGGTCTTGGTTTGTTCAAATCAGGATCCACACAAAGTCTTCACTTTGCATTCGATTGATATGCCCTCTAAATCTTTAATTTGTAACAGCCTCCTTCCCAACTTCTGTGTTGAGTTTTCTTCACTTTTTCTTGTTCTGCATGTTTTTTACTATGATTTCTGTGATGTTTGTTTTCCCTTTTGCTCCTTGTATAAATGTCTCAGTCTTGCTTTCTTAAATAAATTTGTATTATTCTTTACTTTTGTGAGTTCTGTCACTTCCTGTTTCATATTCTTTTGCTATTTGGCTATCACTCACTCTGGTTTGGGCCATCCAGTCCTCTGTTCTTTTGGTACTGTCATTGTGTTCTTAAGTGTTTTAGCTTAGTTTAGTTTTTAGCATGCTGTTTTCATCTACTTTGCGGCACTGTTTCTTTGGTGAGCTTTCATTATCTACTGGAAAGATATACTGCTTGTTTTCAGTTTTTTCCTTATGTTTTTTTTGTATTGAGAGATGAGTTGCCTTTTCAGTTACTTATGTTTGAATGAGATTGATTTTGCTGGAGGTTCCTGTGCGGGGAAATGGGCAGGGTTAGCTTGACAAGCATCATTGTGTTAAGGGCTCCCTCCTAAGGTCCACTTCTCTGGCTCTTAAAGCCTACCCTGGGTTAGGAAGAATCCCACTACCTCTGTACTTGTGCTTCCCTGAATTCCTCACAGCCTTTGCATTTCAAGTTGATGCATCTACTTTTAGGGTTTATATTTTGCTGGCATTTTCTGAGTGCTTATGCCCTTTCTTCTCCCTCCCTACTTTTCTGTTCTCTCTTTCTGCTTCCCCTAGCAACCCTGTCTTTTTAGTTAATCTGTCTACTTTTTTTTTTCAGCAGCTGTCTTGGGATGAGGCCCCTCAGCATCACATTGTTTTCTGTGGTCCCCTGGTGGCATGATAGGGGCCAGTTGGCTTTGCGTTTACCGTCACCTGGCAAGGTGTTCTCATCCTGTTTTGTTGTTTTCAGATTTGCTGAAAGTAGTTTTAACTTAGGGTGGCACCCTTAGCACTTCCCTGTCTTCCCCCTCTGGGTATAGCGCATCTACGGTTCTGGTACCAGTGTTTGCTGTTTGTGGGAGGGATCAACCACATTTACAAATCAAATTTGATTTACAAATTTAAAAAGTGATTTAAATTTGTGCAATTTCCCGTTTCCTAGTTTACACTGAAGGGTAGCTTTTGTTTTCTTTTGGTTATCTTTCTCTAAGCATGATACCAGCTTTGGAGGTTAAGATTTTTATCATGTTAAGGAAGTATAATTTCTATTTTACTAAGATTTTAAAAAATCAAGAATATTGAATTTTATAAAATATTTTTTCAACATCTATGGAGAAATTTGATTTTTTAACTTATTATTTTGGAGAATTATATAAGTAGATTTTCTAGTATTAAACCATTTTTGTATTCTTGTAATTTTGGTGTTTTAGACTTGCCTTATCTCTTCATCTGTTCATTTTATACATGTAGATGCTTTCTGTATGCCTGAGAATATAATATATTCTCTATTTGTGGAGTCTAGTGTTCTCTATGTCTGGTAAACCAAACTCATTAATTGTGTTGCTCAAATCTTCTATAATCTTACATACACTTTTTTAAAATCTGGTCCAGCCATTGCTGAGACAGATATGTTAAAATCTTCCACTTTGATTATGGGTAAATGTATCAATTTCTCATTATAATTGTTTATATGGATACTATTACGTGCAAAATATAAGAAATTTAATATCTTTCTGGCAAATTGGCAAATATTAAAAGATTATGTGTTATATTTATCCCTAATAATGCTTTTGGCCTTATTGTCTTTTATATGGTGTCACTATACCTAATACCACTTAAATTTGTATGTGGCTTATGTTCATTTTTTATAAGGCCAAACTTAAAAAAAATTTCTTACTGATGTTGACGTGTTGTTCACTTCCTGTGTTGTTGGATAATTTTTTTCAGATCCACCGTTTCACTGAGAGTTAGGCCCTTTGCGGTTCCTGCCTTCATGTGAAGGAGTGGAAGAGGTGCATCTCAATTCTCTGTGTTGTGTGGTTTCAAGACCCTTGTTTCAGGTCTCCATGAGGGCCTTTAATAAGTTTTAATTGCTAATTCTTTGGATATAGAAGTAACCCAACAGCCAGACAGGGCACAGTGGCTCATGCCTGTAATCCCAGCACTTTGGGAAGCTGAGTTGAGCAGATCACTTAAGATCAGGAGTTGGAGACCGCCCTGGCCAATATGATGAAACCCGATGTCTACCAAAACATACAAAAATTAGCTTGGCGTGGGAGTGCACGCCTGTAATTCCAGCTTCTTGGAAGGCTGAAGTGGGAGAATTGCTTGAACCTGGGAGGTGGAGGTCACAGTGAGCCGAGATCGCGCCACTGTGCCCCAGCCTGGGTGTCACAGAGTGAGACTCTGTCTAAAAAAAAGAAAGAAAAAAAGAAAGAACCCAACAGCCAGCTTTCTTCAATGTCAGTTTATACTGATTGGCTCATGGATTTCTTTTATTATCTTGATAATTTGCTTGTGTGTTTATAGAAATAGCTGTTATATATTATCCTTCAGTTTTTGGGTATTTTGTGATTGGAGAATTTCCAGGTAATCTGTCAGCCACGTTGCTGGAAATGCAAGTCTTCAAATTAAAGATTTTTTTGTTGAAACCAATGCTTAAATACTTGGTGGGGAAAGGGAAAGAAAATCATCTCCCTCTTTTTTTGTTGTTGTTGACATTTTTCTTTTTAGCATGCAGCAGAACTGATTAAAACAGTGGCGTCTCGCTATGATGAATATGTTAATGTGAAGGATTTTTCTGACAAAATCAATTGTGCAGTTACTGCAGCAAAGAAGGATAATGACTTCATTTATTATGATCGAGTTCCAGACCTTAAAGATCTAGATCCTATTGGCAAAGCCACACTTGTGAAATCTACCCCAGTCAATGTACCCATCAGTCAGAAATTTACTGGTGTATCAGTTATTCAGACACACTTTAATCTCATTTTTCTCTAGTTTACTCTGTTTTTCCTAGCTAAAAATCACATAATTGCTGTTGTATGCTTTGAATATAATTTGTATTCATGTTGTTTAAAATGAATATGAGAATAAATATTGTATTGTGTCAGTGCAATGTTAAGATGGAAAGTAAACAAAAATAAAGCATATGTAAAGTATACAATAGTTAGAAGACTTGAAACTGTGTGTTTGATTAAGACTGTAGCACTTGTCATTATGTTAACATTTGTTATTTAAGATGCTGCCATTAAAAATAAAGAAATATGGCCGGATGTGGTGGCTCACACCTGTAATCCTAGCACTTTGGGAGGCTGAGATTGGTAGATTGCTTGAGCTCAGGAGTTAGAGACCAGCCTGTGCAACTGGCGAAACCCTGTCTCTACCAAAAAAAAAAAAAAAAAAAAAATTAACTGGGCATGGTGGTGCATGCCTGTGGCTTTAGCTACTCTGGAGGCTGAGGTGGGAGGCTCGCTTGAGCCCAGGAGGTGGAGGTTGCAGTGAGCTGAGACCGTGCCACCATTCTCCAGCCTGGGTGACAGAGTGAGATCTTTTCTCAAAAATAAACAAACAAATAAATAAATAAATAAAAATAAATCTAAAAACAAACCACAAGAATATTTCCTTTTTTTTCTTTTTTTCTTGAGACGGAGTCTCACTCTTGTTGCCCAGGCTGGAGTGCAATGGCACTATCTCGCTCACTGCAACCTCCGCCTCCCGGGTTCAAGTGATTCTCCTGCCTCAGTCTCCCAAGTAGCTGGGACTACAGGCGCCCGCCACCACGCCCAGCTAATTTTGTATTTTTAGTACAGATGGGGTTTCTCCATGTTGGTCAGGCTGGCCTGGAACTCCTGACCTCAGGTGATCCACCTGCCTCGGCCTCCCAAAGTGCTGGGATTACAGGCATGAGCCACCGTGCCCGGCCTATTTCTTTAAACATGTAAACTTCTGGAGTGATATTTGTATGAGATAAATAAATGTTATTATATTGTAGATGTATACAACAGATGGTAGCCTCTAGCTGAGATCCCAAGGAGAATATTCTGTTACTGGGAAAGGGTGATTATATGTTTATTTAGCAAACACAAAGTGTTTACCATGTGCCAGGCACTCTTTAAGCACTTTACAAATATTAGCTCATTAGTTTTCACAAGTGCCCTGAGATGGGTACTGTTATTATCCCTATTTGATGAGGATACTGATGCACAGAGTGGTTAGGTAATTTCCTCAAGGTCACCTAGCTAGGAAGTGTTGGAGCCAGAAATGGAATACTGCTGCCGTGACCCACTCAGTCAATTTTTTTTTTTTTTTTTGAGACCGAGTCTTGCTCTGTTGCCCAGGCTGCGGTGCAGTGGCGCAATCTCAGCTCACTGCAACCTCCGCCTCCTGGGTTCAGACGATTCTCCTGCCTCAGCCTCCCTAGTAGCTGGGACTACAGGCTCCTACCATTACACCGGCTAATTTTTGTATTTTTAGTAGAGATGGGGTTTCGCCAAGTTGGCCAGACTGGTCTTGAACTCCTGATCTCAGGTGAGCTGGCTGCCTCGGCCTCCCAAAGTGCTGGGATTACAGGCCTTAGCCACTGCTCCCGGCCCCTCATTCAGTTTAATCAACAAATGAACAGTATCACTGGAGATCCCTCAAACTCAGTGATGAACACATCTGAAAAAGTTAAAGAAAATTAAGTTCAAAGAAGAAACTTTTCATTGTCACCATTGTCCATGAATGTAGTGATCTAAAAATTCTCTTTATTATTGTGCTTTAAATAGTGATTTAGTTTTGATCTTTAAATGTCAATAGACTATTGATATTTTGATCTTTAAATATCAAATATGTATAGACTGTGAATTTTGGAAAGAACATATGAACAGTCACTTTTACAGTTCGGATTTTTGTCTTAAAATTTTGTTGTAATTTCTCTTCCTAATTTTAGATCTGTTTGAGAAGATGGTTCCCGTGTCAGTGCAGCAGTCTTTGGCTGCCTATAATCAGAGGAAAGCCAATTTGGTTAACAGATCAATTGCTCAGATGAGAGAAGCTACCACTTTGGCAAATGGGTAGGTAGAGCTTAATTTTAGAGCCTAAAGTTTTCTGTTTGGTTGTTCTTTAGTTTATGAACATTTTAGTTTCTGAGCTTAGAGCTAAATGTCAAGAGTATATAAAATAGAAAATGTAGACACACACAACTATTTTTGGTGGACACTATTTGTGAAGCTCTAGCAAATATAGTTGGAAGAAATTATAGAAACAAGGTGAGGATATTTGACTAAAAATTTGTATTTTAAGAGATATTTATTTGGGGGAAATGAGAAGTAGAAATGAACTCAGATACATGGTACGTTTAGTGTTCTGAACCAATTTTTGTTTCTGATGGATTGAATACTAAGAAAAGAATTCATTGGTTTAAAACATTTTTAGGTATATTTTGCACACACAAAATACACCTATTCTAAGTACACACAGTTCAATTATTATTATGTGTATATATGTGTGTATGTGTGTGTATATATATGTATATATTTTTTGTTTGTTTGTTTTGTTTTGTTTTTTGGGACAGGGTCTTATTGTCACCAGGCTGGAGTGCAGTGGTGTAAACATTAAACATGGCTCACTGCAGTCTCAACCTTCTGGGCTCAGGTGATCCTCCTGCCTCAGCCTCCTGTGTAGCTGAGGCCACAGGTGCAAGCCACCACATCTGGCTAATTTTTTGATTTTTTTATAGAGACGAGATTTCACTTTGTCGCCCAGGCTGGTCTTGAACTCCTGGGCTCCTGGTCTTGAACTCCTGGGCTCAAGTGATCCTCCTGCCTTGACCTCCCAAAGTGCTGGGATTACAGGCATGAGCCACCATGCCTGGCCATTTAGTTAGTTTTGATAAATGTATGCACCCATGTAACTGGTACTGTGATTAAGATAGAGAACATTACTGTTACCCTAAAAAAACTCTCTCATGCCCCTTTCCCAGTCCTCCTTCTCCTGACCCCGGGCCACTATTGATCTGCTCCCTGTCTTAAGTTTAGTTTTACTTTTTAGACAACTTAAAATACGTGTAATCATTCTAGTATATACTTAGAATGTGTTTTGCTTTTTTTCACTTAGCTACTGTTTCTGAGATTCATCTATATTATGTGTATCAGTTTGAGTCTTTTCTATGGCTGAGCAGTATTCCATTTTATGGTTATAGAGCAGTTTGTTAACTCTTTCACCTGTTAATGGACATTTCAGTTTCTATGAACATTCATGTATAAATCTTCATGTGGACATATTTTAGTTCTCTTGGGTAAATACTTAGGAGTGGAATTGTTAGGTTGTGTGGTTAGCATATTTAATTTTATATGAAATTGCCAGGTTGTTTTCCAAAGTGGTTGTTCCATTTTATATCCTATATGCACTGTTTGAGAAATACAGTTGTTCTGCATCCTCACCAATACTTGGTACTGTCAGTCTTTTTAGTTTTAGCTACTTTAGTGTGTGTGTAGCAGAATCTCACTGTGATTTAATTTGCATTCTCCTAATTACTAATGATACTGAACAGCTTTTCATGTGCTTACTAGCCATTCATATCTTTTCTGTAAAGTGTCTATTGAAATCTTTTTCTCAGTTTTTAAAACTGAGTTTTTCTTAATATTTAAAGAGTTCTTTACATATTTTGGAGGCAAGTCCTTTGTCAGATACATATAATTGAGAATGTAGTTGACCCTGAACAACATAGGGGTTATGGGTGCTGACCCCCCTGCACAGTCAAATCTGCATATGACTTCTGAGTCCCCAAAACTTAACTACTAATAGCCTGCTGTTGACCAGAAGCCTTACCGATAACATAAACAGTCAACTCATATTTTGTATATGTATTATATAGTATATTCTTATAATAAATAAGCTAGAGAAAAAATGCTATTAAGAAAATCATAAGGAAGAGAAAATATGTTTACTATGATTAAATGGAAGTGGATCATCATAAAGGTCTTCGTCCTTGTCTATTTCATGTTTGAGCAGGCTGAGGAAGAGGAGGAAGGAGGGTTGGTCTTGCTGTCTTGGAGCTGGCAGAGGTGAAAGAGGTGAAAGTCCACATATACATGGACTCACGTAGTTCAAATCTGTGCTGTTCAAGGGCCAGCTGTATTTCTCTCGTAGTTGGCTTGCGTTTTCATGTTTTTAGTTTTGATTAATGCATGGATTTTACCATCATTTTTCTTTAAAAAGAAAGGAATGTAAGTTTACTCTAGCATATGATAAACAGGCAGTCTGAGATTTTACAGAGCTTATTTTCTGAGGAGTTCATTGTATTACATCATTTCATTTGCCTTTTTGTCTTTACATAATAGGTAGGGATATGTACCTCCCTTCCCCATCATGTAAACGAAGTAACTGAGGAATTGTTATTGTGCTACAAAACCGAGAACAGATGAAGATTCTGTAATGAATACTTAGATCATCTATTTTCTGTTGACATTCTGCCTAGATGATGTGAAATTATAACTATTGATTCTGTTGAAAGAGAGCAAAAAAGAAAAAAATAACTTTTGTGTATTGTTTCTGACTTGTTAGAGATGCTGTAACAATCAAAAGTGTGAAAGACTGCTTTTTTAGGATAGAATTTTTGACTTTTAATTACTTAGACTGAAAGAAGTTTGAACTGTAAGCCAACGATACCTAATATGTTTTAATGCGGTCATAGTTTTTCTTATTTTTTGGCTTTTTTTTTTTTTCGAGACGGAGTCTCACTCTGTCGCCCAGGCTGGAGTGCAGTGGTGAGATCTCGGCTCACTGCAACATTCGCCTCCTGGCTTCAGGTGATTCTTGTGCCTCAGCCTCCCAAGTAACTGGGATTATAGGTGCTCACCACTACCTCTGACTAATTTTTGTATTTTTAGTAGAGATGGGGTTTCACCATGTTGGCCAGGCTGGTCTCGAATTCCTGACCTCAGGTGATCCACCCGCCTTGGCCTCCCAAAGTGCTGGGATTACAGGTGTGAGCCGCTGCATCAGCCTATTTTTTGGCTTTTAATTCTGAATTGTGAACTTAATTTTTTGATGATTTTGGTTTAATTTTATCAATCACTGATTTTTTTGTTTTTCTGTTAATCTTTGCTTTGTTTGTCATTGATAGGGCTTATCCAGTTTTTCTGGGTGCTAACTTCATTGCTGTTGATTTGGTTATAGAAGATTAAATTAAATAAAGTAAATATTGATGAGGAGTTAAATTGTTTTAGACTTCAATATAACATAGTATCTCATTTTTTCAGGGTGCTAGCTTCCCTTAATCTTCCAGCAGCAATTGAAGATGTGTCTGGAGACACTGTACCTCAGTCTATATTGACTAAATCCAGATCTGTGATTGAACAGGGAGGCATCCAGACTGTTGATCAGTTGATTAAATAACTGCCTGAATTACTGCAATGAAACAGAGAAATCCTAGATGAGGTATGTTTTATAAGATTTGCTTTTCAAGTATAAACACTGTGATCCCTTGATGTCCAGCAGGGATTAGGACTGGAGACTTCCTCATGCTAGTGCTCACAGTGCAGTTAGTATTCATCACTTTGGTGAATTTACTGTGTCCCAGAGCCTTCTCTTTAGCATAAGAGAAATTCTGGTTGAGTGAGAATGGGTTTCATGCTTATCTTAAGGGTAAGTAAGTACACATTAATGAAACTCAAATGAGCACTGTGTAAAACTAGTATACTATGAGAAATCAACTATCATACAAACTGTTCAGTCTTTGTAATTATTGATTTATTTTATACATAGCGTGTAGCAAGATTTTTCTTTTTAATTTAATTTGTCTTAACCTGGAAGGTTAAACCCTTTAATTTATCCCTAATTTCTTAAAACATATTAAATATATTTATTTTATATTATTTATCTTATAACTCCAATGTCTGTAGTTTTTGTGGGTTTGATTCTATGATTTGTAATTTTTGCTGATTCTTGCTTATGGTGGCTTGTTTTCTCTTGTGTTCAGTTTTTTTGTTACTGTTTTTTAAAACTTTAAAAAATAGTTTCAGATTTATAGAGACTTTGCAAATTTAGTGTAGAAAGTTCCTGTATATTTTTCACCTAACTTCCCTGAAAGTTAAAATCTTATGCGGTCATGGCACATTTGTTAAAACTAGGAAATTGACATTGGTACAGTATTATTACTCAGATTTTACCAGTTATTCCACCAGTGTTCCTCCTTCTGTTCCAAGATCCAGTACAGAATACTGAATTGAATTTAGTGTTCAGTGAGTTTTGATTGTGCCTTCATATTTCCTGTAATTTATTTGTGGGAATTCATTGAGATCTGGGTTTAAGGTGAATTCTAGAAAGAATTTGTGTTTGCTTCTGCCATAAAAAGGCATTATGTACCTGGCACCTCCTCAAACTTAAGAGGTTTTTCCTTTCTTTTATAATCTTTTAATTATAGTAGTAATTTATCTTAGGACTTAGTGTCACACAGACAGTGTGGTTTCTAGTCCCAAGTTCAGGCTTTTGATCAGGAATCTCACATAATACTTCTTTTTTTTTTTCTTTTTTCTTTAGAGCCAAGGTCCAGACAGGCATGTTTTCTTCTGAAGGGCATTTTTCTGTTTTAAAAATTCATCCACTGATAATCACCTATTTGGAAGTATACCAGTTTGAGGGTGGAGAGTGCTTTTGATCTGACCTCTCACCTTTTATTGTCCCTACCTATGTTTCTTGTTGACTTTTCGTGTTCTAAATTCACAATCCAAGTCAATGATGAATTACACAGCTGGTGAACTATGGATGGTGGGCCAATGCTGGCTTGTGGCCTACTTTTGTGTGGTTCGCTAGTTAAGGATAATTTTTATCTTTTTTAGAGCATTGTCAAAAAAGAAGAATTCTGTGTGCCATAGACTGTGGCCCACAAAACCTAAAATATTTACTCTGTGGTGTTTGACAGAAGTTTGCTATTCTTTGTCCTAAGCTATCAGGGATTGTCACATATTGTTGGTGCTAGCACTGTGTCTACTGGTAGATTAGTATTTCCTTGTGTTTCTGGCCCCCTACTGTCCTGTCATCTTATCTATGCATTAAAAGGCATTTAAAAATATATTAAATATAATTTTCTGTTTGTTATATTGGAATGAAAGTCTAAATCTTTTATTTTTTAATGTAATTGATCAGTTTTCCCCTTTGTTTTGTTTATGGCTATTTATTTATTTTAATCTTAAAACTTTCTTTAAATTGATATATGGATGTAAGTAGTCTCTTATTTATTCTTCCTTTTTTTTTTTTTACTGAGAAAGGTGATAGCTAATTCAGCCTTAAATTTATAAGACTTTTTGTTAAATGCATTATAACTTAGATGTCTGCAAGAAAAAAAGTCGATTTATATTCTAACCTAGTATTCCCATCTCACCAAATTCTCACTTATATTGTGTGTGAACATTTATTAAATGCATTAAATGTTTTATACCAGAAATGACATTTCAGGGTTCTTTTTGCTTCCTTTTAAAGTCATTAAGGTTGTTGGATGAAGAAGAAGCAAACGATAATGATTTAAGAGCAAAATTTAAGGAACGCTGGCAAAGGACACCATCCAATGAACTGTATAAGCCTTTAAGAGCAGGTAAAAATGTGTATAAATGACCTTCACTTGAATAAATTCCCAATTTGGACCCACATTTTTGCTTGATTAAATTAGGCTCAGTTGTAAATTCGTTTTTACCGAAACTGTTTTTCCTCAGTTTTAGTATAAAGATTAAAAAAGTTCACAAAAGTAATCTGCCAATTGTCAGAAGTACAGATTCTTAAGAAGGGTATAAAGTGAAAAGTTAAAATGGTCCTCCAACTTTCATTTTCTGTTCCAAGCTCTGTGCATATTTTATTTTATTTATTTTATTTTTTTTTTGAGACAAGTTCTCGCTCTGTCACTCAGGCTGTAGTGCAGTGGCAGGATCACAGCTCACTGCAGCCCCAACCTCCAGGGCTTAGGCAATCCTTCTACCTCAGCCTCCTGAGTAGCTGACACTGTAGACATGTGCTACCACACCCGGCTAATTTTTGTATTTTTTGCAGAGACGAGGTTTTACCATGTTGCCCTGGCTTGTCTTGAACTCCTGGGCTCAAGTGATCCACCTGCCTCCGCTTCCCAAAGTGATGAGATTACAGGCTTGAATCACCATGCCTGGCCCCTGCACATATTTTAGAAACATAAATGAGAGCATATTACATTTATGGCTTTGTAATTTTTTTTTCATTTAGTAGTGAATCCTGGGTGGTAAAAAAAAATGAGCTTTAAGTTATTTTAAGGCCAAATTTATGCTTCTTAAGACTTTGATGATGAAGATTTCGTGCTTGCTGAGATAAATGCTGTCGTCATGGTGGCTGGAGATTAGTTTTATTTATCTTCGTAAAAAGTTTGTATATTATTGAGATTTTTCTAAAAATTTTTTTTTAAGTCACATTGTTCTTTTAAGAGAGGAATACTTTTAAAATAAATGGACCAATTTTTGGAGAGAATGATTTCTTCCTACATTCATGAGTTGTAGGAAAAGATTAATATTAATTAGCTTTTATTTGGCAGATAGTAACCACCAAATGTATTTTAAGGTATAGCTATGCTTTTCATTTTATAAGTGATTTTGTCATCTTTCCAAAAACGAGAACGCAAAGACTGTTAGGAGCTGTTTTTATTATTAAATGAATTGGGGTCTAAAGAAGCAGAAGATAAGTAAAGTTGGAGACCAGAACTCAACATATAACTAGCCCATAAACGTTGCTGTTAGAATCACTTCTGTGCTCTGCAAACTTTTATTTTCTCCCAGAGGGAACCAACTTTAGAACAGTTTTAGATAAAGCTGTGCAAGCCGATGGACAAGTGAAAGAATGTTACCCGTCTCATCGTGACCCCATCATGCTTTTGTGTAAGCCAGAGCCTGAGCTGAATGCTGCCATCCCTTCTGCTAATCCAGCAAAGACCATGCAGGGCAGTGAGGTGAGAAGGGCACTTTCATGTGGGTTGTCATCTGCTTAAGAAAACCACATTCAAGCCATTTTATATAATGAACTGCCAATTTCTTATTGTCATCTTTAAAAAAATGCGGAAGTAAATTGGGGTTGTCACATTTAAAATAGTATATAGACTGTGTAATAGGTAATTATACTAGTATTACCTATCCTGTAATAGTAACTTCCATTTATTGAATGCCCTTTTTTGAACTAAATTTCAGATACTTCATAGGTCAATAGCATTTAATTTGGTTTTATAAAAGAGAGAAGCTTGGAAGTATAGAAATTTCCTGAAATGAAAGGACTGGGTATGGCCAGATACACAAATTCTTTATTTCTTCCATTATTCTATACTCCCTTCCACCTTCTTTCCCCGGGACTACCTTTGACAGGAAGATTGACAAGGCGTGCATGTTAATAAATGGATAGCTCCATCATGGTGTTTCTACTGAGGACAGGAAAGAGAAAATTGAATAGTAGGGCATCTGATTTGGAAAGTCCTAAAAGAAGAGAAAGTGCAAGTATAATTTAATGGCCTATCACGGGGAGGTAGGGTAAGTTAGTAGGAAAAGATAGAGGTCCCAAATCTCTGCACAGGAAAACAAGCCAAAGGGCAAGAAATACTGCTGAAAACTTCTTGAAAAAAGTGAATTTCCTGGGATAGTAAGTTCTGAAAAGTATGAGTTTTGTTTCTTATTTGTCTTTCCATAGAAGCATTTTATATATTTCATATATTTATTCCAAGACCTACTGGATATCTGCTCTGTGTAAGGCACTATGGTAGGTACATTGGAAAATTAACATACAAATTATACACAGGCTTTACCCTCAATTTATGATCCTTTGTGGAATATTAGTCATGTACAAGGATGACTGTGATATAGGGAAGAAGTTTAAAAATGTCACAGGGAAAGTATAGGAAGTATGCTATAAGGATTTAGATGAAGTACTTAAATTTCAGTAATTTGGAGTAGTTCTTTTCAGAGGCTTCTTAAGAGATTGGCACATTATGAGAACAGACTGGATAGGCAGAAAAAGTAAACGTGTAGGATCGGGGAAGGGCTGAGCAGCAGCTGTGTCTAGAGAGTTATCCGAGGTACAGAGGATCTGCAAACACAGCTTTTGCTCCTGATTTCTCTTGACAGAAGCTTTATAGACATGTTGAGAATGGCTGGAATCTGTTTGTATATTTACTTATTCACCAAGTGTTTGAAGGCCTACTATTCCAGAACAGTGCTGACCACCTTGGTCCCTAACATAAAGGGATAAAAAACTGCTCTGGGTTGCCTTTAGTGTAGGGTAGATGCACAGGTACTGGGCACCTCTCAAAGGGAAGAGAAGGCTACGTAGTTGAATGTGCATTGAACCTGAATCTAACGGGGGAACCCAATGGAACAAGGAATGTGAGTTGTTGCTTTGAGGACATAGCGGAGGAAAGGGAGGTGGTCAGAAGATTAACTTGTGAAGAACAAAGAACCCGAAGAAGAAACTGCAGACCCTTGGCACAGCAATACATTCTGGTACCTTTTTTATTTTAGAAAAAGATCTCTGTTTAGTACTCTCTTTGTATTCTTTTTGGTGTCTTGTACATGACTCAGAATTATGTGGCTTTCATCCTTTGATTCTTCTCCTTTCAGTAGAAAAGCAAAAATGGTTTGTGCTGAGCAAAATCTGCAATAGTATGCACTGATTTGTTGATATTTTATTCAGTTGTATCAGTTTTATTAATCCTTACTTGTGTTACACAGGAGAAAGGAACTTTTATAGTCAATATGAAGTAATTTTATGGAAGCTAGATTTTCTTGACGGGGTAACCACAAAAATTTCAGTACTCTCTATATATTCGTTTGTCATGTGCCTTAATCAAATAAAGCAAGCATCAGGTTTATCAAAGCTATTTCACATGGTTGTCATAATAGTTGGTGACGCATCTTAGCCAGAATTTTTATGATAAAAACTCAGTTTTTTGATTGCTGATTAGCGTGATGCAATGTACATGTTTTATTAAAAAGTCCAAGTTTGATGGTAGGGCTGTTTTTTCTTTTATTGTGAAGAAGCCTACTGTCTAGTTACTTATTTTCAATCTCTTTGGGCATCTGGTTTTAGATATTGAGATCCTCTGAAAAATTTTGCAGACTAGTGGTAATTTGTATTTAAAGATTTTTGTATTAAATACCTAGGATCACTGCTTGTGATTGGTTGCCTATGATCTACTGTGGCCTGAAGTCTGGTCTATGGTTGGCTGGCCAAGCCTTGGCCCTAATGTATATGGGGCTGAGTCTAGCCAGAGGAAGGAACATCTATTTTTTTGCACAATGATGATGTTCAATTATACTCAAAGTGTTAAGTCTGCTGGGAGTAATGGAGGGGGTACCTTTTAAAAAAAAAAACCCTTTATCTCCTTAGAGGTAGAGCATAAAGAGAACTGTTTAAAACTGTGTGCCCTCCCAAAGGAGTGCCTTTTTTGGATTCACAGACTAGTGGAGGATCTGCAAACACAGCTTTTACTCCTGATTTCTCATGACAGAAAGTTTATAGATATATTGAGAATGGCTGGAATCTGTTTGTTTATTTATTTACTCACCAAGTGTTTTTTGAAGGCCCACTATTCCAGAACTGTGCTGAGTACCTTGGTCCCTAACATAAAGAGACAGAAAACTCCTCTAGGTTGCCTTTAGTGTAGGGTAAATGTATCAAGTTTCTGCGTTCATTGCTGTAGACATAGTTGCTTATTTGCCTTTTCTGAAAATAAAATGACAGGGTTATAAAAGTAAAATAGAAGATTTCATTGAGGGCATTTCTTTCTTTCTTTCTTTCTTTTTTTTTTGAGACTGAGTCTCGCTCTGTCACCCAGGCTGGAGTGCAGTGGCGCAATCTTGGCTCACTGCAACCTCTGCCTTCTGGGTTCAAGCAATTCTCCTGCCTTAGCCTCCCGAGTAGCTGGGACTACAGGCATGCGCTACTATGCCCAGCTAATTTTTGTATTTTTAGTACAGACGGGGTTTCACCATGTTGGCCAGGATGGTCTCAATCTCTTGACCTCGTGATCCGCCTGCCTTGGCCTCCCAGAGTGCTGGGATTACAGGCGTGAGCCACCGTGCCTGGCCCATTGAGGGCATCTCTTATGTCTCATATTGTATTTGGTGCTGTTAAATGCCACAGAGGGTTTTAAATCTAAAACTGGGGTCAGGAACCTGTGGCTTGTGGGCTAAATCCTCTGCCTCTTCTCTTTGTATGGCCTGTGAGCTAAGAATGAGTTTTACATTTAAAAAATGTAAAACTCTACTTTCTACTTCATTTTTTAAATGGCTGGAAAAAGTCAAAAGAATGTTTTAATATGTGGGCATTATATAAAATTCAGATTTCAATGTTAATACATTTTTGTTGAAACATAGCTGCACTCATTCATTTACACATTGTCTTTCACACTACAAAGCAGAGTTAAACAGTTGCAACAGAGACTGTGGCCTACTGAGGCAAAAATATTTTCTGTTTGGTCCTTTACCAAAAAAGTTTGTAAGTTCCTGATCTGAAAGACAAAGTATTGACAACCTAGGTGATGCCATTCCTGCCATTCTGTTTGACCTCATCTCCTGTTCTGCCTTTTGTTTACTATGCTTCAGCCAGAGTGGCCTTTTTCTCTTTCCTTTGATCCTGCCAAGCTTGTGCCTGCCACAGGACTTTTACATTTGTGTTTCCTTCTGTGCAGGGCTTTCTCCCCATTTCCGTGGCTATCACCTCTTTTTCGTTAGTCTCAGATGTCACCTCTTCTCCATCGTTGTCATTGTCTACCCACATTATTCTATTTTTGTGTATTTGCTTAATCCTCCCCTTTGCATATTTATTTAATGCTCTCTGGTCCCCAGATGAAGGAAAAGACTGTTTTTGTTAGTAGTTATGTCCATAGCATCTAGAATGGTACCCCAAACAAAAAGTATTTGTTTGAATGATCATCACTGGCAGCCTAACTTAATAAAGGGATACATTTAATTGCAGTTGAAAGATAGCTGGAGCTGTGTATAAGAAACAAATATGCTAGGATTCTAATTATTTATATACTTTGATAACATGTTAAACCTCAGATTTGAATTTATAAGAAAATTTAGGCAGTGGTTTTCTTATTATCTGGGTCATTCATTTGTGGAAGCAGTTTAATTCATTTTCTACTTCATTTACTCTGTTAAAATGAGGCCAGTGTCATATAATCTGAAATATGTTAAACTAGTGTACTGCATATGAATTTTTTTAAAAAGATGTTCATAATATAAGGGATCTCTATCTTTGTGTGGTAGTCCACAAGTTCGTTCATAGATTCGTTGTTTGAAATGGCATTTTTTCCCCAGAAAGTTAGAATTATTGCATTTTTGAATATCACAGGATTTGTTAACTATTTGGCCGTCTCTATCAGTCTGGTTAGAAAGCTTCTGTATCAGTCTGGTTGGATACCATGGAAGTTGCGGTTAGCTTTTCTTCCTAATCTAGGTAATATGATTGAATACTTACCCTTTGTTAGAAGTTATGTTTAGCACTTTATATAGATTATCTCAGTCTTCACAACAGTCCTGAAATAGGTACTATTATGCCCATTTTGCAGCTGCAAAAATGGAATTTTCTAAGTAGTAACCTGTACTTGATTGCGCAGTAACTAAGTCCATTATGGTCTCTAAGGGAGTATAGTCAGAGTTGAAGTGTTTTTTATTGTCTATGGAATTACGTTTTTTCTATGTAATTACGTTTCACTTTGATAGACCATTAGTTCATTTGTTTCCATATTCGAGTTTTGACTTAATCTTGTTTTTTGAGTGTGTAAAAAATGTTCATGATTCAAAAGGTACATGCAGAGTAAGCCTCATTCCTTTTCCTTCTACTTCTTTCCTGTATACTTCTTGTAAGTAACCATATCCGTTAGTTTCTGGTTTGTCCTTACTGATTTTCTTTTTGCAAGAACAACAACAAACAAAAAACCCAACCTCCCCCAAAATTATGTATACATATGTATACATATATACATATTATGTATGTGTATATTTATTTTCTGATTTTCCGTCTGTCTTACTCAAATTGCAGCATACTGTATGTCCTGGAAATAATAAATTGTCCTGGAAATTGTCCTGGAAATAAATTGTCCTGGAAATAAAAAATATGTCCTGGAAATAAAAAGTAAATTGCAGCATATTATATGTCCTGGAAGTCACTTGGAAGGAAACTTTTATTCACATCGTCTGATATCAAGTTCTACTAGGTCTTTAAACAGACTTTGTCATATCCACCCACGTATGATTCTTTCTCCTCTTCCTTCCTTTTAGAGTTTCTGTGGTTTGATGCTTTCTAGACTCTAGGAATCATATTTCTTTCTCTTTCCACAGCCTTCTCCCCTGTACCCTCTTCTTTCTCTCCCTCCCTTTCTCCTTCCCTTCCCCCTTCCTTCCTCTCTTCTCCCCCTCCCCCTTCTCTTCCTTTCCTTTCCTTCCATTTTAAAATTAGGATGTTTAGGAGATATGGATGTAAATGAGGCCAAAAAGGAAATTCACCTACATTTAGTAGAAACCTCGAGTCTCTGGTCTTCACAAAGGGATGTTACTTTGGATGTTCCTATCAAGGAGTTAACTAAGACTGTGGAAGAAAGAGTAGGATAGGAATTTTTAGAAACAGGCAGTTGGTAGGGGGATCATGGGAATTGGAATTGCTGCTGGTAATGAGAAAGACAGGGGTGGAGACAGGGCTCGTGATGTCCTCTTCTTCCTTTGTCTTTCCCCCGGTTTTCTTTCTATGAGCATCATTGGGGCAAGCAGAATAGGGAGATTGGGTTGATGTTCTTGGTGGTCCTAGCAAAGTATGAAGAGATGAGTGAAAGGGGCAGCTTGAAAGTGCTCATTAGGAGGCACTTGAACCCTATGAATGTAAAGGGGTATTTATGAATCAGGTGGGTATAAGTCAGAGAGTGTCTTGACTGAATACAAGAGATAAATCTCTTTTTTGTTTTTGTATTTTGTTTTGAGACAGGGTTTCTCTCTGTCACCCAGGCTGGAGTGCAGTGGCATGATCATGGCTCACTGCAACCTTGACCCCCTGGGCTGAAGCAATCCTCCTGCCTCAGCCTCTGGAGTAGCTGTGACTGCAGGTGCACATCATTGCACCCAACTAGTTTTTTTTTAAATGTAGAAATGGGGTCTCACTTTGTTGCCTAGGCTGGTCTCGAACTCCTAGTCTCAGGTGATCCTCCTAAAGTGCTGGGATTGCAGGCATGAACCTCTACATCTGACCTAAAACTCTTAATGATATGAAGAGAGGCACAAGAACCCTCTTTCCTTTTCCTCTCCCGGTATATAAAATAAATGTGGTATATACCTTTATATCTGTATCTTTATATTTGTATCTGTATCTCCATCTACCATGCTTGCTTCATAACTATCTCTATTTCTATCTTCACCTCTATTTCTCTATGTCTCTATCTCTCAGTCTCTCTAGGCAAAATAGGATATCTACTTACCTAGCAAAATCATACCTTCCCCTGCTTCACAGCCATGATTGGGAGGGAGTAGAGTGTAGAGTGGCTAAGAGATTGGTTTTGGAACTAGTCAGACTTAGGTCTCAAATTTCACCTCTGCCCCTTAGTAGCTGTATAACCTTATCACTTAATGTTTCTGAGACTCGTTATCCAAAATATATATACCCCATGGGATATTGTAAGGAATACATAAAATTATATTTCTGAAGTGTTTAGCATGGTGCCTAACACATAAGAGTTCAGTAAATTGTAGCTGTTGGCTATTGTTATTAATGCTGCTTTCGTTTTAATATGAGTCAACTGAAGGTACAGTGTCTATATAAACCTGACATTCAATTTATATTTGGCTCTCTGAGAAATCATCTCTCTCTCAGCCTGAATGAAACTTTATGTATTATTTCCTTCTTGAAACTGGCTTTTTTTTTTTTTTCAGTTAAACTAAGGTGTCTTTTTTATTGCTTAGGTTGTAAATGTCTTAATCCTTATTGTCAAATCTTGATGAAGTAAAGAACGAAAGAGAGGGTCTGGAGAATGACTTGAAATCTGTGAATTTTGACATGACAAGCAAGTTTTTGACAGCCCTGGCTCAAGATGGTGTGATAAATGAAGAAGTTCTTTCTGTTACTGAACTAGATCGAGCCTATGGAGGTCTTACAACTAAAGTCCAAGAATCTCTAAAGAAACAGGAGGGACTTCTTAAAAATATTCAGGTGAGATTTATATATTTAATAAGATCTATGTTTTAAAAATTACAGAAAAGATGTCTGGACTAAACCTATATTCAATTAGGAAAATGACATTGGAGAATATCTATAGTTAAGAGTAAAACTTAATACATGTATATTTTGTAAAATTAAACTTGGCACATCAGTTTTATTTGTATCTATGAAACAAAGTCACTTTTTTTTTTTTTTTTTTGAGATGGAGTCTCACTCTGTCGCCCAGGCTAGAGTGCAGTGGCGCCATCTTGGCTCACTGCAAGCTCCGCCTCCCAGGTTCACGCCATTCTCCCGCCTCAGCCTCCCGAGTAGCTGGGACTGCAGGCGCCTGCCACCACGCCCGGCTAATTTTTTGTGTTTTTAGTAGAGATGGGATTTCACCGTGTTAGCCAGGAAGGTCTCCTGACCTCGTGATCCTCCCTCCTCAGCCTCCCAAAGTGCTGGGATTACAGACGTGAGCCACCACACCTGGCAGAAACAAAGTCATTTCTATGGCTAAAATGTTGCATATTACTTAGGAGTGCTTGATACTTCAGATATTTTTCATGATTCCAAGTTTTTAATAGCTTTGGGTTTTTTCCCATATGGGAGGAAAATCAAAATTAGTTGGAATTACTGATACCTTTAATTATATGGCTAACATACATACAGATTTCAGTCATTTTTTAAAAAAATAGTGCAAACTAATTATGTTGAGAAGTTTGAAGTTAGTTTTCATGTTTACAGATAGGTAGTTTGGACTAACAAAGACTTGAAAGTTTGCCCTTTTAATAGTTAATGTGCAAAATTAAACATGTATTTCTACTCCTAAACATTGTTTCTATATATGATATAAAATATTCCAAAAGGTAAAATAATTTTCATGTTATATTCTTTGCAAGTGTTATATACTAATCGAAATCTGTGATCATTATTGGTTGTTTTGACTCCTATTGGATTTTTGAAATTTTTACTTAAGAAAGATTTAAAGCATAATGAGGCTTCAAAAGAGTATACTAGGTATTTCTAGTAATTTTGCATATGTATTTAATTACATATGATTTTCATAATTGGAAAAGATCAATAAAAATGAGGCATATTAATTTTATAAATAAATGTAAATACATAAATCTTTCTTTTAACAAGGTCTCACATCAGGAATTTTCGAAAATGAAACAATCTAATAATGAAACTAACTTAAGAGAAGAAGTTTTGAAGAATTTAGCTACTACATATGACAACTTTGTTGAACTTGTAGCTGATTTGAAGGAAGGCACAAAGGTATGAAGTACATGCAAAAGGAACCATAGCTAGCAAGTACAGATGTGAACGTATAGTTTGGAAGTTAAATGGTATTTCCAGTTGATCCAAATTACTCTTTGCCTGGAATTTTAGCTTTAATGCCATTGCCTCTGCGAAGTTTGTTATAGGAGGGAGAAAGCTTAATGAAGGTGGCAACATTTCATGGGAACTTTGAAGAATGAATTGCATATTTCAACTGGCAGAAAAGGGGTATAAATATTCCAGGTAGCAGGAATTAGCAGAGATATCAATGACACCTTTTTAAGGGATAGGAAGTTGACTAATTTGATGAATTTTGAGGGGACAGAAGTAGTCCAAGTTGATTTGTGATGGAAAAGCTGGGGGGCATGACTTTTGTATTCTGTGTGGTGGTTTGCTGAGGACAGACTTGTGGCCTGCCCAAGTGTCAGAAGGCTTACTGAATATGTAAGTACTTTCTTGCCTTGTCCTTTAAAAAGTTTAGGGAATTCGCTTATATTTCTTTTTACCAATTTGTTTTTGAGGGAATAGTGATTTTTAAGTTTTTTCAGATGCATAATTCCTTTTGGTACTTAACTTCATAATAATCACTGAATAAAGTTACCTTGATATAAATACAGTAGGTAAAATGTAAAACTCTCTGAAGAGAGGGTGAAAATACTGCAAACCCTTCTAAATAGAGAGGATAGTAAAATGCCATTTTAATTTGATTTAAAATGCTTTGTTTAAATAGGTAAGCTGAGAAAACCCTCCAGAGAGCCTTTAGAAATTCTTTTAAGGGCTTCTGAAGTATGCTTCCATTTCTTTCTTTTTATTATTATTATTATTATTATACTTTAAGTTTTAGGGTACATGTGCACAATGTGCAGGTTAGTTACATATGTATACATGTGTCATGTTGGTGTGCTGCACCCATTAACTCGTCATTTAGCATTAGGTATATATCCTAATGCTATCCCTCCCCCCTCCCCCCACCCCACCACAGTCCCCAGTGTGTGATGTTCCCCTTCCTGTGTCCGTGTGTTCTCATTGTTCAATTCCCACCTATGAGTGAGAACATGTGGTGTTTGGTTTTTTGTCCTTGCAATAGTTTGCTGAGAATGGTTTCCAGCTTCATCCATGTCCCTACAAAGGACACAAACTCATCATTTTTTATGGCTGCATAGTATTCCATGGTGTATATGTGCCACATTTTCTTAATCCAGTCTATCATTGTTGGACATTTGGGTTGGTTCCAAGTCTTTGCTTTTGTGAATAGTGCCACAATAAACATACGTGTACATGTGTCTTTATAGCAGCATGATTTATAATCCTTTGGGTATATACCCAGTAATGGGATGGCTGGGTCAAGTGGTATTTCTAGTTCTAGATCCCTGAGGAATTGCCACACCGACTTCCACATGGTTGAACTAGTTTACAGTCCCACCAATAGTGTAAAAGTGTTCAAATTTCTCCACATCCTCTCCAGCACCTGTTGTTTCCTGACTTTTTAATGATTGCCATTCTAACTGGTGTGAGATGGTATCTCATTGTGGTTTTGATTTGCATTTCTCTGATGGCCAGTGATGATGAGCATTTTTTCATGTGTTTTTTGGCTGCATAAATGTCTTCTTTTGAGAAATGTCTGTTCATGTCCTTCGCCCACTTTTTGATGGGGAGTATGCTTGCATTTCTGTAGTGAATTTGAAAACCTAATCCTTCCACTTAAATAGGTTTAATGTTATGAAACAATTGACTTTTCTCTAGGAGTTAGGAAGATTATCATGATAATGAAACTTTTAACTTGTTACATTTTTGATGATGATGTTCTGTAAGAATGATTTTATTATTTTTATTTTGTTTAGGAGTCTTAGATCATATTTAATATTAAGTTGTTGGGCCTAGTAAATTGTATGAAGGTATCTCATGCAGATCTCAGTTCTTCAGCTTTAACTATCATTGACAAATTAGCTTTAGATCACATTCCTCTCTGGATTAAAAAATTGTTCTTGTTCATTACTTGTATTTGTTCTTTTCTTATAGTTTTACAATGAGTTGACTGAAATCCTGGTCAGGTTCCAGAACAAATGCAGCGATATAGTTTTTGCACAGAAGACAGAAAGAGATGAACTCTTAAAGTAAGTCTGTTTTGTGTATCAAATTGTACTTAAATAATTTTCTTTTAAAAAATCATGTAGAGACTTTTGATGTGAACTTGGTAGTATGAGATAGCAATTTCCCTCTTTTTCTCATGGAAGAAGGAACTAGATAGAGTATTTTACAAAGCAACAAGTAAACAGCTGCACAGTCTGGGAATGAAAGGATGAAAAGAAGCAGAAACTGTAGATGCAGGAAGTACAGTGAGGTCACGGAAATGATAAAACAGTTCAGGTGGCAGATCTCAGGAAGTGCCAGTAAATACAAGCAATTTATTTTGAAGTGGCAAATAGGTTCCTTACATAAAACTAAGCTATAGAACATGGAGGAGACAGCGTGAATAGCTCAGAGAATACCAGCAAAACCACTTTCAGAAGGAGGCTGCTGAGAAAGCAGGGCCAGTTAACATACGACTCATTTCCTGCTGTGTAATCAATACAGAGTAGCACAGCGCTGATAAAAGGTGAAAAACATTAACAAAATTTAATAAAACTTCATAGATGAAGAACACTTACCAAAATAATATTGTCACAGAATAGGTGGAAATTATGAGCAAACGTCTGACCATGAACTAAACAAAAAGAACAACAACAAATGTAAGAAGGCAGTCATTCTAAGGCCGGGGTCCCCAGTCCTGGGGCCATGGACTGGTACTGGTTCGTGGCCTGTTAGGAACTGGGCTGCACAGCAGGAGGTGGGTGGCAGACAGGCAGGCGGCTGGGCGAGTATTACTGCCTGAGCCCCACCTCCTGTCAGATCAGCCACAGCATTAGATTCTCATAGGAGCGCAAACCCTATTGTGAACTGTCCATGTAAGGTATCTAGGTTGTGCGTTCCTTATGAGACTCTGACTAATGCCTGATGATCTGAGGTGCAACAGTTTCATCCTGAAATCATCTCCTGCTCCCCTGTGGAAAAATTATCTTCCACGAGACCGGTCCCTGGTGCCAAAAAGGTTGGGGACTGCTTCTGTAAGGAATACTTTGAGCAGAAATTCCAGAACTGCAGGAATATGGTAAGAAAACAGGAAGTGATAAGATGTGAGGTGTCAGAATTCAGGAAAGAAGTAGAAGGGAAGAATAAAACCACCACATGGGAAAGAGCACAAAGGGCAAATAAACACTGAAGAACACACAGGAACACAGAGTAGAAATGAGGAAATTAAAATGAAACCAAAGTCAAGAAAGAATTAGAAAGGATTAGAGAGAAGATGGGCACAGAAGGTCTAATATAGGCAAAACTGAATTTCTCTCAAAGAAGAAAAACCAGACAGAACAGTTATTTGACGTTCTGTAAACAGAAAACTTATTTAATGATACTCCAGAACATTTTCTTAAAACAAGTGAAGGTTGTTGAAAGAGGACATCATATGGTAGGGGAAAATGATCAAGAACTGTCAGCATCAAGGCATATAAATTATTGGCCTTAAAAGATAATGGCAGAATCCTTTAGGCAGTCAGGCAAAACAATCAAGCCAGTTTATAAAAAGGTGAAAAAAATTAGGCTGGCAGCTCTGTATGCCAGAAGAGAGTGGAGTGATTGCTGTAATCTCAAGGATAGTAAATATGAGCTAAAGATTTTATATCATATAGTAAATACATGCTAAAGATTTTATATCCAAACTGTCCTTTGGGTACATAAAAAGCCGTATATTCATTAGTAATAAATATAAAGAGCTGAAAGAGTCTTATACCGATGACCCTTTCAGCCAACTAGATCTTTATTCACCTCTCTGCTCATGTTCATGAGTGAAGTTATTTTCTTCTACCTCTAAGAAAGAGCAGGTTAGTTGTTTTTAGAATATTTCTACTAAACCTATAAAAAGCAAATAATTAGAATGTTTTAAAAATGGTTCTAAATGTTTAAAAAAAGGTGTTTTTTTTTTTTTTAGATGGAGTTTTGCTCTGTCACCCAGGCTGGAGTACAATGGTGCAATCTTGGCTCACTGCAACCTCCTCCTCCCGGGTTCAAGCAATTCTTCTGCCTCAGCTTCCCAAGTAGCTGGCATTACAGGTGTGCGCCATCATGCCTGGCTAATTTTCGTATTTTTAGTAGAGACAGGGTTTCACCATGTTGGCCAGGCTGGTCTCGAACTCCTGACCTCAGGTGATTGGAATTACAGGCGTGAGCCACCCCCCCAGCCTAAAAAAAGATGAGTATTCTCTATATGAGTCTTAATGATAAAAAACTAACAGATTAATACAAAACAGTCTACAGACCAGTTTCAGTTATGAATATGGATGCAAAAGTCCTAAATAAAGTATTTGCCAGTAATAGTCACCAGGACGTTAAAAAATAATTATTGGCCAAGGGGAGGGGGCATTTATTCCAATATTCAATATTCAGTGTTTTCACGTCAAAGGAAAGATCACAGGTTTGTCTTAATAGATGAGGCAGAAGCATTTAAGAAAATGAGTGTTCTGATACTCAGTAAAATAAGAATAGATAGAAGATAGATGCTTCCGTAACATGAAAAAATATATATGTATGTGTGTGTACATATTTCTGCCCAAAACTCAGTATAGTGATTAATGGAGAAGCACTATAAACAGTTCCCTCTGAAGTCAAGAACAGACAACAAATGTCACTGTCAGCACTATTTTTAAATACCGCAGTACACACCAAGACAATCACATGAGAGAGCAATTAAAAAATTGGAAAGGAAGAAGTAAAACTAGCACTATTTACAGACATTATGATTGTACAACTACTTGAAAACCCAAGAGAACCGCAAAACTCTGCAAATAATAAAATAATTATTACTGAAGTTGTTGATCATAAAAATAATTTGTAGAAATCAGTGGCTTTCATGTAAATAAACCTATAGAGGATAAGATGAAGAGACCCATTTACAGTAGCAACAAAAAGATAAAATATAAAATATAAGTTTGTCATATATGAGACCTATGTGAAGAAAACACTATTTCAAGGACACAAAAGAAGGCTTGAGCAAGTTAAAAAACATGTTCTTGGATAGGGTGACTCAACTTCATAAAGATGTCAATTCTAAGTTAACTTATGCATCAACTGGGCGTGATGGCATGCACTTCTAGTCCCAGCTACTTGGGAGATTGAAGTGGGAGGACGGTTTGAGCCCTAGAGTTCTAGGTTGTAGTGCGCTATGATTGTACCTATAAGTAGCCACTGTACTCCAGTCTGGGCAACAGTGAGACCCTATCTATAATAACAAACATAAATAAATAAATAAACATATGCGGCCAGGTGCGGTGGCTCATGCCTGTAATCCCAGCACTTTGGGAGGCTGAGGCGGGCGGATCACAAGGTCAGGAGATTGAGACCATCCTGGTTAACACGGTGAAACCCCGTCTCTACTAAAAATAAAAAAAATTAGCCGGGCGTGGTGGCGGGCGCCTGTAGTCCCAGCTACTCGGGAGGCTGAGACAGGAGAATGGCGTGAACCCGGGAGGCAGAGCTTGCAGTGAGCTGAGCTTGCACCACTGTACTCCAGCCTGGGCAACAGAGTGAGACTCCATCTCAAAAAAAAAAAAAAAAAAAGAAAGAAACATGCATTCAACATGCTTTTGATTAAAAAAAAATCAGCTTTTCATTTGGAATCAGACAAGTTGATCCTAAAGTTCAAGTAGAAAAAGAAACAAGGTCAGCCAGGAAAACAATAAAAAGAGTAGTGAAGGGATACTAGTTCTACCAGATATTAAGGTATATAATACCATCTTTAATGAAAACACAGCGGTACTGGTACATGATTAGACAAAGACAGAATAGAAAATAGAAATAGATTCCAATGCATATGTGAATTTAGTGTAAAAGATCTTTAACCAACCAGAAGAGGTTGTGGACAACTGCCCAGCCATTTAGAAAATAAAAGTTATCTTTATACCAGAGTAAGTTCTGAGTGGACCAATCTTGAAATTTGTAAATGAAATATAAGGTGTAAAATAGAATGGAGGAGAATTCCTTAATAAAGCTGGGATGGGCAGGATCTAATAACTCCTACTTAAAATCCAGAAGCCATTAAAAAAAAGAAAGGAATAAGTTTCTCATAGAAATATGATAAACAGAGTCAGGATGTGACAAATTGGGAATCCAGTATTTGAAACTTATTCACAGGCAAAAGGCTAATTTACTTTATTTAGAAAAGAACTCCTAGAAATGAACGAGAAGAAAACCCCATAGAAAACTGAGGAAAAGACGCAAACAGAATTTTGCAGACAAAGAAATACAAATGGCCCTTAAATAAATGAAAAAAAAAATGAATACCCTCATTCATTATAAAATGCAAATCAAAATTAGTCTGAAGTAACATTTTTCAGATTGGCAAGAATCTGAAAGTTTGATAACATGCTTTGTTGTCACATGTTGGAGAAATAGATTTTATACATTGCCGTGAGAATACCCAATGATGCAATCCTTGTGTTGGGCAGTTTAGCTGTAAAGAATAAGACTACAAATTCAAACATCCTTGAATCCAGTATTCTGTTTTTGGGAGTCTATTCTGAGGATATATTAGAATATGCTAGAAATGACATATTTATGAGCTTATTCATTTCTACATTGCAAATAGCAGTAAAAAAGTAGAAACAAATAAAGTGACCAGGGCTGGTGAAATAAAGCTGTACTTGTATAGTGAAATGCTGTGCAGCTATTTTAAAAAACAGGATGTTTTCAATTTACTGATATGGAAAGATCTCCAAGATAGTTATGGTAAAAAGACACAGAACGGTGTGTAGAGTATGCTTTGTGTAAAAAGGAAGAAAATAATAAATATAGAAATTGGCTTGTTTATGCACAAGGAAGCTCTGGATATTCTAAGGAAGAAAGATTGGAATATCGTCATTTAAAATATTTTATATATCATATATCTAATTTAAAAATCGGGTTTGTTGTAAACAAGTGTATATTTTATTTACACTTGTCAAAGTATTTTCAGCTCAGTGATTGAAAGGTGAATGAAAGATGGAAAAGTAGGCCATATAATAATATTAGCTTTTGAATATCTGAGAGTTTATTTTGTTAAAGTCATTGTTAATACTGAAGGCCAAAATCCTTTGAAATCTTACTGGATATAATGTATACCGGAAAAGTATACATAAGTGTATATCTTGTTGAATATTCACAAACTGAGTACACCCAGGCAACCAGCACTTAGATCAATACACAGAAAATTCTCAGCACCCTAAAAGCATTGTTAATGCATCCACCCAGTCAGTCAGTCTTTATCTTTCTCTTCCAGGGCAACCGCTATCCTAACTTGTAGGAACATAGATTCCTTTCTCCTGTTTTTGCATTGTATATAAATAGAATTACATATTACGTACTCTTCCATGACTGGCTTTTATTCTACATTATATTTGTGAGATTTATCAGTATAGTTGTGTGTATTTGTAGATCTTTTATTCTCATTTCTGCATATATTTTATTATGTGAATATACAAGTTATTTATTCTACTGTTGAATATTTTGAGTAGTTGCCAGTTTTGAGCTTTTATAAATAGTGCTGGCATGAATGTTGTAAATCACTGCTGTCCAGTATTGCTGGTAGCAGTGAAAATATGGAAACAAGTCAAATGTCTGGTTCTGGTTAAATAAAACTACATCTATATGGTGAAGTACTATGCAGTGACATATGCAATTGAAAATGTAAAATTTGTAGTAGCCATAGTTTAAAAAAACAGGTGAAATTAATTTCAATATTTCATTTAACCCAGTATGTCCAAAGTATTATTTTAACATATAATCAATGTAAAATTACAAATGAGAGATATTTTACTTTTTTTCCATGCTAAGTGTTAGAAATCTAATCTGTATTTTTTTTTTTTTTTTTTTTTTTGGTGAGACGGAGTCTTGCTCTGTTGCTCAGGCTGGAGTGCAGTGGCATGATCTCGGCTCACTGCAACCTCCGCCTCCCGGGTTCAAGCAATTCTCTGCCTCAGCCTCCTGAGTAGCTGGGATTACAAACACCCACCACCAAGCCCAGCTAATTTTTGTATTTTTAGTAGAGATGGGGGTTTCACCATCTTGGCCAGACTGGTCTTGAACTCCTGACCTCGTGATCCACCTGCCTCGGTCTCCCAAAGTGCTGGGATTACAGGCGTGAGCCACCGAGCCCGGCTTAATATGTATTTTATACTTACAACACATCTCAATTCAGACTAGCCACATTTCAAATGTTTGATAGCCATATGTGGCTAATGGTTACTGTATTAGACAGTACATGCTTTTGGTGAGCATGTTATATGCAGTGCTGTTGGGTATATATCTAGGTCAAAGGGTATGTGTATGCTTAGTTAATATTGTCAAATAGTTTTCCAACGTGACTGTACTAATTTATATTCCTCCTAGCAATATATGAGAGTGCTGGTTGCTCCACATTTTTGCCCTTAGCTATTCTGCTGGGTTTGTAGTATTATCTCATTGTATGATTTTAATTTTCATTTTCCTGGTGACTAATATGTCCTTTTTATATACTTATTAGCTGGACGCTTTGCTTTTTAATTTCTGTTTTCATTGAAATCTTTCATCAGAAATTTAAAGCGTTTAAGAAGAATGAATGTTTTACTCTGAGCTTTACTTTCTTTTTACTAATGGTTTGAATACTAGTGTCAGGTTGTTGGGTATAGGAATACTGGTGGCATTTTATTTTAAATCTTTTTGCTCTTTTACATTATTGGTTTTATTTAATAGCATTGATTTATATATTTTATAAGTGGCTAGGAAATTATCATTTGCTCTATAAATGTGTTATTTACTGCAACCATCCCTAGGGTTTATCAAAGGAAAAGTATTGTGTTAAAGCTTTATAATATACATATATATTTTAGATATTTCAAAATCTGGCCTTTTAGAATTTTGATATTGATTAAAAACTTATTTATTTTGTAAGCAGTTATTTACTTATATTAAGAAGTAGTTTTGTTTGTTTTTTTGATGAATGTATACTAGTTTTCTTTATATCTGGAGTGACTGGGGCCCTTCTTGAGAGGGAAGGTTGGATGCGGACAATGTGGGGCTTTGCTGTTAATTGTTAAATCAGGGCAAAAGGTACTGTCTCAGACGTTTTGGGACATGTCATATTTACTTCTTTGTGTACATTGATCAGTGCAGTAAAAAGATGATTGACCTCATGTATTACGTGGAGTGCATTTTACCTTAGGTATTGTTTAGTGTGATTTTGGGATAAATTTCAATTTACTGTTAGAGGAGACAAAATTTTCTAATTTTTAATACTGAATTGTAATAGTATTTTCAGCAATATATCTTTCATGAGTTTACCTTAGTTACAGGTAATGTGTTATCTTTTAATATAAAATATCTCAATGCCACATTTCTTTGAATATCTTCAGAAAGTTTTTATCCAGAAATTTGCATAATGGTTTGCATAAAAGATTAGCCTTTTCACCTGTTTTATTTTGTATAAACACTGATACAGTGATTAAAACATTAGCTACATAACTATGAGTCATTGTAGTTTTCTGATAACTTTTAGATAGATGATGTTAGGAGTTTTTTAAATCCAGGGACTACCTTTTATTAGAGGGTGGGCAGTCTTCTAGGATTACTTGCCCAGTTTGACATGTTTCTTACTCTAGCTGTAACTGTGATCTCTGAAAATGTTTACTTTTCCCCCTAGTCTTCAGAAATAGAAAAAAGATACAACTTCATTTTATTAAACAATAGGAAGAAAGAGGATTTAGATTCTAGTCAAGAATAGAAATGTAGTATATTTTATTTTTTTCAGTTTTTGTTATATTGATAAATAATTATACATATTATGGGGTACATGTGATACTTTGATCATGAATACAATGTTTAATAATCAAATCAGGGTAATTAGGATATTCATCACATATTTGTGGGGCACATGTGATATTTTGATACATGAATACAATGCATAATAATCAAATCAAGGTAATTAGGATATTCATCTCAAACGTTTATCATTTCTTTGTGTTGGGAACATTCCAAATCTTCTCTTCTAGCTATTTTGAAATATACAATAAGTTATCATTAACTGTCATCACCCTATGGTGCTATTAAACACTAGAACTTATTTATTCTCTCTGACTGTATTTTTGTACCTATTATCCAACCTCTCTTCATCCCCACGCCCTACTCTTCCTTAACTCTGGTAACCATCATTCTACTCTGTCTCCTTGTTTTTAGCTCACACATATGGATAAGGATATGCAATATTTGTCTTTCTGTGCCTGGCTTATTTCACTCATCATAATGTCCTCCAGTTCCATCCATGTTGCTGCAAATGACAGAATTTCATTATTTTTTTTATGGCTGAATAATATTCCATTGCATATATATACTACACTATATCCATTTATCTGCTGATGGACACTTAGGTTGCATTCATATCTTGGCTATTGGAAGTGCTGCAATAAACATGGGAATACAGATATCTCTTCAATATATGGATATCCTTTCTTTAGGATATATACCCAGCGGTGGGATTGCTGGATCATATGGTAGATCTAGTTTTAGTTTTTTGAGGGACCTCCATACTGTTTTCCATAGTTGCTGTACTAATTTGAAATGTAATATATTTTAAAATACCATCATTGTTTGGAATCCATTTTCTATGTTTCATGTATGAAGAAAAGAAAAGCTGGTATTTTATGTGTGTTAATTTTTTTCTATCATGTTAATTTTTAACACTCTGTCTTTGATAAGGGACTTGCAACAAAGCATTGCCAGAGAACCGAGTGCTCCTTCAATTCCTACACCTGCGTATCAGTCCTCGCCAGCAGGAGGACATGCACCACCTCCTCCAACTCCAGCACCAAGAACCATGCCGGTTAGTAGGCAAATAAATATTTTAAACAGAGGTTTTACATTAATGATGATTACTTGTTCTAATGGATAAAACATGATTTACATAGGAAGGATCTAGTGGTTACCACCTGCATCAGGTAACCAACCTTCTGATATTTTGCAATATGTAGAACACAGCATCGTTCAAGAATTCTTGACCAAAAAAATGCTTAACCTGAATCTAATCAAGCCCTTAAGCTTTCTGTTTACAGCAAATAAAACAAATGATAAAATAAGAAGTTAAATTATGCTATTAGGAAACAATTGGACAAATCTATCACATGGGACATTTATATGAAATAACTGAGTTGATCATTTCTAAAAGTGAATGTCATAGATTTTTTTAAAAAGAGGCATATTCTAGATGAAAAGAGATGAAAGTTTCCTTATAATCAAATGCAGTATATGAACTTTATTTGCTTTTGGTTTATAAAAATAGCTATATGAGCTTTTTTATGTTAATTAGGGGAAAATTGAATTTGGAGTGGATTTTTGATGACATTAGGGAATAGCATTAGTTTTTTAAGGATGAAAATGGTACTGTGATTATGTAGGAGAATATCCTTATGAGAACTTGAGTGCTGAAGTCTTTAGGGCTAGTGTCATGAAATTTGCAACTACTTTCAAGCGATTCTGCAAATATATATGGATGTAGTTATAGATAAAGCAGAAATGGCAAATGTTAATAGTTGTTGAATTTCATTGGTAGATGTGTGATTATTTTATATACTATTCTTTTAAACTTTTCTGGTGTTTGACATTTTTCATATAAAGTTTGGGGACTAGGAGGAGATGATGGTAGTAAGCAGTACCTGTGCTGCTTCCTTCCACCTCAAATGTCCAACCACTGGAGGAAGCAGTAAATTATTAAATATTAGGCACCAGGAAAAGAGCAGTGGCTATGGAGTTTCCACAGACTGGAGAATTATTCAACTATGATATATTTCTGTAGTAATAAGCCGGTATTTAAGAATGGGAATTAAAAATATATTTGGTTGGATTCTAGAGTTTCTCATATGTCCTTATTAATTTTAATTAATAGCAATTTGAGAGAAAAATGAAACATTTTATAGTCAATGCTGACTTTTTCTTATAGCCTACTAAACCCCAGCCCCCAGCCAGGCCTCCACCACCTGTGCTTCCAGCAAATTGAGCTCCTGCTGCTGCTGCTCCAACTCCAGTGGGGGCTGGGACTGCTGCACCAGCTCCATCACAAACGCCTGGCTCAGCTCCTCCTCCACAGGCCCAGGGACCACCCTATCCCACCTATCCAGGATATCCTGGGTAAGGCTGCAACATTGTGTATCGCAAGTTGGCTAATGTTGTTTCTAGGCTCTTGCTAACCTGTTAAAAACAGGGTCAGCCCTTCTCCAAATGGAGGTGTCATGAATGAATAAGCTACACTGTCAGCTTACCCAGGAATGAAAATAATGTTATGCTCACTTACATGAATAGGATAGCTATTTCCTAGGCTTTTAAAATTTATGTTTTTATATTTTACATATTGGGTTTATATTAAATAATCTCTTCTGTATTATAGAGTTCAGTAGGTGTTTCCTGGGACTTCAGGTGATAAACAGGTACCTTTTCTGAGCGTAGCATAGCAAAACTGATAAGGCCTTGTTTACATCCCTATACTTAGAATACTTGGCATTCTAAGGTCAGGAGTTTGAGACCGGCCTGGCTAACATGGTGAAACCCCGTTTCTACTAAAAATACAAAAAATTAGTTGAGCTTGGTGGCAGGCGCCTGTAGTCCCAGCTACTCAGGAGGCTAAGGCAGGAGAATCACTTGAACCCAGGAAGCAGAGATTGCAGTGAGCCGAGATCATGTCGTTGCCCTCCAGCTTGGGCAACAAGAGCAAAACTCCGGCTCAAAAAAAAAAAAAAAGATTTTACAAATTCACTTTCTTTAACAGATATAGACCTATTCATGTGACCTGTTTGTTTCTAGGAGGATTTTCCTGGTTTGTAGCACTCAGACATTGCTTTATTTCATCTAAGTTGTCTGATTTTTACATGTCAAGTTTTCCTTAGTATTCTCTTGCTAACCATCTCAAGTCTGTGGGGCCTGCAGTGATGTCCCTTCATTCATTCCTGATACTGATAATTTGTATCTTTTCTGTTTTTTTGTTTGTCAATTTTGCTAGAGTTTTTCAATTTCGTTGATCTTTTCAAAGAACAATATTTAAGTTTCATTAATTTTTTGCTTGTTTTTTTGCTTTCAATCTCATTGGTTTCTGCTTTTATCTTGTCATTTGTCCCTTTGGCTTGTTTTGCGTTCACTTTGCTCTTTTTCTAGTTTCTTAAGGTGGAAACTTAGATTGCTGATTTAGACCTTTTTTGTAATATATAATGATTTGATGCTATAAATTTTTCTCTAAGCAGTGCTTTAATTAAACCCACAAATTTTGGTGCATTTTAATTTATGTTCAAAACATTTTCTAATTTCTCCTGAGAATTGTTCTTTGACCCATGGATTATTATTATTATTTTTTTTTTTCAAGATGGAGTTTCACTGTTGTTGCCCAGGCTGGAGTGCAATGACATGGTCTCGGCTCACTGCAAACTCTGTCTCCTGGGTTCAAGCAATTCTCCTGCCTCAGCCTCCTGATTAGCTGGGACAACAGGCACCCACCACCATGCCCGGCTAATTTTTTTGTATTTTCAGTAGAGATGGGGTTTCTCCATGTTGGCCAGGCTGATCTTGAACTCCTGGCCTCAGGTGATTCCCCCACCTTGGCCCCCCACAGTGTTGGGATTACACGCATGAGCCACTGCACCCGGCCTGACCCATGGATTATTAAGTATGTTGTTTAATTTTGAAGTGTTTGCAGATTGTTCTGTTAATGACTTCTAGTTTAATACCATTGTGATTGGAGAACAAACTGCATATGATTTCATTTCTTTTAAATTTGTTAAGATTTATATGTCAGGATATGTTCTCTCTTAGCGAACATTCTGTATGTGCTTAAAAAGTACATGTATGGTCCGGGCGCGGTGGCTGAAGCCTGTAATCCCAGCACTTTGGGAGGCCGAGGAGGGCAGATCACGAGGTCAGGAGATCGAGACCATCCTGGCTAACACGGTGAAACCCCGTCTCTACTAAAAATACAAAAAAAAAAAAAAAATTAGGCGTGGTGGTGAGCACCCATAGTCCCAGCTACTTGGGAGGCTGAGGTAGGAGAATGGCATGAACCCGGGAGGCAGAGCTTGCAGTGAGCTGAGATCGTGCCACTGCACTCTAGCCTGGGCAACAGAGCGAGACTGTGTCTCAAAAAAAAAAAAAAAGTATATGCATTTTGCTGTTGTTGGGTGCAATGTTCTATAAATTAGATCCAGTTTATTGATGGTGTTCTACAGTTCTAGATTTTTGCGGATTACTTGTTCTGTCACTATGAAAGGTAGTGTGTGTGTTATATGTGTCTAACAATTCATTGTGTAGTTAGAGTTGCTATTATACCACTTCAAGTGGATGGAGATCCTCACTGCCATCCATTAATGTGCATTAATCATTTTGAGAGTGAAAAGATTTTTTAAAATGCTTTTACTTTTTTAGGTATGGCCAAATGAGATGGGGCTAGTGAAATGGGCGGGAAAATTGGAAGCTGATAGTGTGTGAGCTAGACACCCACGAATGCCTTTGGACTGGGCAGTTCGAGGGATGATAGGTAATAACATAAGGCAGCTCCATCACACACGCTGGTGACTCCTGTGGAACAGACCAGCAGCTGCATTTGGAGATTCATTTCAGATTGCTGCGTTTCCTCTTAGAGCTGTGCTTGGTCATCGTGTTTTGAGTGATCCATTGGCCTCCATGTCCCTTTTGTGGTGGACATTTGCTCAGTGACTTTTGAGCAGCTGGATCTCCTGCTGTGGCAGGTGAGTGAGGGGATGGATGGCTCTGTGGACTGGCCCCCACCCCAGGAGAAAGAGTGCGTGGCTGTGGCAGCGCTGAATCTTCCCCGACTTCAGGTATTCGTGATTTCCCTTCTTCTTGCTCCTTTTATAAGTGTCTTAGGGATTTGTAAGAAGTTTTATGTATTTTGAAGGGCATGGGTTTTAGCCTGTTTGGTGAAGTATTTTAAAGTAAGATTGTAATGTGCTAATAATGGACATGAGGCTTAAAAAACTTGATCTGGTTATATTATGTTTGTCCTGGAAGTCAGCCTCCACATGCAGGAAGAGTGTATATGGATCATGTTATTTTTGCTATAATCAGTTTGTTGGCATTCTTACTGTTTTACTGTTGTTGTGTGTGGAGAAAAGACTGGGTGAGATCACAGGTGATGGAGAGAGACAGCGCTCAGCTGAGAGACCAGTGCTGGCGTGTCTCTCCTCTGTACTGTGAAAATCCTGCTCCAGGAGGGCCAAGTCTTTTGGTTTCCCTGGGCCACACTGGAGAAGAATTGTCTTGGGCTGCACATAAAATACACTAACGATAGCTGATGAGCTTTAAAAAATTCCCAAAAATATCTCATAATGTTTTAAGAAAGTTTACTTTTGGGCCACATTCAAAGCCATCCTGGGCCACATGCTGCCCTCGGGCTGTGGGTTGGACAAGCTTGATCTACTTAGTAAGCTCAGCTCCCTACAGCAATACCTTCCTTTCCTCACCATGAAGGTTATGGTTAGGGTCAAAATAAAAGCTACAAAAGTCTTCCTCCCTGGCAAAACTAAAGCTGAAGTCTTTGATCATCATCTTTTCTTCGTCTTTGTAATAAAACCCTATAACTTAATGACAAGAACCACGGTTTTCTCGACATAGTAATTTTTCCCTTTTATTACAGTGGTTTCTGTGTAACAACTCATTGTGTCCCTCTTTCAGCCCCTCCCCTTTTTGCCCTGCTTCTAGAATGTACAGAACTGAGTGTAGTGTTTAGTTGCAGTAATGAACTGAGCGGAGGTCTGGAGCGTGCTTCTCCTCTAGTCCTCTGTAGCACTCATTTATCACCATACCTGTGGCGTCCTGGCGTTTGCATGGGTGCGCCCCAGGTGTTTGCTGCCCTCCTGGGTTGCAGTGATGTTTCTGTTCTGGTCAGTGCTGTGGGGCGTGGCCTTGTGTATGTCTTAGGCTGTCGGGGTGTCCCAGTGTATGGTTTTGCATTGGCCTCTCCGGGGTTCTGAGGGTTCTGTGGGTTTCACAGACTCTAGGTGAGTTTCGGTGCTCATTTCCTGACCTGTGATATCTATACCTAGAGGAGTGGTGTGCTTTTGATTTCACTTCTACTCACAGGGCAAGGCCGGGTCTCTGATTTCTCATGGTGCCTCTTGCTACCCAAAGCCTGGGATGGGGAGTGTGTTGCCCCCTGGCTGTGGTTGGTTGGCAGGCAGGTGATCCTGAGTGGCTCCCAGCCTTCTGCAGAAAGCTCGGGTTCAGTGGGTCCTTGTGTGCATTCCCGTGTGGGAGTTGTGCTGAAGCCTGGTGGCTTGGCTCTGCTTTCACAGCCCGGAACCTCTTGACTCCTGCTGTGTGTGCCCCTGTGAATTTCGGTTTTGCATTTGAGGAGTTCCCTTGTGTACTCTCAGCTCCGCAATCTAATTTTTAGCAGCTTTTTTTTTTTTTAGACGGGGTGTCACTTTGTCACCTAGGCTGGAATGCAGTGGTGCTGTCTTGGCCTGCCAGGTTCAAGTGATTCTCCTGCCTCAGCCTCCCAAGTAGCTGGGACTACAGGTGTGTACCATCACACCTGGCTGATTTTTTATAGACTTGGGGTTTCATCATGTTGGCCAGGCTGATCTTGAACTCCTGATCTCAAGTGATCTTCCCACCTCCGCCTCCCAAAGTGCTGGGATTACAGGCATGAGCCACCACCTGTGGCAGCTTTTGTGGTTACGTTGTAGCCATTATTTCTGTGTTTGGTGCAGATTGTTGGGGCGGGGTGGAGGTTGCTGTTGCTAGTTGTTTAGCTCCTCTGCTGATCTTGAGTTTTTCCATATACGTGTTCATGGTGGGGTTAAAAAAATTCCTCTAGAAAATACTTCAACTATTGTGGGTAAGAGTATTTTTAGTCCAGTTTTTAAAAATACATAAACTGAGAAGTTATTTTGTCTATTTAAATAATACTTCAAATTGAGTTTTATTCAGTGTTTAATAAGACTTTGAAATTCATTCATTTTTAGGTGTTCTAAGTGAAAATTGTTTTTCTCCTTTCAGTTGCATGCTGCCATTAGTCACCAGGTTGACCCAGAATTCCTTGGTTTAGGTCTGGGCAGCGTCCTCCTGAACAGCCTGAAGCAGACGGTGGTGACCCTGGCCAGCAGCGCGGGCATGCTGAGCACTGTGCAGTCGGCCTCCCAGGCCATGCTGCAGAGCAGCTGGTCTGTGCTGCTGCCCACCGCCAAGAAGCAGGCCCAGGCACTCTCTGCTCTCTTGCCCTGCGCAGGTGGGCTTGGGGAAGGAACAGGAGAGGGCATGGGGTCAGGGTGTTGGGAGGGGATGGCGTTTCACTCAAATTGGCACACACTTTCTATTTCAGTTTCAGGCAATGAAGTGAACATAGTCCAGTCGTCGATTCATGATTGATCTTCTGGTGGGCAGCTTCATGGCTGCTGGAGGGTTGGAGTCAGCCTTACACACAGCCATTATGGCAGAGATCCAGGTATGGCCTTGGAGGCACACGTGACCTGGTGGTGCGCTGAGATCAGAAATACTACACTCACACATGTGAAGAATAACTGAAAACAGTAAAACATTAAACTTTCATCATATCCAAGTATTTTTTAAATTAAAATTATTTTGTGTGCTAATTTTAAAAATTATGGAGATATGATTTAATTATGAGAAAATACTGCAGGTTGTCTGTTTCAGTGAAGTTAACAGGTAACCTGTTCCTCATGTAGACCATTCCTATCACCCGGAAAGATCCCTGTGCCCTTGGCACTTGCAGCCAGGATACTCCCCTGCCCTCAGATTAGATTCATTTTGCCTGCTCTGAGTGTCGCAGCAATATAACTGTATAGTATGCACTCCTTCCTGTTTTCTTTGGAGAATGATTTTCAGATTCGCTCACTGTTGTGTGTATTATGACTTTGTTTTTATTATTGGGAAGTGTTCCATTTTGTAGGTGTAGTACTGTTAGTTCATTCTCCTATTGAAGGACATTTAATTGTTTTTGGGTTTTGTTTCCTTTTTTTGTTTGTTTTTTTTTTGAGACAGGGTCTTGCTCTGTCACCCAGGCTGGATGCAGTGACCTGATGTTGGGTCACTGCAGCCTTGTCCTCCTAGGCTCAAATGATCCTCCCAACTCAGCCTCCTGTGTTGCAGGGACCACAGACATGTCACCATGCCTGGCTAGTTTTTTGATTTTGTTGTAGAGACAAGGTGTTACTGTGTTGCACAGGCTGGTCTTGAACTCCTGGGCTCAAGTGATCCCCCACCTTGGCCTCCCAAAGTGTTGAGATTACAAGTGTGAGCCACCGAGCCCAGGCTTTCTGGTTTTTGGCCATGTAGAGCTGCCACGATTGTGCTGTGAACAAGTACTTTAGTGAACGTATGTTCTCCCTTTGGGTAAACACTTGGAGTGGAATTTGTTAGGTCCTGGGGTAAGTGTGTGTTCATAGTTTCCCCAAGTGGCTTTGCCATTTACATTTGAACCAGTGTGTGTGAGAATTACAGCTTCTTCTTGTCCTTACAAAGCAGCTGGATGCTGCATGTGTGGGGCAGATCACATTGGGTTTTGTGAGAGCCAGTAGCAGAGTTCACAATTTTGGGGACTTCACAGAAGGAGGCTGGAGAGCATCAGCAGAGGCAGCCTGGACCTTGGATCTGTAAAAAGAAGACACTGTTTGAAACTGCACAACTGAGTTGGGGTTTCCAGCAGGGCAAGTGGGGGCCTGTGGGTAGGTGTGCGCATTAGCCACAGGGGCTGGGATAGCTTGGCGCTGGGGTCAGGGCTCAGCCAGCCTGTGTGTCTTCACACCTGGTAATGAGATCACTTGTAAACAATTTCTGTTTATGAATTACAGGATATTGAAGCCAAAAAAGAAGCACAGAAGGAAAAAGAAATGGATGAACAGGAAGCGAATGACTCAACATTTCATAGAAGGAGGACTCCATTGGATAAAGACCTTGTTAATACGGGGATCTGTGAGTCTTCTGGCAAACAGTGTTTGCTTCTGGTTCAGCTCATACAACAGCTTCTTAGGTAAATCGTATTAGCTGTATTGTATTGTATTGTATTTATTTACTTTTCTTTTTTTTTTCTTGAGATGGAGTCTTGCTCAGTTGCCCAGGCTGGAGTGCAGTAGCGCAGTCTCAGCTCACTGCAGGCTCCGCCTCTTGGGTTCATGCTGTTCTTCTGCGTCAGCCTCCCGAGTAGCTGGGACTACAGGTGCCCACCACCACGCCTGGCTAATTTTTTTTTGTACTTTTAGTAGAGACAGGGTTTCACCATGTTAGCCAGGATGGTTTCCATCTCCTGACCTCATGATCCACCCACCTCAGCCTCCTAAAGTGCTGGGATTACAGGCGTGAGCCACTGTGCCTGGCTTTTTTTTTTTTTTTTTTTTTTTGAGACAGAGTTTCACTCTTGTTGCTCAGGCTGGAGTGCAGTGGTGCGATCTTGACTTCCTGCAACCTCCACCACCTGGGTTCAAGTGATTCTCCTGCCTCAGCTTCTCGAGCATCTGGGATTACAGGCGTGTGCCACCTCACCCAGCTAATTTTGTAGTTTTAGTAGAGACGGAGTTTCTTCATGTTGGTCAGGCTGGTCTTGAACTCCCAACCTCAGGTGATCCACCCACCTTCGCCTCCCATAGTGATGGGATTATAGGCATTAGCCACTACACCCGGCCTATTTACTTTTCTTTTTTTTTTTTTTCTTTGAGACAGAGTCTCGCTCTGTTGTCCAGGCTGGAGTGCAGTGTCACAATCTTGGCTCACTGCAGCCTCTGCCTCCTGGGTTCAAGCTATTCTCCTGCCTCAGCCTCCCAAGTAGCTGGGACTACAGGTGTCCGCAACCACACCTGGCTGATTTTTGTAGTTTTAGTAGAGATGGGGTTTTACCATATTGGTCAGGCTGGTCTCAAACTCCTGACCTCAGGTGATCCACCTGTCTTCGCCTCTCAAAATGTTGGGATTACAGGTGTTAGCCACTGTGCCTGGACTGTATTGTATTTTAATAGGTGATTATTGGTTTTCATATTAAGATAGTGAAATCCAACACAAGGATCTCAAAAATTTGTTTGGTGATTGAAGGAATATTCTGAAAATTACCTAGTATAGATGTTAGGATAAAGAGCACACCCTTTTCAATATAGGTGAGAGGAGAAGTTGGAGGGTATGATGATATTCAGAAGTTTTTCACAGAAGAGAAATTGGGATGTGCAGTAAACATGTAAAAAGATTCTTACTAATAAGCAGGTAGGTGCAAATGAAAATAATCATGGAAGGTTATTTTTAAAACTGGTTGTATCATTGCCTCACTTCATATATTACGGAGTTATACATACTACTTTGTAAGATAACTTTCCTTTTCAAAACTGAAGTCAATGTGAAAGAATGGTGAGCATTGTTGTGGAAGGCCAGACTAGGAGGAGGTGGGAGGAAGAAGTCAGAGTTTGCCTGTGAACAGAGGCTAACCTTGGGAGAAGCCAAAACGATCAGACAGTGTTGTCTAAAAATGATCATTCAAGAAGAGCAAAACAGCAAGGTGACTTGTGAAAGAAATCTATTAGAAAATGAAACACATTTATACCTCTGTTTAATAAAAATCTGCTTTTTGTCAACTTGTGCTCCTGGTTTTTGTTTCTACACATAGAGAAAGCAGAGCCCTGGCAGGTTGGATCAGGCAGCCGAGCACAGAGCAGGGAGCCCTGGGCAGTGGCCGCAGCTCTCAGCTGGCCTGTTCATGGGACCATGGTGGGTCTGCGGTGTGGGGTGGGCCTGTGGCGTGGGGTGGGCCTGTGGCGTGGGGTGGGCCTGCTGTCCACAGCCAGAAAAATGAACTTAGTGGACACACAGTGAAATTTTGAAACGGGAAGTTTTAGAGCTAGTTTCTGTCATAGATTTTAGTAAATGCTAATTTGCAAAACCTTTTTCTGATGTTTGTTTTGTTTTTCTAATCTGATAATGCATATTTCACACATTCTGGTCTTTAACAAATGGAAATAAAGAGAACTAAACTTAATATAGTTTGTGTTAATGGAAAGAGCTTGGGATTTGTTCTCAGGAAATTTCAGTTGCAACAGTTTGTTCATATAGGTGGACTTCCAACACAGTAACTATAGGAGTAAGAATAAAAGCTGTGTTTACTTTCACAGAGTTAATTAAGAATACATGAGAAAATGGATGTTAAAAACCTTGTAATTAAAATGCACAGTTACATGCAAAGTTTTAAAGTGAGCATTTTCCAGAGGTGCTTTTCTAAGTTCTTGAATGCCTCTCCCTTTTCTGGGGAGCCTGCTTTGTGGGGCTGTTGGTGTCTTTGGCAGGGGGGTGAGTGCAGGCTTCCTGTTGTGGGTCCTTCGTTCTCACGAGGGCAGTGCCTGTTTTCCCCGTCTCCTGCTTGCTCAGACTGTTCCTGTGCGCAGAGAGACTGACCTGTTTCACCTGCAGCTGTGCTGTTTCAGCTACAGCTGTGTAGCCTGCGCCGGCCGTTTGCTAATCGGCACTTGAAGTCTGTCTGTCCTAGCTGAGACACTGAATATTTTATCTGTTTAATTTTTATTAATTAAAATGCAGGTTTAAAAATTTGATTCTGTTATTAGAAAGCACTTAAGTATGTTTAGAATCACTTGGCCATGTGAGTCTACTTTGTCAACTGTATATTTTATGAGTCTAAATGGAGATCAGATATTTTCAATGCAAATTTCACTGTCCAAATTGAAATGTGCTACATATGTAAGCTGCGCAGATGGTTTTTGAGGACTTAATATGAAATAACCTATGTAAAATATCTCAATAATTTTTCTTATATTGATTTCATGTTGAAATGGTAATATTTTTGATCTGTTGGAATAACTACGATACATTATTAAAAATATTTTTATTTTTTAAGATGGAGTCTTGGTCTGTTGACCAGACCGGAGTGCAGTGGCGCAATCTTGGCTCACTGCAACCTATGCCTCTTGGGTTCAAGTGGTTCTCCTGCCTCAGCCTCCCGAGCAGCTGGGACTACAGGACTACAGACTCCCAAGCAGCTGGGACTACCACCACACCTGGCTGATTTTTATATTTTCATAGAGACAGAGTTTCACCATGTTGGCCAGGCTGGTCTCGAAGTAATCCTGACCTCAAGTAATCTGTCCGCCTTGGCTTCCCAAAGTGCTGGGATAACAGGCATGAGCCACTGCACCCAGCCATTATTACAATTAATTTTATGCGTTGTTGTTTTTCTTGTTGGTGTTTTTGTGTGTGTGTGTGTGTGTTTTACTTTTATTAATGTGACTAAGAACAATTTTTTTTCCCCACCCTGAGATGGATCCTCACTCTGTTGCCTGGACTGGAGTGCAGTGGCACGATCTCAGCTCACTGCAGCCTCTGCCTCCTGGGTTCAAATGATTCTCCTGCCTCAACCTCCTGAGTGGCTGGGACTAACAGAAGCATGCCACCATACCTGGCTAATTTTTGTATTTTTAGTAGAGATGGGGTTTCACCATGTTGGCCAGGATGGTCTTGAACTCCCAACCTCAGGTAATCTGCCCACCTCAGCCTCCCAAAGTGTTGGGATTACAGGCGTGAGCCACCGCACCTGGCCATGTTTATTAATGCGACTAAGAACATTTTGAATTGCACCTGTGGCTCCACTGGTGTCCTGGGCAGGTGGCTCTGTGCTGTCTACACAGGTTGTCTCCTGTGCCTTCATCTTCGCTGCATGCGACTTTTTGGTTCCTGTGGCACATAGAGTCCCATATGGGATATTGGTTCTACAGCAGATTTATAGTAAGGATGTACCTACCAAAAAATACAAAATAAAAAGAATAGAAACAAACGTAGAAATAAGTATCACCTCACAAAAATTTTGGAAAGTAGAAAAATGCATTCGCAGCTTTTCAGTAGCCGATATTCAGGCTGTCTTCGTAAGCAAGGATAATGTGTCCCTCTCCTGCATGGATAGACACTGTTTTCTCACCTTAAGTGTTTGTGAGTGAAGGATTCTTGATGTGTTGACTTGGCGGATGCAGTTGTTGAACAGTAGTTTATCTAAAGATTGTAAGAGACTTTTGGAGACATTTCATGTCCTTTTTTCCCTTGGAAAACGTGGGTTGAAGAAATCGCTGCTTGCCAAAAATAAGCCGTGAAACGGATTTCCGAGTAAATCATTATTTACCTGCCGGCGAGGAGCCACGGAATACCATTTACATTTGAAAATAGAGCGCTGTGAAGTTTTTATAAGTAGTGAATCCCATCAGAATTACACATTTTGATTATGGCTCTAAATTTTATATTAAGTAAATTAAAAATTTTCTTGTATTTTATTACCGTCTTTTGCTCCTTCAGGTGTAGCATACATGCTAAATTCTAGACCTGTTTCTTGTGTTACAGTGGTGTTATCCAGGCAGGTTATCAGGTAGTGAAGCTGAAAGGTGATGTTGAGTGGTGGTGGTGAGCCCAGTGAGGGCGCATCCTTGCCGTGTGTGATGAGGGCCTGTGGGTTGCTGTGGGATTCCCAAGCCTTGGCTCCTCTGTCTCCTGCTTCTCATACTTACTGCTGGTAGTTTTCTGGTGTGAGCCACGGGGGCCAGTGGGATTGACAAGCCTGCTGTCACGTTAGGAACCTGAGTTAAAGTGGAGCTGAAAGCATGTCCTCGCTCTTGATGTTGTGCAGAGAGCCACCTGTGCTCCTGGCTCAATGGGGCGTGTGCAGTGGGTCTGGAACCAGGCCCTGGTTTGGCTGTCCTCCCCTCCATGTTCCCCTGTCCTGTCTGATTTGCTTCACACTGACATAAGAGTTACTTTCCCTTGGCCTCCCAAAGTGCTGGTATTACAGGCATTAGCCACTGGACCCGGCCAGCATCCTTTCAAGTACTGGGGTACACCCAAGCTCCCAGCTTCTAGCTAGGAGTCATTTGGTCCCTCTTTATCCCAAAGTACCTGCCACCATCTTTGGTTCCCAAAGCCCAGCAAGGTCCAGGCTCTTCAGCCTCCAAGCACTTCATTTCTTTTCTGCTTTTCGTTCATGGAGATAAAGATTAACTTATTTTTCAGCCTGGGCATGTCTTTTTTATTTATTCTTTATTTTTATTTTTTGAGATGGAATCTCACTCTGTCGTTGCCCAGGCTGGAATGCAGTGGCGGGATCTCATTTCACTGCAGCCTCCACCTCCCGGGTTCAAGTGATTCTCCTGCCTCAGCCTCCTGAGTAGCTGGGACTACAGGTGTGCACCACTATGCCCAGCTAATTTTTATATTTTTAGTAGGGACAGGGTGTCACTATATTGGACAGGCTGGTCTCGAACTCCTGGCTTCAAGTGATCCTCCTACCTCAGCCTCCCAGAGTGCTGGGATTACAGGCATGACCACCGCACCCAGCCTTTATTTACTTTGTATATCTCATCTATTAGTGCTGCAGTTTGCAGAAGAGAGGATGCCCTCAAACCTAACTACTCCAAACCATCCCAAATGGGAAGTCTGCTCCATGGCAACAGCATTGTTGCTTTTAAAGACTACATGTCAACATGCCAGATTATAGCAAAAGGATGTCGAGGGCGCAATAGGAAAGCAAGCCTGAGAGTCCTGGAGAGACGGTGGCAGAGCTGCCTTTTGAAGGTGGTTCCTTCCTCAGACCCTGCTCTTCCTGCCTTGTTCCTCCAGTTGCCAGATTTGCTGTTGGAGCTCCTCCACGGGCGAAGAGGTGAGGCTGGACTGAGAGGGAGATGGAGAAGCTGCCAGAGGTTCTTTTGGATCTAGAATTGAGACAGCAGTTCCAGCTAGGTCGGGAGGTGGGGGCTGTCACCCAGCCCCCAGGGGAATGGTACTGATTGCAGAATGTGGCAAGAACTCCCTGGCTGGGAGAGGGAGGTGCTTGCTTCCTTGAATCACCTGAGCCCAGACTGGAAGGCCCAAGGGGGAGGACGAGGCCAGCTCACTCCAGCTCCATCCCCTCCCTTTAACCCTGAGCTAGTCACCCTCCCAGATTCCAGTCCCTTTTCCTAAGTGCCCTCCCTGCAAAGTCTGCACTGAGCAGCACTCCCTTGCGCCAGCTCACCCCGCACTTTCTTGTCTTTCAGCAACCCCATGGGTGTGAACTTGAGATGATTCATTTTCCTAAAAACCTCTTTGGGCTGAGGGAAGGTGTGGGTGGCTCTGCCAGTTTTGGAGTGGGGGCCACCTCTTCTCAGAGCCACTGCGAGGGCCAGGGCCACCCTCCCAGGTGGGTGTCTCTGGGCTGGGCAGCAGCTTTGTAGGCAGCCCGGGTCATCCCCACTGGTCTGGGAAGCTGGGGGTACACCAGCTCCTGCTCCTGATAGGGCCAAGGCACTTTCCTTACCTAAGAGCTGACTTTCTTGAAGAGTGGGCACAGAGGAGCCGGCAACCTGGGTGGTGTAGGCACCCAGGAGAAAATCTGCGGCTCAATATCAGGAAGAAGTCTCCACCAGCATAGCTGTTGTAGAGATGGGGAAACCAGGCTGAGAGGGAAAGGGGCTTGCCCAAATCACCAGCCCTGGGATGTTTTTTTTGTTTGTTTTTTTTTTGTTTTTTTTTGTTTTTTTCAAGTTTGAGCTTTTCCTTTATTTGGAAGGTGAAAATATGCTACTTATCACCACTTTTTGACTTTCATAAACTGAATCCCTAATTCCTATTACAGAACTCTTATGTAATGTTAATTATAACATGTATATTCTTAGCTATTTTATCTATTATATTTCCCTGAAGACTGGCACATTTTTTTTTTTTTTATTATACTTTAGCTTTTATGGTACATGTGCGCAATGTGCAGGTAAGTTACATATGTATACATGTGCCATGCTGGTGCGCTGCACCCACCAACTCGTCATCTAGCATTAGGTATATCTCCCAATGCCATCCCTCCCCCCTCCCCCCACCCCACAACAGTCCCCGAAGTGTGATGTTCCCCTTCCTGTGTCCATGTGTTCTCATTGTTCAATTCCCACCTATGAGTGAGAATATGCGGTGTTTGGTTTTTTGTTCTTGCGATAGTTTACTGAGAATGATGATTTCCAATTTCATCCATGTCCCTACAAAGGACATGAACTCATCATTTTTTATGGCTGCATAGTATTCCATGGTGTATATGTGCCACTGAATCCCTTCCTTACACCTTATACAAAAATCAATTCAAGATGGATTAAAGACTTAAATGTTAGACCTAAAATCATAAAAACTCTAGAAGAAAACCTAGGCATTACCATTCGGGACATAGGCATGGGCAAGGACTTCATGTCTAAAACACCAAAAGCAATGGCAACAAAAGCCAAAATTGACAAATGGGATCTAATTAAACTCAAGAGCTTCTGCACAGCAAAAGAAACTACCATCAGAGTGAACAGGCAACCTACAAAATGGGAGAAAATTTTCGCAACCTACTCATCTGACAAAGGGCTAATATCCAGAATCTACAATGAACTCCAACAAATTTACAAGAAAAAAACAAACAACCCCATCAAAAAGTGGGCGAAGGACATGAACAGACACTTCTCAAAAGAAGACATTTATGCAGCCAAAAAACACATGAAAAAATGCTCACCATCACTGGCCATCAGAGAAATGCAAATCAAAACCACAATGAGATACCATCTCACACCAGTTAGAATGGCAATCATTAAAAAGTCAGGAAACAACAGGTGCTGGAGAGGATGTGGAGAAATAGGAACACTTTTACACTGTTGGTGGGACTGTAAACTAGTTCAACCATTGTGGAAGTCAGTGTGGCGATTCCTCAGGGATCTAGAACTAGAAATTCCATTCGACCCAGCCATCCCATTACTGGGTATATACCCAAAGGACTATAAATCATGCTGCTATAAAGACACATGCACACGTATGTTTATTGCGGCATTATTCACAATAGCAAAGACTTGGAACCAACCCAAATGTCCAACAATGATAGACTGGATTAAGCCCTGGGATGTTTTGAGCTTTGGGGATGGATCTCCCAGGAAACGTGTTTTATGGCACCACCGCCTCTAGTCACCCACCCCGAGGTGTGGCAGGCCTGGACAGCCAGCTTGACTGAGGGCCAGGCTGGTGAAGTCAAAACTACCACTCAGGAAGGAGACCCAGCCCTTCTCCAGACAGAGTTCAAATGCGAGGACTGCCTTCTTTGGGTCTCAAATTCCCCACATGAATTCCAAGGACCCCTCTAGCTCCTACACTCTGGGCCAAGGTTTCCTCTGAGCCCCAGTCAGCCTAGAGGACCTAGGATACATCTTCCTTGGACAGAGACCCACCATAGGGGCAGCAGGAGGTAGGGGTGGGGGTAGGCAAGGTTCCTGTGGGGAGGTGGAGCTGTCATCAGAGATAGTGTCTGCAGGCAGTGGGTGTATCATGGCTCTGCTACTACTTGCTGGGTGGCCCTGTGATGTTTCTTTCCCCACTCTGGACCTCAGTTTCCCTATCTGTTCTGTGGAGATAAGATGCCTGCCTACAAAGCTGTGGACTGGGATGTGTGTGGGCCAGTTGCAGTGTTTCTTGGTGTGGTCCTGGGGCAGCCTGCACCACCCCATAGAGATTTCTGGGCCCCACCCTAGGCTCACAGGACCAGAATCTCTGGGAATGAAGCCTGGGAATTTGCATTTCCACAGGCATCTGGCTGATTCTGACATGATTGAAAAGCACTAATAGTATATAGCAAGCTCTTTATAAAAGGTAAATTCATAGCTGCCTTTTACTAAACATAAATCTCACCTTCCCTTCCTCAGTTAAGGACACACACCGCAGTTGAAAATCACTGTGCCTTTCCAGATGCAGAATCTGACCTTTCTGATAAGATTCTGTTAACTGCTGCTTTCTGTAGTTTGAATTCCAAAACAAGGGGAACATCTTTCCATTTTTTCAATATAAATGTTTAAGTCGGATATACTTTTTCAAACTGGACACACACTCACACAGTTTAGAATTTCAGCTATGGCTTCCTCTCAAATTATTAGCCCGTTTCTGCCAGGGAGCACTTTTGCCCAGACAAGACCCTGGGCAGAGGCTGGTGGGGCCCCCTCCTCATCAGAATCACTAGATCATGACTGACCCCTAGAGGTGGCTTTCTGCTTAAGTGTCAGCCCATGGGCTGGGATGTGACCCCCAAAGCTCCAGGAGAAGCTGCCACCCATCCTGGGCACCCCCCTGCCATCTATGGGGAAAGCCCTGTCCCTTGTCTTCTGGGCCCAGCCGGCCTCACAGGCATTCAGCAGATTGGAAAGTCGAAGCATGTGCTGTGCTTGGCTGGGCTCTCCTGCGCCCCTTTTTGGAGTGAGGTGGAGTGCATTCCAGCTCCCAGAATCCCTGCCATTGATTCCCACCCCTCATCCCTACCCCCATACACACTCACAAGTACAAACACAGGCGCAGTCACGGACACACACCACTCTGGACAGCACCATTTCCAGCCTCAGCGGGGCAGTTTCCTTACAGGGAAGTTAATGAGGCACTAAAAAAGGCTCAGGGGACTGGGAGAACCTCTATCGAGAAAAGGCTCCTAGACCTGGTTCTGCCTCCGAATTGCTGGGGGTCCTTGAAAAAGTTGCCTTCCCTCTCTGGTCTCAGTTTCCTCAGGTGAGAAATGGGGGTTGGGCCAAATGGTCTAAGGTTCTGGGAACCTCTAAGTCAGAGCCCGTAGCTGGTGGTCAAGTTGAGGGAGAGGCCCTCGGGGTCAGCCGAATGCCTGAGAGGCAGGACATGCCCAAAGGTGAGCAACCTGAGCACATCAGGTGGGTTCGGAGCTGACGCATAAGCCCCATAGCCTGCAGAGCAGCCCTGGACTCGGGAGCCCACTCGCACCAGCCCGGTGGGACTTCAGAGATGTGGGGTCCAGCCTCTCCTACTATTGCAGGGCTGAGGGTTGGAAGCTGCAGATTCTGACCCCACAGCTGCCTTAGACATGCCAGATGGGCTGGGGCAAAACACACCCCTCTCTATGAAATGAGCACTCAGTCCAAATAGATACACTAAAGAAGGGCTGTGAGATGGACCCAGCTGTAGCCTGGGGCTACAGACTGGCTTCCAGGGTACTCAAGCAGCTGGCTTCTGGGGTAGCAGCCCCGGGTATGAGAGGCAGGACTCAGAATCTAGGCCAAGCCTCCACAGGAATCCCCTCTGGAGAGCCTGGGCACTCTGCGGGAGGGGCAGCAGGCAGCAGGGGCACTAGGAGCATGTTTCATGAGGTGCCCAATATTACGTCTGCTCAGATAGGCAGTGATTTGGAAAGCAGATGCAGTAGGCAGGGTGGCAGCTGCTCCTCACAGCCAGGAGTCCAGCCCAGCACCCACCTGAGTCCACCTCGGTCCTGCTCAATTGGGTCATCCGTGCTCTGGGCCCTCTGGTCCCACCCACAGAAGGAGGGCTTTGGGGCGACCAGGTGACCTCGTGGAAGGATGTAACCTTCCTGAGCCTGGCGAGCCAGGCAGCCCCTCACCAGCATCCCCACCCCCAACTCTCCAGCCCCCCTCATTCCCTGATCCTCCCATCTGCTCCCCTGACCCAGCAGTTTCCTCTGCTCACTCTCTTTTCCTGCTCCCAGGCTCACCTGGTCACATGTCCTTCACCCTCCTCTGAGTCTCCCTCTTTCCAAGCCGCCTCCACTCTACTTGACACACTCTCCCTTAAGACACCAGAGTACACAAGCGCAAGTCCCTGCACCTCACCTTTATTCCCAGACATGGGAGGGAGATGACATGAAGACCCAAACGCCACTTGGCAAGAGATCTGGGGTATGCAGAGGGGCAGATCTGAGGCTGTGGAAGCTCCAGGGGCTCCCTGCAGGAGGCTGCATTTAAGCTGGCTATTGAATGTGGCTCTGAGCTGAGACCTCTCCTTGAAGCTCCAGACCAGGAGCCAGCTGCTAGCTGGACCCCTCCATTTGGTGCCTCAGAGAAACTTTGCACTCTGTAGGTCTAACTCTGAACCCAGAAAATCCTCCCATATCAGCCCTGTCTCTTCATAGGGAAAGCACCACCTCAGGCCCAGTTCTGCACCAAACCCACATTTGAGTCATGGGGCTCCTGCCCTGCACTGTGAGCACTCTGATAAGCGAGTGCCGAGGGGGAAAGAGCTCTGAATGCCAAGCCAGAACATGAGCTTCAACTCCACCTCCAGCTCTGAGAGCTGTGGGTAGGGAAGGGCCCTAGTCCAGTTTTCTGTAGAAAGACCAGTCTGCCACTGTATGGCACATGGATGGCAGGGGCAGAGTGCAGGTGGAGAGAATACAAGGTGGGCAGCGTAGGGGAGGCAGGGACATGGCTATAGCCGTGGAGATGGGAGGACAGACAGGACTTGGTGGCTACTTGGATGAACCAAGGGAGGAGTCAGGAAGAGACACCTAGTTTTGTATCAGATGTGTAGAGCATGGGATGCTGTTCATTGATTGAGGGAGGAGGAGGAGGAAGAGGTATGGCATGGGGAGGAGGTAGCTGAGCTCTGTCATGAATGTCATTTGAAGTCCCCAGGGAAAGCCAAGCCCACCAGCGCCTTCACTGCTTCAGCCAGCTCTCAGGGTGTCTGTGCTCCCTGGCCCTCTCAGCTCCTGCTTCATAGCTGTCAGCTGCAGTGGGGGACAGCTGCACAAGGGCCCAGCATGTCTATGTGTTTACCCAGGGGACTGCCACATGGCCCATGCCAAGCAGAAACGGATGGACGACCTTCTGAACAAAACCCGTTGCAACAACCTGATCCGCACAGCCACCAGCCCCTCACAGCTCATCTCCATTCAGATGGAGCTCTCCCTGGCCCAGTGCATCAGTGTGGTAGATGCAGAGGGTACCTGTGGCTCAGGCTCAGGTGAAGAGACAGCTCATGCCCAAGCCCCAAGCAGTCAATGTCCAGAGGAATGAAATGACTAGAGTTGACTTAGACTCACCAGTACAGGGTGGGGAGGCTGGAGGAGGGTCCATGAGGTTTATAGGTGTCCAATATTTCGTGAGGTCATGGTTTTGTTAACAAAGAAGAAATGAGGGTGGGAGCGGGATCACCACTGGCTAGGCAGCCAATGGGCCTGCATAGACTCTGCTCAGCTGAGTCTCCAGCATGACCATGAGCTTCTCCTCCTCATCCTCCCATCCCCACCCTATTTTCTCCCCCAGCTTGCTCAACAGGTGACCTTACAGGCTCCCTACTCTTTGCGGGGAATAAGAACCAGACTGGGAGAACTGACGGGTACAGAGGCCCAGGTGTAGGTGCAGGACCACAGGCAGTGCAGCGTCTACTCAGCCAGGCAGATGAGGGTCTGGAGAGTGGGCATGGCTGCTGCAGGCATGGAAAGGAGGCGCAGATGGCGGCACTCCCAGGGCCCATTGTCAGGGTCTCCATATGTGGACGTGTGCAGAGGTGGGGGTGCTGAGGGGGGAGGGGCAGGGAATTTCTCATCTTCTCTCTACTGCCTCTGAGTTGGAGATGTCAGAGGGAGCCATGGCCCACTGTAAAGTAACACAACGTCCCCACCCACAGGGTTAGAACCCCTCCCCTGGAAGCAGCTCTGAGGGGAACAGTCACATGTAGAGAGTGCAGGGCACTGTGTCCAGCCAGGTGAAGGAGGTCACCAAGGGGGTTGATCCTCCCCTGGCCAGGTGGCTGCCTTCTGACACACCAGCCTCTCTCTCTAGCACCATGGCCCCCACACACCCACCCTGTGAAACCTACAGCCCTCAAGAAGGCTTTGGCCAAATTAATGAGTGGCTCCCTCTCCCAGGAGGAAGCACAGCTGAAGTATGCGGAGGGCAGTAGAGTTGTGTGTGCTCTGCCCCCCTCTCTCCACAGTCAGACTGGAAAGAAGGGGGCTTTCAGCCAGGCTGGCCCAGGCTGGGGTCTGAGTGTCACTGTCCAGCTATTGGCTTCTTGCTTAATGGGTGAGCCCAGCTGCTCCTGTGCAGTTGCCACCCTAGTGAGGGTGAACCGGCAGGTGAGTTACATTTCTGAAAGCCTGGGAATACAGTCAATATTAGGCTGTGGGCTGCTGGGCCAGGAAGGGGTCTTTATTTTTCAGGGTTTGTTTATCTATTGACTTGATGAGGGAGGGTTATAGGTTCAATCAGTTTAAAGATGGAAATTTTGAGAGAGCAGGCAGGGATTTAGTGCTGGGTAAGCCTTGGCTCTTTTGGGGTGGCCAGAATCCAGTACCAATGTCCTCAGCATGTTCATCAGCTGCTGGGGGAGTGTGGGACAGGATTAAAGCACAGGAAAACTTTCTGGATGATGGAAATACTCTATCTTCAAAGGAGGTAGGTTACATGGGTAATGTTAAATGAGTTAAAACTCATCAAAATGTAAACCACATCTGTGCATTTCACTGAATATGAATTATACCTCCAATTAAAAACATTTTTTAAAAGACAGATGGGCTGGACGCAGTGGCTCACACTTGTAATCCCAGCGGCTGAGGTGGGTAGATCACCTGAGTCAGGAGCTCGAGACCAGCCTGGAAAACATGGTGAAATCCTGCCTGTATTAAAGGTATAAAAAAAAATTAGCCAGGCATGGTGGCACATGCCTGTAATTCCAGCTACTCAGGAAGCTGAGGCAGGAGAATTGCTTGAACCCAAGAGGCAGAGGTTACAGTGAGCAGAGATCGTGCCACTGCACTAGAGCCTGGGCAACAGAGCGAGACTCCATCTCAAAAACAACAAAAAAAGGGCAGATGAAGGTTTTCAACTTTCACTAAAGGCAGAGGAGCTTGTTACAGATTCGCCTCCCCTCAAGAACAGTTAGAAAAACTGAACAAAAGTGTGCCCCGCCCCCAATCAAAAACAATTGTTGGAAGGTAATTGGAGACCTCAGCCAGCACTTGAGTGACCAGGCCTAGGAGGTGACCCTGACAGTCTGTAGTGCTTTTCCCACATTTGGTGATTGGTAAACAGTAGAGGGCTAAGAGGCTAAGAAACTGAGTATGAAGTGATAGTTAACAGGCTGGAGAGCCTAGCTGAATGTTTGGCACTCTCACAGGGCTGAAATGACCTAATGAGAATTTGGGTCCCAGGAAGGAGATGGGACCTTGGTGGGGACCCTGGAAGGGTCACCCCTAGGAGTCCAAATAAATAAAACATAGACCAGCTGTCACAAAACCTAAAACCTGCTTTGAACTAGGTTAGTCCCAAACTAGACGAAGGCGATCTGCCCTTACTCCAATTGTGTGCCATAAAGTCAAAGTCAATACTCTCTGGAGGCAGATAAATATTTACTAGGAATGCCATAAGACAATACAAGACTAAATAAGAAAGACCAAGAAGAAAACTAATAGAAGCATACATGTAAGCAAGAAACTTTTTTTTTTTTGAGACGGAGTCTCGCTCTGTCACCCAGGCTTGAGTGCAGTGGCATGATCTCAGCTCACTGCAACCTCTGCCTCCCAGGTTCAAGCGATTCTCTTGCCTCAGCCTCCCAAGTAGCTAGGATTACAGGCATGTGCCACCATGCCCGGCTAATTTTTGTTATTGGCCAGGCTGGTCTTGAACTCTTGACCTCAGGTCATCCATTTACCTCGGCCTCCCCAATTGCTGGGATTACAGGCGTGAGCCACGGTGCCTGGCCAGTATTTTGCCACAATTTAAAATAAATAAAAAAAAATTTTTTTTCAGGTTTGTGCTCAAACTCTATTCTAAACAGTCACATGGCGGCTTACTCTTCTCCAGGCCTTGCTGCTGGCTTTTACATGTTTATTGTCTTTGCCTTCTTGTCATGTGCTCGGTAGATGGCAGTTTCCAGGTGCTCCTAAGGGGCCAGGAAAGAGAGTGAGAAGGCACGGAGGTTGCCAGGTCATCCCCCTTGGGGGCCCCGCCCTCATCAACTCCCTCAACCGGGTCTCCTGCTACTATGGGTGGGCCATCTCGGCCACCGCTTTGCCCTGAGTTTCCTGCTGCTGCAGCTGGGCAGTGCCTCCTTCTCAGAGGCCAGCTGCTGATAGGTGGCCATGTACTGCTGCAGGTGACCCAGGTAATGGTCTCGCTGCTGCTGCAGACTCTGAGCCTCTTGGCTCTTCAGCTCCACCTGCAGGATAGGCGTCAGGGTAGGTAGTGGCTGGCTTCCAGATTCTGGGCCCATAAACAGGGTAGCGAGGGCACTGCGGGGCTCTGTTGCCTGCCCAGACCCCTGGCCCTGGCCCCTTCCTCCAGGCCTAAATGACTGCCTCCCTTGCCTAGAGGCCCATGCCTCCCTCCCCAGCCTCAAATCTCACACTCTTCTTCCCACCATTTAAACTGTACGCCACAGACTGGTGGAAAAGCAGAGGGAGCCAACCACCATCTGCTAAGTTGTGGTGAGGTTGTTCTGTATGATCTCCAGGGTTTGCACGCACCTCTGCCTGCTCCCCCAGAGCTTGGCCTTCGGCCCCAGCTCCTCCAGCCTCTCCTCCAGCTCCTGCAGCCTCACCTCCTGTTCCTGCATATTCTCCTCCTGCTACCACAGCCTCACTTCTGCTCCCGCATCTTCTCCTCCTGCCTCCGCATCTTCTCCTGTTCCTGCATCTTCTCTTCCTGCTCCCCCATCTTCTCTTCCTGTTCCTGCATCATCTCCTCCTGCTCCCGTATCTTCTCCTGCTCCCGCATCATAACCTTCTGCTTCCGAATCTTCTCCTCCTGCCTCCACATCTTCTCCTCCTGCTCCCGTATCTTCTCCTCCTGCTCCCTTATCTTCTCCTCCTGCTCCCTTATCTTCTCCTCCTGCTTCCACATCTCCTCCTGCTCTCGCTTCTTTTCCTCCTGCTCCCGTATCTTCTCCTCCTGCCTCCACACCTTCTCCTCCTGCTCCCGTATCTTCTCCTCCTGCCTCCACACCTTCTCCTCCTGCTCCTGTATCTTCTCCTCCTGCTCGTGCATCTTCTCCTTCTGCCTCCACATCTCCTCCTGCTCCCGTATCTTCTCCTCCTGCCTCCACATCTTCTCCTCCTGCTCCTGCCTCTTCTCCTCCTCCCGTATCTTCTCCTGTTCATGCATCTTCTCTTCCTGCCTCCACATCTTCTCCTCCTGCTCCCGTATCTTCTCCTCCTGCCTCCACATCTTCTGCTTCTGCCTCCACATCTCCTCCTGCTCCCGTATCTTCTCCTCCTGCCTCCACATCTTCTCCTCCTGCTCCTGCCTCTTCTCCTCCTCCCGTATCTTCTCCTGCTCGTGCATCTTCTCCTCCTGCCTCCACATCTTTTTCTCCTGCTCCTGTGTCTTCTCCTCCTGCTCCCGTATCTTCTCCTCCTGCCTCCACATCTTCTTCTCCTGCTCCTGCCTCTTCTCCTGCTCGTGTATCTTCTCCTGCTCCTGGCTCTTCTCCTCCTGCTTCCGTATCTTCTCCTGCTCGTGCATCTTCTCCTCCAGCTCCCGTATCTTCTCCTTCTTCTCCTGCATCATCTTCTCCTGCCTCCGCATCTTCTCCTCCTGCTCCCGTATCTTCTCCTCCTGCTCCTGTATCTTCTCCTCCCGTTCCCGTATCTTCTCCTCCTGCTCCTGTATCTTCTCCTCCCACTCCCGTATCTTCTCCTCCTGCCTCCACATCTTCTCCTCCTGTTGCTGGTTCAGGTGGTTCCACAACTCGTTCTCTTCCACCTGGGCTTGGAGCTTTGCTGACACACTCTGCAGCTCCTTACCCAGGTGGTCAGCCTCCGCCTGCAGCTGCTGCTGGAATAGTGAAAGTGTTGGTTTGAACCTCAGAAGGAAACAGAATCATGAGCTAGCCATATAAATGTAATCTATAGGCTGGGGGCGGTGGCTCACGCCTGTAATCCCAGCACTTTGGGAGGCCGAGGTGGGCGGATCACGAGGTCAGGAGATCGAGACCATCCTGGTTTACACAGTGAAACCCCATCTCTACTAAAAATACAAAAAATTAGCCGGGTGTGATGGCGGGTGCCTGTAGTCCCAGCTACTTGGGAGGCTGAGGCAGAAGAATGGCGTGAACCCGGGGGACGGAGCTTGCAGTGAGCCGAGATTGCGCCACTGCACTCTGGCCTGGGCGACAGAGTGAGACTCCATCTCAAATAAATAAATAAATAAATAAATAAATAAATGTAATCTATAAAATAATGGTTTTCATCCATGATCCTTTAAAAAATATATTTTTAAGCCCTAACTCTGAGATTCTGATTCCCCTGGCAGGGCCCCAATTTGTACATTTTTAGCACACTCTAGAGGATTCTATGGCGGGACCAGAACAAGGACCCAAATTTTCCAGCTCTTGGCTGGAGCCTCCCCACACCCTGCATGATCCCTAGACCATGGTCCCAGCTGGATGGGGCTCCCACAACCCCCGGGGCTGCAGCCACTCACCTGTGGCAGCAAGAGCTTGGCCCTCTCCAGTTTCCTTTTTAGCTCCTTTACATTGAGCTGGATCTCAGACTTTTCAGATTCTACAAGTCGAAGTTTTTCTTGTAGTTAGGCATTTTTCTCCTTCAGCTCCTCATCGGTTATGCTATGGCCAGAGGCAGTAGAGAAAGGAATGAACGAAGAACAGAAAGGACCGCTTTGGTGATCAACCCTCTACTTTCAACCCACAACCACAGAACCATGGCACTGGAAGGGACCCCAGGAATTAAAAGTCCCAGGTGGCAGGTCAGAGAGAAGACATGAGTTGCCTGAGGCTACCCCATGAGTCAGTGGCACAGCTGGCACTAGAGCTTCCCTGTGCACACATGAAAACCTGTATGAGCCTCTCCCCATGCTCACCTCTACCTCCCACCTCCCAGCACACCACCCACGCTAAGGGCCCCCAGACCTCCCATTCCACCTTCTCCCATCCTGCGTGTTCCTGTACAGTTCCAGACTCAAAGCGTCCCTCTCCTTTGTTAACTCCTCAATGTACTGCAAATAGAGAAAGGTTAAGTCAGGATAGAGCAGGCAGAGGAGTAGCTGGATGACCAGGAACAACAGCTACAGTGACTACTCCACAGTAACACTTCCTCACTCTCAATTACACTTGACATGTTCTCAAGGCATTTCCAAGCCCATGGTCTCATTTGTTTTTCTTTCTTTTCTTTTTTTTTTTTTTTTTTTGGCAGAGTTTTGTTCTTGTTGCCCTGACTGGAGTGCAATGGAGCAATCTCAGCTCACCACAACCTCCGCCTCCTGGGTTCAAGCGATTCTCCTGCCTCAGCTTCCCGAGTAGCTGGGATTACAGGCATGTGCCACCACACCCAGCTAATTTTGTATTTTTAGTAGAGACGGGGTTTCTTCATGTTGGTCAGTCTAGTCTTGAACTCCCGACCTCAGGTGATCTGCCCACCTCGGCCTCTCAAAGTGCTGGCATTACAGGCGTGAGCAAGAGCACCCGGCCTTCATTTGTTTTTCAAAGAACTCAGTGAAGATGGAAGGGACAGGGAAAGAGATTGAATTTAGGGCTGGCTAACAGGGGCCCAGAGAGATCAGATAATATTGCTATTGTTATTACTGTTATTACTACCACTGTTGGAACCTTTATTGAGTGCTTCACCAGGCACTATGCTAACAATCCCATTTAATCCTGACAACCGCCATAGGAGATGGTTACCATTATTACCTCTATTGTGTAGATGAAAAACATGGGGTATTAAAGGTTAAGTGCTGCCTAAGATCACTTAGAGCTGGGATTTCAACACCCAGGTATATCTGATTCTTTCGCTGGAGGTAGGGGCACAGTTAAGAAGGAGGAAATTAATCCTTTGTTGAATTTTTGAAAGGATGATACGTTCACATAGTCCAAAACTCAGAAAGTCCAGAAGGGAAATATCTTCCCCCCACACTGTGCCTCTATCTTGAGTTTTTTAATGAATGCTTACAAACATGTTTCATGTATATTACCATAATACGTACACACACACACTTATAAACCTGCTCCTCTCTCCACACAAATAATAACATACTCAAGATACTCTTCTGTACCTTTATGGTACAAGTACCCTAACTGCCACCTAGGACTTGGCCAAGGCCACAGCCAAGTATGGGCAGGGCGGGCACTTGGCCTCTGAGCTCTATGTCCAGTGCTCGCTCCCCACAGTGCTCCCCAACTCACCCACAGCAGCCGACTCAGCCCCAGTCTGCCTCTAACAACCACACACAAAAGCAGCAAGAAATGGCCATGCTGCCTTCTGGGCAGGACAGTCCATCCTACAGAAAGGACATTTAGGCTCACTCCTCCATCTGCAAAGCTGGGCTCCCAGGGGACGTGGCAGGTGGTTGGACTCACCCTATCTGCCTTCTTCTTCTGAGTAGTGACAGCAGAGAGAGCCTGCTCTAACTTTCCTGCGAACTTCCATGAATCATGCAGGTGGCTGATCAGATCCCTGGACTCTCCTGGAATGAGAGACATTCAGATGTGGCCCAAAGGACTCCCCCAAAGGCCTGTCAAAGTGCCAGGTTGAAGGATGATAGGGTGCCAGATTCCCACCTTCCAACTGCTTGATGGCATGCTGGCTGTAATAGAGTGCCGTCTGAAGCTCAGTTTTCTGACATGTAAGGATTCGTATGGTATGAACCTGGGCCTTTGGGAGAAAAGCAAATGCTGAAAGATAAGCAAAGAAACATTCTCCAGAGGACAGGAGGGAACTTCACACACTCCACTCACCTCTAGCTCCCTCCTTAGGGCTTCCTGATGTTGGTGGCTTGCCTTCTTTTCCTATAGAAAGAGGAAAACAGAGCTCTTGCTAGGGGGAGGCAGAGATGGTGCAGCAAGAGACATGCCCCCAGAATGGCACCACTGCCCTAGGACAGGCCCACCCATGGGACCAGGTTATCAGGGACCCTGTGGGAATGGGATGGAATATGGGGGGTGAGCCTTCTTCCCCAGGCTGGGAGTGGGCGAGATGAGACTGGGGCCTCTACATCTGAGTGCCCCCAAACCCAGTGGTCATGTCATGAGCAAACAAAGAAATCATGTTACTTCTTCCAGCTGAGCTCGGTTCTGTTGTTTCTGTGGGGAGAGTCAAAGGAAGGTGACTGAGGGTGGCCCCCTCAACTCTATTCCCCAGGCCAGGAAGTGATAGGCAGGGACCAGGAATGGATTTAAAAGGCACAGTTCTCAGACCCAATGGGAACACGAACTGGTAAACTCGCCTCAACTCCCAAAGAAGAAGGATTTGGGTCTTTGTTGGTTTTTGCCCACAGCCACAGAACTGAAAGTCTGAAACTAGATTCTCTTGAAAAGACAGTAACAGAAACCTTCAGAGATGGAGTGTGAGAAAAGCCCACCCTTCTGCCAGCTTGTGATTTAGAAAGGTGCATTCATTCAGCAAACATTGAGCACATATGGGCCAGGGACGGTTCTTCACAGTGGGGATAGAGGTCAGAAAAGGCAGACAGGAGCCCTTGGCCCCGAGGTTTCCATTCTAGTGGGCCTTTAACTCTTGGACTCTCAGAGCTAGCAGAAACCTCTGATACTCTCTAACTCTACCTCGGGAAACACAAGCCCAAGAAGGAGAGTTTACAGCAGGCCCTGGACTAGGGATTAACATAAAAATGCAATGACAAATCTCATTTAAACTTCACAAATGTAAGTAAAACAATACCACTCCTGTTTTACAGATGTGAAAAGAGAGGCCCAAAGAGCTCAAGCAATTTGCCCTAAATCATATCCCTAGCAGATGGAGAGGTACGATTCAAACCCAGAATTCTTAACCAGTACCTGGCAGTTCTTCCACAATCTTAACAATTACCCTCCACCACCCCTTGGGCCCTCTGTCCCCAGGAGCCTAGCTAGCCAAGACTCACATCCTCAGGTGAGTGGCAATCACCAGAAGTGGTTGTATCAGGGTTAGTGCCATTATTTATTTTCTTCTTTTTGGTGTTGCTTGCTCTTGTACCAAAACTAGGGTTGGTCTGGGGATGATGGTCTCTCAACTGTGGAAAGGAAGAGCAGTGATACTCATGAGAACTACAAGCTCCTACAGTCACATCCTGCTTTACTGTTTATACTAAATACTCTTATAGACCATCTGATTTAATGCCACCAACTGTAGGAAATGTTGTCACAATCACTTAGTGACTGAGAGAGATTGATACCATGGCTGAAAAAAAAGGCAGTAATGGAACTTAAACTCAGTTTTCTGATTCTGAGCTCTGGCATTTTGCCACAAATCAGCAGCTGCCAGGGACCAAAACCAGAGGCAGAGGTAGAAAAGCAAATATTAAGTAGGCAGGAACTGTACACTATGTGGTTTAGAGTTATTCACCCTCACACGTCTGTTAGTGTTAAGAAGTACACCAGTACCTCTCCAACCTTTACATCAATGTATCCTCATGGCAGAAGGCAGCCTTTCTGTTAAACCTGGGAATTTAACAGAAAGAGGACAACTCAAGCCTCATTTCAGAGAGAAGTATTATATACTCTTATAAATCTATGTGACTTTCATCCCTAAGTACATTAATGTTTTGTCTCTCAATAGAATCAAGGGAAACTGATGCTTCATAAAGATGCCCCATATTTATCTTGTGACACTCAAAGTACCCCAGGTTAAGATGAGATGAGGAAGACTCAAGCTGTATCAAGTTCAGTTTCCCAAGATCTGTTCCACAGAAGATAAGCAGATCTCACTCCAGAAACCACTGATTGAGGGGCACTCTGGTCCCAGAACAATGGAGAATTCAAATCTGAGGTGCAGAACTCAGAAAAAATGTTAAAGTGTCTCTGGAGAGTAGAAGCCTTGGAGAAAACCAAACCAAACCCATTCTCCCATTGCCACCCAGAGACACTGTCAATGTGTTGAGCTCATGGGGGAGGTGTAGGCTTTTCACACTGTCAACATCTGTGGTAAGGAAGTAAGGCAGCCTGAAACCTCTCTCTTCTAGGTCCCACAGTCCCTATTCCCCTTCCAGCTGGAAACCTGTGCTGCAACCAGAGGAAACAGAAATGGGCAAGAACACTTAGGGAACTGGGTCCTAAGACCAAAGGCCGGTCTTGTGGTAGTAATGACAGTTTGTAGAGGGACTGTGACATCACTACATTCCACTCCTCGGTGGAGTGGCGGGCGGGGGGAACACATGAGTGCAATGCCCAAGTTGCTGCTTTGAGACTGGGGAGGTGGTCACAAAATTGGGACCCAGGTCCTTGGAGACCTGACCCCAAAGAGCCCCAGGAGGTCAGGCTTGGGGTGGCAGGAGGTGAGGGCCAAGTAAGGAGCAAGGAGCCCCAAGAGTCACATCCCCAAAGTCACCCTGTGGCAACTGGTGAGGGCAGGTTCTGGGGCACCCAGGTCCTTGGAGATGTGAGCCCAAAGAGCCCAGGGAGGTCGGGTTTGGGGTAGCAGGAGGTAAGGGCAGAGTATGGAAGCCCTGGGAGTCACCTGCTCAAAGTCACCCTGGGGTGCTGGGCAGGGCAGGGGCAGGACTCATGAAGGGATTGGGCTGGCTGGCAAGATTTTGGTGTGGGGAGCCCAGAGGCATTGGAGGGGGGCCCAGCCTGGTGTGCCTCAGGAGTGGCACAGACTCTGTCAGCAGTTTGGCTGTCAGAGGGGGCCTTGAGTTGGGTTGGGGTGCTGGTGCATTTACCTTTTCCTTGGCCTTGGCCAATTTGCTCTGTTGGGTTTCTTTGGACATCATGGGATGGGTAGGGAGGTGGGGTTGGGGCCACATCAGCACGATCCAGGTGAGGACAACTATACACCTCCAGTCACCTATACGTAGCTGTGTGCTGAGCCAGAGGAGGCGTAACCAGGGCTGCACTAGAATGCAGAATAGGGGTGTGGCCTTAATGCTTGAAGCCCATTGGTCAATGAGAAAGATGAAAGGGAAAGGAGGTGTGGCCAGACAGCAGCATGTCATGAAGGACCTGTGTTGTCACAAGGAAAGCTGCCCATGCAACTGCTGTCCCCGCCCACTCCAGGAGAGGGGCAGGGCTGGCTTTCACTTTAAAAACTTTAAAACTTTATTACCTCAATTGAGGTACAAATCCTATTAAAATGGAAATTTTATAGTGTGCTTGATGATTGATAAAGCAGACTTTATTATCCAACATTCCAATAAGATAAAATAATCACAATGTTTTCTCTTTTTTGGAAAAACTTTCTCTTATTCTCCTACATTAGTGTTAAGTTTAAAAAAAAAAAAGAAACATGTCTAATATCTTTAAAAACACAAAGCTTTTGAGCCAGGCGTGATGGCTCATGCCTGTAATCCCAGCACTTTGGGAGGCTGGGGTGGGTGGATCACCTGAATTCAGGAGTTCAAGACCAGCCTGGCCAACATGATGAAACCCTGTCTCTACTAAAAATACAAAAGTAGCTGGGCATGGTGACAGGTGCCTGTAATCCCAGCTACTTGGGAGGCTGAGGCAGGAGAATCCCTTGAACCTGTGAGGCAGAGGTTGCAGTGAGCCAAAATCATGCCACTGCACTTCAGCCTGGGCTACAGAACGAGACTCTGTCTCTAAATACATACATACACACACACAAACACACACACACACACACACACACCTTTCCATTTAATAAGCCCTCAAAGTTCTTTACAAGGTTAAAGCAAATACAGGACCCTTCTAAAGTAAGGCTAAATGCTAAGTGATGGGGGAGAGAAAAAGGACATAGATAACTCCTACTCTCATGAGGTTAATCACTAAATCCTATTTTTCTAGAATCACCTGGCCTCTCTAAGCCCTGCAAATGAAACTGAATTTCTCACTCGATACTTGGCTATGACTTGCAATCATGAAAACCAAGAATTGTGTTATGTCATTGTGTATTGCTTGTGACCTGGGATCAAGGGTTGACTTTTTCATGATTTTCTCCATTATCTGTGTGCTTCTTATCCCAGACCAAACTAAGCTTTTTTCTAGATTTCTATAATTTACAATTAGTATATAACAGTGGTTCTCAAAAATGTAGTCTCTGGACCAGGAGCACCTGGGAACTTCTTATTAATGTAAATTCTCAGGCCCCAGCCTAGAACTGATGAATCGGAAACTCTGGAATAGGGCCCAGCAATCCATGCTGCAGTAAGCCGTCCAGGTGTTCAGGAGCCTCTGCCATATAGCAGGTAGAAAAATGTGTTTCCTTCTGTAGGTCCAAAGCCAGGGATACTCTATGTTCTGTCTCGATATGAAGCTACGACATGCAATTAAAAGACATAAATCTCCTTCCTACTCCCACCCTCCAGCCAATGTGTTTTGTTTTTATGAGTTCAATAAGAAAACAAGTGGCAATCAGAGATTTTTGTCTAAAAAGTATATTTACAGGTATCAGTTCTCATCCAGCCTGATCTCATCCAATATCATTTATATCCTCTTACATCTAAAGTTTTAGAAAAGGATCTTCACAGTATAAGACTCAGGTGCACTAGGAGTTCTATGATAAAAGACCAAGTAGATCTGAATGTCCAAACTTACTAGAGAAGAAAAGTGGACTCTGGCTATATTTTCAAATTGCATCCAACAGGAAATTAAAGTTTTGAATTTTTTTCACCTTCATCCTTCCAAGTTAATAGAATTAAACCAGAATACTCCATTCTTCCAAAGCCTCTATCCAGGCGAACTTTTACTGTATTACTTCTTGCTTTTCAATGGATATAAAGCAGTATCCTGGTATGCACATTTTGTATACCTGCAAAGATGCAAAACTAAACAGTTCCCTCTGTTCAATATTAAAACAAAAGTCCTGCAAACCTCAGATGGTGAGTGTAATACTTCAGCACTAGCACAAAAGCCTCAAATATAAAAAGATGCCGAGAACACCACTAGCAAACAAAAGTAAGCTCTTGGCCGGGAGCAGTAGTTCACGCCTGTACTCCCAGCATATTGGCAAGCCAAGGTGGCATAAGTTAGGAGTTCAAGACCAGCCTGGGCAGCATAGCAAATTCACAGCTCTACAAAAAAAGTTAAAAATTAGCTGGGCTTGGCGGCACACACCTGTAGTCCTAGCTACTTGGGAGGCTGAGGTGGGAAAGTTGCTTGAGCCCAGGAGTTTGAGGCTGCAGTAGCTATGATCATGCCACTGCACTCCAGTTGGGGTGACAGAGTGAGATCTAGTTATTACATTCTGTCCTGCTCCTGTTTCCACTAAAATCACTAAGTTAAAATGTTTTCATTCAGCAGGATAAAAATTAAGTGAAATTTGACTTTGGTGCTTTGCTAGCAAAAAATAAATAAATAAAGTGAAAGTGACAAATTACTTACTGGGAAGAGGTCTTTGTAACCTCAATGACAGATTAAAGGTTTGTATCCTTAGCCTATAAAGAAATCTTTAAAATTACTCAGAAAAAAAAAAAATGAATGATTTCCAGCAGAAAATGGGCAATGGAGAAACTGGCACTTCCCACAAGAATAAAAATGGCCAATGAGCAAATGAAAAAGATTCAAAAGCAGTAGAAATCAAAGAAAGGTAATGAAAACAATGAGATTTTCTGCTTAAAGACCAGCAAAGATGACAAATGGAAGGGGGAACCTGGAGCTCTGTCCCTGGTGGTGGGAGCATAAACCCAACAAATTTTCCTATAGGATGATTTGAACATTTCTTTTAAAAATCCTAAAACTTTTATATTATTTTCCTCTAGAAATTCTCCTTCTATGAATTCAGTGCAAAAATCCTCACTCGAGTCCATTAAAATATATATAGAAGGAAATTCACCTCTGGGGTAGCAATGATTCACTTAACATACATCCAGCTATTGAAAGTGATGATGCCAGAATACATTTCTCCCATAGAAACATGCTTAAAATACAGTAAGTGACAAAAGACCATGTATTATGATTCTACTTTTTAAAATGTTTATAGCATAAAAAGTGTGAAAAGCAACAAACCAGAATGTTTTGAGTGGCAAAATTAAAGATTTTTCTTTATATTTTGTCATCCAAATTATTAGAAAAACAATGTGATTTCCTTTATAATCATGGAGAGGTGTTATTTTCATTTATTTATATTTACATTTCTTTTCTTTGTCGTGTTTTTTCTCCTGTATGTATTCCATGTAGGCTACAGAGCTTAAATCCCTGCCTCTTGAGGGAAATCAGCCCATTTTCAGGACATGCAGTACACAAAGCTGCCCCATCTTCCATTTATTTTTATTTTTATCTTATTTATTTATTTATTTATTTTGAGATGGAGTCTTGCTCTGTTGCCCAGGCTGGAGTGCAGTGGCGCATCTCAGCTCACTGCAACCTCCATATCCCGAGTTCAAGCGATTCCCCTGCCTCAGCCTCCCGAGTACCTGGGACTATAGGCGTGCACCACCATGCCCAGCTAAGTTTTGTATTTTTAGTAGAGAGGGAGTTTTACCATCTTGGACAGGTTGGTCTCGAACTCCTGACCTCAAGTGATCCATCTGCCTTGGCCTCCCAAAGTGCTGGGATTACAGGCATGAGCCACTGTGCCTGGCCTGTCATATTATTTCTAAACATTTGAGTGACATTTCAATTAAGTTAAATTTAATTCTTACTGACCTGATCTTTTATCCTCTGTTTAATGACACCTTCCAGTTGAAAGGTGTTTCCTCTGTAATCACAGGTGCTAAAGGAAATACAACATGTATTCATTAGGTAGATATCCACTAAACCACGGATTCGCGCATTGTAGTCCTTAGACCCTCAGCATCAGCAACACGTGGGAACTTGTTAGACATGCAAATTCCTGGGCCAGCCCCACACCTCCTGAATCAGAAAGTGGGGAAGGACAGCTATCTGTGCTTTAATAAGCCTTGAGATGCTCCCTGAAGTTTGAAAACTACAGAACTAGAACATATATGGTAGTAAGTGCTCATACTTTATCCAAGGTACTAGGGACTCTTCCCCTCTTTTCCATTCTCTTTTCTGTTGAAATAAAATGAGAGCTTCTTTTGACTTAATGGGTATAAGAAAGAAGGCAATGAGATGACCAGCGTTTCAAGTTAGAGTTCAAAATTTAATCAGTGGACAGTGACAGGATGCAAGCCTTCTAAACAGATTACTGCAAGAAAGCTGATTATAATCCATACATTAGATATCATTAGTGTATTGATGTTAAATTTTTTGGGTGGATTAATGGCATTGTGATTATATAGGAGAATGTCCTGGTTCTTAGACGATATCTGCAAAAGTACTTAACAGTGAAATGCTCTGATACTGCCAACTTACTTTGAAATGATTCAGGGGGAAAAAGGGCACATATACAATCTTCCATATGCAGAAGAGAGAAAACAAATGTGACAAAACATTAACTAGTGAATACAGTTGAATAGCATACAGATGTTCACTGTATGATTTTATCAACTTTTCTGTGTTTGCAAGTTTTTAAAATAAAAAGTTGAGGGAAAGAAACATCACCCCAAATCTTTCTATGAAATGGGACCATAGAAAAAGCGTAGAAGTGAACACTCTGCAGAAGAGCGCACAGCACCCATCCGGACAGCATGGTCAAAGCGCAGCTCTCCTCCAAGAGGCTCTTCTCTGGTCTCTTCTGTGCTGCCACTTCCCCCACACGCAGCCTAACAACTCTTTTTCTAAAGATGTAATTTTTGTCATTCAACTAAGAAAGAGAAAAAAGAATTAGTATACATTTAGAAAATAAAATTACAGTTACATTTGTGAAAAAGCAAAAAATATTTTGAAAAGTGGGGAAGCAAGAAATGTACTGTTCTATAATTCCGTTCTGTTCTTACCATCTTTTTATTCTGCCAATGACTTCCTATTCCTGCTGCCTATGGTGGGTGAGCTGCAAATGATTTCTTTTCCTCATTGATTTAAAATGTCATGTTTATAAATATACTAAACTCCCCCAGAAGCATTTGGGTTTATTTCTGGGTTCTATTCTATTCAAGTGATTTATCTGTTCACAAGCCACTCTCAATTCTGATTATTAGAGCATCCTAAAGTTAAGTAATTGTTGTTTTTGTTTTTGTTTTTAAGATGCAGTCTCTCACTCTGTCGCCCAGGCTGGAGTGCAGTGGCGTGATCTAGGCTCACTGAAAGCTCCATCTCCCGGGTTCATGCCATTCTCCTGCCTCAGCCTCCTGAGTAGCCCAGGCACCCACCACCACGCCTGGCTAATTTTTTGTATTTTTAGTAGAGATGGGGGTTTCACCGTGTTAGCCAGGATGGTCTCGATCTCCTGACCTTGTGATCTGCCTGCCTCAGCCTCCCAAAGTGCTGGGATTACAGGCGTGAGCCACCACATCTGCCTAAGTAATTCTTTGATTAGAATATTAGTATTTGATGGAGCCTGACCCTTTTGACTCTAAACTCAAATTCTTATTATCTCTAACTTCTAAAAAACAACAATTATGACTTCAGTGTATAAAATACCAGCTTTTTCAGCTATCTTACAGAATTCTCTTATTTTCCTAATATCAATTCAGTTTATCCATTCAGTTTTCTCTCCGAACACTACTGTTTTCATTTTAGTATCCCTAATCTTTTTTTTTTTTTTTTTTTTGAGACAGAGTCTCACTCTGTTGCCCAGGTTGGAGTACAGCTGCACAATCTCAGCTCATTGCAACATCCGCCTCCCAGGCTCAAGAAGTCTCTCACCTCAGACTCCCAAGTAGCTGGGACCACAGGCACATGTAACACACCCAGATAATTTTCTATTTTTTTACAGAGATGAGGTCTCACTATGTTGCCCAGGCTGGTGTCAAACTCCTGAGCTCAACTCCTGGGAGCTCCTGAGCTCCCAAAGTTCTGGGATTACAGGTGTGAACCACTGATCCCAGCAGTTTTCCTAATCTCTTATCTTTATCTTTTGTAGTTGCACTGGCTTATTTGGTTATTAACTGTTAATGTTAATTAACGGTGGTAACAGTAATACTGGACATTTTGTCTTATTCCTGATCTTAAAGGGATGTTTGTAGAATTTCACCCATCATGCATGATGGCAGCTCTTGGATAGATGTATTTATAATCCACTAGGAGTAAAAAAAAATTAGAAATAAATACTGAATTTTTATCAAAGGTCTTTCTAACATATATGGATGGAACCGTGTATTTTCTCCTTAACATCTTGCAACCAGGAATCATATCAGATCTTCTAATAGTGATTCAAGAGAATAAGGTTCAAGTGGTTGTGTGGCATAATTTTCCCACTGTGCTATGTTTGCATCACTAGTTATGAATGAGAGACTGTGTGTGTTTTAATGCCACGTTTGTCAGGTACCTTTGTCAGTTTGGGTTTTCATGTTCTAACAGTTTCAAAAGAAAAAAGTTTGAAAGTTCTACTTTATTCTTTATACGTGGAAATTGCAATAAATTATTTGTGATTTACTGAAAACTTCGCTTGAAGCTCTGATATAATTTCATAGCGAAACCAAACCTTTCTTTCTTTTTTGTGGGGGAGGGTGGGAGGAGTGGGATGGGAGGACACTAACTCATTGATAATTTACGTTTCTTTTTCTCCTTTAGAATTTATCTTCCAGGGATAATCTGACAATGATGAATTTAACTTAGATTCACAGATTTTAAAAATAATTCTTTTGATATTCTTGGTATCGTTTATTTGCTTAGTCTCCAGCTCTGTTGCCCAGGCTGGAGTGCCATAGTCCAGTCATAGCTCACTGCAGCCTTGAACTCCTGGAGTCAAGTGATCATGCCTGATCAGCCTCTTGAGTGGCAGAGACTATAGGCTCATGCTACCATACCCAGTTAATTTTTTACATTTTTAGTGGAGACGAGGTTTCACCATGTTGCCCAGGCTGGTCTCGAACTCCTGGGCTCAAGCAAACCTCCCTCCTCAGCCTCCCAAAGTGCTGGAATTACAAGTGTGAGCTACTATGCCTGGCACGGTTCTCATTTTTATTATAATAAAATTTTAAGATTGGATAAATAATGTAGCCCAATTATTGGAGCCAGACTACATCTACTAAAATTAAATGAAATTTCACTTGTCTGAAATCATGACATACTTTGGAAGATATCTTTGTCATGGTATTAATTAAAATTACGGCTATTTGGCACTCACCAAAATCTGTGGAGCACCTTAAAGACATAGGTGGCATCCTTCGGAGCAGTCAAAACAGTTACAAGAAGAGGCTCTCAGGACAGCTTTGTCAGGAGAGACATGCTATACATATAAAGACATAAGGGAGACAGAAAAGAAACAACCATTTTACACACAGGCCCCAAGTTGAAAGCTATAGGCTGGGTAATGCAGGCACTGATTTTTGCAAATCACATGCTTTCCATATGGCATCTTTATATACTGTGCTTTTGCTTTAGAGAGTAGCAGCAAGATTTTCAGTTTTCTGTTTGTTTGTGTTTGTTCGTTTGTTTGTTTGTTTGTTTTAAGACAGGATCTTGCTCCACCACCCAGGCTGGAGAGAGTGATGTGATCATAGCTCACTGCAGCATTGAACTCCTGGGCTGAAGTGATCCTCCCACCTCAGCTACCTGAGTAGCTGGACTACAGGCATACACCACCGTGTCTCACTAATTTTTGTATTTTTTGTAGGGACAAGGTCTCACTATGTTGCCCAGGCTGGTCTTCACTCCTGAGCTTGAGCGATCCTCCTGCTTCAGACTACCAAAATGCTAGGATTACAGGCGTAAGCCACCACACCTGGCCAACATATTTGTTTTCAAAGGATGGTTAATAGTTACCACAAGAAAAATAGGGAAGGCTGGGGCACAGTGGCTCATACCTGTATCCTCAGCACTTTGGGAGGCCAAGGCAGGAAAATCACCTGAGGTCAGGAGTTTGAGACCAGCCTGGTCAACACGGTGAAACGCCGTGTCTTCTAAACATACAAAAATTAGCCAGGCATGGTGGCATGCACCTCTAATCTCAGCTACTCAATAGGCTGAGGGAGAATCACTTGAAACCAGGAGGCGGAGGCTGCAGTGAGCCAAGATCGCACCATTGCACTCCAGCCTGGGTGACAGAGCAAGACTCCATCTCAAAAAAAAAAAAAAAAAAAAAAATAGGGAAGATTTGTTAGTAGTCTGTGAGTTCCACAATCATGTCAAGCATATTAAAAATTCCTTAAATTCCTAACTATCTTTTCCTGTCTTTTTTCAAAAGAGGATTTAACTTCATCAGAATTTTTCTTTACATTTAAAACACTTGCATCTTCAGTTGCCTCATCATCTGGCAAAGCAAAGGTCACTCTTCTCAAGCTTTCTTTACATTGTTTACTGTCTTCACTTTCTTCTAGGTCATCATCTTCATCCCTACACTACCAAAACTCTTATAAAAAGAAATATACTGGTTTCCATTAGAAAAACAAAAGGAAACATATTTTCCCTTAATAAAGTTCTTCTTTTATATGCCTAATGCCACCAAATACTCAGAACTTCCAAAATCATTCAGGTGTTAAGGAAGAGAAGGCATCATCTGAGTGAAATGCTATGTAAGAAATATAACAAAAAGTGTCCAATATATAGAAAATAAATTATTCATCAATCTATAATACAAACCTCCTATCTCACAAAAATAACAGGATATTTTGGGCACAAAACCAAATCAAAGTTCCTGGTAAGAAAGGTTTGATTGCTCATGCCAGTAGTAGTTTTCTTCATTAAATGATCTCTAATATCCCTTTAAATCCAGACTTTCCTCTGGCTATCTTGAGAATATCTGATAGGAGAGAATCTAACTTCTTAAAACAAACATATGTGAAAACCACAAGTACAAATACATGATTGGGCAATTCCAGCTCACAATGTAAAGGATGGTTCAAAATACTCACATTTCAGAAACGCTTAGTTCTTCTGCTGCTTCTTCAGCAATTTCATCATCTTGTTTGAACCAGATCATCATCATGATCACTTGCTATGTCTTCATCACTTTCAACTGGATCAAAAGTCTTTGTACTTCATATTTCTGGAAATTTTATCTGACTAAAATAAAAAGATTTGTAAAACTATTAATTAGGAATAGAAAAATACATCATTAACACATGCATATACATTTGTCTATATACTGTATGTCTACATTACTTTCTAACTTAATAACACTACAAGCCAAAAATAGTTATTAGGTGAAATTGGCAACTAAAAACATTACCATAAAACTATTATAAGAACAACTGGAACAGAAACTGAATGGAAGTACAGATTCATTTATAACTGATAAGATAGAGCACAATATTTCTTAGCTCCAAATTCTAAGTACAATTACATCTCTCCTAGAAAAACAGAACAAAAGCTGATTTGAGGAGGAGGAAAGTGCTCTCTCTTCTCTCAAAACTTTACCTGAAGTTTTTTACTTCCAAACAGTCCCCCTTGATCTTCATCAGAATCAATATCTTCAAAAAAATCAGCATCTGCCACCTCATCATCATTTTCTTTACGTTCCTCTTCTTTCTCTCCGTTTTCTAAATAGGCCTCCATTTTAGAGAGTTGGAAGAATTTCTCATCTACTATGGACATTTCTCTTGGTTTTCCATGTCCTTTGCTTTGCACCTTGCTCTGCTGTTCCAATGTGTTGATATCAAAGTCAAGGTCAGAATCCTCATCACAGAGAACTGGGCTTTTCCTCAGATCTAATTTGCTTGAGTTTTTTGTTTTGTTTTGTTTTGTTTTTTGAGACGGAGTCTTGCTCTGTCGCCCAGGCTGGAGTGCAGTGGCATGATCTCAGCTCACTGCAAGACTGCCTCCCAGGTTCAGGCCATTCTCCTGCTTCAGCCTCCCAATTTGCTGGGACTACAGGTGCCTATCACCACGCCCAGCTAAATTTTTTTTATATTTTTAGTAGAGATGGGGTTTCACCATGTTAGCCAGGATGGTCTCAATCTCCTGACCTCGTGATCTGCCCACCTCAGCCTCCCAAAGTGCTGGGATTACAGGCATGAGCCACCGCACCTGGCCCCGAATTTGCTTGAGTTTTTAGCTCTCTCACCCATTTCAGGATTGTCACCACCCATATCTGACACGTCCTCCTCCTCCTCCTCTAAATCTTCTAGGTACTCCTGGCCATCAGCCTCTGCCTCTGAACCATCCTCTTCATGCTGCTGTTCTTCACTCTCTGGGAGAAGACTGGTATCTTCGTCTTTGTTTCACTAACTGCATTCTGGAAGCTTTGTAAAATTGCTTCATTTTGCAATTCCAGTTGTTGCAAAGTCTGCTCATCAGCAAAACTTTCTATCACAAGTTTTTGTAAAGAGCTTCCATGGATTCTACCATTCTCTACTATTTTATTAAAGTCGTAAAGCACTTTTGTTAAAGAAGTGAACTTTGATGCGAATCCATCTTGAATCCTATTGGGAGGAATTAAATGAGATTTAGAATTATGGATAATAATTTCACAGCCCTCTTAATTAAAAGAAAAATAAAAACCTCAACTCTTCTGTAAAATCAAATTTGAATGAAGTGTTAAGTATAGATTCTGACCCCAATAACATATAAGCTGATGAGCCACAATGATATATAAAACCTGTCAACCAAGTATTTGTGAATCAGCTGTACAGATTGTTGGCAGGAAAAGCATTACAAATCTATTTGCTTGGAGATATATAGTGAATTAGCCTTAAATTATCTACTCTGCTACGTTATATACCACTCCATTCATTCATTCCCTTACTCACTCAATGATCAACATTTGCTTTGGCTACAGTGGTCAAGGAAAACCTCTCTTAGATGTGACATCCGAGATGAAACTTACAGATAAGTATAGTCTTATAAAGATTGGGAAACATGTATTCCAGGCAGAAGAAACAGCAAGAACAAATTCTCTAAGATGCAACTGAGCTTGGTAAGCCTGAGGAATAAAAAAGTGAGCATGGCTATAGCGTGAAGGAGGCAGAAGGTGAAGTTGGAGAGACTGATGGGAACCAAATTCTGCAGGGCTCAAGGGTAAGAGTTTGCCATTTTAAGTGTAATAAGAAAACATGAGAAGATTTTAAGCAGAAGGATGAAATGATGATTTACACGAAGGAAGAAGAAAGGGAGGAAGGCGGAGAAGGAAAGTAGAGTGATTAGAAGGTTGATGCAGCATTCCAGGCAAAGGATGATGGTGATTTAAGCTGGAGTTAGAGCAGTGAATATGCTGAGTACAGTTTGGAGGTATAACTGACAGGATTGCTAAGGAATTAGATACAAAATAGAGAAAAACGAAGACATCAAAATAGCAGCCTAGTTTTATGTGTGAGCAACTGGAGAGACAGAACTGCCATTTACTGTGATGGGCAAGGTTTGAGTGGTGGAGCATGGGGAAAGGACTTCAGGGGATGGCAGAGTATAGGTGGGTAGAAACAACATTCTACTGTATTTTGGACACAGTGAATTTGTGATGCTGAGAGGACCAAAATTTAAAAAATTGTTAAAAGCCATACAGTGCGGATATCCCAGTTGTGTGCTATTGAATTCCAACTAATCTCAGTCTGTAGTTGCTGTGAGCCAGGAACTCAAGGGAGAGGTTGGAGTTTGAAACATAAATAAGTCATAATTTTATAGGTCATATTTGAAGTTCTTCAACAAAATACACATAAAACGTTTGTGTTGGGAAGAGACATGAAAGTTCTAATTCTCAAGAAGCTTAGTGGGGAGGACAGACAAGTGACAAGTTTGTACTTTCAATAAAGTATGATGGCAGGTAAACACTGAGTGCTTTAGGAGCACAGGCGGAAGGAGAAACCAACACAGTTGTGTGCAGGGTGATGGGGACCGTAATAAGCCTCAAGGGGAGCTTATAGGCGTTAATAACTGAGGTTAGGTTGATTTCAATAGCATTCAACGGAAAGATCCATGCTGTAAAAGTTTTAACAATTTTTAAAATTTTGATAGCCTAGGTCCTCTGAAATGTGGGGAAAGGTGATTTACATTTCCCCTTATCTTCCCCCAGCTCCACAATTTGCCAGGGGTCTGCAACCCGCGTCCACGTGCGACCCCAGTGGCAGGGGAGCCCGGGATCTGCGCACTTATGTGAGGATGCACTCGGGCCAGCCAGTGGCTTTGCTGACCTCCCTCAGAAACTGCTCCAGGGTCTGTCAGCGCCAGGCCCAGGGGCCATGGCTGTCTACAACTCCGGACACAAGCTGCAAGGCAAGAGAGCCACTGGGAAACCACACCGCAAGGATGCGCCTAGCGCAACTGGGAGCTCAGAGCCGAAAGTTCCGCGGCTCACAGGTTCAGGACTCACCCCCAGCCAGAGCCAATGGCAGCCTGAGCGCTTTGGCGTGTGCAGTGGGGCGGGAAACAAAAATTGCCACTGGTCAACCCAAGCGCCTTTGAACTGTCTCCAAACTTCCTTTTGTACTTTTCAGGGGGCCACAAAGGATGGCGCCTCCTGGCTTTGATTTCTGCTTTAGGTAAAGTGGATGTGTTGTATACAGTAGGAAATCAGCGGCCTTCACCACGTCCCCTGCGGGGTCGCCCGTCCTGCACCGCGCATCTGGCTTGGTCAGCCGCTAGTTGGGACACAGCGGAGTTGGCGCAGGTGCTGAACGCTGCACTGCAAACGCCTTAAGTGAATACGGGGCGCCAGCGAAGGTCGCTGTGGGTCGGCCATGTGGGAACGGAGGCCAGGGGAGAGAAGGAGGCCTCAATGTGGCCAAAGCACCCTGATGATGCGCTCTGTCCCCCGGGCTGCGTTCCGCGGCCACCGCTGGCACCTAGGCACAGGGTACCTTCCAGAATCGCCTCAGCTTAGCGCGGGGACAGCCTGTGCATGAGTCCCACTGCCACCCGGGAGCTGTGCGCCCTGGGCCTGCACCTTCCAGTATGTGAGTGGGAGAGGCAAGGGATCTTGCCCAGCGGGTCCGACAGGGCAGGGACGGAAGTAAGTGGAAGCCAGTAGGTAAGTGTTATTTTATGGCATACCCATAAAGAGGCTGGGGAGAAACCAGAAAGGAGAGCGAGTCTTGTTAAAAAAAATAAAAATAAAAATAAAAATCCAGCTGAACTGCAAGCATGACCAGCATTCTGTTGGGACCACTCAAAGGTCAGTGTTGTAGGGAATACAGAAAGTTAGTTTTCCACGTGCCCTAGTAAGTTTATCCTTGCGTGCATAAATGGAAAGATAAAGCATGTGGATTTAGAAACTTACTTGATTTCTCTCTCCCTTATTTTTTTTAATCGTCTAGATAAAATCACTTATGACACAAACGTGCGTTTTCTGACTCTCACTTTCTTTTCATCCTTTTTTTTCCTCTTTCTCCTTTTATGAGAGGCAAGTGCTTCCCTTAATCTGAGATTAAGTGCCAAGTGGTAAAGCCCCAGAGTTACTCCGGGACATTCGTGGTAAATCCTTCTAGCACCAGAGCCCATGTTCTTAACCATGAGGCATACTCACTTCTTAGGTGATACACAAAATCGGAAGGGGAAAATATAAATTTAAAAATGAATATTCGGGAAAAGGTATTTTTATATCTATTTTTAGAACTGCACACTTTAATGATTGATGGTTTGGGAGGACTATGACTTTCAACAGGCCATATACTTACTGCAAGAACTGAATACAGATAAAGATGCATTTTTGTTTTGTAACTTACACATCTTGGCATAAAGTAAAGGAAAAGCGAAAATAGTATATTCCAAAGACTGGTTTTGATTTGTCCTATTAAAATACTTGAAACTTCATGCCTCCATTTTTGTGTGTGTGTGGTTGAATATATGTAAGGTAAAATTTACGATGTTAACATTTTTAAGTGTACAGTTCAGTGGCTTTAACTACACTCACTTTGTTGTGCAACAGTCACCACCACCCCTCTCCAGAGTTTCATCTCACCAAAACTGAAACTCTGTACCCATTACACGACACCTGCCCATTCTCCTCTGACCCGGCTCTTGGCAACCACTGTTCTACCTTCTCTGTAAATCTGACTACTCTAGGTACCTCATATAATGTGGAATCACATATTGTTTTTCTTTTCTGTGTTTGGTTTCTTTCACTTACTTTCACTTAGCATAATGCCCTCAAGGTTTATCCATATTGTAGCATGTATCAGAATTTACTTTTTTTTTTCTTTTTTTTGAGAAGGAGTTTCACTGTTGTTGCCCACAGTGGAGTGCAATGGCACGAACCCGGCTCACCACAACCTCTGCCTCCCTGGCTCAAGCAATTCTCCTGCCTCAGCTTCCTCAGTAGCTGGGATTACAGGCATGCGCCACCATGCCCGGCTAATTTTGTATTTTTAGTAGAGACAGGGTTTCTCCATGTTGGTCAGGCTCGTCTCAAACTCCCGACCTCAGATTATCTGCCTTCCTTGGCCTCCCAAGGTGCTAGGATTACAGGCGTGAGCCACCGCGCCTGGCCTACACTCCTTTTTTATTAAGACTTCTGTTCTTAAGTGTCTCATGCACTTACCCATACATGGTTATACACTGTAGTTTATTCATGCAAAGCAACCTTTATTGGAATAGTAACAAATTATACATTACAGTATTCAAAATAATGCAATTCTGCTGCACCATTCTGAAATGGGAGGCAGAGAGACCTAAAACTAAAGAGCTGTGAATTTCTACTAATTGGGGGCCAACCTGAAATAAAAATATCTTTAAAAAGTTAGCTTGATTGTGGGTAACCATTTCATAATTTATACCTATATTAAAGCACCACATTGTACACCTTAAAGATACATAATTTCTATGAGTCCTCATGCCTCAAGCTGGACAAAAAGTTGCTACAAGTCAAAGGAGAAAAAATAATAAGAGTTCAACTCACAATAAACTTTTCAGGAACACATTTTTATTAAATATAAAGCTCTGTCTCATTTTAACCTCTTTATTCAGGGTTCTCCACCCAGTTTGCTTGGTCTACACAATTTCACCTTTGGATTTTTATTGTTGGATCATCTCTTCTTTTTTCTTTCTTTCTTTTTTTTTTTTTTTGAGGTAAAATTTACATAACAAAATTAGCCCTTTAAAACTGTACAGTTTGGCCAGGTGCGGTGGCTCATGCCTGTAATCCCAGCACTTTGGGAGTCTAAGGCGGGAGGATCATGAGGTCAGGAGATCGAGACCATCTCTGGCTAACACGGTGAAACCCCATCTCTACTAAAAATAAAAAAAATTAGCCAGGCCTGGTGGCGGGCCGTCTGTAGTCCCAGCTACTCGGGAGGCTGAGGCAGAATGGCGTGAACCCAGGAGGCGGAGCTTGCTGTGAGCCAAAATCGTGCCACTGCAGTCCAGCCTAGGCGCCAGAATGAGGCTCCGTCCTCCCCGCCCTCAAAAAAAGTACAATAGCAATGATAACATTCACTGGGTTCATGGACCATCACCTTTATCTATTTCAAAACATTTTCATTGGCCGAGTGCGGTGGCTTACTCCAGAAGTTCCAGCACACTGGGAGGCAAAGGCGGGAGGAACACTTGGATATCAGGAATTCAAGACAAGACCAGCCTGGGCAACATGGCAAAACCCCATCTCCAAAAAAATACAAAAATTAGTCAGGCATGGTGGCACATGACTGTAGTTCCAGCTACTCAGGAAGCTGAGGCAGGAGAATTGCTTGAACCCTGGAGGTGGAGGTTGCAGTGCGCCGAGATTGTGCCATTGCACTCCAGCCTGGGAGACAGACAGACTCCATTTCAAAAAAAAAAAAAAGAGAGACTTTTAATGAAAGAAAGGCAATCTTCCGGTACCACCCCTCCACACCCCCTTCTCCCTTTCTCCCCTCTCCAGACACAATATCTTTACAATATAGTAACTGCTTCCTTTAGTATTTATCTTCATATCACTAAATAATATGCTTCTATTACTGTTTGATTTTTTGGTTCTTTATATTCTCTATTGGCTCCCCACTGTGGGAGATGATATTTGTCTCTTTCAGTGTCTTCCTCGCTCCCGGTGTGTTCTCTCACGCCCTCACCGAATTCCCTTCTTTCCATCCTTCAAGCTTAATAACTTTGATTAGATGAATATTGACTGTTTATATTATTATATTCTGTTATTATCACATGTATGATTATGGCAGGGTCCTGTAGTACACTATGATTCCCTTCCCTGCGAAATGATTTTTTGGGGTGGGGGGGTGGTGGTTGAGTAAATAAGTGTGGTTTTGTTTGTTGACTTGATTAGTTATATATGTACCCCAAACCCTCAGTTGCTTTATCTTATCTCAAAAAGTACTGTTTCTTAAAGAATGCTATCAATTTCACCCTCTTTTTTTTTTTTTTTTGGAAACAGATTCTCTCTCTGTCGCCCAGGCTGCAGTGCAGTGGTGCGATCTCAACTCACTGCAACCTCCACCTCCCAGGCTCAAGTGATTCTTCTGCCTCAGCCTCCCGAGTAGCTGAGATTACAGGGGTGCACAACCACGACCAACTGATTTTGTATTTTTAGTAGAGACGGGGTTTACTATGTTGGCCAGGCTGGTCTCAAACTCCTGACCTCAAATGATCCACCTGTGTTGGCCTCCCAAAGTGCTGGGATTATAGGTGTGAGCCACCGTGCCTGGCCTCAGTTTCACCTTTTTTAACATGTAAGGGCGTAAATAAATGTGCTTGCCTAATCCAAATTCATTCCTCTCCAAAAAGCATCCAACTCTGGCCGGGCATTGTGGCTCATGCCTGTAATCCCAGTACTTTGGAAGGCTGAGGCGGGCAGACCATCTGAGGTCAGGAGTTCGAGACCAGCCTGACCAACATGGTGAAACCCCATCTCTACTAAAAATAAAAAATTAGCCAGGCAAGGTGGTATGTCTGTAATCCCAGCTACTCAGGAGGCTGAGTATTCTCAAGGAGAATCACTTGAACACAGGAGGCGGAGGTTGCAGTGAGCCGAGATTGCGCCATTGCACTCCAGCCTGGGCGACAGAGCAAAACTCCATCTCAAAAAAAAAAAAAAGCATCCAACTCTCTGAAAGTTGGTTTTGAAGGAGGCTTCTTTCCTACTCCCACCCAGACCCTGCCCCTGAGGACCCCTCACCCCTAAAAGTTGAGGCGTCCAATCATCTGGGAGGAAAAACGGCTTCAATTGCTGCCCAGCCCTACAACCCAGTTCTATTGTTAACTGTTTGTTCTGTGACCTTTGTCACTCCATCTCTTTAAAAGCTGTATGCTGTGGGGTTTTTTTTTTCCCTTGTTTTTATTTTTGTTTTTGTTTTTGACAAGTTCTCGCTCTACCACCCAGGCTGGAGTGCAGTTGTGTGACCTCAGCTCACTGCAACCTCTGCCTCCTGGGCTCAAGCAATCCTCCCACCTCAGCCTCCTGAGTAGCTGGGACTATACATGCATGCCACCATGCCCAGCTAATTTTTGTATTTTTTACTGTAGAGTTGGGGTCTCACATGTTACCCAGGTTGGTCTCAAACTCCCGAGCTCAAGCAATCCTCCTGCCTTGGCCTCCCAAAGTGCTGGGATTATAGGCGGGGATTACGGCTGGCAAAAGTTGTGATCTTTATGGGATGGGAAGAACATGAAGAAAGTAGAGACTTGCTTGGCTGGCTAGATCTTGGGAGATTTTGTTGCCATCCTAGGTCTTCGGCCTCTCTTACCTGGCGCTGCTGCAGACATTTCAATCACAGCTCACAATCCTGATTTCAGCTCTCCCCTCCCCCATCACAAGACAACCAGGAGCTTTATTAGAAAGTCTAAGCCTGACATTGTGATCTGTACAATGTGCCTCCCCTGGGAGCCTCCACCCTCCACTGGCCTCTGTTTGTGACATTCACCTTGATGTCTGAGTGCCAAGTTCCTCACTTTTGGTGTCCTGCAGCAACAAATCAGATGAATACAAAAAATTACATAATTCCTAGGAGCTAACCAGGGCAAAAGTGAAGACCAATCATCCAAGGAAAAAGGATATAGATTATCTATCACCCCTGGTTCAAGTTAATTAAAGAAATGCAGGCTGATTATGGACTCAAATACAGCCTGATCCAGAAGTGTGGGGGAAAAAAATGCCAGCTCCAGCAGCTTTGTCCTCAGACCCTGAGGTTTGGAAGCAAAGTTCACATTTACTGTCTCCATTCTGATGGAGGCCACCTGTGGTCGGCAGGTGCATTGGTTTGCTCTGCACATGCATGAATATAGCCTCAAGATCTTCCCCAGCTTCCCACCCCATCCTTCCTGCAGAGGTCACTATATGTTTGGATAGATTCCAGGGTGTCGCAGGGCCATGTTTGCCAATGGGCGGGGGGGGGGCACTACTATGAAAAGACTCTGCACTTGGGGCCCTCAGGGGTACCCCTGTCTCCATGAGCCTCCTTTGGCAGGACAGGCTGATCCTGCTGTGCTAAGCCTGGTCATCTCACTTCCACTCCTATTCTGGGCCAAGCACTTCTGGTGCCTCAGGCTTCTGCCCCTGTGCCAGCCTGTGGGTGGTATAGGATTCTGAGGTCCACGTTGGGTTAGAGCTGTAGGTCTCAGCCAGGAGACACTGTCACAACTAGGGAGAAGGTGCTGCTGGTATCCAGTGGGTCGAGACCAGAGATGCTACTAAACATGCTCCAATGCATGGGACAGCCCTCAGAACAAAGGTCTATCTAGTCCCAAATGTCAAAGAGAAGCTCTGGCTTAGGGGAAGGGGCATCCTCCAGAGAGCACGGCTTTAGGCTTTCAGCCCCTCTAAGAATGAGGGTTCTTGCTTTTTTTCTCCATCTCTCATTGGCCCAGATATAGGGGAGGGAAGAGTTAGACCAAGGTAGGATCCAAGTACTCCTGAACCTCTAAGCCAAATGTGGTTCTCCAAATAGCACAATTTCCCCTAAAAATGCAGTCTGAAATGGAATGGATGAGAAACATGCTTCCTTCCAACTTCCAGTACATTGGCTCTAAAGCTCATCTTAAAAATATGACAAGGCATTCACTGTAGCACTGTTCATAGTTCATAACTGAAAAAGATTTTTTAAAACCCTAAATGTCCACTTATAAGGACCAGATAAATTATGATACATTCATCCAATTAAATTATATGCAGTTGTTGAAAGACTGAGGTAGCTCTAAATATAATGATACGAAACAATCTCCAAGACATATTATTAAGAATACCAAGGCCAGGCACGGTGGCTCACACCTGTAATCCCAGCACTTTGGGAGGCCCAGGTGAGAAGATGGCTTGAGCTCAGGAGTTTGAGACCAGCCTGGGCAACATAGTGAGATCACATCTCTACAAAAATAAAAAATTTAGCCAGACATGATGGTGCACACCTGTGGTCTCTGCTACTTGGGAGACTGAGGTGGGACGATCGTTTGGGTCTGTGAGGTCGAGGCTGCAGTGAGCTATGATTGTGCCACTGTTCTCCAGCTTGGGTGACAGAGCAAGACCCTGTCTCAAGAAAGAAAGAGGATGTGGCCGGGCACGGTGACTCACGCCTGTAATCCCAGCACTTTGGGATTAGCCAGGTGTGGTGGCGGCTGCCTATAATCCCAGCTACTCAGGAGGCTGAGGCAAGAGAACTGCTTGAACCTGAGAGGCAGAGGTTGCAGTTAGCCAAGATCGTGCCATTGCACTCCAGCCTGGGCAACGAGTGAAACTCCTTCTCAAAACAAAACAAAAACAAAAACAAAACAACAACAAAAGAGTCTGTGTTTTAAAAAAAGAAAACAGTATCCATAATATATTATTACAGAAAAAAAAAAAGCTGAAAAAAATAAAAATAAAGTTGCAGAACAATGTGATTTGGGGGAAAATTTGCATGCAAATAAATTTGCAAAGAAAAAAGACTAGAAGGATACACACAAAAGCATTCATATTGGGTACATCTGAAGAGTGGAAGTAGAGGTGGGTGTGGGAGTGCATTTTTGCTTTATGCAAGTCTATAATGCTTGCTTTCTCTTTCAACAAATGTGTGTATTCCTTTTGTCATAAAAAGAAATTAATCGGCCAGGCACAGTGGCTCATGCCTGTAATCTCAGCACTTTGGGAGGCTGGGGTGGGACCTGAGGTCAGGAGTTTGAAACCAGCCTGGCCAACATGGTGAAACCCCGTCTCTACTAAAAATACAAAATTAGCTGGGCATGGTGGCACGTGCCTGTAGTCCCAGCTACTCAGGAGGCTGAGGCAAGAGAATCACTTGAACCAGGGAGGTGGAGGTTGCAGTGAGCCAGGATTGTACCATTGCAGTCCACCCTGGGCAAAAAGAGCAAAATTCTCTCTCAAAAAAAAAAAAAAAAAAAGGAAAGAAAGAAAGCAATTAATAACAACTGCAACCTTAAAGCATGAGAAGCCAGAGCAGGAACCACTGAGTCAGTTAGTCTTGGAGGACAACGATATACATTAAACACAGTGTTGGAGGGCCACTGTGGTGAGAGGTGAGAATAATGAACAAATAGTGCCTGCAGCACTAAAGGCTCTGGCTGATTTAGAAGGAGATGGGATAAACTGAGTCAAACACCAAGGAGAAAAGAGGGAACTCACTTCCATATACAATTGATCTCAGGACATCATTGAGTCTACAGCCTGGCTGGAAGTCACCCCCATTGGGATAGATGTCAATGTGGCCCATGGGCATGTAAATACCAGTGCTCAAGCTGAAGGAACACGTGTAGGTGTGGGGGACATCCACAAAATCTGCATCGTCAGGGGAGAGCCTCTTGTGGATGTCCGCCCCTTCAAACATGGGCCCAGCAGGATCCGAACCTGCAGCATAAGGGGGCCCCAAACCAGCTATGGCAGGTGCACCAAGTCAGTGAGTCCTGATTACAAGTTAAGTCTGAGTTTGCAGAATGAAGATGTCTTCTGACCCCAGCCCCGAGTATCAAGATATGGAGAGCATGGAAGAAAATAAGAGATCCATTTCCATATGCAATTGACCCCAAGACATCATTGCAGAAATTAAATTCTATTGTTATGGAATTTATACTTTCTTCTGAAGCTTTCATGTATCCCGACACCTCAGCCAAACCCTGTAAACCAGCCACAAGGTTCATGCTGCCACCAAGGAACTGCTCCTGTTAAAACTGAAGCAGTTCTAGAAATGCTGAAATGCCTGAAACTAAGCCATTTGTCCCATTCATTCTGCCACTGAGCACCTTTCACGTCCTTAATTTTAGCAGAATTTTTACAGAATAACTAAGCTGCCTACATCCTTCTGGAAGGAGAACCCAGTCTCCCCAGACTGAGCTATTTGTACTTGGACTTATTCTTCACCTTCCCTTAGTTATGAGTCAGGCCCAGAGGTGAAACAGCGAGAGAGAAGAGGACATCCAATACACTGAGAATCCACACATCAGGCCCCCAGAATTCCTCTGTTTTGCAATCACAGTAAGAAAACCTTTCTGCCTCCAAACATTTTGTGTTGAGCAGGCAAGTGGCACTGTTGAGAGCACTGGTTCTCATATTTGAAATTGCACAAATAGCACTGGGAGCTTGTTAAATTTAAATTCCACCATATAGCTACAGAAAATTCTGAAAGGACACACAAGCAACTAGTTACCTGTATGCATGTGTGTCGAGGGAGAAGGTGGGAAAGGGAGCTGGACAGGTAGACAGAGCAATAAGAGAGACTTTTCACCATCTTTTGATTTGAAAACCACATTAATGTAAAACCATTCCAAAAAAGAACTTGCAAACTATACAATGCAGATTCCCAAGTCCCTGACCTCCTAGAGATTCTGGTGGGTAGATATGAATTATGGAGCCTAGAAATAGATATTCAATCCCCAGATGATCCTAAAAGTAGGTATTCTGTGGACCAAATATTGAAAAACTTCCCCGTGCTTCACTATCATTTATAAAATGGAACCTGAATTTATACCTTAATTCATACAGTCCATGTGAGATCTTAAGAGTTTGAGTGCCCGTCAGTATTAGCTACTGTTACCAAGCCCAAGTGATTATGGGAACCAGATTTATCGCAACCAGAATGGCTCTTTGCCCCACAGACACGCAGGAAGGACCTGGAGAAAGTTAAGAGATGAAATGTGCCAGGAAGGAAGGGCCTCTAGAACAGTGGTTCACCACCACAAGTGGTTTTGCCCCCCAGGGGACATCTGGCAATGCTTGCAGACCTTTTTGTTGCCCCCATTCTGATGGAGAGAGTTGCTAGCATGTAGCAGGGCCAAGGCAGGAAACAGATAAACATCCCACACTGCACAAGTCAATCCCCCCGACACACACACACACACACACATACACACACAGCCCACACCACAACCTTACCTGGCCCCAAATGTCAATAGTTCATAGGCTGAGAAACCCAGGTCTCGAAACACCAAGGCTGGGCAGAGATGTGACCAATAAGAGTCCTGAAAGGAGCAAATGGTTAACTGAACTGTGTTCACCAGGGGCACATTAGAACCAGGAGACTTGAGAGGGTAATTTCAGGATAAACAAGAGGCAGAGCTACGGTCTAGAGTGGACGGTCAATTTGCAGAACTCATAACTCATGAGAACTGGTAGAGGCTGAAACGCTACATAGTTTCCAAAAATTTAGATAACTTTATTTGCAACCAACACAGAAAGGGAGCCCAGGCTGCTTGAGGGTTCATCCCTAGCCCAGGACCCAAAAGAAAGAGGGCACAAAAGCAGTGTCCTCCCAGAATAGCCCATGACAACCCATCTCAGAGGCCGCAAGGACCATGGTACTGACACAGAGGCCTCTCCCTGCCTCTCACCATGTCCCCTGGAGAAAAGAGAAAGACAGAGCCACATTCTGCTTTGCAATCAATACGAGAGAGAGAGGCTCTTTGTCATGGAAACCAGGCTGTGCTGGAGGAATGCAGGTGGTTGATGGGGCTTCACAGGCTGGCTGGCAGGCAAGGCTTGGCCTTCACCTACCCAGCTGGAGCCTGCCTGCCCTGCTCTGACTGTCCCTGACACATATCTGTGGCCCACAGATTCAGGGCCACAGTGGCACATTTAACTTTTTTAACTAGGGATGAATGAGAGGGAGAACTGCCCCCTTAAATAAAGGGGAGGTAGAGAACCTCCACTTCTTCCATTCAGTCATAGTCTGCTCCAAAGTTGCTTTGTCCAGCAAATGGAGCACACACACATGCAGGCATGCAAAACTTCTAGGGCTGTGCATTCTGGCCTGGCAGGGCAGGGCCTGCTGTAGTTCAACAGCTACTTTTTTTTTGACAGAGTCTCACTCTATTGCCCAGGCTGGAGTGCAGTGGCACAATCTTGGCTCACCGTAACCTCTGCCGCTTGGGCTCAGGTGATCCTCCCACCTCAGCCTCCAGAGTAGCTAGAATTACAGGCATGTACCACCATGCCTGGCTACTTTATTTCTACCTACAGAAGAGAGGTGGCATGGCATAGCAGTGAGGTGCATGAGATCTGGAATCTGACAGCATGGGTTTGAGTCCCAGTTCTGCTACTTTTAGGGCCCAGGATATTAGGCCCTTTGCTTAATCACTGAGTCCTAGTTTCCCCATCTGTAGACTGTCCAGGGTTGCTACGTGGCTCAGAGATAGCATAAAGTGCTGTCATACATGAGGTATTTGACATTAGCTAGCATCTAGCCTACACATAGTAGATATTAAATTCACATTTCTTGAATAAGTTCATCTGTTTGCTTACCTGTTTATAGCAAACAAGACACACGTTCAATTACAAATTTATGACCCCTTTTCTAGTATATCACAGACTTCTCTCAGAAGCCTAAGAGGGTAAAACTCTAACTAACCCCTATCCCACACCCTCTGGCCCAAGCAAGATTGGGGCTCAGGTATCCCCTTACAAGGCCCAGGCTAAGGACTGCCTGGTGGCCTTGGCATAGTGGCATCGCTGGACGCAGGACTGCATGCAAGCCTCAATCTGTCCTCTTACCAGTTGTGATCACCTGGTCCACAAGTCCATGAGAAGTCTACCTACTAAAGGGAGAGGAGAGGACACAGCCTCCCCCATCAGACACGCACAATAGTGTGTGTCAGATAAGTCAAATAATCCTGAGGTGCTGCTTGGCAACTGGACAGAGGCCAGGCCCCTGCTCCACAGAGAAAAGCCAGAGGGAAGGGGCTGTGCTCAGGGCATGTGGCCCTCATGCTCCATGCAAGCATCTCAGAGCACTAATTAGCATTCTTCTTCCTGGCTCCCCTGCCATCCTCAGGAGAGAAGCCCTCACCCCAGTGGATGCCACTCAAATAGGCAGGGGGAAAGAACCGGAAAGGTCCTTCCCTAGCCTCATCTCATTTCAGATTTAGAAATAGAGAAAGGCAAGATCTGCAGTTTATCATTGTTACTGACACCCTGGGCCTGACTCTGGTGTGTGCTAAAATTTGAACTCAGCCTCCTGGATCTGAAACATCACACCTCTCATTCAGGGGCTAGGAAGAGGTGCTCAGACAATGGAACCCAGGTGGCTTCAGGTCAAACTGCTTTGCGCCAACAAGGGGTTAATGAGCAGTCATGGCTGGCCACACAGTCATAGCCCACTTTGGGCAGCTCAAGCCGCACAGTCTAGGAAATCAAAAATAAAGCTCTCAAGCTGAGATGAATGAAATCATAGGGTCAACAGGCATGTGCGTGCATGCGTGTTTGTGTGTGTGCATGCACTTACTAGACTCAAGCCTAGGGACAAGATTCAGGAGAGCCAGGAAAATCTCACAAATACTCTTTTTAAAAGTCTACCATATCGGCCAGGCACGGTAGCTCACACCTGTAATCCCAGCACTTTGGGAGGCTGAGGCGGGCGGATCACGAGGTCAGGAGATCGAGACCATCCTAGCTAACACAGTAAAACCCCGTCTCCACTAAAAATACAAAAAAATTAGCCAGGCGTGGTGGCGGGCGCCTGTATCCCCAGCTACTCAGGAAGCTGAGGCAGGAGAATCATGAACCCAGGAGGCAGAGCTTGCAGTGAGTAGAGATCGTGCCACTGCACTCCAGCCTGGGCAACAGAGTAAAACTCCATCTCAAAAAAAAAAAAAAAAAAAAAAATTCTACCATATCAGCTTGTCACTGAAACCTGAAATTCTACCTTAGCCCAGGCTGACTTCATGGTGCCATTTCCCTACAGACTGTCATTATATGAATGAATAAATCTCTGGCTGGTCAAAAGCTTCTGAAGCTGAGTGCTAGAGCTCTTTTTTGTTGAAGTTTGTCATGGGCTTTTCAACGTGAATTGCTCAGCTAGGGCACATAAAAAGCCCCAGTGCCTTTAAACAGGGCTATCTCTATACAAACAGGAAGGCGCTGTGCCAAGGGCAGCTGGCAATCCAGGCCGGCTGCCTGCTCATAGGTTCTTGGAGCCAGTCAAGTTGCTTTAGTTAAGCTCAGCTCTCACTGCAGGACAGCCCCCTCCAGGCAGTGGTTGACCAGCGTAATTAAATGTAATTTGAGGTGTCCTTAAGAGCCAGTGGAGCTGGGCTTTGCCCCCTGGAGAGCCACTTTCTGAAAGCCCGCTGTGTGCCAGCATTAATACCACCCTGCTGGAGTCCAGATTGCCCCTTAGTGAATGTCTGTTACATTCTTCGCGGCTGTCTGAAATATAAGCAGCACACAAGGAAAAGGGGGAAGAGGGTTTGGAATCCAGAAACACCAGAATTCTTTCTAATTGAAACAAAGGGAATTAAATCTTGTGTAAAGCCGGAGAGCTCCCTCCCCGGGCTCACCATCCATCTGTGAATGATGAAAAGGGTTTTAGCTGTCATGTTGAAACCTCAGTCTGCTAAGGACTGGCTGTGGCTGAGGAGAGGTAGCATCCTTCATGCTCTGGGTCCTTGGAGGTGCAGAGGTTAAACCTCACAGAGGGTTTGACCTCAGCCTGTACAGCTTTGGGTTTGTGGAGCTCATCTGGGGAGAGAGAACAGAGCGTAGGTACATCTAGCAGACTTGGGGAGTGAGAGACCTGAGGTCTGGTCCTAGTTCAATTGTGAGCAAATTGCTTAAGCCATCTGGGTTTCAGTTTTCACATCTGCTGAATGTTTCCTTTTCACCTCCCAGAAAAACTGTGAAGATATTATTAAAAGGACATCTCATCTATGCTTAATGAGTATTAATTAGTCACTAGTATTAATTACTGTCACTCTGAAATAAATAGATCTCCCTCTTGCTTTTCCCTCTTCTTTCCTATCAAAAGGAGTTCTCTCCTCCCTAGTTGTTGTTGTTTTTTTTTTTTTAGATGAAGTTTCACTCTTGTTGCCCAGGCTGGAGTGCAATGGCACAATCTTGGCTCACTGCAAACTCTGCCTCCCAGATTCAGGGAATTCTCCTGCCTCAGCCTCCTAAGTAGCTGGGATTACAGGCGTGCACCACTACGCCCAGCTAATTTTGTATTTTTAGTAGAGATCGGGTTTCTCCACGTTGGTCAGGCTGGTCTCAAACTCCCGACCTCAGGTGATCCACCCACCTTGGCCTCCCAAAATGCTGGGATTACAGGCATGAGCCATCATGCCCAGCCCCTTCCTACTTTTAGAGTACGGGTCCTCAGTTCTTTTTCTAAAATGCTTGGGACCAGGTGAGTTTCAGAATTCAGAAGTTTTCAGATTTCAGAAAGGCATTATGGAGCATACACCATATATTATATAATGCTGCCATTGGGGTCTGAGCTATCCCCTCTGGATCAAACACCCTAATATTTCTGCAGAGAAATACATAACCACTCACATTTGAGGGCAAACGTAAAGATAATCAATAGCCTTCTGTCATCTAGGCCAGGTTTTTGCTGCCAAATGAGTTCAGATCAGGTAAGGCCAGGTCTTGCTGCCCAACAAGTTCCCAAACACATTTTCCAATTTTGAGAGATTGTGGATTTTGGAATTGGAGGCAAGAGGCTGATGATCTGTTGGAAAATAGGCTTCCCCAGTGTTCCCATCTAGGGAACCTCGGGCATCCTCAGCACTCTTTCCAGTGGTGGCATGTGCCAGGCATTCATCCAGTTTGTTAAGTGAATTACTAAAGCCATGGAGAAACTCCTAAGAGCAACAAGATCCCCCCTTCCAGCTTCACTGATCATGCACAGGCCACCTAGGAGATGGCCCTGCTCCCACAGCACAGCTCATGTCACTGATGGCCCCTGCGGCTTAACACTAGGTAGGTGCTGTCATCATGACACTGTTTCAGAAAGTCATAAATGGACCCCACCCAGCACTCTTTCAGTCATCCTGGGATGCATCACTGGATAACTGGTGAGGAAGTTAGAGTATCAAACTCTCCTATAACCCAGCAGGGAAAGATGCCAAATGGCCATCTTGGAGTTAATTTATCTGAGAGTTAAGAAGCAAAAGGAAAAAGATACCAAAAGGAAAAAGATATAGCAGTGGAGAGGGTGGAGGGAAAGGAGGGGGAGAGAGGGAAGAAGACAGAAGATATAAGATGGACAAGGTTCCAGAAAATGCTGCTGAATGCACATGAGCAGAAATCAGGTTAACTGTCATGAAAGTAATGAACAAAAAGCCCCAACCAGCAGAAATGTGAACCGCGGACATAACAAGTTCGACAACTCCCCACCTTCTACCCAGATAGCCACTCATGCAAAGACCAAATGAGGAAGTCTGGGAGAAAAGGAGGTTGCTGGCTTCCTGAGACAGATCTGTGGATAAACGCACATAGAGACAAAGACTCTTCCCCTTGGCCTCTGACCCGCTCTGACCCCAAAGTTCTCTAGCTGCATTCCTACTACTTTTGCCCTGGGTCACTTCAGCCTCTGAGACTTTCTGATTGTTCTTCACCCAGATGTCCTCATGCCTCCTTCTCTCACCCCCTTCAGCTCTTTGCTCAATGGTCAACTTCTCCATTAGGCCTTCCCTGACCACATTGTAAAATCGCACCACCTTCCCCCACCAGCATGCCGCACCTTCCTCCTCTGCTTGACTTTTCTCCATAATACTGAGCACCATTGATGTTTTAATCATTGCACCGTCTGTTTTCCAACCACTGAAATTTAAGCGTCACGAGGGCAGAGATTGCCATCTGTTTTGTTCACTGCTGCCTCCCCTGCTCCCAGAATAGTGCCTGGCACTAAGTAGGCATGCAGTAAATACTTTTTGGAATGAATGAAATGACTCACACATACTCAGAGGCAGGGAACACAGAAGATAGAAGGAACTTTAGCATTTTACAGGTGAGGAGCCAGAGATGAGACCTGCCCCCAGGCAATGCTTCTCTAGTTAGCACCAGAGTTGGAAGCATGTTGAGTAAAGCAAGGTTTTCCATTCATTCACAGTAACCCTCCCACACATGCATAGGGGACACAGACCATTTGCCACAACCTCAGCAGACTAGAAGATGAGATGATGGGGTTCAGTTTAGGGGCTCCTCAGCCCTCCACTGCTTAACCAGCTGACTTAGTTCTCACTCTGGGTGACTGACTCTGGCTCCCTCAGGGCAGGCTGCCTCCACTGCAAAAGGCTGCAATACAGAACCCAAGAGGAAAAAAAGCTAGAAGCCAGGAGGAGGAAAGGAAGGAGGAATGGGAAGAAGAAGAGCGGGGGCAGCACAAGAGTGTTGAAGAGAAAAGGCTGGCGACCTGGGGGAATAAGCCCTGCAGCTTCTAAGCACAAGTGACCCACCGGACGCTCCCTGCAAGTACGAATCAAACCAAAGCCAGCTACCTGCCACCTGAACTTCCAAGACACCTGCACCAAGATTAAAAGGCAGCTCCGGGGGACAGAGCTCTTTCTAACAACCTTCCTTGACTCTCAAACCTCCAGGTTCAGGCATGAGGACAAGGTTTCAGAGCTGCTGGCAGGCCACTCGGCTGGCTGGACAGCACCAGCACGGGCTGAGGAAAGGAGAGGGCTGGCAAGAGCCAGAGCACCCTGCCAGCCTTTGCCTCTTGCGTGTCTGGCGGGGATGCCCCCATCAGAAGCGCAGAGAGACAAGTGGACGCCAAGGTGGATTGGAGAAGAAAATGGGCAGCGCAGTGGGAAAGGAAGAATTTCAGAGGAACAAGGAGGGATTGAAGAATCAGCAAGACACAGGGGACCCAGCACGGACAAGAAGTGGCTGGGGGGAATAAAAATAAATGCATGTTACCTTCCAGCCGTCCCTCTGGATCAAAAGCTGCAGGGCTCCCCGCAGCAAAGCAACAGTAGAGGCTCCAGAAACACAGCAGAGGAACGGAGTTTCTCCTGCACCGCCACACCCCCTCCCCGAAACAGGAGTTTTAAAAGACAAAAAACACCTATGCATGTTTCCAGCAGTCTGGGCCCCTAAGACCAGAAGTGGGCAGCCTTCTCTCCGCCAGGGGCTGGCGGCGCTAGACGCGGAGAAGGTGGAAAATGAAAACTTGGCCACGGAGCCGCGGGCGGTGGCAGGGAGCGAGTGTAAACGGCTTCCACCAGAACCAGGCTCTGTCCTGAGCCGCCAAGAGGCAAGGGCTTGCTGCTGTCACAGTCCTATACAGGTAGTTTTTAAAAATATGGGAGTCATCTGATCCATTGTCAGATGGTGATTTGCATAATTTATTCCCGTCTCTGATCTCTGATTGGTCACACCTTCGCTGGCACCCAGACTGGAGAAAGTTTGAATGAAAGCGCTGCACACTCACCGCGTAGACGCTGCATGCTCGACCTCTTTTCCTCCCGGGCGTTCCGCAGGCAGCTGCGACTCCAGCAACACCATCTTTCTCCCACTGCCCTTGCCCGGGCCCCCAGATCCTCCTCTCGCCCCTGCCACCCCAAGTGGCAGGGGTGGACATTTCCCCAAAATCCTGCGCCCGCTGGGGACGCGATCCCTGGAGAAGGAGGTCACCCTCTCCAAGGTGCAAAGCCACAATCTCTCTGGAAGTGGTCTATCCGCGCCCCGGGCCGGGAGTCCGTTCGGGGAGAGCCACCCGGCAATCCCTTGGTCCTTCTCTTCTCCCACCCCTCCCACCCAGCGAGGGCTACAACAGGTGCACCGGTGAGGCGGCACTATAACCTGGCGAAGCTAAGGGGCTGTGGGCTGTGGCCGGCGCTGGAGGATCGCACAGTCCCTGCTGGGGGTCCTCGCTCCGCCACTAGCTGCAGAACTCCAGGGGAGTCAGCCAGCTTCTCGGAGGCGGCTCTCTACTCCACAACAAGGTGATAACGTATTGGCGGATAAGGTATGCCGGTTAACGTATCCGCCAACATTGGGAAGTTGGGAAAACTAAGAGTTCACGTAGCAAAGCACTTAGCGCGGCGTAGGACTCCTGGCAGGCCCTCTCCTTCGGTGGGGTGGAGGGTTAAGAGGAACACCAGGCGACCTCCTCAAAGGGATCAGGGAGTCAAGATTTGGGGTCTAAGACCCGAGGCCAGCGGCCAGTGTCGCGCATGCGCAGTAACTCCTTGGTGAGTGAAATCAAGCACCTGCTTTCTCTCTTTTCTCCATCATTTTCCCCCGGCTCTCCTTCCCTTTTTTGATCTGGGTCCTGGGGCAGAAAGAAGCCAGCGGAGAGAGAACTTGGCCCAGAGTCTGCCTCTGGCGCTGGGGAGCGGGGACTGAGCCCGGTACACTGGCGGGGCGGTTGTGCCAACAGCCACTGAGGATGCAGAACCGGTGGGAGAGGCTGAGAGGCTGCGCCCCGCCATCCAGCCTGGCTTCAGCCCGGAGAAGCTGGCTCTTCAAGGCGACACCCTTGACCATGAGTAACCCTGCAGTCGCCCTCAACAGGTCCTGTCCCTGCCTGGGGAAGAAACTCACCCCGCAGCAGCCCCGCGCCCCTTCCTCCCTAGTGTCGGGGCTCCAGCTGGAGAGACCTGTGTGCGGAAACCTAGCCGGAGCCAGCAGATCCTGTTCAGACCTCCCCTCCTTACTTTTGTTACTCCAGCTGCCAGCAGAGCAGCTTTGTCCCTCCCGTGTGCTATCATTCATTAACAAGACGCAGGCTGGCTTTAGTTTTTGAATATAGAACTCAATGGTCTATGCAATGGTAAGTGTCACCCCTAGATACGTTGTTCCCACTCTCTCTCTCTTCATTGGCAAACTATACTTACATAGGTCTGATGTTATCTCCATTTTACAGACAGGAAAACTGAGTCATGGGGACAGGCTGCAGATTTGAAGAAAGGCTGGGGACAACCAGGTCTCTCTCCTCTGCTCTAGGTTTGATTTGGCCAATTAACCTTTAAATACGAGCCCTTGGCCACCTGGTCTCCATCTCTTTAGTGCGTGAGCCAGGGGGTAAGCTGTAGTCAAAAATCCTCTTCCCTAGCCCTGGCAACATAGAGAGACACTCATCTCCACCAAAAAAAAAAAAAAAAAAATCAAAAAAATTAGCCAGGCAAGGTGGTACACCTGTAGTGCAAGCTATTAATACTTGGGAGACTGAGGTGGAAGGAGTCCTTGAGCCCAGGAGTTCAGGTGTTCAGGGCTGCAGTGTACCATGATCACACCTCTGCACTCCAGCTTGGACAACAGAAGGAACAAAAAAACCCTCCTTCCCTGTCCTGAGTTGCTCACAGCCATGGTCCCTAGAACATTAACTGGATAATGTGGAGGGTGTGTCTTGAGAGCCTTTGCCATAGGTGAGATACCCCCATGGAAGCAAGTGTATTTTGCAGGATATTTTTGCAAGACAGTCCCGCAAAGTTGGTTATCCTGACTAGAAAAAAAGAAAAACCTGTGTTTTACAGGTTCACCAAGATCAACATCCATTTTTTAGCTGCCAAGGCTATGAAACTATTTAGGTTTTATTGCTAATTGGTTAGAATGCCCTCCTGTGTCTCCATATTAAAATATCACGCAAGAACTTTCAAAGGACATCATGAAATTATAACTGTGGCACTTTGGGAGGCCGAGGCAGGCAGATCACCTCAGGTTGGGAGTTTGAGACCAGCCTGACCAACATGGAGAAACCCCATCTCTACTAAAAATACAAAATTAGCCAGGTGTGGTGGTGCGTGCCTGTAATCCGAGCTACTCGGGAGACTGAGGCAAGAGAATCGCTTGAACCCGGGAGGCGGAGGTTGCGGTGAGCTGAAATCGTGTCATTGCACTCTAGTCTGGGCAACAAGAGCGAAACTCAGTCTCAAGAAAAAAAAAAAAGAAATTATAATTGTAGCATTAGAATGTATGACATCAACTGTGCTGCTTCATACTTCGCAGAAGAACAAGGAGATCTGAAGAGCCTCCCGAGTGAAGGAGTTGCAGCTGAGGAGTCTCGGTGGAAACTTCTGCTGTGTTGCAGTCACAATTTCAAGGTCTCAGGCAACACAAGGAAAGGGTTCCAGTCATTCTTATTTGGCAGCCCAGCATCTAAAGACCTTTCCTATGTTAAAGGAATAAATCTTCTGCTTATGATAAGAGCCCACTTTCCACTAAAAATAGCTCGAAAGCAATTGCTCACCTTCCCAGCCTCCCTTGCAGCTTGAGTACCCAATTCAAACTCAGTCATTTTGAGCTCTGAATTGGAAGCTAATGAGACTGGAAGCATATACCCATTCCACTCTGCCAATGGGCAGCCAGCTCTGGTTCTCTGAGGCAGCAGTGGAGTCACCCCCAGGCTAGTCTGCAGTGGGATTTGGGACATTGCTGTCTGCCTGAGTATATCCTCCAAGCCTGGTTCTTCTGCCCTGCAGAGATTCTAATTGTTACCCAATATTCTCTTAATGGCTCTTTACATACATTATCCAGAGACTGTTTATATTCTTCCAACTCAGAAAATGACTTAATTTCCAGATGCTTATTGAGCAGCTACTAGGGAGGAAACACTGGCCTGGAGACCATCCCTGTGCTCTCACAGACACAATGCAGAAAGTCACAAGTACCAGAAGGCTGGCTGGTATGTAGGAGTTCCCAGATATCTGGACCAATGCTGTGCAACAGAAATATATAATACAAACTGCACATCTTGGTCAGCTTGGTCTGCCAGAACAAAATACTATAGACTTAGTGGCTTAAAACAACAGAAATTTAGTTTCTCATAGTTCTGGAGGCTAGAAGTTCAACATCAGGGTATCAACATAGTTGGTTTCTGGTGAGGGCCCTCTTTCTGGCTTCTAGATGGCTGCCTTCCCACTGTATCCTCACATGGCAGAGAGAGAGAGAGAGAATGCTGATGTCTCTTCCAATAACAACTCTAATCTCATCATGCTGCCTCATCTCATAACCTCATCTAAACCTAATGATCTCCCACAGGCCCCATCTCCAAATATCATCATAGGGAGTTAGGGCTTCGACATAGGAATTTGAGGGGGTCCCAATTCAGTCCATAGCAGCACATATATAATTTTATGTTTTCTAATAGCCCTATTATAAAGGTAAAAAGAAACACATGAAATTAAAATTAAGTGGCTGAGTGTGGTGGCTCATGCCTGTAATCCTGGCACTTTTGGAGGCCAAGGAGGGAGGATGGCTTGAGGCCAGGGTTTTGAGACCAGCCTGGACAACATATGGAGACGTCATCTCTACCCAAATAAATAAGTAAAAACATTTTTAAAAAGAAATAATTATTAATAATATATTTTACTTAACCCAACATATCCAAAATATTATCATTTCAACATGTTGCCAATATAAAAAATTATTGCGATATTTTACATTCTTGTTTTGAATTCCAGTGTGTATTTTACACTTATAGCACATATCAGTTTGGACTAGCCATATTCAAGTGCTCAGTAGCCACATGTAGCTGCTCGCTACCATATTGAACGGCATAAATCTACAGTGTTAAAACTGAAACAAACTTTAGAGATTATTTAGTACAACCATCTCACTTTACAGATAATGATCCCAAGACCCAGCCAGATTAACTGACTTGCTCAAGAGCACACAGTTGGTAAAAAGGCAGAGATGGAACACAAACTTGAATTAGTAATTCCTTTTTTTTTTTTTTTAGAGACAGTGGTGTCTCACTCTGTCACCCCGACCGAGTGCAGTGACACAGTCATGGCTCACTGCAGCCTCAAATTCCTGAGCTCAAGTGATCTTCCCACCTCCACCTCCCAAGTTGCTAGACTCCTAGTACCTGCCGCCATGCCCAGCTATTTATTTTTTTATGTTTTTGCAGAGACAGGCTCTTGCTATGTTGCCCAAGCTGGTCTCAAACTCCTGGGCTCCAGCGATCCTCCTGACTGGGCTTCCCAAAGCACTGGGATTACAGGCCTAAGCCATGGCGCCCCACCTCTAATTCCAAGATCAGTGCTTTTCCCATGGCCTTTCCCCATTCAAAGACAGAGGAGATGGCCGGGTGCGGTGGCTCACACCTGTAATCCCAGCACTTTGGGAGGCCGAGGCGGGCAGATCATGAGGTCAGGAGATCAAGACCATCCTGGCTGACATGGTGAAACCCCGTCTCTACTAAAAATACAAAAAAAAAATTAGCCGGACGTGGTGGCAGGTGCCTGTAGTCCCAGCTACTTGGGAGGCTGAGGCAGGAAAATGGCATGAACCCGGCAGGCGGAGCATGCAGTGAGTGGAGATCTCGCCACTGCACTCCAGCCTGGGTGACAGAGCGAGACTCCTTCTCAAAAAAAAAAAAAGACAGAAGAGATGTTGAAGGACTGAGAGGACCAGACTTAGTGGAAGACGTGAAATAAAGACATACCATTGCCTCAAAAAAAGAATACAAACATGACCCCTTCATATACTTACTAAACACCTACCATATTCCTGGCATTGTGCTAGGTGCTGTAGGAAACTGAAAAAGAAATGACAAATATAAATGAATGCACAGCTTACTCACATTCTGAATTCCAAGTGCAGAGAAGAGAAAAAGTACAAGTGAAGCAAATTGATAGGACAGACCATTGGCTGAAGGCAAGACTTGGGAAGACCGTAAAGGATGAAAAGCCTTTATTTTTGGCTCTTGGCTAGCACTTGGATCCTCCCGAGTTATTGCCACCTACACAGTTTAGAAAGGGAGTGCCAGGCTTCCACCAAGGGAGCAGCATCTCTATGCTTACCTGGTCTTAGTTCTGTAGCCATGTAGCCTGGCTATCGCCTCAAAAAGTTAAGAGGCCTGAAACCTCCAACTGCTTAAAGGTTTTTCGGGGATTTTTCTGGTTTTTTTTTTGAGAAGCATCTCATTCTGTTGGCCAGGCTGGAGTGCAGTGGCTTGATCATTGTTCACTGCAGCCTTGAACTTCTGAGCTCCAGCCGTCCTCCCGCCTCAGCTTCCCCAGTAGCTGGAAACATAGGTGCATGCTGCCACGCCCAGCTAATTTTTTGTTTTGTTTTGTTTTTTATAAAGACAGTTTTTTATAGCCCATCTAATTTTTTGTTTTGTTTTGTTTTGTTTTCCTCACTATGTTGTCCAGGCTGGTCTGGAACTCCTGGCCTCAAGCCATCCTCCTGCCTCAGCCTCCCTGGTAACTGAGACTACAAGTGTGAGCCACAGTCCCCACCTCTTGCTTCAGTTTATATTAGCAGCAAGACTTCCTCTAAGTATAGTCAATAGAGCAGCATTTCCCAATGTGTGGCCCTAGGACATTGTTCGGTGTTACATGGAATAAAAATGGGAAAACTGAGTTAAACAAGCAAGAACAGGCTTTTTCACTGCAGAGCTTCTCAGCACTTTTAATATGTTTTATGCCATCAGTGGCTTAGCTTCAAGATCAAGATCCTTAACGTGCCTACACTGCCTTCCATGGATTGGCCAAAGTGAATGGCAGCACCTCACCTCACACCCTTGTCTCTCTGTCTTCCTGCCACACTAGCCCTGCGGTCACTTCCTCTAGATCCGTGTCATTGAGGGCAGCATCCACAGGCCACTTGTGGCTACTGAGCACTTGAGACATGGCTAGTCTACATTGAGATGTGCTGGAAGCAGAAAATACCTACCAGATTTTGAAGACTTAAGACTAAAAAAAAGAATGTAAATCCTCACATTAATAATTTTTATGTTGAATGCATATTGAAATAACAATATTTTAGACAGGCTGAGCTAGGTAAAATATATTATTAAAATTATTTTCACCGGCTTCTTTTTACTTTTTATAATGTGGTTGCTGGAGAAATTGTAATTACATTATGTGGATCACAGCGTATTTTTATTGGACATCCTAAAGCCTCAAGATCTGGCCGTTGGCCTACTTAATGCTAACTCTGCAAGCTTCAGATATCTGTTTGCATCCTTTCCTCAAAGCCACTTTCCCTGACCCCTTGCCTAGGTTTCCTACAAGCATGTTCCTTTCTTTTGTAGAACTTACCTTGGTTTGTAATTATACAGTATTTGTTTGGCTGTTTGACTAATGTCCATCTCCCCATTAGGGTAAAAGATCCATGAAAGCAGCAGTTGGGTTTGCTGTCCTTTATTACCATTCTTCCAGAGCCCAGAATAAAGCCTGGCACACAGAAAGGGCTTATTACATGATTACATAAGTGAAGTGTGTTGTGACTCTCCAAGAAAGGGACAGAGTTTTCAGCTTTTACTAAACTGATCTGACCACGGAACCCTCACCCCACAAAGAGTTTAGTGAGTGTTAAAGCAAACTAAACATCACCTGAGAAGGACCCCTACTTCTATATTTGAGTCCTTGTGGACAAACCATAACCTAACTTAACTGGTAGACGAGATTGAAAACCTAATTTAGGAGTATGCACCTGTAACAATAGCTGAGTCTCGGCCAAACTCAGCAGCCACACTTCAATCACTCATAGACTGCTGAGTGTTCAAACCTTGTTCAAATAAGGGAGATGCCAACCTGTAACTAATCCAGTTGTTTCTGTACCTCACCTCCAATTTCTGTACGTCACTTTCCTTTTTTTGCCTGTAAATTTGTTCTGACCACAAGGCATCCCTAAAGCCTCTCTGAATCTGCTGTGATTCTGAGGGCTGCCCAATTTGTGAATCGTGCATTGCTCAATTAAACTCCTTTAAATTTAATTCGGCTGGAGTTTTTCTTTTAACGTGAGGGATCAGAATTCTCCAGGAACACAGTCTGGGAAGCATCGGGTGAGAGACTACAGAAGAAGGTGATTGAGCCTAAATTGAAATTTCCCTTTGCAGTATGACCTCAGCTCTCCTGAATGTTGAAGGTAGCTTCTGATAGGTATATTTTGGTTTCTTTCTTTTTTTTTTCTGTTTGACAGGGTTTCACTCCACCACACTCAGCTTTCTTTTTTTTTCTTTGTAGAGATGTGGTTTCACCATGTTGCCCAGGTTGGCCTCGAACTCCTGAGCTCAAGGGATTTGCTAACCTCGGCTCCCCAAAGTGCTGGAATTACAGGTGTGAGCCAACTATGCGTTGCCTGGTTTCCTTACCTTTTATGTTTCCCCTCCCTTGCAAATCATGAGCTCCAATTTCTTGAAATCTTCCAAAACATCTAGGGGAAGATGAATAATTTATTTTCATGCAACTTCATGCATGCTGTTCGTACATCGTTTTGTGTGTTTTTCTCCTGCATTTATACAGACAATGAGCAGGTTAAAAATTAGGTTTAACCAGCGTTTGGGGGAGTTCAAAGGGATTTACTTGAGAAACCCGCTAGGCCTGGCGCATTTCTTTAGGGAGAGGTTGTGCATGGTAATTGGCCACGTTATGAGAGGCTCAGGGAACGCTTGTCAAGCTCCACTCACCCCACCCTTCCCACTCCTATAAAAAAAAAAAAAAAAAATACCAGAGTGGTTCAGCTCAGAGTGTTAATTAATTATTTATTTAGAGATGGAGTCTCCCTCTGTTGCCTCTGTTGCCCACAGGATCTCGGCTCACTGTAACCTCCGCCTCCCAGGTTCAAGCAATTCTTCCACCTCAGGCTCCCAAGTAGCTGGGATTACAGGTGTGTGCCACCACACCTGGCTAATTTTTGTATTTTTAGTAGAGACAGGGTTTCGCCATGTTGACCAGGCTGGTCTTAAACTCCTGACCTCATGTGATCCTCCTGCCTCGGCCTCCCAAAATGCTGGGATTACAGGCATGAGTCACCTCAGCCAGCCAAGAGTGTTATTTAATTTACCAGATTAATAATCTTCTCCTACTTGTCCTGTACACAAAAGCTAAATGACCACTGATGAGATCAGCCAAGAACTTCATGACTCTGAGCAAGCCTAGAGATCAGCAGCTCCTGTTGATGGCTGATGTGACGCCTTGGTTCTTGTCTTCTTGGCTTAAAATAATTTAAACAGGAAACACACAGCAAAGGAGGCGTAGCATAGAGTAATTTATTGCAAAAGAAAAATACTATTTTGAAAGTTAGGTGCAGAGTAGACAGTTGATATGGTTTGGCTCTGTGTCTCCATCCAAATCTCACCTTGAATTGTAATCCCTATAATCCCCACGTGTCAAGGGCAGGACCAGGTGGAGGCAATTGAATCCTGGGGGCGGTTTCCCCCATGCTGTTCTCATGATAGTGAGTGAGTTCTCATGAGATCTGATGGTTTTATGTGTCTGGCATTTCCTCTGCTGGCTCTCACTCTCTCTCCTGCCATCCTGTGAAGAGGTGCCTTCTGCCATGATTGTTAAGTTTTCTGAGGCCTCCCCAGCCATGCGGAACTGTGAGTCAATTAAATCTCTTTTCTTTATAAATTACCCAGCCTCGGGTATTTCTTCATAGCAGCGTTAGAATGGACTAATACAACAGTACACCCTGAGAGAGTTCAGAGCAGGCTGTGTGTAAGGATGAGACAGCAAAACCTGGCACTAGGGGACTCCCTTTCCGGAAGTCTTACATGATTATTCATAAGAAGGTAGGAAGAGGTATTGCCAGTAAGCGTGTTCTGGGGGGTCCTCTGGGTGCACATGTGCAGTAGCCACACGTTTGTTCATACGTCACATGTCTCATTAGCACCTTAAATCTCCAAGGGGTGTGTCTTTTACTATTATAATGAGAAAAGGGTCAGTCTGAGGACAGGTAAAATGAAAATGTACATGCTCTCTAGAGGGGAAAGTCCCTACTGAAGATAGCTTTGCTCGGATGAGCTCAGTTACAATGCGAATGCTGAGGCTTATTGTGTTGACTGTACGGTCATTGCAGTTGCTGCCTCCCAAGAATGTGGTTGCTTCCTTGACTACCTATCCTGCCTCACTCCCAGGGTGAGAACTGTAGCCAGCACTGATGAAACACAGCTGAGCAAACCATGCAGCCCACCTGCTGGCATGCTTCTCTCTCCCACCACTTCCATAGACTGGAAGAGGGCAGGGCAAATGGCAGACTGGAGGCCTAGATCACCAAGTGAAGTTCAATTTTAAATGCTCTGAGCATCTCCAAAGTTCTGTGGGGGGGGGGGGGGGGGGAACAAAACAAAACAAAACAAAACAAAACAAAACCTGATCCAAAATGGCCCATTTTCTAGCAAAATATGTGATAAAGAACTGATCCTAGAAGATATAGAATAAATGGACCAGTAAACACAAACACAAGAAAAAAATTAATAAAAATGACTATCCTATCGAACCTCCTACCCCAAAATGTCAAGTCAGGTCAGTTTCCTTAAACTACCAAACTCTTGGTTAAATCCAGTTTTTCACCTATTCTTGTACCTATACCACCACAGCAGAAGAAACTACAAAAAAGCACTGCTAAATTCAATTAATGACCACTAACCTCAACAAGTCTTTTTTTGTTTGTTTTTTGAGATGGAGTCTTGCTCTGTCGCCCAGGCTAGAGTGCAGTGGCATGATCTTGGCTCACTGCAAGCTCCTCCTCCTGGGTTCACGCCCTTCTCCTGCCTCAGCCTCCGGAGTAGCTGGGACTACAGGTGCCCGCCACCATGCCCGGCTAATTTTTTTGTATTTTTAGTGGAGACGGGGTTTCACCCTGTTAGCCAGGACGGTCTAGATCTCCTGACCTCGTGATCCGCCCGCCTCGGCCTCCCAAAATGCTGGGATTACAGGCGTGAGCCACCGCGCCTGGCCCCCCTTTTTTTTTTGAAACAGTCTTGCTCTGTCGCCCAGGCTGGAGTGCAGTGGCGCCATCTCAGCTCACTGCAAGCTCCATCTCCCAGGTTCACGACATTCTTCTGTCTCAACCTCCTGAGTAGCTGGGACTACAGGCGCCTGCCACCATGCCCAGCTAATTTTTTTAATACTTTTAGTGAGACGGGGGTTAGCCAGGATGGTCTCCATCTCCTGACCTCGTGATCCGCCCGCCTCGGCCTCTCAAAGTGCTGGGATTACAGGCGTGAGCCACCGCATCCAGCCTTCAACAGGTCTTTTAATTCTGCCCAGCAATAAAATTCTATTTCCCTGGACCACGTACCCCATTTACTCCTCCTTCTAGACAACCCTCTCACATCTTTCTCCTCGAACGTCCATCATCTCTCCCATCCTCACCGTCAGCTGATGACCTGACTTCATATTGCATTAGAAAAATAAAAACAACATCCATGAGCCCCTCCTCTATCACACCCATCCACCTATTTGTACCTGTACCATGTCCTCAGCCTCCCTTCCTGTTCAGACTGTGCTTCTATCTAAACTCACACCCCCTCCATTTACACACCAGATTCCGTCCCCTCTCACTTACGCAAGGACAGCACTCCAACTATCTTTTGCTCTCCGCTGGATCATTCCCATCAGCATACAAGTCAGTTATAATTTCTCCCTCTTTAAAAAATGCAGTTAACTCCACTTCCCTCTCTAGACTCACCCTATTCCCTGCTGCCCTTTCCAGTAAAATTCCTTTAAAGAGTCCTCTGTGCTCCCTGGTTCCAATTCTTACCTATTACGTCCTATTAGGCTCCAGCCAGCTTTGCCCCCCCACCCCAACCGCTCTCATCAAGGTCGCCCTTAGCCTCCACCAAGCCACAATCCTCCGCTCTCACTCCCTGCTCCTGGACCACTCCCTCCTCCATGAAGCCCCTTCTGGCTTCCCTCCTCTCTCCCTGGTCCCTCATCTCAGTCTCCTCTGTTCACCGATTCCTTGTTGCTGGAGAGCCTGGGGATCAGTCCATAGACCTCTTCATTTTTGTTTACCTAAAACCACTCATTTGATAATCTTATCTACTCATGGTCTCATGTTTTCAAAGCCATCTGTATGTCGTTCTCAGATCTTTTTTTTTTTTCGAGATGGAGTCTCGCTGTCTCCCAGGCTGGAGCGCAGTGGTGCGATCTCAGCTCACTGCAAGCTCTGCCTTCCGGGTTCACGCCATTCTCCTGCCTCAGCCTCCAGAGTAGCTGGGACTACGGGCGCCCACCACCACGCCCGGCCATTCTTTGTATTTTTAGTAGAGACGGGGTTTCACAGTGTTAGCCAGGATGGTCTCGATATCCTGACCTCGTGATCCACCCTCCTAGGCCTCCCAAAGTGCTGGGATTACAGGCGTGAGCCACCGCGCCCGGCCCGTTCTCAGATCTTATCTCCAGGCTGAACCTCCTCCCTGAACCCCACACTTGCGTATCCCCTTACGCACATGAAAAACATCTCAAATGCATCATATCCAAAACTGAATCACTGATCATCCCTAGAAATCTACTCCCACCTCCATCTTCCCAACTCAATAAATGGCAAACAAATCCTTCCAGTCACTCCAGCCAAACATTGCAGTCAGATTTGACTTCTCCCATTTTTTTTCTTTCTTTCTTTCTTTTTCTTTTTTTTTTTTTTTTTTTTTTTTTTTACAGGGTCTGGCTCTGTCGTCCAGGCTGGAGTGCAGTGGTGCGATCTCGGCTCACTGCAAGCTCCGCCTCCCGGGTTCACGGCATTCTCCTGCCTCAGCCTCCCGAGTAGCTGGGACTCCAGGCGCCCACCACCACGCCCGCTAATTTTTTGTATTTTTAGTAGAGACGGGTTTCACTGTGTTAGCCAGGATGGTCTCGATCTCCTGACCTCATGATCCGCCCGCCTCGGCCTCCCAAAGTGCTGGGATTACAGGCATGAGCCACTGTGCCCGGCCAACTCATTTCCTCTTTCAGTATTTATCATCTCTCCATCTTCATGGGTGCCTGAGCATAGGACATTCCTAATAGCAGAGTGATTCAACGTCAGTGGAAGATGGGGAGAGGGATTATTGGATAGGCAACTGATAATCCTTATGACAGTGTTCTGCTTTTCAAAATATTGACTTGGAATCTGAGGTCTCTGGGTCATGTGTATTCCTACCTCATCCGGATATTGTTTTTCTGAAGAGAAGGAACATAGAAACTGCAAAGCAGCCCACATAGCTTTATCTGAGTTCATCTTCTTGCAGGACTTTGCTAAAAGTAGCAATAAGAGCCACTTATTACTGCATGTAATATTTTCAACATTTTCTGCCATTTTAGTTTGACAGTCTCATTAGGCATGTAGTTCATTTTTAAACATACATCAAATGATGGTTTAACCAAATGGTTATTATTATTTCTTAATGCCAGCTCTGTCTTGTACCGTATGAAACTTATCCAACTACTTTCTGACTACCTTGTTCAGCCACATTTTAGTTTGCATTACTATCAACACCTCACTTCTAAATGATGCCTCTTTCAAGAATTGTGTTTAGTAAACACATAAAAAAAGTATAACCTTAAAACATATCTGGAGGAAGACAGTTCATGGCCGCTTCTGGTGGCTTCATACTCATTAAGCAAATGATGATTGTCTTCCATTCTCAGGATATCAGAAATAGAAGATTGCTGGTTGGACTTCAGCCTACTCTTCCTCATTCTAAAGAAGTCAACAGAAGAATGGTTGACTTTTATCTCTTGATTTACTGCTTACAGACAATGAATCATGCCTATTCTCACTGGCCAAAGCTATTGCAACAGTGGCTATGACAATTAGTTTTTTTAGCTGGAAATACTGGCACACTTCAGTAATGCAAGGATCATTCAATAATTAGGAAGGGGAGACAACATATTGAAAACATGGATGAAATTGGAAATCATCATTCTCAGTAAACTATCACAAGAACAAAAAACCAAACACCGCATATTCTCACTCATAGGTGGGAATTGAACAATGAGAACACATGGACACAGGAAGGGGATCATCACACTCTGGGGACTGTTGTGGGGTGGGGGGAGGGGGAAGGATAGCATTGGGAGGTATACCTAATGCTAGATGATGAGTTAGTGGGTGCAGTGCACCAGCATGGCACATGTATACATATGTAACTAACCTGCACATTGCGCACATGTACCCTAAAACCTAAAGTATAATATTAATAAATTTTAAAAAAATAAGCCATAAAAAAGAAAAAAAATTCAAAAAAGAAACCAACAGTCAACTAAGTTCTTAGGGATCTGGTAACCACTTATCCCAGCCAATATTACCAAAATTTTTGTCTCAGAGTTTTTAAAATTAAGATATAATCCACATACCATAAATTTTGCCCTTTAAAAAAAAAAAAAAAGAAAATACAACATGTTCCCATCATATACCTATGTGTACTCACACACTGTGCTTCACACACTGTGCTTCATCTTCTGCTATTATGAATGAATGTTTAGGCTTCTATATTATGCTAAGACTTCCCCTTTTATACTATATCCCATACCCACATTCACATTTGGTTTACATGGATATAGCTCCTGTGATTCTGTTCTCTTTTGGATAATTCAGGTCTGCTTTTCTGCTAGGTTATATAGCTTAAAAATATAGGTTACATAGCTTAAAAGTATACAAGCATTATGGTACAAATCCTGCATCAAAACATGTTTATTATATAAATATCCTCTATCAGCTCATGTTTCATTTCTTTTTTATTTTGAGATGTCTAATGAGGTGGGCATTAGTCATATGGCTATTTATATTTAAATTAAAGTAAATATAATTAAATATTCATTTTCTCAGTTGCACATTTTAAGTGCTCAGTAGCCTCTAGTGACTATCATACTGGATAGTGCAGATTATATAATATTTTCATTTTGTAGAAAAATCAATTATATGACCATATATAATGAAAATATGCAAGTTTCTTAACGCCTGGAGATAATTAAATAGTACATATCAAGACATGGGAGACACAACAAATGTTCTATGCAAAGGAAAAATTATAGCCTTAAATGCATAAATTAGAAAAGAAGAAAGTTGAACTCTAATTAGTTTAGAAAATCAGCAAAAGAATAAACCCAATAATTGTAGGTAAATAATAAGAAAATAAATTCATAAAATGAAAACTAGGCCAATAAAGAGGATCACCAAAGGCAAAAATTGGTTTTCTAAAATTGGTGATAACATTTATCAACCTCTTCAGGCTTATCAAGGAACAACAAATGTTACACAGAAAATAAATATTAAGAATAAAAATGTGTTTAATGGCATACTTAGTGATTAGAAAGAAAATGAGGTCACACTATTAATTACTTTGAGTAAATTTAAAGCGTAAGCAGAAATACACAACTATCTAGAAAAATACTACTTACCAGCACTTAATCAAGAATAAATAAAAATCCTGAATAATCATTTAAGTATTAAGTAATTGGTGTAGTAGCAAATAAAAAAACAAGTAGCACTAGCCGGTTTTATAGATTAACTCTATAAAATTCTCAGTAAGATCATTCCAAAACTCTGGAAAAGTAGACGACAGAGATGAAGAGTATTCTGCAAATCATTCTGTTAATTCATTAAACTTAATGCTATACCTGACAAGAGTACAAGAATATACAGAACAATAAACAAAGATGAAAAAACTTTTAAAATATATTACAATTAGTATTAAATTATGTAGCACATAAAAGTGTATAATATGGACAAATCTAATTTGCCTTAAAAATACCAGGCTGATTAAACAATAGAAATATAATTTACCATAATAACAGATTAAAGGGAAAATTATATAAACATTTCTATTGATGCATCATACAAGCTTTTAAACATGAACTTAAAACACAACGCTTTTAAAACATAAACATTCAGTAACTGTAAAAACTACTCTTAGCGTACTAAAAATGGAAGGTAACTCATTTAAATTAACATAGGGTATATACAAAAATAACCCTACTTCAATATTAAAGGAGAAATATTTGAATCATTCTCTTTGAAGTCAGAAGTAAAATATGAGTATTATTGCCATTTCTGTTCAATATTGAAATGGTAGTATGAACCAATGCATTAAGACTAAATAAATACAAAATCTAAAAAAATAAAAGATTCTGTAAAAAGAATGCACAAAAAACATTCATTGTCGGCCGGGCGCGGTGGCTCACGCCTGCAATCCTAGCACTTTGGGAGGCTGAGGCGGGCGGATCACTAGGTCAGGAGATGGAGACCATCTTGGCTAACACGGTGAAACCCAGTCTCTACTAAAAATACAAAAACAAACAAACAAAAAACTTAGCCGGACGTGGCGGGCGCCTGTAGTCTCAGCTACTCGCGAGGCTGAGGCAGGAGAATGGCATGAACCCAGGAGGCAGAGGTTGCAGTGAGCCGAGATGGAACCCAAGAGGCGGAGGTTGCAGTGAGCCGAGATTGCGCCACTGCACCCCAGCATGGGCAAGAGAGCGAGACTCCGCCTCAAAAAAAAATCATTATCTAGCAAGCCTATTTTACTGTTCATTTATGTCTCTGCTCTCACGTGTCTTTCTTGTCAATTTTCTGATTGGTTCTATATAGCAGGATCTACAATTTTCATGTTTCCATGAAAACTGCCTTCCTTGTAGGTGCAGCCAGAGGTAGTGCCTTGCAGAAATTCGTAGTCCAGGAAGACCAAGAAGCCTGAACATTTCTGTCTCTTGTTCTCTGTGTGGTGATATGCCCAGCAGAGACTCTGTTTCTTTGTGATGCTAAATTCAAAAAGATAGTTTCTTTCTCTGTGATCATAATTTCTATAGGAAGGCTCTTTATATCCCACTTTCACAAGGTTCTAGCTACTCTTGGAATGCCTTGGTTTCCAAGCACAAATAAAACTATCTTCTTTCATGATCTTATCAGCAAAATAAAGTGGCAGAGGATTTTGAAAGTGGCAGAGGCTTTTGGATGTTGCTAAAGCCTGGTTGCTTCACCTCTCCATGGCTGTTCTTCAGCTTTTCCATCACTTTTGAATCCAATCCCTGGTATTAATGTCACTCTCAGTGAAATAATTACAGTGATTTCTCTTTTCCTGACCTGACCCTAGTGATACAGATATGAGCCAATAAGGAGAAAAGGGAGTTCCTGGGACAATGATGAACAACTGTGCAACAGGCTGAAGGGGAATTAAGGAAAGACAATCAATTGATAAAATCCTAAAACTGAAGAATCAATAATGTGAGAAAGGATGGTTTTGAAGTATTTCTTGTACTCCTAACTCAATCTACAGTAACTAAAATATGAAATCACTCCTCAGTGATATTAATTTCAGAGAATCTAATAGCAGCCAACTCTTACTTTCATGACTTGACCTAGTGTAAATTTTTCTAAAATTGATGATTGTTCTACACAAAGGGTCCAAAGGTTGCCATGTCTTTGGAAGGCAAACTGATAAAGGAGATAGGCTTCCAGAAGAGATTCAGTCTTTCCTTTAAAATGGAAAATATGATTTCAGAAGATGGAGCACAAAGATTTCAAGAGGAAAGTTGCCAGTGGAAAAAAAATGTGAAATCTAGGACATACCAAATAACATGAGAACAATGTCTGTGGGAGGAAATAGGAGACTAGCAACTTCCTGTTTGGCACAGGTGTACTGGAAAGTGGAGTGGGCTTACTATGGTCTTCAAGGTTCTAGTAAAAACAGACTGGGTCCTGGTGGATATCAGAACTGTAATTGATTATGGTCTGCATTCTGAATAGGTGTGGTTTCATCTTTGTTTTCAACTGAAAATTGGTAACTCTTCACTGAACCAAATACTGGAGTCTCCATGCGAATGCATCTGTATGAATTTTAAGATTTTAGAACTTTAGGGAAATAATCAGGTGGTATGCTTTGAAAATTGAATTGTATGTGGATATTAATTTGCTTGGAAACCAATATCTACTCATTCATTAACTCGTATTCATTCTACAAATATATATTGATCCCCTGTTGTGCACTTGACACTTTTCTAGGTGCTGGTGATATGGTAGTGAAACAACACATCGGAAACCCCTGGCTTGATAGAGCTGATTCCTGAGTTTGTAGAATAAGATGAAAGATTAAACATCAAATAAAAGGTCAGTATTTTTTAAATGTCTCAATAATATAGAGGTGAAGGTGCCTGCATTTAAAAGTCCAATACAAAAAGAAGAAATTTCTTAGCAATGATGCATGGATATGTTAATTTTTATTATATTATCTTATTTAAATATAGTAGATAATGCATGTCATTTATAAAATATTTATTGTATTCAAATTTTGAAAATAAATGTGTTTACAACCTTACCGTCAATTTCTCCATCACTCCTACTAAAAGTCATAAACGCCTCTTTCCAAAAAGACCAAATTTCTCACGATAGCCTTGGTAAATTTCTCATTTATAAAATTTTTAAAATTAATTTCAATGCAGAAAAATAAGTATAAAAATTGAGGAAAAGTGTAATCATATAACTAGTACTGAATAGAGTAACTTTTATATCTACATGGGAAAAACATTTTGTTTTTTAGTGTTGCATATTTCTTTAAAAAGTCAAATGGAAACTTTTTATTTTTATTTATCCTGCAAAGTTAACTTAAACATTTGAAGGTTCATGAATTTTTACATCTGACATTTGCTCAATCCCAGAACCTGGCTTCAAAATGAAGTAGATCTTGCTAAGGGGAATTTTTAATATTAAAGCATACTTCAGTCTTTCTATATTGTATTAATTAAATTTAGGAAATTTATTATGAGGTACATTATATTAACTAATATTTTAAAAATCTAGTTTTAATGTAATTTTTCAACAGACTAAAGAAAGGGAAGTTATTCAAATTAATAGGATTTTTTATATTACTTCATAGTATAGTGAGTAAAACATCCTTCTATTAGGAGGAATTGCTTGACATTAGGGATATTATTAAATATAATTGGAAGGGAGCAAAGAAGAATTAGCAGCTTTTGTAACAAACCAGCAGACACAGAAATCATGGGAAGAGAATTGCTAATTTAAGGCATCTTGTGTGAGTGCTTCAAAGATGGGGAAAACTCTGTAATGGAAGACAGAAAGCGATTTTAAACTTACTGATTATTTTGCAAGATGAAGGGACAGGAGAGCCATTAGAGCCATATCCTAAATGGGACACAATATAGAATAATATTATTTAATAGGCCATTTTTATGATAGAAGTAAATCACAAAAACAGCATAATTACAAGTGGAGAAAAAAGCCCTCAAATATGTAGATATGAATAGCTAGTTAGAAAAGAAAGAAAGTAACATTGAAAGACATTCTCCGATAATGCTTTTTTCTTATATTACATATATCCAATAATCTATAACATCATGTGAATATGTTTATAATTTTGAAACATCGCTTTAATTATATTTATTATATTATATATTATATTATTATTATGTCAACTTATTTTCTTTACCCATGTCTACTTAGTAAAGAATTATGTGTGAGAGTTCTCGCAGTTTTGCCCACATCCTACAACCATGTTTGCATCTCTGTATTTCAGGCATATGAGTGTTAATCTAAAATTTACTAAAATCCTTCAGGGATTCTACAACCACTTTTTATACACAGTGTAAACATTTAACATTATTTGATATTTTCGAAACTACCAAGCCCTGACACTCACCATATCATTGAAATAGTATTTTAAAAAAATACCTTCAGGCCGGGCGCAGTGGCTCACGCCTGTAATCCCAGCACTTTGGGAGGCCGACGCGGGCGGATCACGAGGTCAGGAGATCGAAACCATCCTGGCTAACACGGTGAAACCCCGTCTCTACTAAGTACACAAAAAACTAGCCAGGCGTAGTGGCGGGCGCCTGTAGTCCCAGCTACTCGGGAGGCTGAGGCAGGAGAATGGCGTGAACCGAGCGAGCAGAGCTTGCAGTGAGCTGAGATCACGCCACTGCACTCCACCCTGGGCGACAGAGCGAGACTCCGTCTCAAAAAAAAAAAAAAAAAAAGTTCCTTTAGAGATAAAAATAATTTCTTATGTTTTTACCAGATTATTGCAGCCTAGTCAAGCTGCTGTAACAAAATACATCAGCTGGGTGACTGGGTTGCTTATAAATGGCAGAAATGTATTTCTCACAGTCCTGGGAGCTGGGAAATCCAAAATCAAGGCGCAAGCACGTGCAGCGTCTGGTGAGGGCCCATTTTCTCACAGATAATGCCTTCTCCCTGTGTCCTCATGAGGTGGAAGGAACAAAGGAGCTTTCCTGGGCCGGTTTTATAAGTGCACTAATTACATAAGAGGTTCTTTCACCTCCCAAAGACCTCACCTCCTAATACCATACCTATATGAGTTTTAGGACCTAATTTACACTTAATATGAAATTTGAGGGAGCACAAACGTTCAGGCCATAGTATATATATCAATATCATTTTTTGTATCTTTTCTACTTAATATTTATAAGCAGTATTGAACTTCATAATGCCTCTAATTTCTATTTTCTTCTGTCTCAAATCTTCTTTATTGTGACATTTTTGATCATTTGTATTTGATTTTTTACTTCTCTTCAAATAATCCTATTTTCTCATATAAGAATTTTGTTGCTCCGTTCTCCCTTCATCAATTTTGTTTGTAACATACTAACCTTACTCAGTGCTGTAAGATAAATGCAACTTTCTTAACTGGATCATCAAATAGACTACCTCTTGTAAAGAACTATAAAGCTGTTCATATAAGGTCTAAAACATAATTCAATTTGAAAAAAATTAAAAATAGATATTAAATATGTATCCAAGAAAGAAAAGTATAACCTAATATTTTTTATGAGTTTTGAATCTAAAATTAAATGCTGGTCAATAATGAATTCTTTTTATTGTGAAACAAAATATTTAATGAAGGTGTTTTACTGTGATATATATTATTTATAATTTGATAGCCCTTACTCTAGTAAAGTGCACAGTGGATTACTAGTTCAGAAACTGAGGCATGTTTTCAGTTTCTGCTACTATTCAGCTATTTCACTTTGGAAGTCACCTACATCTCCAGGTCTAGTACTTTTCCAGTGGCTTGAGTAGGAAGACAGCCTGGATTATGTCTTGGCACCCTCAAAAGCAATGAGACAATGAAGACTGTCAATGCAAATATAATATTTATCTGTTTATGGAATCCCTTTGTTATTTGTTTTTATATTTGTATATCTCACTTATACTAGAAATCAATAAAATAATGAACTGCCACTCTGAAGATTCAGAAATCAATCTTCTTTCTGACAAGTATAAAACTACTCCATGTAATCCATTTCATGTTTCATTTTCTTTGTTTGCTTTTCAAATAGTTACAAAGCTTTCTACTGAGAAATGTTCTCTTTCACATCCCCTTGAAATGGAGATGCTGAGTAAGTCTTTGAGATACCCAGGGTTCTAATGGAATGGCAGCTGTTTGATACATTGTATGGTTGGTTGAGTAATTAAATAAAACATCATTTTTTCTTTACATTTTATTTTACCTAGTACTGTTGCAGAAGTAGGGGGTGGTTATACAAAGAGACTTATGAGCTGGCCTCCTGCCTTTTAATCACTCACATTCTAATGGAAAGAACCCACAGATATTTAAGCAAGCTTGAAAAATCATGGAAGACTGTGTAGAAGGCAATGTGTGAGTTATCAAAAAGCCAATTAGCGTATAATCCATTTAAGACAGAATGACCATTTCAGGAAGAGGATATAACATAAGCATTGTACAAATGACTCAGGTGAGAATAACACCAGAAGACATATAAATAGTTTTGCATGTCAGGGGCATGGGGATAAGTAGGAGATATGATGAGAGGAGATGGAGGGAACAAATCATTAATGACATTTTATATTTTGCTAAAGTTATTGAATTTTATGCTGGGGATTTTAGGTGGAGAAGTGACCCTACCAGGAGTATGTCTGAAAGAGATTCGTGTATCAGCAGCATGAAGGATAGATCTGACAGGGATCTGAAGCAGGACGAACATTTAATAGATGAGAGAGATGCATAGAGCAGCAAAGACAGTGCACGTTAGTGAGCCTTCAAAAATGTTTCCTGAGTCGAAATGAATGGAAGAGGTTTGTTGAAACTTTCCTTTCTCATGTCTTATTTTTAGAAAATGTCAATAGTAGCTATTCATTGGGTTGCTTCAGAGTTACTCAGCTGAACCCCAGTGAGGGTGTGAGATAGTTGAAGTCTGGGTGAATGACCCATGTCATCACAGGTGCTTCAAAAATGTCATCAAACACTCATCTACAGATGGCCCCGTTGTTCTGCGTGGTCTTTACAGGTCCTGAGTCTTACGCTGCAGTCTGATGCACAAAATAGTATTCTGCTTTTTGCAATGAAATCAGTACACACCTTAATTATTCCCTTCGCGCTTGGACAAATGGCCTGTCAGGGATTGCACTGACTTTGGTTGTCAGGCACACTCCTTGGTTACTAACTCTGTTTAAAGATTTTGTTTATTTTTTTGTGTGTGTCATTTTCAGAAAGTTTTGCCAATAAAATAAATCATTTAGAAGTTTCCTAAATAATTCTCAAAGGTAGGCTATACCAAAGAAGAAGCTGCTTTCTCATAATTAAAAGCTGACTGCAACATTTTAATTTTTAAAACATTTTCACATTTTTATAAATGTGTCATCATAACACTGTCATATAAATGAAAAGAAATACAATTTTTCCCATGTTGGAAATGAATAGTGTAAAGATTGACTTTGGAGAAGTGGGTAAAATTGCTTGGTTCAAAAGGAAAAAAAAAACCTCACCACTAAATATCACTATTTCAATATCCATAGTACATCTATTGGTGGTAATACTTTGTTAGTTTGGCTTTGGCAGTAAAAAATATTATTATACACATAAAATAGTTTATCTTTTATATTCATATGTTTCCAAGCCTCATATTCTAAAAAGCCTAAAAACAATGACAGGCCCAGTAACACTGATGACCTTGGCAAGCAGACTGTAGCCTCTTATGTAGCATTTTACATTCAAGCAAATCAGGGGACCCCAAATGAATGATTAAATCTGGATACGGTGCAAAAAAATGTCCAGAATTGGTCTGAAGCAACTTATTATCCCAAAAATGTAAGGAAGATTTCAAAAACTACATACCAAAAACTCTCATGGTACAATTGGAAGAGGATTCTATTGTTAGGACGAGGCAATTTTAGTAGCAAAACAAGTGGAAGTTACTGAAAAATTGATTGACATTAATTAGTGATAAAAAATGATAATTTTTTTACTTAATAAAAATTCCTTAATGACATTTGGTGAATAGTAGGTAACCAACGCATTCTGTAAACTGAGAAGAAAGGGAAGAACTCCAGCATTCATCCTAATATTCTTATACAACTGCAACTAAATAATTGATGAAATATTTTTTAAGTTAAGAATTCCAGCTAATAAAGAAAAAAGATTAATAGAATTGTAGTATCAACATATTGCAATCACGAATGAAATTGTAGACACAAAAAATTATTATCAATGGCTGCCCAAAATTATGAGAAATGCTACAGAAGATTAGGCTAACACTTGAACCCACTGTCAATATTAGCATTTTTAAAAAAAAGGAAAGGAAAGTGTACACAGCATTTACATTATAGGAAATACAAATATTTCATTATAAATCCTATAAAATAATTCAATATATTTCTTTAATAATAAGAGGAGCAAGGAGTAACAAGAGGGAGTTTGCTACCTGGGAAGGGAAGGTGTTAAATGACATGGGAAGTGAGGTGTGGTATGTCAACCAGCTGACAAAGTTCAAGACTCAAATATGTCAGGAGGCTCTAGGTAGCAACAATGGCTCAAAGGCTGTTCCACGAATAGGACATAGACTGAGACTAAGCATACATTTTGTGTGTGTATCTGTGCTCTGGGTTGTGATGGAGAAGTCTGGAAGTTCAAGATTTCGGCAGCATAGTTACTGAGGGAATGGATGAGCTATGGAGGCTGCCTACTGAGATGTGTTAGGCCACATACATCCAAAAGCATAGAGTTCTCAATCAAAATTAAAGCAATTTGTCTAAATTGGGGAGAAAAATAAGATTAGGTAATTGCCTCATAATTATATTTCAAGAGCAAAGTTTTGGAATCAGTTTTATGTATATATATACACAGACACACACATATACATATACATATACATATTCATATACATATACATATACATATAGTGGAGATATATGTCTATAGATCTGTCTATCTATCTACGTATATTCAAGTTTGGAGATCTATTTCCAAGTTCTAACATTATATAGCAGTGTGGTCTTGGATTATTTACTTCATTTCACTGAGGATATTTCTCAACTGTTTAATGAGAACAAATTGTATGTATAAGAGTAGAGTTGTGATGGTTAAATAAGATATTATGTAAAAATGAATATTAAAATATATGTCATATTTTAGGTGCTCAATATTTTCAATAGACAATAGAAAACTATTTGCTTGTGCTGGGGAAAAATAAGAGGAAGAAAAATAGGGAAAACACACACTGAGAAATGATAGGGAAGACTTGAAAGGAATAACTTCAGTGTTACAGGAATGAAATCGGAGGCTCTTGGTTTATGGTTATCACTCCTTGGTTTATGGCAATAAAGGAACAATGTTGGAAACCAGAAATCCACATTGGATAACATAGATTTGGGGTCCAGACAAGATACAAAGTCACAAGACAGTTTCTTGAATATAATTATGATTTCCCGCAGTCAGAATATACTCAGATACATGAACATGATTAATCCTGGAGCTGGAAAGATTCTATGGGCCAAGATGACTGGAGCTGATGAGAGAAAACTGAAGAAGTGGAGGTGTGCCACTGACAGATGTTGCCGATCCTCCGACGTTGCCTCCAGCCCCTCTTGTTGCTTACTAAATTTGTCAATATTCACTGTGTAAAGACTGCTGGTTTCTCCTTTTGTCTTGAAAGAATCATATCTTCTGTTGGCTGCCAAACTGAAGATTTGTTTACATTAATGTTCCACCTGAACTTTATCATAATTGATTTAATCAACATTAACTGGAATCATAGCATGGCGGAATATTAGAAACAGAGCCATCCACAGACATTATGTAATCAACAACGCACATTCTACCAAAGAATAAGTGGATCCAGAATCACGACTTTATTTCCTTGTAGTTGGTTAACAGCTTTGAATGAGACCTCTTACTCAATTCTGATCTCTTAAAATGTCTCTTATATTACACAATTACTATTAATGCCTGGTAGGAGTGTCTATCAGAAACAGTTGTGGCTTTATATGATATTATTTTATTCAGAAAACAAAACAAAAACTAAAGCATTTGGTTAATTTGGCTAAATGAAGATTATCTGCCCCACTCTATTAACTCAGGGTAACTTTAAATTTATATGACGTTAACAAACAGAAATAGATTTAAAAAAATATGTACCAGAATTTCATTGTCTCTACTTTGTTCTAATATGAATGTTTCATTTCTACAATAATTCCATTAAGAAAAACTCTCCAAATAAAGGACAGGTAAGGTTTCCTTATTTAGTATTTTGCTGTATACAGGAATTCAGACAAATGATCTGATTTTATCAAAATTCTTGTTCTCATTAAACAGAACACAATTTAAACTATATAAGAAACTCAACTTTACAAATGAATGTTTCTCAAATTTTAATTTGAATGTTTGTAATTTAGACTTTGTGCTATATTTTCTTTTGAAAGAAAATATCTTTTGAGTATATGCTACGGCTGCTGCAAAGATTGTATGTCTGTGCCCTTAACAGGAAAAGAAATCAGAAAACTAAGTTTCTTATTTATATCTTGGAGAAGGATTCATATTGTAATGAGCTCCACTGTAAAGAAAGTGTGTTTGAAGATATTGGCAACCTGTGATACATTGCTGCTCCCAAGGCCCACCCAAGCAGTAGACTAGGCAATGTTTACAATTTTGGTGGAGACTTTCACTTGGAAGATATAGGTGACATGCATTGCATTCTTTAGTGGAAAGGGTAGCTGTTTGGTGTCAGTGGCAGTTTTTGGAATCCAGTGCTCTGTTCAGTGCTGCTAGACATTGTGTCTCTTACCATGGCATCGTGAGTGGGGTCACTGCTGAGAGAATCCTTCCATGCCTTTGGTGGGACTCCCTGATAAACAAATTCTGAGATACAGATACATCCACTAGAGTTTACCTGGGAGTACTTCAAGAGACCCATTTATAAAAGCGTCAAGGACACAGGATTGGACAGAAAGAGAAGTTGTGCTTTCCTCAAGTTGCATCAGAGTATTCAGCCTATCCCATGGGACACTCAAGAGCTGGTATAGCAATTCATTGTTTTTCCAAATTCAGAAAAGGAGCCCAGATTTCGTATCCATCTTAATCAGTCATCAGATGTGGGTTGGTTCTAAAGACAGGGCAGAATCTTAGATGAGGCACCTTCTTTTGGTTGAGGGCAATTTCTTGAGATAGACTCAGACTTGAGCCTTCAACATCCAAGACTTCTGGCATCTTAGTCTTGGGAGGAAATTCCAAACAAGGCACCAAAGCAACAAGTCGACTGCGTGGTTAGGATGTCCTTTCTGGCTGTGTATCCTCCAAGCCTAGTGTTCTGGCTCTGGAGATTGTGATACGTAAAAGGCTGAGTCATATGTCTTTTGATTCACTAATTAAAACAGGTTATATTTTATACAAATAATACCTCTGGCTGATATCAACTTATATTTTCTTTATTATAAATTTTTACATGATTTTTTATCATAACTGAAAATTAGAATGTCTCATCAGATATTGCATGCAGATGCCTTTTAAGATTTTCTAAGGATTGTTGCTATGAGAATAGGGAATAGCAACAAACAGTCTTCATATGTGTGTTTCCCTTAATCTGTCTTCATACTAGAGATTGTAAATGAAAACTAGGCAGCACAGAGGCAAGAAATAGCTTATTCTAAGCATTTATATTCTAAGCACTACTTTAAGATGGAGCTTCTACAACAAGTTCCATCTTTGACCAGCTCTAGAATGAAGTAAGAGAACCAGAGCGGGAATGCATTAGTCATTTCTTCACACAAACAGAAGGAGGACAGAAAGAAAGATGAGCTATCCAAATGGCAGCAGCTGGGATAAAATTGAGATACTTGGTTTTGTCTTGCTATTTCTCCTAAAAGACAAGTATAAATTTAGGTGTAACTAAGCCAGGACTACTCCTGTGGGTTAAACTTGCCAAAATGATATGATATAATATATAAAAAGGCTGAAAAATACAGTCAACCAGGTGAATTTTTTAAGCTAGAAGCTACTTCCTTTTGCTCATTATCTTCTTCAGTCTTGTGGCCTCTCTTTGTCGAATTCTGATGTGTGACTATTAAGATGGCAGGAATAATCTCTTGGCAAGGGTTACACAGTGTGAGAGTCAGGAAAAAAAAAAGGGAAAATAGTTTCAGAAAAAAACTAACATGTAGAAGACTGTTCTGGAGAACCTTGAGAGGAATCTAGTAGTAATCATAGAGGAAGCACTGGCAGGGAGCTTGGATGCTCTGAAGGCCTATGGAGTATAGACAGCACTACTGATTTTCAAGTGATGTGGGCTGCTGATAGAACTATTAAGCTCATGAAGAAAATCTGTCAGCTCCTGCTGTTGATCCATCTGCAGAAAGGTTTATATGCCAGTTTTCTTAATTAGGGTGCGCAGGGAGAGACACCCTGTTGAGATTAAGTCCCCGGCACAATAAAGGAAGAAACTGTTTTTCTTATTGAGCTGCTACCAAGAAATATGTTAATGATCAAAATAGAAGAACACTTTGTATATGTGGTAACTGCAATTCTTAACAAATGCAAAGATTTGAGGTATCTTTGGAATTTTTATTCAATAAGAATGAAAATGCTTATTGAATAAAAATGCTTATTGAACTAGCTGTTCTAAGTATATTTATTTGATCTCTAACCCTGATTTATCTAGAATTCCACTGTGCCACTGTGTGTTGGGCCTTTTCCTTTTCAGCCAAAAAAGGGCATTTATATTATTTTCAACTAGACACAGATACATTCTTTAATTTCATTAAAATTTATGCTTATGCTAGAAATTGAAGAATGTTTTGAAATATGAGAATCTTGTGAGGATGGAATGTTATGGGTTTTCCTTATCATAAGGATCACAATCGACACTCCTACAACAGGAGAAAAGCATAGCAAGTTTGTTTAATCAAAGATTTATGTGACACAGGGGCCTTCGGAAAATGAAGACCCAAAGATCCAGAGAAAACTGTCTGTTGTATGATTAGGTTTGATGAAGAATGGACAATTGTGTAGAAACATGACTGGACAAAGGGTAGGACTAATAGTGATAGACTAAGTGGGGAAGCCCAGTGAAGCCTGCCTGTTGAGATTTTCCAGGCCTCTCTGGGTGGCATTCCTTGTTCTTAGGTACGGGGTAGGATCCTCTGGAATGAGGATCTTTAAGGGAGAAGGGAAGAAGTGAACTTTCTAAGTTTTATGGCTTAGTTTGCGGGAGATGGGTTCTAGTTTCTATGACCAATTTTATGAAGAATTCTGGTTTCCATGACTCACTTCAGGAAAGAAGGAGGGGCAGGAAACAGGAGGACAGGAGAAGGTGCGATCTTGTTTCTGAAGCCTTCCAGTGTCCTCACTGGATATCCATTTATTTATGTATTGTTCTTCCCTGTGATAATGTGTCTTCATATTTAAGTCCAAACTATCTACATCTTTATAATCCTCAGTAATACAGAGTTGTTACCAGATTAAGCAAGATGATTTAAAGATTAGGAAAATAAAAGCCTTTGGATAAAAATGTAACTGAAATATTATTGTTTTGATGTAGAGAAAGAATAGGCAAAGATATAATCCTGCTTAATTACAGATCAACTATAGGCTATTGTGCTTACCTAGTATGAAACAGGATTATCAAGGCCAAAATTAGGTTTTTAAAATAGAGCCATAAAGTGAGTACATGCTCTACACATTATATTAGCATCATAGTGGTCCCCATAATGAGTATAAATATAAGACCATGTAGATGACAACAAAAAGTCCTAGATGAAAGAAATATATGTAACCTATACCTATTTGTCTGTATTTATTTATATCTCTAATCTTTAGAGCAATTTATATTTACTTATATAGTATAGTAATATAATTATGTAATATACTATATAAATTTATAGTAAATATAAATTTACTGTACATCTATGGTTAATATATTATATTTATTAAATATATTGATATATATACATAATTTTATCTTAATTAGAGACAGAGTCTTGCTGTATAGCTCAATAGCCCAGGCTAGAATATTGTTGCTTTTCATAAGTGCAATCATTGCACACTACAGCCTCAAATTCCTGGACTCAACCAAGCCTCCCACCTCAGCCTCCGCAAGTAGCCAGGACTATAGGTATCCACTGCTGTGCCTGGCTCTATATTATATACTCATGTATAAATATTTTATAATCAATATAAATAAGAAATTATGGTATGTTACATAATATAATAATGTATTGGGGCTGGGTGCGGTGGCTCATGCCTGTAATCCCAGCACTTTGGGAGGCCGAGGCAGGCAGATCACGAGGTCAGGAGATGGGGACCATCCTGGCTAACACGATGAAACCCCGTCTCTACTAAAAAATACAAAAAAATTATCTGGGTGTGGTGGCGGGCGCCTGCAGTCCCAGCTACGCAGGAGGCTGAGGCAGGAGAATGGCATGAACCCAGGAGGCAGAGCTTGCAGTGAGCTGAGATCATGCCACTGCACTCCAGCCTGGGAGACAGAGCAAGACTCCATCTCAAAAAAAATAAAAATAAAAAATAAATAAATAAATAAATAATAATAATGTATTTTATTAGTCATAAAATAAATCTTCTAGTTTTAGAAGAAATTTAACTTAGAAGAGCTACTTTTTTATCTCCCAAGTGTTAAAGAAAATATAAAGTGAATACATTTGTTAGTAAGGAAGGTCAAATTATAAATCAGGCCTGCTTCAGTCTTTTTTCCAAGTTAATTTATAAATGGCATTTTAAAAAGATTAAATGCATTAAGTAGAATTTTAAAAGTAGTCAAAGAGGAAGTTTAAGATACCAACAAAAGGAAACATTGTATATTTACTTAAATCACGAAGGCAGACAGATGTAATTTTAAAAGTCAGTGAAGAAATTTAACATAAAAACAAAATAATAAAAATGTTAAAATTAATCAAAATGTTTACTGAATGCTAGAGAGTTGAAGGTCCTTTATTAACACTCTTCATGTTGGCCTATTTTACAGAAGGGATGAGATTATAAAACTACAAGAAACCAATATGTGTAAAAAAACAATAAAAGGAAAAGATTGTCATATATATATAATATATAGAGTATATATATAATCTCGGCTCACTGCAACTTCTGCCTCCTCGATTAAAATGATTCTCCTGCTTCATCCTCCCAAGTAGCTGGGACAACAGGCACATGCCACTATGCTCAGCTAATTTTTTTTTTTGTATTTTTAGTAGAGATGGGGTTTCACCATGTTGGCCAGGCTGTGTTATTAATATTTATATCTGATACCATGGTATTGGACATTTCTTGTCTTGATAGTATAGGTTTCTGGGACTCAGAACACAATAACCCGAAGCACCTAGTCTTGCCATGCTGAGCACTTTGAACAGGAGGACACTGGAAGGCTTCAGAAACAAGATCGCACCTTCTCCTGTCCTCCTGTTTCCTGCCCCTCCTTCTTCCCTGAAGTGAGTCATGGAAACCAGAATTCTTCATAAAATTGGTCATAGAAACTAGAACCCATCTCCCGCAAACTAAGCCATAAAACTTAGAAAGTTCACTTCTTCCCTTCTCCCTTAAAGATCCTCATTCCAGAGGGTCCTACCCCATACCTAAGAGTAAGGAATGCCACCCAGAGAGGCCTGGAAAATCTCAATACATAAATAAATGGATATACAGTTATATAGTTGGTGCTGCTATAACAAAATATTATAGCCTCTGTGGTTTATAAACAACAGAAATTCTCATGTCTGTAATATTAGCACTTTGGGAGGCCAAGATGGAAGGATTGCTTGAGGCCAGAAGTTTGAGACCACTCTGGGAAAGACCCCATCTCTACAAAAATAAAAATAAAAATAAAAACATTAGCCAGGTGTGGTGGCACGTGCCTGTAGTCCTAGCTACTCGGGAGGCTGAGGCAGGAGGATCACTTGAGCCCAGGAGTTTGAGGCTGCAGCCTAGGAGACAGTGAAAACCAGATTTTTTTTTCATTCTGTCGCCCAGGCTGGAGCACAATGGTGCGATCTCTGTAACTTCCTCTGCCCAAGTTCAAGCGATTCTCCTGCCTCAGGCTCTCTCACAAGTAGCTGGGGTTACAGGTGCCCGCCACTATGCCTGGCTAATTTTTGTATTTTTAGTAGAGATGGGGTTTCGCCATGTTAGCCAGGCTGGTCTCGAACTCCTGACATCAAGTGAGCCGCCCACCTCGGCCTCCCAATGTGCCGGGATTACAGGAGTGAGCCACTGTCCCCGCCCCAGAATTATATTTATTATAGTTCTGGTAGCCAGGTTGCCAGCATGATCAGGTTCTGGTGAGGACTCCCTTCTGGGTTGCAGAGAGACAGCTCCTCATTGCGCCCTCACATGGTGGAGAGAGTACTTGTTAGCTCTCTCTCCTCTTCTCATATGGGCACCAATCCCATTTATGAGGGCTTTCATCCTCCTGACCTAATTACCTCTCAAAGGCTTCACCTCCAAAAATTTTCATACTGAAATTAGGGTTTTGATGTGTAAATTTCAGCGGGAGCCAGAAACATTTGGTCCATAGCATGCCAAGTACCTGGAAAATATGGGAACACATGTGAAAAGAAGTTTTCTGCCTGGTGCAGGTGGAATGATTGTATCCACAAAAGCTACAAGAGTTTACATTTGAGCTGTATCTAGAAGAATGGAGGATTTTCTGAAGATAAGTCATCAAGTGTTGAACAAAATTATCTTGGACAGAAAAAAAAAACCAACATGTGTGTTGGTACAGAGTTTTCCAAATATATTGAGGGCAACTGGGACGATGATTGTGCCCAGTGTTTCCCAATCTTCTTTTCATGATCACTCGTCTCCCTACCAGGATCTCTTTTAGATGCTTTTACAAAATCACCACCATTCTCTCATGAAATTAAATTTTAACGATGAAGATCTTGTCCTACAGTGTTAAACTGTGGAGACCCAAAGTGTTGTAATTTTTTTTTTTTTTGAGACAGAATCTCACTCTGTCGCCCAGGCTGGAGTGCAGTGGCGCGATCGCGGCTCACTGCAAGCTCCGCCTCCCAGGTTCATGCCATTCTCCTGCCTCAGCCTCCCAAGTAGCTGGGACTACAGGCGCCTGCCACCACGCCCGGCTAATTTTTTGTATTTTTAGTGGAGACGGGGTTTCACCGTGTTAGTCAGGATGGTCTCGATCTCCTGACCTCGTGATCCGCCCGCCTCGGCCTCCCAAAGCGCTAGGATTACAGGTGTGAGCCACCGTGCCCGGCCCAAACTGTTGTAATTCTGAAGAATATTTTCCCCGTCAAGAGCCAATGGTAACCACATTGTGGACAACAACAGCCTTTTGAGAATGCATGACTCAGTCTAGCAAGATTTTAACCATGTGGGATTCTTGAGAAGGAATGAAGACTGAGGAGATTAGAGAAGTAAGAAGTATCCAGATGTTAGGAAAACTGATGAGTTAATATATATGAAGGGTTTTGGGTCTCCGTGGGTAAAGACTCAGTGTTAGAAGTGGAGTCATTTTCAGGAAATAGAGAGTAACTTAGTTTAAAAACATAGGAAGGCAGAAGCTCAAGATAGGGGGAAAAGTGTGAGAAGTCACCTTTACTATACTATGGAAGATATGAATATAAGAGGGTAAGATAAATTAATTTCTAGGCAGGGAAGAATGCTTTTGAATTGTTCATATTAATCTTACATTCTAGCTGTATAAATCCACATAGGATGTGTATTTAGGTAATGATAATGCTGATGTGTTCATTTTCAAGATTTTCAAGGACTGTGTGGAATAGGATGCTGATATGGGCTGCCACATCGTAAACAAGCTGGATTATTCCTGCTTGCCAGTTTAAAACAACCTACTGGGTTTTCAGGGAACACAGTCAAATCTTAGGAAACAAAAAAATACATTTCTCTCTATGTGTGCATTCATGAATATTTACTGTTTTATTCCACTGTCTTGATTCAGGTCACATAAATATAATTTAATTTTTAGCTTTTACCCTAAAATCATGAGAATTATTTGCATGTCAATCATTTTATAATCATAAAATATTTCAGAAATAGATTTAGCAAACAATCATAAACAACATTTATTTTTCTCATTGTAGTAGCAATTACTTCCTGATCCTTTATTTGATAGTGGAGTTATGATAGATTTTGATTTCTAGGCACATTTCCAGACTTTGTCAATGCCTGATATTAACAAGCACATGCTTTAGCATATTCTGAAATAACAATGTACTGAAGATAATGACTTAGACTGCATGTGTTTCCTTTTCACTAGACAATTTTAGATTTTGGAATTTCTGAAAATGCAGCAGAAGTACTTAGATCCACGGGACAAAACCATACCTGGGCGTAGTTTGTACCCACTGCTAGAGGCCAAGGCTATACAATAAGCAATGCTTAGGGCTGGACCAATGTGACAGGTTTACTGTGCCAACAATGATGAATGCATGTTGTTTCAGTCAGGAGACAGAGATGCTCTCTAATCATTTTTTTCTTAGCTTAAAAAACTAAAGATGAAATTTGCTGAGGGATATGGGGAAAGTGGGAAAGAAACCTCAAGAAGTTTCTCTTTTTATTATCAGATCTCATTCCATTCTAACAGTGGGGAGCAATTAGTTACAAAGAAAAAGATACAAGGGTGGTAATGACAGCTGAAAAGAGTAGCAACAATTAAAATTATCCATATGCAATAACTCTGTGTGTGTGCATGAATGGTTGTGTGTGTGTGTACATGTGCTCCTGTGTGAGAGATAAAGAGTAATATGCTTATATGTGCTAATTGCATTATTGCACATGTATGCATATTTTATAACTAATTGTCAATCTCCAATGGGGTGGAGTGGGTAAAACAACCTGGTATCTATGTTTTATTTCAGGAATACGACTGCTATTTCATAAAGAAGATTTAGTGTTAATAACAAATTCTTAGTGAAACCTGTCAGTTTGATTTCAATTGGAGCTAATGGAAGTTCTGTGTTTGTTACATAAGACAGCAATTGTTATGGCAGCAGGCTTCTGTCAAGAATTTACCCTTTTAAATTTCAACAATTATTTTTCTATGTAGTAGTCATTTATTAATTTGCTGCCACCAATTTAATATTTCTAAAAGAAATCTCAAAATTATATATCTTAATAATTTCAAATCAGTTACTACTAAACCTATTAGAGTAAAAGCATGTATCATCTATTGCAGTTATTAATTATAGCAGACATAGAAACATTTGGCTGTAGTCCTGTTCCCTTTGGTCCTCCTTTCTGGTCTAACTTGCCCTTAATGTTTTCTGTGTTTTTCTTTTCTGCCTTGCGTCTCCTCCACTTGCATCTATTTATCCTTCTTTTGCATCATCCTCTCGCCTCTTCAGTATTCACTACTATGCTTCTTTCCTTTTTCTCCTCATCACTATATTGTTATTTCTTGCTTCGTGTACATTTTCTATTCCTCATACTTTTCTTCCACTTCTATGTCACTTTTATTCAATACTGTCCACTCTTCTTTCTCCATTCTTGATTTTATTCCCTCATAAAATGGAAAGACCTTAGGCAAAGACAATGACTTTTAAAATTTGCATTTCCCATACTTTGCAAAATGTTTGGGGCATACATACTGATAAATATTGACTAACATTTTCTAATAATGTATTGCTTAATTTGGGAGTAGGAAGTTTTAATATCTAATTCATGTCAGCACTGTGCAAGTTACTAAAGATAATACAATGAGTTAGACCTGTTTCTTTTTATAAGAAATTTATTATCATAAAACTGTAACATCATTTTGCTAACCACAAATATATTCACTGTATATCATATCTCCATAGTTTGAATACATTACTGCTGCAAGATTTATTCACAACAAATTTATGTCTCCCTAGTTCAATTCAACTGTTCTCTGAAATTTAATTCAGAAAAAAATTGGTTAGAATCTTGGCCTCTGATACATTCTTCTATCAAAAATATCAACCTCAATACTAGTAACTGCTACTTGTATATCTGCATTTTGACTTTGTACTTGCTGAGTGTCATTACTATCAATCACAGAGCTGTGTTCTGTATATAGCAGTCTTACTAAAGGTTACTTTGTTTTGGGGTTTATGTGCCAAATAGGATTCATCTCCTACAAGCGTTCTCAAACAAGAGCATATCGAGATAAAGAACAAAAATTTTAGACCAAGAGCAAAGCTGAAGTAAAAGCTTGATTGAAAAACATGCCTCAGGGTAATTTACACCTGTAATCCCACCATTTTGGAAGGTGGAGTGGGCAGATTGCTTGAACCTGGGAGTTCGAAAATAGCCTGGGCAAATGGTGCAACCCAATCTCTACAAAAAATACAAAAAATAATCAGGCATGGTGACACATGCTTGTGGTCCCAGCTACTTGGGAGGCTGAGGTGAGAGGATCACTTGAGCCCAGAAGATTGAGACTTCAGTGAGCCGTAATCCACCACTGCACTCCAGCCTGGGCAATGGAGTAAGACCCTATCTCAAAAACGAAAAAGTAAAATATGCCTTGGCAACAAAGTTAACACTAATATCCTACCTCCTAGTGCAAAATGTAGACCTTTGAACTCGCACACCCAGTTTTATCTGAAAAAAAGAAGACAGCCATTTCTAGATCTTCATAGAAGTCCTCAACCCTCATCCAGTTACTCAATTACAAAAAACAAAAACAAAAAACAAAAAAACCCACAAATAAAATAACACAGTGAAATTCAAGATGTGAGCAAGCACATGGTCACAATTCCTCTGCATGACAAATACTGGAATAGCATAATAGATAAAATCAGTCATGTCTAGGTTAGCTTTTTATAGATTTCAAGAATGGCATCTGGGAAAGGAATTAATCCAAACATAACATATCCCAGAGAGGATATTTTAAAATCTGCATTCCAGCATCTGTAACTGCCTGCTAAAACCAGAAGCTATAACAAAGCCTGTACTAATTAAGGAGAATTTGGCAGAAAAAAATATGTACTCTTTTTGAACCTGACCTAATCATTGAGATATGACATGCATGGGGACTTATGGGAAATTTGAGTTAATCAGTAAGCTCATGGTATTTACTTGGTGGTATCAAGCAGGTTATATTCCAGCAAGACATCGGTGATTCAATATCAAGGGCAGGAAATTGCTGGAGTTATATAGAAAAAAATAATGGAGACTTAGTGAGGCTGATGACTCTTTGAATTGTAGAAACACAGAATTATGAGGATGTACTCTCTGATAACAGTGAGAAACTATCGAATGTTTCTGTGCCAAGATCCATTTAAGGTTCTAGTTAGAAGGCAAAGTCATGCAAGGGACACATTATCCAAATAGAAACGTAGAGAACCAGAGCAAAGAAGAAACCTAGTTTTATAAAAAAATTGAAACTTGAGGTCAGAATGTAGGTATCAGGATAAAAAAATGAAATGGGATGCACAATCACAACTGTGATAATAATTTTAATAATCTTTAAAATACTGGGTTAGGATTATGAAAACACACCATGCTTAATGTTATTATAAACCAAAGAAATCAAATTTAACTACTTATACATAGTAGCTAAATAATGTTCTTGTGCAGAAAAGCAAAAGTGTAATCCTCTGTTCTTTCCACAAGCCTACTCTATAACCTCTCTAGGGATCTACTGTCCATCAGCTTCCTTCCCTGTATGTTCCCTAGAGTGTAGGAGTATGTTTGATGTGGTTACCCAGGGGATTTTATTATTCATGTGGCCACATGAATCACCACACTTGCTTTAAACCCACTGCTACAATTTAAATGATCATGGTGGGAATGACACCTTCAGCTATCGTTTTTCTGTCGCAACCGTCTGCCTTAACTTCCCTATTTTGTATCTTCCAGTCTTCTGGTCATCCACCCAAATCTACCCAAATTCTACTATGTCATCTATTGCCTCCTTGACTGCTTTCTACGCTCCACATCCAGCTATTGTCTCTCACCATATTTTCTGGGTGTCATATTTCAGTGCTCATCTAGCTATTCAAATATTTTTTATTGCTGGTTCCACTTCCACGTGGACCTTATTTTGGATTTTATTATGACCTCACAAAAAGGAGTCACTAATGAAAACTAATGAAAACACAATATATTTTCAATTTAATAAAAGACTAATTTCTCAGAAAAAGCATGTTTTCCTGGTTATTATTTTTGAATATTGGATTATGATATATATATATTTATATGTGTTATGTATTACAGTTGACCCTTGAACAATGTGGGGATTAGAGGTGCTGACTTCCCACAAAGGCAAAAATCTGTGTATAATTCTTGACTCCCGAAAAACTTAACTAATAGCCTACTGTTTACCAGAAGCATTACCAGTAACATAAACCTTTGATTAACATGTCTTTTAAATGTTATATGCATTATGTACTGTATTCTAACAGTAAATTAAGCTCAAGAATATAAAATTATTAAGAAAATTATAAGGAAGATAAAATATATTTACTATTTATTAAATGGAAGTCAGTCATCATAATTTATTAATTCTTATCTTCTCATTGAGTAGGCTGAGGTGGAGGAAGGAGAGTGGCTGGCCTTGCTATCTCATGGGTAGCAGAGGCAGATTTGTGGAGGTTATAAAAGGGAGGTCAGGAGAAGCAGGCATAGTTGGCCCAACTTTATGAAAACACATAATAATTTCTGCCTTTTTTGCTTTTTAATTTCTCTAAAAATGTTCCTATATAGTAAAAATCTTTCTTCCACCATGTTTCAGTGCCATATCAAAGAAGGTTCCTTGTAGTAAGAGAAGTCAAAAGCAATCTTGAATAGTTGGAAACCTTTTGACCAATTGTCAAAAGTCAACTTGTTTTCTGGCATTGCTTATTTTACATCTTCCCCATCATCAGCATCTGGCACTAGTTTGGAAACACTCATCTCTATCAAGTAATCTTCTGTTAATTCCTCTTGTGTGGTGTCTGTTAACTCTTGAATTTCTCCAAGACTCATATCTTGAAACCCTTCATACTTCACCTTTTTTGCTATATCCACAATCTCTTTTATTATGTCCTAGATTGGCTCTAGGAAATCCTGTGAAGTCAAGCACAGTTTTCTGGATGCAGTTTTCTCCAGCAGCAATTTATTATTTCAAGCTTGATGGTTTTCATTGCTGCTCTGTGACAATGCTGGCAATTTAACAGTGTAATTCTTCCAGATGTTGTATCAGGGTTCTCTTCCATGGAGCTGAACATTATTTCCATAGAGGACCATGCATAATGAGCCTTACAGGTCCTTATGACCCTCTGATAGCGCACTTTCATCTGCATTAAAAACCTGTTCAGGCAGATACCTTTTCTTTTCAATTATTTTTTATGGCATCTGGGTACTCATCTGCTGCCTTTTGGTTGATACAAGCTGCTTCTCCTGTTACCTAGACATTTTTAGGCCAAGCTTTTTTTTCTAAAATTATCAAACCATCCTTTGCTGGCAATAAATTATCCAGCTTTGATACTTCATCTTCCTTTTGATTTAAGTTCCAAATAATGGTTTAGTTTTTTCTTGAATTATATTAGAATCTATTGGTATGTTTTCCTTATAACAATCCTATGCTAACATAAGAGCTGCATTTTTCTATACTAGCATAAGGGTATGAGATAAAAAATTTATCTCATGAAAAGTACAAAATTTCTGTACCTGCTACTGCAGCAATTTTTTTTCTTACATTGACAATGGTGCTTACACTAGTTTCATTTATTTGAAATGATGGGCAACTGCAGCTGCAGACCTCAATCTTTGGTATGTACCAAGCAATTCGACTTCTTGTAATGCCATGGCTTTTCCATGCTTCTCTGGAGCACTTCCAGCATCAACGGCGGCACTGCATATGGGTCCTCTGTGTTATTCAAGGTCTATGATATTGCACTAAACACAGTGAAAAATAACATGAGAACTGTGAGAGAACACTTTTTACTTGAATACACAATTTACTGAAGAGATGAACTGTTCACTCGAAGATGAACAGAGCCACACCATGTTTTTAGTGGATGCTTGCAAAACAAACTCACCAAAATAGCAACAGGAGGTGGCTACAAAATCATTACAGTAGCACAAAATGTACTACAATTTTATGAATTATGTTTTAATATTGGATCTTTATGTTTGTTTTCATTTCTCTTCATTGTGAATGGTGCCATGTATGGTCTGTAAGTTTTGTATACATTTGACTTTTTATAATAAATTTGTGTGTATTTCATGAGAGTAAATAATAAAATTGACTAGTATCTACATATATTTTATGCATTCATGACCTACCTAACTTTTCCTAAGTTGTATTGATAAATTATATTTTGTGCAGTTTGTCTGCAATTTTTTCAAAGTGTTGCAAATTTTCAAAACATTGTCCAATATATTTATTGAAAAAATATGTATGTGTAAGTGAAACTGCAGCTCAAACCCATGTTGTTCAAGGGTCAACTGTATTTATATATATTATGTATTTCCAATATATGTGTTTACATACATAAAACAATCAGAAATATAAATATGATATAGCATGCTTAATTTTTACTGACATTGAAAATCCTATTTCTAATCTTTCCAGCTACTTGTAAGATAAATAAATTTAAGACTAAGTTAAATATTCTAAACCTCATATGGCAAAGCAAGACTTTCATTCCACCTCGTCTGTTTTTCTGTTTCTGCTTGACTTTGAGGGAGTAAAGACAAAGACTTCATGAGCATGATTCATCAAGTTTTGCTATCAATGTGCTCAACATTTTAAATATTATATATGTTTTTATGTATAGCAACACATTATATTGTATACATGATAAACATTTATTTATTTTTAAAAGCTCTACCTTAAAGAACCTCAATGTTGAAATAGCACAGAATGGGACTTAGTAGAAAATTGCTGTCAGTGCTCCAAGATGAAACCAAAATGGTGAAGTCCTCCAAAATAAAGCAGAATAATAACTGCTCTCAGTCTTCCAACTTGAAGTCAAAATGGTGATGATGATTACAAGGACCTCAAAGTATTGAAGTTAGGAGTCTGGGTCAGGACAGAGAAGATAAAAGACTAAAGCAAAGAAGACAGAAGAAGATAATGGAAGAAGGGGCTCTGGCCTGGCATCACCATCAAAGCTGGACAAATAGCATTTCATGGGAAAAGACGAGTAATTTTTTCACCCTTTTCTAGAGTCTGGGAACATTGTGACCTTTTAGTAGTAAGAATGTATTTTTTCCAATAATGGGTTTATCTCTACACTCTTTCAGACTATGCTGGCTTAACTACAGACTCAGGGATTTTTGCATCATTGAAAACAAAGTTCAAATTAAATTTAGTGTAACAGCTATGTGCATAATGGATGTAATAATGATCCAATAATCTTATAAGAATATTCTCAGCATATTCAGGCTGAAAATGCAAGCAAAGCTGTGACCCTTACTTTTTTACATTGAGTAAACAACATTGCCTCCAGTGCCTGGGAAGGTTACAACTATAGATCAAAGCACAAAGAACACTGTTATGTGAGGCACTTGTGAATTTCTACTATTAATACAAATTCAAAGAAAAATAAATAAAGACAGTATCTAAAATCATCTTCCCCGTGCCAGTCTTAGAATTTTCAATACAAATATGCATGCTTTTATAGAATGATGTGTACTTGAAAAGTCCTGTAAATTTTTACATTCAAAGGAATTGTACCATGTATTATATTTAAGAGAGAGATTATTGAAATTCCAAAGTGAATTACTGTGCAAAATGAAGGATTTTATTTTAAAGTAAATATTCACTTGAGCTTAGTTAACATTTTTAAAGTTAATTTTTATATACAGAACATGCTTCAAAAAGGGAAAGAGATTCCAAGTTTTAGGAAAGATGTAATAGAAATACTTCTCAGTATTCTTCATGCTATGTAAAGCTAAAATTGTAAAACAACATAAAAACGTGGAGAGAAGAAGGCAGACAAGCTAAAGGCCTTGCACCAGAAGAATTACATGAAGGTGAATTCCACTGGGGTTTCTTTTCACTTCATTTTAACTGGACGGGATACTGGAGAAACTTACAACCTAGAAACAGCAAAGGGTCACACCAAGAAAAAAGAAAAGCTTGTCCTCTCTAGACAAAGAGCCAGGAAAGGAAGATCCTAGCAAGAGGTAAAATTTTTCAATAATGATACTTCTCTACTCCTACCCTAGCCATGAGAAAAACCTAAACCTGTGTCTCCATCTATGCACACATCAGCAAAGCCTGAGTGGAAAGCGAGTACTTCCATCTTTGCATGACTATAAGAGGTGCCTGTCCCACTCCTTCCTCGGGTAGTGTGAGAAGGGGGTTATTGGAAAACCAGAAATTTCACCAACACCAAAAAATAACATCTCCTACCCCACTCCCCAACCTTGTAGTGTCTTCAGAGGCACTAGGTACCTGGACTTCTACCACCACCGGGAGGTAATGAGAAACTTCTGCTGCCCTCTGTGGTGGTGGTGTAGGAAGGTTAGCGGAAAGGTGGGACTTTCATCCTCTTCAGTGAATGAAGGGGACATGGGGCCTCTGTGTTCTTTTTCTGCAACTTCTTATGCATGTATAATTACTTAAAAATGAAAAGCTTCAATACTAAAAGAAACACAAGGAAGAAGAAAACACATTTAATGGTCGCTGAAATTTGATTTCCAATCATCTATTTCCCTCACAAATGCATGGACCAGTAGAATATAATACAGACCACAGAAATAAACCCAAACTTATATGGTCAAGTAACTTTTGACAAGGGCAATAAGAGGTTACAACAGGTAAAAAATAGTCTCTTCAATACACGGTTCTGGGAAAACTGGATTTCCACATGGAAACAAGTAAAATTGGACCCATTTATTATACAAAACACAAAAAAAAGCTAAAATGGACAAAAGATCTAAATGTAACAACAGAAATCATAAAACATTTAGATGAGAACACAGAGAAAAAGTTCCTTGTCAGCAGCCTTGGCAATGATTTTTTTTGTTTGTTTTTTCGGTTATCATATCAAAAGCTCAGACTACATAAGCGTATTAGTCCGTTCTCACACTGCTGTGAAGGAATACCCGAGACTGGGTAATTTACAACGGAAAGAGTTTTAATTGACTCAAAGTTCTACCGGGCTGGGGAGACCTCGGGAAATTTACAATCATGGTGGAAGGGGAAGCAGACACATCCTCCTTCACGTTGCAGCAGGAGAAAGAAGTGCTGAGCAGAGGGGAGAAGCCCCTCATGAAACTGTCAGATCTCATGAGAACTCATTCACTATCAGAAAAACAGCATGGGGATAACCACCCCATGATTCAATTACCTCCCACCGGGTCCCTCTCATGACATGTGGGGATTATGGGAACTACAATTCAAGATGGGATTTGGGTGGGGACACACCCAAACCATACCAATAAACAATGCTATAAAAATAAAACTTCAAACTAAAGAAGTTTCTTCAAAGCAAAGGAAACAACAAATTAAAATGGAAGCTAGGGATTTGGAAAATATTTGTAAACCACATATCTGAAAAAGGGTTAATACCTAAAATTTATAAAGAATTCATACAGCTCAGAAAGACAAATACCCAATTAACAAATGGGCAAGGAGCCTAAAGAGACGTTTCTCCAGAGAAGATATAAAAATGGCCAACAAGTATATAATAAGCTGATTGATATCATTCATCATCAGGGAGATGCATTCAAAACAACTATGTGATATCACCTCATCCTCTTTAGGATCAAAATATCAAGAGATAACAAACATTGGCACAGGTATGGGGAAAAGGGACCATTTGTATACCAAATGCAAATTATTATAGACATGATGGAAAACAGAATGGAAGTTTTTAATTTAGTTTTAAAATAGGACTATCATATCATACCACCCCACTACTGGGTATATACCCAAAGAAAATGGTATCAGTATGCCAAAAGATATTTACACTCCCATGTTAATTGCAACATTATTTACACTAGCTATGATATAGAATCAACATAATTGTTCGTTAATATATGAATAAATAAAATGTGGTATATTTAATCAATGGAATATGATTCAACCTTTTTTTAAAAAAGGAAACCTCATCATTTGTGACACATAGTGAACCTGAAAGACATTATGTTAAGTTAAATAAACCAGGCACAGAAAGACAAAGACCACATGATCTCATTTATATTTGGAATCTAAAAAAGTTGAACTCATAGAATTACATAATAGAATGATGGTGCCCAGGGGCTGCAGATGGGGGCGCGGATGAGTGTTGGTGTGATGTTAATCAAAGGATACAAAATTTCGGTTAGCTAGAAGGAATAAGTTCAAGAGATGTTTTGTACAACATAGATCTATAGTTAATAACAACGCCTTGAATTCTTGAAAATTGCTAAGAAAAGAGATGTTAAGTGTTCTCGCCACCAAAAGTATATGAGGTAATGTATATGTTACTTGGCCATATGTAGCAATTTTATAATGTAAACATACTACAAAACATATTGTACACGATATATATAATTTTGTCAATTAAAAAATAGGTGTTTATAAGTAACTAAGAAAAAGACTAAATCACATAAAAATATATTAAACATGGCAATGTTTGGAATCATCATAGCTACCTCACTATATGTATTAATCTCCTTTTTAAGAGACCACATTAAATTTATTCCAAAAGAACACTGGCAATTTAAACCAAGCACGTTTATAAAACTAGGACGATTAGTAGCAGGGAGATAACAATACATTTCTGGAAGATAGAAGGCAGATGGAAAGGTGGTAACTGATAATTCAGAGAAAAGCACCACAGCCTAAGTTTCTTATGGTATCTCAACATGTGAGGTAAAAGCCTTTCTGTGCTTTAGACACCCAAAATTTCCAGGTCTCAAAATTCTGAGATAAATATTTGAGAAAAGGTAAATTTTAGGAACTTAAAACCAACCTTGAAAATGTAACAACAATTTAGAATGGTGCTAAAGACATACAACGCAATAAGAAGGTTTCAAGCAAGTAAGGATGGGACAAACATAAAATGGCAAATCTGGGGGGCAAAATTTCCTTCAAAATAGCATTTTATTTCTTTTTCCACAGATAGGTTTTGAGAAAAAGCTGATAAAAACTTGCAGTCAGAGTTGAGACTGGAGAAATATATAATAAATAAATTTATAATATAAATAAATATATAATGTGAATTTAAGTTACTTGATAAAAATCAGGATTTTTCTTTTCAGTTTTTACTTCATATTTGTATTTATTTCATATTTGTTGATGCTCTGTTGTTAGGAACATATACATTTAAGATTGTTATGTTTTCTTAATGAATTTACATCATTTACAGTTTGGAATATTTCTCCTTATTTCTAGAAATAGTATTTTATCTGAAGTCTATTGCAGACTTTGTTTTTCCATGGTATATCATTTTCCAACCTTCTAATTAACATATCCATAACAGCCTTTCTTTACTTGGTACAAATGCAGCCCCCTTCTACAACATGACCTTCCTCATAACTATTCCTTATGCCCTGTGAACTATTACAAGGTTTCTCCATCCTAGCTGGTGGAAACACAAAATGTTTCCTAGCCCTCTGGAAGTTCCAGTTGGTTTGCTGTGTGCTTCAAGGTGTGTCTTTCCATTATCCTGGGGAGATTCCTCACACATGTGTATATCACTCCTTGGTCTGATTCAGGGGAATGCCTCAGCACATCCCTTGAGCTGTCACTCTCTCTGTATCAGCTTCTTCCTCTTAGTACCCTACCCAGAAGTCTAGCCATCTATGCCTTCCTGAACTTAATGCCCTCATCTCCACATTTAAGCAGGGGAACACTGCTCCTCCTAGGTTCTCCCTACTTGTTCTGAGGCCTGACAATGATTTTGAACTTACTCTGTTTTCCTTCCCTCAGGTATCACAGTCCTGTGTTACCTAATGTTCCTTGTCTTAAATTGTTTTACATTTTTGGGGGGAAGGTTCTAGTTGTAGTTAGCAGGAGGGCAAATCTCATAAAAGTCAATCTTTCATAGAAGAAGGAGCTACCCAGTTATTTCTTAAACCATGAACAAATAGCCACAGATCAACAGTTATATGAAGAAAACCAGCAACTAGGAAAAAGAGAGGGAGGTGAATATATTTAGAAAGTTAAGGATAAAACAGAAGTAAATCAGGACACGATGGATAATATTTAAGAAATCACTAATTTATTTTCTCAGTGATATTGGAGAAGGTACTCTATATAAAAAGATAGAAATGCCATAAAAAAATAGAAACTATACATCTCTGAGAAATTAAAACTATGATTTTTTAAATGTGAAATGAGAAAATTTTTGTGACTTTTTAAAATGTGAAATGAGAGTAGTACTAAAGGAAATTCTCTAAAAATATAAAAATATGAACAGGTATGTAAAATACAGAAAAAATAAGAAACACAAAGGTCTATAGTGAAACAGCTACATGTTGTGCTGCAACAAGAAAGATCGTAACTAGAAAACATAAGACAAAGACGCAACAGAATGTTGTGGTAGAGTCATGAACAAAATACAAAGTAAATTAAAACATTATTAACAATTGAAGTGAAAATAAAAACAACCCCAATTGTACATGACACTATGAATAACTCAAAAATGATGATTTGGCATTTCAAAAGCAAATGTGAACCTAAAATGCTAATTGGCTTCCTATTTATGTATTTACAAAATCAAGATCACTAAAAATATTTTGCATCAATTTACAGAAAAAATGCTTACAATAAATTAATACACATTCATATGTTTATAATAGATATGGTACAGCTCAGAATAGTTAAGAAGAAAATGAAGGCAAATGTTAGAACAATGTATAGTCCTCCCTTGGTATCCATAGGGAATTGGTTTCAGGACTCCTTTGGATACTAAGATCCATGGATGCTCAAGTTTCTTACATAAAATGACATAGTATTTGCATATAACCTATGTACATTCTCCCATATGCGTTACATCATCTTTAGATTACTTATGATACCTACTTCAACATAAATGCATGTAAATAGCATACTGTATTTTTATCTGTATTGTTATTTTTTGTGTTTTTAAAAAATATTTTTGCTCTATGGTTGGTTGAATTCATGGATGCAGAAGGTCATAGATACAAAGGGTCAAATATATACACAAATTTTTATTTTGTGTAGTGAGTGGTCGAGAAATTGAGAGTCATACGGGAAACACTGAAATTAGTTTGAAAATAGTTGTATTTTCTTTCTTTTTTTGCAGTTAAATTTCATGTTTTAAATTTTTATATGTTGGTCAACATAGCTTTGTTGGATTGATTTTGATTTTTAAAAAATTTTGAAATATTCTCTGTCTCAATTAGTGATTGTAACAGCTTCATTGAGGCATAGTAGATATACCAAAAAGCTGCACATATTTAATGTGTACAATGTGATGAGTTTGGACACTTGCATACACCCATGAAATCACCACCACAGTCAGGGATATAAACATATCCATCACCTCCAAAAGCTTCCTCAGGTTCCTTTGTTTTCTTGATTGCTGTTGTTGTTTTGGATTTGGTGTGTACGTGTGTTTGTGTGTGTGTATGTGTGTTAAGAACACAATATGAGATCTACCCTCTCAAAAATTCTTTAAGCGCACAATACAGCGTTGTTAACTTTGGATACTATGTTGTATGGAAGATGGCTAGTACTTATTCATCTTGCGTAACTGAAACTTCATACCCATTGAACAACAGCTCTGCATTTCTTTCTCTCAGCTCCTGGAAACCACCAATATACTCTCTGCTTCTATGAGTTTGATTACATTAGGTCTCATAAGTGAAATTATAAGCTTTTTGAGAATTAGAAATATTAAGATTGATAAAAATATTATTTTCCAAATTCTTCCAGCTTACTCTCTCACATGCAGGCATTTTTCCTTACATGCAGTTGCTATGTTCTATAAATTCACAGATAACACTGAATTACCAAATGCTGAAGGCTTACTCCTGGAAGAAACATAGGCTTAGATTCCTGTGAGTCTCTGGTCACAACATTTTTAGCAACCAATCAACACATATCCTAGTTTTATGTGTATTTCTATTTAAAGACATGTTATTTAATCTATGTTAAAATACAGATTTATTTACATGAACTCAGCCAACAGCACTATATAAGTTATGTCTGAACAAAGCTTGGCTAACTCATAGATTTTCTTCCTAAGACATATCAGCTGTTTTTCCCTTAGAAAAACCAAACAGCACTTCAGCATTATCTTTGGGAGATATTTAAATAGTGAAATCACCAACAAAAAGGACAAAGTTGTGAAAAATATGGCACCAATTAGACCATGAAAGGGCCATTTCTTTACAGTATAGAGTTGAAACAATCAGCTTTGGCTCATTTAATTTTAGCTGGGAACCTGTGCACAATGTGAATCAAGGTTTTTGCCACACACCACTTGTCCACAAATGACCACAAAAGTGCTGCTAGTATTAATTTTGAGGTTACAAATAAATTTTATGAAGTAGACAAATTTCCATGGGATCCATGATTAATGAGGATCAAATGATGTTAAAAATTAAGAAAAAATAAAACTAGGTCTTAAACTTACAGAGTATGAATGTAAAAGTGAACAAAAATGGTTTGTATAGAGGACTGAATTCTCAAACTGGGAATAAATTGCAAAAAATTAAGAAGAAAACATTTGATTAATATTTTTTCTTTTTTTTGAGACAGGGTCTTGCTCTGTTGACCAGGCTGGAGTGCCATGGTGTGACCTTGGCTCACTGCAGCCTCTGCCTCATGGGTTCAAGAAATTCTCATGCCTCAGCTTCCCAAGCAGCTGAGACAGGCTAATTTTTGTATTTTTAGTAGAGACGGGGTTTTGCCATTTTGTCCAGGCTAGTCTCAAACTCCTGGCCTCAAGTGATCCACCCACCTCGGCTTCCAAAAGTGGTGGGATTACAGGTCTGAGCCACCATGCCCGACCCTGATTTATAATTTTGATTAGGGTAAATGAGATACTTTTAATTCTGTTTGAAGGGATTACTCATAAACTGCAGATAGCATCCTCTTAAATATGAGGTTTTCCCTAACAGAAGAGTGCATGCTTACACTTTCTTTTCACAATGAGGACATTTATCTCTCCATATAAAACTAAAAGTATTTCATTTAGAAAGATATCCAAAGGTGTAACTTACTTCATTAAGAGTATGATACCACATAACTGAGCGAGGAATGAGGACAGTGATGGGCAAGATGAACCAATAACTATTGGTCCAGTATATGGAAATTGAAGTTAATGGGAAAACATTGGTACAGAAAACTACCAACAAATTGGTACCTGTGTTATTTTACATTCAAAAAGTACTTAACAATTCTATGAAACAGTTGCTGCTCGATTAGAACTCAATTATATGTTAAATGAACTAAATGCCATTTCATTTGCACAGAGGAATCTTTAATAATGATTAATGGAAATTTAATCAAATATGAGTTGAGACTCCAATGTGTTTCACAATAGAATATGAATGAGTTATATTGTTACTAACTACATCCATTATCTATATCATGATGCTGATGAGGTCAAGTTTGAGGGTCTGATCCTTATACAGCACATCACACAAAAAGACTATTATGTAGCATAACAGATGGCACCTTACAATCAGCTCTTCACCTTATAAATGTACCCATTCGCCACAATAGAACAAAATGATTATGAATAAGGAAAATCACTCAGATTAGCTAAAAATATGTTAGATAGTAGTTTTGTTTTGGAATGCAAAAAACAATTGGAAGAATTATTAATACATAAGTTCTTAACACTGATACATTAAATAAATTACATTTACTTTCATAAAAGGAAGGAGATCTTTTGTTTCTCATTCTTCATTACCACAACCACCTATTAACCAAAGTTTGGGTAATTGCATGACATTTGCAAATTAGGGAATAATTAGTCATTTATAATGTATGTATTTCAATCCAGATAAAAATAAAATTTAATAATTTAAAATATGAGTTTTTGTTTTTGTTTTTGTTTTTGTACATAAACACGAGGCACAAATTGAATAGCAAATATATGCTACTTATTTGTAAAACGTACATTATTGTAAGCTTTTGCATGTTTTATTCACATTCTATTAGTTTTTATATTTACTTTATATTAGTACAAATGACTATGTACCATGTTATTTTATGAAACTCATGAAAATCTGAAATGTTTATAAATGGATTCTTGCATTTTTTCCCTTAAATTAGTTGTGTTGTGCTGTCAGAGTCACTAATATATTTCCCTTACATTTTAATTCTAATACTGACTCTCCATTTATCTGTGTAATTATACTGAATTCCTAACATCCTAGCATTATTATGGAAGCCAAAAAGCATAATTTATTTTCTTCATTACCTAGTGTTTCATGAATACCTTTTGCTTTGGTAAAAATATTTGACTCACTACATAAATATTTTCCCTTTATGCTTATAATTTCTGTAGAGTAGAATATAAAATTATGATTAATATATTATTATAAAAACTAAATCAAACTGCCACCTATTTTTATTCATGAGCACATTGTGTATGCTGTGCCAGTGATTATGACAGTATTCAAAGTGATGCTTACACAACATCACAATGCCCTGTTGACATTTCTGCCACTATAAGACCAAAAAAAAATTGTTAAATTTAGTTTAAAATAACTACTAAATTTAATTTGGCATTATACAAATTTCAGCATAGTGACATGCTTCATATAGTTTTTAAGTCAATTTCTCACCTTGTGGACCAATGCAGGTACTGAGTTACTAAGGTCTTATGTAAAGACACCCACTGAGAAAACTACCTGTTGTTCAACTGAACTATCTCAAAGAGATGACAGAAGAGACTAGGTTATTGGAACTCAAACCTCTTTATCAAAGAATGTGAGCAATGCATAGTGGATTTCAAGCCAAAGAGAAATTGTATTATTACTGTAATACCCACGTGAACTATACTTCCATGGGCAGTTCCGGTTTGTAAAACCCTCTCCCTGTGCTAAGTATTCTTCTCAGCTTTGTATCTTCCAACTGAGCCTACTAGTAGACTTTGAAACACGGGTGTTTTAAAAGGTGTCATATCAAATAGTTCTAATCCAGCTGTGTTATAACATGTTACTTTTAAACATTTTAGCTTTGAATGTGTGTTGAGAGGATCTGAAAGATTATGTTAATAGATTTGAAGGTGTTACATTCATTGTAAATTTTCTTGAATATATAATTAGGAAAAGTATGCTATTGGGAATTACAGTTCATGAGGTATCAGAATTGGTTTTCAAATGTACACAATAGGTTTCTTATTTGAAAACCTACCAAGATAAATTTATTAGCTTGGCTTGTACAAAATAACAAAATACATAAGGCACATTAGCTCTTTCCAGCTATAAATTAATTGATTTAAATTCTATAAATCCTTATTTCTTTATTAATAACTCATACCTTTAGAAGTTTTTAGAAAAAGTATTATGTCAGGTCCATACCATATCTTTCTCTCTCCTTATATTTCACGACTTCAAGTACAGAGACTAAATTATTTTCCTTATTACCTCTTCCATCAGCTGATACTATAATCACTGACATAAGAAAGCGCTGTATATGGTTAACTGTCCTGCCCCAGATCCCACACCAAATAAAGACTGTGTGCATGGCATCCCATTTTAACTCAGTCTTACACATTTCCTTTAACACCACATTAAAATCTTTTCACACATTGGAGCATTCTCTGTAGTTTGTTCCTAGTACTTAGATATATCAGTGCTCACTTTATATATCTAAACTTACCTCACAAAAGTTTTTTCTCATTTCTTCTCTTTATTCTCCTTTCTCTTCCATCTTATTTCACTTTTATCCCCCTATTCATTCCATTTATTAGCCAAAGACAGACAAAAACAAGCAAACAAATAGAAAGAAACAAGTTTAAACAAGGGGTCAAAGTGAAGGTAAATGTGAGCATTTGGAAAAAAGAAAAATAAATGGAATCCTGTTTTGAGTTTTAATTAGACAGTTTTCAGTTAATTAAACTTTTAATGGTTTTAAATGCCGATTCGGTGTATTTACCCAATTCAGTAGTTACTTCCATTTATTTTCTCACAAAATGTAATGGGTTTTCCAAATTCACAGGGGTGAGAAGTATGGAGAAACAGTCAGCATCAGAGAAAGCCCTGACAAGTAAGGCCACCATGCTGCAGGCTTTCTATCTGATGTCACAACAAATAAAGCAGATGTGATTATGGAGCAGTCACGTGCCCAGTGGAGCTACCATTCTGTCTCTCAGAAGTTACTGGTAGAGTTCTGTTCATATTGCTTATTTTTAATTCTCATGACATAGAGGACCTGTTTCAGGAACTCAAGTTTTTATTTGATCTTTGCTGATTTCTATTCATCTTGATCCATTGGTACAGTATCTAAAAGAATGCTCACATAATTTGAATTTGAAGATAGACACTTCTAAAATCACCAGCATACATCCAGTTTTTCCAATGTGTCCACATACTTTTCGGCTAATCAAATATTTTTGTTAGGTAATGATGGAGGGCATATCCAGTGAGGAAAATGTTGGAAGCATGTGCTCATCCCTCCATATTTTTTAAAAAAGCCTTTCTTATTTTTTAATGGCTCTTATATTTAGAAAGGCTAGGTTAGGTTTTTCAGTTTATGCTTTACCCAGTTATCCCTTCAAAACCACACAGAATAAATACAGCAGTTTTGCATATGGCATTCCTGTTAATACTCAGATCATCATACATTCATGTTCCAAACACTTCACTTGTCTATGCCACATCTTGTGCCTTTAGATATTTCTATGACATGATTTTCTTCACACTTGATCTTCCTGGTCACAGTTTTTTAGATCTTCATTAGGAAACATTTCTTTTTCATATAAAACCCTGATCTGAATACTATACACTGGATGTATCTACTTCATCAAAGATATAAAGATACTTCATTTAAAAATTTAACCTGAAATAAACACTAATATTGATGACTTTCAGGATTATATTGGGCTGTTCATTTTCCTCATCATCTTTCTTTCAAACAACCACTTCATCTTTTCCCTCCTTTTTATTCCTTTCTCTTCTTCAACTACTCTATTCCTAGGTAGGGCCAAACATGGCAGCATTATGTTGAGGATGGGGAAGATAGTGTTCCAGAAGAGGTGACAGAGGAGTGGGAGGGAGATGGCAAGAGTGCTGTGGGGGCAGATTCTTAGTGGTGTGTTTCGAGTAGTGTGAGAAGGTAATGAGTAGGATGGTGACCCAGGACATCATTTCAGAGCGAAAGCAGGGTGAGGCTTGTTTCTACAAGAGATGGACACACCAACATGAGGTGGATTAGGAAAGTGTCTCTGTGCAGAGAAGGAGGGAACAAAACAGAGGGCATGTTGTCAGAGTCGAGGCTGGGTAGAAAAGTGTTGTAGGTGAGAAACGATATGGCATTCAAGCATGGAAATCAGAGTCCAAGAGGGGCCTAGAAATGTGTGCGCAGCCTGGTGTGGGGTGTTAGAAGTTGAGCAGGATGAGAACATTCTGTTAGAGGACACCTGGGCTGGAAGGTTCAAGTCTAACCAGCTCAAGAAGGGCTTTCTTGTAAATAATTGTCTGCGCATTATGGGAAAATCTGGACAAGGGAGGGAGGATCTCGATGCAGGGGAAGAAGCATCAGTGCATCAAGAAAGGGACAGACGTGATGAAAAGTCTGCATATTAAATATGTGTTTGTTATTTCTCTTATTTCTAATTCTGATCCAACCACACAAGTTTTTACCCCTTCAAATTTGTAAATTCTTTCCTCAATTAAGAGTACATCTGTCTATTCTTAATACCTTTACATATTCGAACATTCTGTGTGTGTATGTGAGTATGTTTGTGTGTATGTGTCTGTGAGAGAGAGAAAAGAAAGAAAGAGAGAGAGTTTAGTATTTTGGGGCTAATATTGAGATTACTGGTAAATTAAATGATTTTTAATTACTGTGTATTGAAGTGCTTTTCTTTCTAACATTTTATGAGAAACTCTTCAAAGTGATACAATACTTACTAAATAATATGTATTTTTAAGTCAAAGTTTCTTAGAAACTGAATAATTGTATAACATAATGATTAAAGTTGCATCTGCAAATGGCTTGGTTAAATTCCTTACTCAATAATATCGTATATAAATTTATAAACCAAAGTAAATTCTTAATTTCAAGTATAATAGCTGGAATAATAATAAAAGAAGATAGAGAAAACTTTTAGTATTGTGCTTTTGTGCATTTTAGTTTTTATTCAGTTTATGAAATATATATAATTTGCATATTTATTCAAATGCATTACATATAGTCTCATTTTTAAGACAGTAAGGCTACATTTTGAAAAAGACCTTATAAAATAATTTAATATGAAATAATTATTTTTTGCAGTTAATATTTTCAACTGCACACCCATATATTTTGGTGTCATAGGCAGAATAATGGCCCCTCAAAGATTTCCATATTCTAATGTTTGAAACCTACTAATGTTTTGTTAAATGGCAAAGAGGAAATAAGGATATATAGATGAAATTAAAGTTGCTAATCAGCTGACCTTAGCATGATTATATTCAGTCCAATGTAATCACAAGAGCACATAAAGGTGGAAGAGAGGACCAGAGATATGGCAGTATGAGAAGGACTTGGCTCAAAGTGACAGACTTTTGAAATGGAGGAAGGGGCCAAGAGCCAAGGAAAATATGTGGACTCTAGAAGCTGGAAGAGGCAGGGACCAAATTCTCCTTTCCAAGAATCTTCAGAATGAAATGCACCCTACTGACACCTTAAATCTATGTTGGGCTTTTGATCCACAGAACTCTAAGGTAATAAATTTGTGTTGTGCTAAGACACGATATTCGTGGCCATTCTTTACGGCTGCATTAAAAAATGAACACACTCGATTTTAAGAATTTTATAACAATATCATATATATTACACTGAAGTTTTATATTATATTATTTGTATAGTTTATGTTGGCATAATATAATTTTAATGTAGAAGATGTATGCTATATGGATAAAATATTATCAACTACATTATGATGGTAATAACAAGTAATTTATTTTTTCCCCAAAATTGTAGCAGCTTATGATTAAGAGGTAGATGAATGTTTACATGTTTCCCTAAACTTTCTAGAATATGCTAAAATAACTATTTTTCTCATTCGAGAAAACATTTTCTTATAAATGAATACACTGCTAATCTCTGCAATGTGTAATATGTAATGCTGGTGTGGTAAATTAAGAACTATAACCAGTGAATCAGAAATCATATGTTTTGAGGATTGTAGACATTAACAAACAACAACAGAATTCATCAAATACTATATATCATCTTGAATGCTTTTCTTCATGCAAATAACTGTTAGGACTTTTAAATCAACATTTTATTAACGTAATCTCAATCATTGTGCTTTAAGCATGGTGTTTGAAAAGTACATATTTATATGAAACTACTTTGGGACTGACTGATTTATTCTTTCCGAAGCCATTTGGTTAGAAGCCCTCCCTTCCTTTCTATCTCCCCTCCTTCCTTTTTCCAATTTTATTTTTCTGTTATTTTTGTATACACAAGTACTTAAATTAAGTGCTAATGATTGATAAACAAAAGTGCATATAGTTAGTGAAGAGCCTTATGATCCAATATAAAAACATGTTATATAAGATATTCAGAATTGTTGAAAATACTGGAAATGAGAAATTATTATACCAATATTAATAAACATAAAAAATAACACAAGCTTATGGCATCAAATCCATACTGCAAGCAAGTATAAGACAAACAGTAAAAAGTCACCCCTTCTTCCACTTTTAATATCCATTCTCCAAGAAAAAAAATGGTTTTAACTACGTGGAATATTAGGTGTTATCACAGAATCCCATTTCTAAGTACATAGCCACTGGACCTTTATTTCTTGAATTATCCACATGAAACAACTCCCACTGACTTCCCATAGTCACTGTGAGAGATAAAGAACACAACACGTTTTCCCTCTCACACTGCTTTGAGTATAATAAGGAATAGCATTATTTTGGTCTTAAAGACCCTGGTATCCTAGATTTGCGGTTTGTTGTAATGGCAGTTAAGTTTACTGTGTCCTTAGCATAAGGTAGCTGCATGTCTAAACTAAGAATAATTAATTCTTTTGATCCAGGAGCATGGTATGCCTTTCTACTTGTTTGTGTCCTCTTCAATTTAATATCATTAAAATGGACATACTGCAAAAAGCAATCTAAAGATTCAATGCAATCCCTATCAAAACACCAATTTTTTTTTTTACAGAAATAGAAAAAAAATTCTAAAATTTGCATGTAACCAAGAAAGAGCCTGGCTAACCAAAGGAATACTGAGCAAAAACAGCAAAGCTGGAGGCATTGCACTGCCTGACTTCAAAATATATTACAAAGCCACAGGGAATAAAAAAACATGGTATTGGTATAAAAACAGACACATACACCAATGGAACACAATAGAGAATCTAGAAATAAATCCATGTATTTACAGCCAACTGACCTTTGGCAAAGCTGTCAAGAATAAACACTGGGGAAAGGACACCTTCTTCAATAAATGGTGCTGGGAAAACTGGATAACCAGAAGAAGAATGAAACTGGACCTCTATCTCTCACCATATAGAAAAATCAGTTCAAGATGAATATAGGCCCAAAACTACTAAAAATATTAGAAGAAAACGTAAGGAAAATTCTTCATGACATTAGTCTAGGCAAAAGTTTTATGACTAAGGCCTCAAAATCACAGGCTACAAAAATAGGCAAACAGTACTATATTAAAATCAAATGCTTCTACAGAGCAAATGAAATAACAGAGTGACGAGGCACCCTTTTGAATGGGAGAGAACATTTGTAAACTACTCATTTGGCAGGGGATTAATATCCAGAAAATACAAGGAACTCAAAAACAAATCAGTGGTAAAAAACAAAAACAAAAACAAACCAATAATCCCATTAATAAATGGGCAAAGGGCGGCCGGGCGCCGTGGCTCACGCCTGTAATCCCAGCACTTTGGGAGGCCGAGGCGGGCGGATCCCGAGGTCAGGAGATGTAGGCCATCCTGGCTAACACAGTGAAAGCCCTCTCTACTAAAAATACGAAAAATTAGCCGGGCGTGGTGGCGGGCGCCTGTAGTCCCAGCTACTCAGGAGGCTGAGGCAGGAGAATGGCGTGAACCCGGGAGGCGGAGCTTGCAGTGAGCGGAGACCGCACCACTGCACTGCAGCCTGGGCGACAGACCGAGACTCCGTCTCAAAAAAAAAAAAAAAAAAGGGGCACAGGGCATGAATAGACATTTTTCAAAAGAAGGCATAATAGCCAAGTATATGAAAAAGTGTTCAACATCACTAATCACAAAAGAAATGTAGCTCAAAACCACAGTAAGATATCATCTTACGCCAGTTAAAATGGCTTGTTTAAAAAAAGACAAAACAACAAATGTTGACAAGGATGTTGAAAAAAGAGAAATGTTATACACTGTTGGTGAGAATGCAAATTAATACAGTCAGTATGGAAAACAGTATGGAGATTTTTTAAAAAACCTAAAATAAAACTACCAAACAGTCCAGCAGTCCTACTTCTGTGTATTTATGCAAAGGAAAAGAAGTCACTGTATCCAAGAGATATCTGCACCCCCATGTTTGTTGCACTGTTGTTCACAATAGCAAAGATATGAAATCAACCTAAGTGTCCATTAATGAATGAAGAAAATATGGCATATATACACAATGAAATATGATTTGCCTATAAAAAAGAATGAAATCATGTCATTTGCAGCAACATGGATGAAACTGGAGGTTATCATTTAAGTAAAAGAAGCCAGATACAGGAAGACAAATACCACATTTTCTTACTCATATGTGAAGCCTAAAAAAACTTATCACATGGAAGTAGACAGTGTAATGACAGACACCAGAGACTGGCAAGAGTGTCTGTGGGTGAGGGTGGGAGGAATTAAAAGAGGTTGGTTAATGGGTACAACCATACAGATAGATAGAAGGAATAAGTTCTAATGTTTGATGACAGAGCAGGGTAACTATAGTTAACAACATATTGTATTTTTTTATAAATATATATTTTTTATTATACTTTAAGTTCTAGGGTACATGTGCACAACATGCAGGTTTGTTACATATGTATACATGTGCCATGTTGGTGTGCTGCACCCATTAACTCGTCATTTACGTTAGGTATATCTCCTAATGCTATCCCTCCCCCCTCCCCCCACCCCACAACAGGCCCTGGTGTGTGATGTTCCCCTTCCTGTGTCCAAGTGTTCTCATTGTTCAATTCCCACCTGTGAGTGAGAACATGCGGTGTTTGGCTTTTTGTCCTTGCGATAGTTTGCTGAGAATGGTTTCCAGCTTCATCTATGTCCCTACAAAGGGCATGATCTCATCATTTTTTATGGCTGCATAGTATTCCATGGTGTATATGTGCCACATTTTCTTAATCCAGTCTATCATGGATGGACATTTGGGTTGGTTCCAAGTCTTTGCTATTGTGAATAGTGCCGCAATAAACATACATATTTTTTAAAATAGTCAGAAAAAAGGACTTGAAATGTACCCATCACATACAAGTGATACATACTCAGATGATGGAAATCCTAAATATCCTGATTGGATCGTTACACATTCTGTGCATGTAACAAAATTTCACACTTACCCCATAAATATGTGCAAATATAAGGTATCAAAAATTATTTTAAAGGTAAAAAAATAAATAAACCGAGGGAAATTGGCAAACATCTCTTAATTTGAAATGACACTTGCATTTTTTGGGAATCCTGTGTTCTTTATACGTCTCCATGTCTAGGTCTCCATTAATGAATTGAAGAAACAGATCCCTTTGAATTATAGGTGGACAAGTTGTTTAAGTGGATATCCCATTTGACACATTTTCAGACTTCTTAAATTTTAAGAGTCAAGATGTATCTTTCTTTGTGAATAGGTAATATTTGGTTGAGTCAGCAGAGCCTGGCTTAGCTCTCAAGAACAGATCATGTTCATCAGGACTCAAACAATTCATATTACTAATGGGTCTAGTCTCAAGCAGAAAATCTAAGGCAGTGAGGATGATATTTAAACATTGTTTGGGTATTATATTTGATAGCAAATAAAGGCCATAAGACAACTGTTACTGGGCCCTGTCATTAGAATTACCATGTTCTAAAATTTATTTTAGTGAATAATACTGTTTAGGCCAGGAAAAAATAAAATATAATAAATATTATCATTTGCATTAATAAACCAATTTCATAATCACACTATTTTAGGGAATTAATTATCTTATTAAGTATGTTTCTCTCAGTGCATTGTAGCTTCATTTTTTTCTAAACCATATATATACATATACACACATCTATGTATACATATGTAATGTAATGTTACCAAAATCAAATTAATAGACCCATGTGTATGTGTGTGTATGTATATACGTGTACACATTTTCTGTTTTTATAGGGAGTGGAGGATAATATATTCAATCAATGAATTCAAAGAATTTTGGAGTCTGAATTTTAAAAAAAATCTGTAATCTTCCTCTCACACCTAACAGAGTTTTATTGGAAATAATAATTGTAGATTAATGATATTTTCCCACAACAATTTGAAGTTTTTATCAATTTTTTTGTCTTAAAATCAAGTGGTAGTAATGAGCAGTCTGATGCCAACCTGGTTTTCTTTCAAATAGTTTCTCATCCCCCTCTTGGGGACACTTGAATTTCATCTTTGCTTTCATTGGGCTAAAATTTTACTTGTCACATAAAAGTAGGGCACTAATTTCAAAAGCTATAAAAATCCCCTTAAATAATCAACTTGGTATCTCTGTCATTTGCTACCCCATCTCTGAAACTGCCAATATTGAGTGTGGAAACTTTTAGTGTGCCGAAGAAAGAATAGTTGCCATTTTTACTGCTACATTTTGTGGTCTGTTTCTCTAGCTGTGGCTTACGTATTACGTACATATTATATATTCCCATTTACTCTTTTTGCCTTTATTTTTTCCCAGCTTTATTGAAGTATAATTGACAAATAAAAATTGTATGTAGTTGTAATTGGTAGTTCACACCTGTAATCTTAACCACTTGAGAGGTTGAGGTGAGAGGATCACATGCGGCCAGGAGATTGAGAACAGCCTGGGCAACATAGTGAGATCCCCATCTCTATTTTTTAAAAATTAGCTGAGCATAGTAGCTCATTCCTATAATCCCAGCTACTCTGGACCCTGAGGGGCAGGGATCACTTGAGCCCAGGAGTTCAAGGCTGAAGTGAGCTATGCTCATGTCACTGCACTCCAACCTGGGCAACAGAGTGAGACCCTGTCTTTTATACAAAAGTGTACATATATAAGGAGTACAATGGGCAACTCTTAAATGTCCTCACCACACACACACACACACACACACACACACACACACACACAGAGTAACTGTGTAGTGAAGGGTCTATTAATTTGATTTTGGTAATATTACATTACACATATATATAAAATTGTCAAAGAGCAAACTTCAAGTACACAATACAGTATTATTAACTGTATTCACAATTTATATTAGAGCTCCAGAACTTACTAATTTTATAACAGAAAATGTGTATCCTTTAACCAGTATTTTCATTTTCCTTACCCCTTTCCAGCCCCTGGCAACCACCTTTCCACTCTCTGCTTCTAGAGTGTAAACTTTATAGATACCACAAATAAGTTATTCACAATAACCAAGATATGGAAACAATCTAAGTGACTATCAATGGATGAATGGATGAAAAAATAATGGATATTATACAGCCATAAAAAGTGCACATGTACCCTAGAACTTAAAGTAGAATTAAAAAAAAGAAAAAAAAGGAAAGTGCAGATATCTCTACAATGTGGTAATTTCATTTCCTTTAGGTATATACTCAGAAAAGGGACTGCTGTGTCATATAGACAGTTATTGCTGTACAGAAATAAAACTAATTTTTGTATATTGATTTTATATCTGCAACTTTGTTGAATTCATTTATTAATACTAACAGATTTTTTTGTCTATTCTTTAGTTTTTTCTACATATAGGATTGTGTAATCTTCTGCAAATAAGGATAATTTTACTTGTTCTTTTTCCTTTTGTGTGCCTTTTATTTCTTTTTCTTGTCTGATTGCTGTTGCTAGTACTTCCAATACTATATTGACTAAATGTAGGCAGGGTGAATATCCTTGCCTAGTATTGGAATTTAGAGGAAAAGTTTTTAGTTATTCTCCCTTGATTATGATGTTAGCTGTGGGATTTTCATAAATGACATTTATTACATTGAGAAAATGTCCTTCTTTATCTAATTTGTTGAGTATTATCATAAAAGAATGTTAAATTTTGTCAAATGGCTTTTCTGCATCAATTGCCATAATCATTTGTGGTTTATTCTTCATTCTGTTATTATGATGTATTGCTTTGATTGATTTTTGTATGTTAGTTCAGACTTGCATGTCAGGGATAAATCCCACTTGGTCATGATATATAATCTTGTTGATGTGCTGTTCAATTTGTATTGTTAATAATTTATTAAACATTTTTGCATCTATGTTCATCAGAGATATCAGCCTATAATTTTCCTTTCTTGTGGTGTCTTTGTCTGGCTTTGGTATCAGGGTGACATTGGCCTCATAAAATGGGTTTGGAAGTATTCCCTCTACCTCTATTTTTGAAAGAGCTTAAGAAGGATTGGTGCTGGCCTGGCTCAGTGCCTTACGTGTGTTGTCCTGGTACTTTGAGAGGCTGAGGTGGGTGGATCATCCAAGGTCAGGAGTTCAAGACCAGCCTGGCCAACATGGTGAAACCTCGTCTCTACTAAAGATACAAAAATTAGCTGGGCATGGTGATGGGCACCTGTAATCCAGGCTACTCAGGAGGCTGAGGCAGGAGAATAGCTTAAACCTGGGAGGCGGAAGTTGCAGTGAGGCAAGATCACTCCATTGCACTGCATCCTGGGTGACAAGAGCAAAACTCCGCCTCAGAAAAAAAAAAAAAGAAAGAAAAAAGAAGGATTGATGTTAATTCTTCCTTGAACATTTGGTGTACTTCAGCAATGAAGTTATCAGAAGTTTTCTTTGTTTAGAGGCTTTTAATTACTACTTCAATCTCTTTATTTGTTATTGGCCTTTTCAGGCTTCGTCTTTCTTCCTGATTCAATCTTAGTGGGTTTAAAGTTTTCTAGGAATTTATTTCCTCTAAGTTATCTAATTTATTGGCAGATATTTGCTCATTATTATTCCCTATAATCCTTTTTTATTTTGAGGTATCTCTTGTAATGTTTCCACTTTCATTTCTGACTTACTTAAATCTTTTTAAATAAGACTTACTTTTTAAAAAATGTATCTTTTTGAAACTGAGGAAGTTTCCTTGACACTTAAATTTACATGGAAATACTACTGTAATAAATGTAGGTTTTCTGAAAATTTTCAGTTAAGTATTCTAATCAAAGAGCCAGAAACAGGACTCACTATCTATAACAGCACTTATTTTTTAATGAATCTGTAGAAAAACATTAAGACTTTTTTTATAGTTTTTTAATACTTTTATTTTAGGTTTAGGGGTATGGTGCATGTTTGTTACGTAGGTAAATGTGTGTCATGGCGGTTTGTTGTACAGATTATTTCATCACCCAGGTATTAAGCCTAGTACTCATTAATTATTTTCCCTGATGCTCTCCCTCCCCTAGCCCTTCATCCTTCAATAGGCCCCAGTGTGTGTTGTTCCCCTTGCTGTGACCATGTGTTCTCATCATTTAGCTCCCAAAATACTGCAATTTGTTCTCACTTATGAACAAAATTTGCTAAGAATAATGGCCTCCAGTTCCATCCATAACCCTGCAAAGGACATGATCTTATTTTTTTTATAGCTGCATAGTATTCCACGTTTATGTGTACCAAATTTTCTTTATTCAATTTACCACTGATGGATAGACTAGAGATCTAGAGAGAGAGAGAGGTTGTTCTTATGAAATACAGTCTGTTAGAAGTTTGTCTGTCTAAATTTAAAATGTGTGTCATACTTTGATTCTTGAAATAAATGACCCCAGAGTTTAATAAGCAATAGGTATTTTCAAGGAAGTCTTGGCATAAACTCATAAGATATTTTAACTGTTATGAGGATTAAGCAACAGGTATGCTTCAGTAAACACTAACATTTGTGTATATGCTGATTTATATACAAAATTTAGGAGCTTTTCACTAAATAGTTAGACTCTAAATATAAAATATTTAATCTCCTTGAAGTAGGTCCAAGGTAAACTTAAATAGTGCCAATGTGTTTTGCACTGGAACTCTTTGGAAATATGTTTATACTTGTCACAAGTTAATTTCTAATTTTGTACTGTTGAGATAATGGCATTTGTCTATATTGAAGCATATAGGAGATTTTCCAATACTTTCTGCTGATAATAAAGGACACTGTAGTTACTTCTTCTTAAAATCATACTAAGTAATCAAACATGTTTGTGGTTCAGAAGCATGTTTAGTATATACAGAACAAACATTAATTATGTGAGTGTATTGTTCCCAATGAAAACAATTCTATACATGTTTGTGGTTCAGAAGCATGTTTAGTAAATACAGAACAAACATTAATAATATGAGTGTATTTTTCCCAGCGAAAACAATTCTATTATATAACCCATTAACATTCTTTCAACAGAATGTATAACACTGTTAGAGTGATAGCCGCAGGAGGCAACAACATTCCTAGGCAAATAGGGGAGGGTCCCCAGTAAAACCCCACTTTCAAGTCAAAGACAGTTTAAAACCCAAGCTACAAGTCTCAAAAAAATCTATAAACAAGATTGAGAACCTCTCCTCCTGTTTGACGTGCTTTCCTCTGATTGGTCCCCACACTTCACCTATTTTACATATACCTACCCTTTCCTAATTGTTTTTTTTTTAAACTGCCATGCTACCTTTGAGTGGTGACTTTGATTTAGCCTTTTTTTTTTTGCATACTCACAAAGTAATCAGCATGCACTCCCCCATTCTGAGGCCATAAAACTCCCAGACCCAGCCATGCTGAGAGAGAGACCACCCTCACATCTCTCTCCTGAGAGCTGTTCCATTAACTCTTTTCTGCACCTCTTAACCTTCAATTGTCAGTATAAGCTCATTCTTCTTGGATGTGGGACAAGAACTTGGGATGCTGCCAAATGCAGGTACAAAAAAAGTAGTAACACTTTATTTAGCTCTCTGACCCCTGTTGGCACCTGGTGGCCACCCCATGCAATAGGAAGCAGCGATGGGGTTGGGCCAGCTCTGGAGCTGCGGGGCACAGTGTGGCAACAGGACTGAAAGAGCTGTTAACACGTCCCCATTCTGCAGGCTGTGGTGGCACTAAAAGAGCTGTTAGCATGCTGTAACACCTCCTCTGGGGCTTCAAGGTCACAAACTTCCCCATTTGGCTGCCATCATCTTCCCCTCGTATGGATGTCGCAGTCCCCTGGAGGAGTAACTTGTGACACACCTGGTTCAGTCACAAGCCCTGCATGGAGTGTTCACCTGTGCTAGCACTTGGAGTGGTCAGCCGGACCTGGCACTCACTCATCCAGACACACCCTCCAGCGGGGGCTGAGTGCTCCATCATGGTGGTCATGGTATCCATGCAGAGCACAAGCCAAGCATGGCCTGGAGGGCTGAGTGGGAGGTGCACGTCCTGTGGTGAACCCAGGGCCAAGCAACACCTGGGCAGGGGTGTCAACAGCTGGGGAGGTCTCTGGCTGGCAAAGTGGCTGAGAAAAATCCTGCATCAAGAATTTTATTCCATTTTTGGGATGGGGCAAAGGCAATTCATTTACTGATTTTAATTTTCTCTATATTTTGTCCAAAGATCTAAAGATTAAAGTTGTGTCCATGTACTATTATATATGTATTTAGGATTAACAGAGATAGGCCTTTTAGTTCTTGATTCTGGAAATTATATCTGACTTAAATATTTACTCTTGGAGATTTTGGACTTATTTTTTGACTTTTTTTATAGGCCACACCATGTGATGAATTCAAATGATTTTTGTATCATTTGCCGGGTAGGCCAATCTATCCCCCTTAAGTCTTATTAACCAGACATTCTTTTTTTTTTTTTCCAAGTCAGGTCTTTACTGAAAGTGGCAGGGGCCTCTCAATGTTCTATGAAAACTAACATATTAACCTCAGAATATTTAAGGAAACAAGTAAATTCAATTTTCTTAAAAATCAAAACATTCTGGATGACACAAGTACTTATGAGCAGACACAGTACCTGATCCAACACCACAAGGCAAATCTATGGCCATCATGGGCCCTGGGAGGACAGCGGCCAGGGCACTCCTCTGGGGGCTGCCCTGTTGCCTCTCCCCACCTCATGGGAGGAGGCAAAGCTGCCCTGATAGTTGCTCTGCGCCTTGGTCTGAGCGGCCATAGGGCTGCGTGAGTCTGCAGAAGACCCTACACAGCACAGGGCACCTTCCAAGTCAGCACAGTTCTTACGGAGCTCAGAACAAAAACAAAGCACCTTCTGTCCCCTATCTGAACAGCAGCGCGCTTCAGCAGGTTTCTGTTGTGTGAAAACCTCTGCACTCGCTCCACCAGGTGCATCGTCAGCTTGTCTGAGATGCCAGGGCAGGACTCCTCGGCCAGGCTGAAGGCCTTCTCCAGCTCCTCCAGCTCACCCAGGCTTCCGCCGCTCTGCTTGTGCTTCTCTTTGAGCTCTCCGAAGACGGGCCGGACCAGCGTGGACAGGCACTGGAACCTCGGCTGCCTCTTGACGGGCTCCGCAGGCTTCTGTGAGCCATGCAGGGCCGTCCCCTTGTGAAGCTTGCTGTGTGGACTCGGCCGGATGGTAGGGGGGAACGTCCAGATGGGGCCCTGCTCCTCGTCCTCCATCTCGCCATCAATGTCAGAGTCCTCAGAGCTGGACTCCTCGCCATGCCCCTCTGACTTCCAGCGCTTATAGCGGTGGATGAACTCGGTGAGGAAGGAAGTCTTCTTGGTGTAGCGTGTCATGAATTTGTGCTTCAGGAGCTCCTTGGCCGTGGGCCGGAATTGGGAGGTCCTTGTTGAGGCAGGCCTCCAGGAACTCCTTGAAGGGCTTGCTGTGCTGGCCCTCCAGTGTGGGTGGGCTGTTCTTGGGAATCAGGAACAGGACGCGCATGGGGTGGAGGTCAGAGTTTGGAGGCTCCCCCTTGGCCAGCTCGATGGCCGTGATCCCCAGGGACCAGATGTCAGCCTTGAAGTCGTAGGCCGACTGCTTGATGACCTCAGGCGCCATCCAGAAGGGGGTGCCCACGAATGTGTTCCTCTTAATCTGCATGTCTGTGAGGTGCCCTGCTACCCCAAAGTCCACCAGCTTCACGTCCCCCTGCTCCAAGAGTAGCACGTTGGCAGCTTTGATGTCTGGGTGGATCTTGCGTTCGGAGTGCAGATAATCCAGGCCCTTCAGAATCTCCCGCAGGATCGTGGCAATGTACGTCTCCTCCAGGGGACCTGGTTTAAGCAAATCCAGTGCTGAGCCGCCGCCCAGGTACTCCATGATGATCCATAGCTTGGTGCTCTTTAGGTAGGAGCCAAAGTAGCGGGTGATGTAGGGGCTGTCGCACTGGCTGAGGACGGTGATCTCCTGCTGCATGTCCTCGATCTCATCCTCGGCCTCCTCCAGGTGGACGATCTTGATGGCCACCACCTCCTTCGTGTGGTTATCCATGCCCTTGTAGACCTACCCAAACGAGCCCTTGCCAATGCAGTCGAGCTTGGTGAAGAGCTCTTCAGGGTCCACTCCAGAGTGCTGGTTGGCAAATCCCCGGAGGTGAGCCATGGCCACGCCGCCTCAGACCTTCCGCCGGCAGCCCCAGGAGGCGTCTGGATCCCGCGGAGAGGCTCGGAGCCGGCTAGCTCGCCCCTGCGGCGTCAGTCCACTGCGAGGGACAGCAGGAGCGTTTGGTGCCCAGTTCAGTCATCTGAGACGGAGCTCCGGGTCTGCGGGCTCCATGGAGGGGGGCTCCAGGAGACCCCCAGGCCGCCAGGGCCCCAACACGCCCCGGCCTAACGCCCAGGCGCCCGGGGGCTCGCCGCCCCTCCCGTCCCCGCCCCCCTAACCAGACACTCTTGAGATTTACATGGTGGCTTTTAGAGCTTTTGTCTTCTAATGCTGAAGTGTCGTGAAGACATCAGAGAAAGTTACATCGCATGTTTTAGACAGGCATTTATTAGCAAAAATGTTAATGCAATTTGAAAAGTTTAAATACCAATAAACTACCTTCTTGTTTAAATTCAATGCAGTGCTTTACTTAGCAAATTTAACTCCTCACTTCTTTCCTTTCACAGTAATTGGCAACACCGTAAATCTAATTGCTAATGTCAAAATCAAGGCATAGCTATTCATCTCTCATTCTGAAACAATAAATCACTAGAGTCAGTTTGACTCCACCATTTAAAGATTCTCAGATCCTCCACTTCTTCCTACCATCCTTGTTCCCAGAGGTATAGTGCAGGCAACTGTTACGTCTCATTCGGATGACTGACAGTCTTCAATCATTTACCTGAGAGCATCCTGGGTGAATTTTTTCAAAACATAAATTGTCAGCCCTCCTTCACTGGCCTCTTGTGAAATTTAGGATGAAGCTTTAATGTTTAATGAGTCCTATAAATTGTTAGTATGTAATACTAGCCTACCTAGACTCACCACTCTCATACTGTTTCTAAACCAACTATACAAATATGGTCTGGGTTACTACTTTTTTCTGATTTTTACTCTTTCAATTATGTTCTTTCTGATTAAAATATTTCTCTTTCTTCTTGCCCTATTTTACCTATCCATCAACTGCTCATAATCTAGGACTTTTCAATTTTTTCCGATCCAACAATAGGCATACTGACCATTCTATGGAGGGTCCTTGTATTATCCACCTCCTCTATCCTAATGTTCATTGTACTTTTGACTGACATCCTCATAGGCACAACACAGTTGCTAGCTCTGTACCTAGCAACAGTGATGGCCCCATGAGGATGTCACACAAAAGTACAATCATTTTTTTACTATTTTTATTTTTAATTTATTTATAATTGACCATACAAAGATACAAATATATATAATTTGAATAGTAATGTGAGATCCAACAATTTGTTAGTTGATTCATTAAGCATTTTTCTAAGTATTTACATTGAGTTTGAAATGTATTGGCTGATGCTTTGCAAAGGTAACTTCAGACTGCATGGAACTTACCATGTGTTTGGAGGTATAACTAATAAATTGAATAATGCCATTTTATTTATTCTATGTAATGCTATTCTACTTAAAGCCATTCTAAACTTTGGATAAATATTTGTTGTACGAATCAATAAATGACATCAATAAATGACAATTATTAATTTATCTGTATTACACAATAAACTCACATTGTTGTGTGCTCCCAATCTATTGATTTTTGTTTTTGTTGTTGTTTTAGTTTGGGTGTGGGGTGTCAGTGGATATCAACTAAATAAATCCACATCTCTCATGTATTAGTCAATGTCCTTGAGTTAAATCTGTTCCTCATAACAAAATGCCCAAGTGGAAGATTTTGAGGGAGATAGACTGAAATATCTAGATAATATTGAGAGAAGGACATAGATGCATATTCTGCTATCAGTAAATAAGAGAGAAAAATATATTTAAATTTAGAAGGGAGATGAGCTATTTCAGAATGGTTGACATTATATAATGACTAAAAATAAAAGCAGTACAGTAAAAATAGATAAACTTTCTCTTGCTGTTCTAGTAGATAATGATCACGATACATGTGAAAAAGGGAGATTATTAATGTAATAATCTTATAATTTAAAATTAAAAAGGTAAATTTTATAATTTATAGACATTCATAGTAACAGCCTAAAGCAGTGAATAAAGAATAAGAGTTTACAATGATTTTAAAAGTGATTATATTTCTTAGCATAATTTTAACATTATACTTCTTAGATGAAAATTATTATGGAAAACAATGTTTGGAAAATCCTTCAAATATGTTGTGTTCATTGTTACTTGTATAAAATCTACTGCAGAATAAACTAAAGCCTTAACATTAATCTTATTGTTACAGAGAGTGTAAAGGAAAGATAAAACATATTGGGTAAATGTAAAAATAGAGCATAACAAAGGAACGAATCAGAAACATGTAAAATGGTCAAATGGGAATATTTTCTATTCTCTTTGTCATTTTCAGGGGAAATTTTAACATTTGCTTGCAGAGAGATATACTCACTTTTATTTTTTTCCTAGGATCATCCATTAAAATTACTACTCTGTTCTATTTTAATGGCATGTGAATTCATTACTTAAAATTAAGTCATTAAAAGCAAATGTTGCATGGATTTACATTTTTAAATTATTTTCAGAATATTCTCTTTATCCATACATGTTGTAACTTTAGTTTCTAATTAAAAATGCTTTTAAAATTGTTGCATTTTCACCCTCTTCTAACAAGCTCTTTGCCAACCCATTTATTTCATTAGGCTATGACTTTCTCCCTCAGTTAGTGGGTGCTGCAACTCTTCCACACCCCATTACTTTTCAATTGTCTTCTCCGAAGCACCACAGCACAGAGCAAAATTAGATGATATAGAAGAGTAAACAATGTTTCCCATCACCCATTTTTTAATCTCCTATTTTTTTCCTTTCTCTGTCACTCTTTGCTTCCTGTTAGGTTTCCAGTACAACCCACTGGATCTGTAATGTTTTGTGAAGATCTGCCCAACCTTTCTTCTTATCTGTTTAGCATCCCATCATCTGAGATCTGTGCTCTTTTCAACGTGACAGCCAACTAATCTAAAAATGTAATTACTAACTGTGTGTAAAAGAAGTATTCATTATTTGTATGCTCATAAAAGGTTAGCTAAATGCTTTTACAGGTAATTTTTGCATAAGTAATGTTGAAGCAAGAGTAGTATAAAATAAAATACAAAACTCAATGATCTTCACCAAAAACTGACAATTTATTTACTATATTTATTTTTAATTGACCATATAAACATATAATTCTACATAATTGAAATAGTAATGTGAGATACAATAGTTTGTTAATTAATTCATTAAGCATTTTTTGAGTATTTATATTGAGTTTGAAATTTGTTGGTTGGTGCTTTTCAAAGGTAAATTCAGACTGCATGGATCTTGTCATGTATTAAGAGGTATAACAAATAAGTAGAATAATGCCATATAGAGTGATAGCAACCATGCTAAAAGCACTTATAGTGTATCATGGATACATATCAGTGAGCAACCACTCAAATTCCTAGGAAGGAATTCAATCAGAAATGATACCCCAAATGAGACATAGAGAATATAAACACTATAAAGCGAGATAGATTATGGATTATTCAATAAACAAAATTTTAGGCAGAGAGAACAACTAGACAGAAAGCAAGGGAACCACAAGAGTGAGTGCAAAGTGCATGATATACCTGTGCTTGAATTTATAAAAAAGGTGTTGGGATTAACAAGTGGAATCTTGGATAAAAAGATCAATGCCAGGTCATGGAAGATGCTGTTGACCACACTAGAGATTTTGATATTTATACCCAATGATGTTTGGGGCTCTTAATAAACATCAGGCTGAGAAATAATTTTTATGTTAGGAAAATCTGTTTTTCTGCTTCATTATATTTTGGATTTTTTGTTTTATTTTGCTTTGTTTGTAGAGAATGGATGATATGGTTTGGCTCTCTGTCCCCACCCGAATCTCATCTCAAATTATAATCCCCATAACCCCACGTGTCAAGAGAGGGACCTGGTGGGAGGTGATTGGACCACAGGGGCAGTTTCTCCCTTGCTATTCTTGTGATAGTGAGTGAGTTCTCATGAAATCTGATAGTATTATAAGCGTTTGACAGTTTCTCCTTTACACACTGTCTCTCTCACCTGCCCCAATCTACGACGTGGCTGCTTGCCCTTCCACTATGATTGTAAGTTTCCTGAGGCTTCCCCAGCCATGTGGAACTGTAAGTCAATTCAACCTCCTTTCTTTATAGATTGCCCATTCTTGGGCAGTTCTTTATAACATTGTGAGAAAAGACTAATACAATGGAGGACAGACTTTAGGCAACAAGTCTGGAAGCATGAAGGGCAATTCTATGGTGGCTGCTACACTACATCAGGTTTGATAAAATGAGGAGCTAAGGTCATAAATAAGGTTAAATTACTAGAACTTAGATTATTATTATTATTATTTTTTTTTTTTTTTGAGACAGAGTCTTGCTCTGTCGCCCAGGCTGGAGTGCAGTGGCGCGATCTCGGCTCACTGCAAGCTCCACCTCCTGGGTTCATGCCATTCTCCTGCCTCAGCCTCCCGAGTAGCTGGGACTACAGGTGCCCGCCACCACGCCCGGCTAATTTTTTTGTATTTTTAGTAGAGACGGGGTTTCACCGTGTTAGCCAGGATGGTCTCGATCTCCTGTCCTCGTGATCCACCTGCCTCAGCCTCCCAAAGTGCTGGGATTACATGCGTGAGCCACCGCACCTGGCCTAGAACTTGGATTATTTTGGTGAGGTAAAAGAGGAGACATTGATGACTCCTAAATTTTTGGATTTTCCAACTGAAATATTACAACTGTCAGGGTCTCAAAGGAAACCTACATCAGTCAGGGATACAAGAAGAGTATAGCCAATATGACCTCCCTGAATAAGACATTTTCTTCACAGTTGATGGGGCACCCCAAGTAAGATCTATGCCATTCAGGAGCCATGAGCCATGGAAAATGAAAGAGAATTGGACATACATATGGAGGTGCAGACAGTTGATTTGTCTGAGAGGAGCAGAACCTGGGAACATTTGCTGAGATTTCTGGTAGACTTCTGTTTCATATTAAGGGAAATGGTGATTAAATTATGGCTAAATCCATATAAAAGAGAATGGCAGTTAATAAAAGAGTGGTCAGTTAAAATTTGGGAGCTTGCAACAGTTTGAGGAGCCACACTATAGTTTTTTTCTTTGTGAGAAAGACTTTAAGGGAAGACCTTGAAAATATATTTTAATAGCATAAATATGATGTCTATGTATCTCTCTATTTCAATATCTGTATGTATCATTCCTTTCTCCGTGCCTATTGGACCTTGGAGTTGTTGAGTGACTTGAGTTTACACATAATGGTTGCAAATTTCCTCTTTCGATTCTTAGTGTAGGTGTATTCTCTGTAATTGTTGTCTAAAATGGATCAGAAACTTCTGCCCACCCAGGCAGCCATAGGGCTGACTGCTACATTTGTGACAAAGCCCTGTTACTTAGAAGAAGCTTAGCAATAATCAGGGTACCATTCAAGGAGCTGCCTTTGAATCTACTTTCCAGTACTCAGCCCGTCGTTACTCTTTTTAATTCCCCCTCATTAGCAGGCATCAAAGTGAAGGACCATTTATTATGTGGATAACCACAAGATTTATTCTATCTTCACAATACAGATTCACAGGGACTTTTCTCAAACTCTCTTAATTGGCCTACAAGGTCTCATTCTTTCTTTCCTAGAAAGCTATATTTCTGCCAGTGTCCCCATCTCATAGACAAAACTGTCAAGACCTGTGAAGAGTTTGAGATGTTACCCTATTTTCAAGCTGAAATATTAGCCTCACAATTTCATGAATGCTGTCAGAAGACATGACCCTCTTGGATGAAAGCAAGTAAATTAGTTGCTCACTCTGATAGCAGTAGTCAGAAGAGCAGGTTCTTCTTGCCTTCTGTTCCATAAGCTCAAATTTCTACAGTGTGATGCAGAGAGAGAATTACACACAATGGGTTCAATTACAAAGGAGAAACTCTTTTCTTAGGAAATGCACATCTTCTACAGGATGGGAATCAGGGAATCATGCCTGTTGCTTGCTCTGGAGGGAAACACTATCTCTATCTTCCAAGATTGTTTACTATACAAACAGCAAAGTAGTCTGAAACAAAAGCAATCAGTGTCTCTGGTTAGCAGATGTGTAGAAAGGGAGGGTACACATCCCAGGATTTTGGGAGGCCAAGGCGGGCAGATCACGAGGTCAGGAGATCGAGACCATCCTGGCTAACACAGTGAAACCCCGTCTGTACTAAAAATACAAAAAAATTAGCCAGGCACAGTGGCGGGCACCTGTAGTCCCAGCAACTGGGGAGGCTGAGGCAGGAGAATGGCATGAACCCAGGAGGTGGAGCTTGCAGCGAGCTGAGGTTGCACCACTGCACTCCAGCCTAGGTGACAGAGCGAGACTCCATCTCAAAAAAAAAAAAGAAAAAGAAAAAAAAAAGAAACGGAGGGTACACATGGAGAATTATCTCCCAGTATGTAAATGCAGAGAAAAAGAAAACCTGCACCCTCGGTGTGTAGATAACAAAAAAGGAGTTTTGCAATGTATTTTTTTAAAATGAATAATATTATCTGTGCCCTTGCCTCACACACGGAAGAAATTCTCCTTAAGACCTACTTGCTACAAACTTTGTAATAAAACTAGAATAGAGTGTCATCCAGACAGACAGGTGAAAGGCCCACTTTTAGAGAGTATAGCTTATGCACTAGAACTGTTAGATAATTTGTCAAAATTGTTTTGGAGAAAACACCTGCTATTGGATGTGATAAAATAACTAAGACTAGACTTAGCCAACCGGTACAGTTTGGATATTGAAATGCAGGCAGTGCCTGAAGGCACTTTCCAAATGGCAGTGCAGAGAAGTGGATTCTGAGCAGATCATGCTCTTGTTGAACTGAGGAGGCAGAGATGGAGCTCAAAGTTATGAAGTGCTCATGACATAAACTTGATTGTATCATATATTTACAGCTTCTTTTATTTGCCATTTCTACATATTCCTAGGGTTTCATTTATTCTACTGTATCTTATTTTTACATTTACCCTTAGTTGTCTTTCAAGACACAATAAAATAATACCATACCAAAATAATAAAATTTTGATTTCTAGAGGGAAGATCCTTAAGTAGAAGCCAAGATAGAGATGTTTAGTCCAACGAGATTGTTGCAAGTTATAGCATTCAATATGAGCCTGAGCTTTTTTCTTCATGCAATGAAGCTTTAGTTTTTATATCATGGGTTTTATGTCTCTGTCTTTGATATAAACGGTAGATTTTGAAATTTGATATCTTTTCTTAAAATGATGTATTAATTACATTTTCCATGGCCAGGAACTAGCATAAGGCCATGTTTTAATGATATATTAACATGGTTTCTCAGTATTATTTGAAATTCATTATGGAGCATCAGTTTTTTAAAAAAACTTATAAAGTGATTTTGAAGTTTTCTCAATTCTAGAGTAAGGGGATGTGTGACACAAGTCACAAGTCTATTCTTTGACACATTTTACATTTATGTTTTTGGAATAGTGACTTTTTGGCCATTTTATTAACTGATCTTTTGGTGTGACCACCAGTGAAAGTCAACAGTTGCACTCACTGTAAACCTTTTTCTTGCAGCATTTCTTCAGCTTTTGATGACTTTTTTTTTTGTCAATTGTAGTGTTTGTACTTATATGTTTTTACAGTTTCCTTTGTATATGTATGCATATGTATACACATATATATACATATATTTACATGTTCCATAATCAAGTGCATATGTATAGAATGTCACTTTGTATGAAGATAATCCAAAAATATAATTATTCTAACATTGTCATCTTTCTTCTCCTTTTATAAGTACATAGATTGTCTTGCACTTTATGCTCTTGAACATGTAGATTTTAATCATTGTAAGCTGATTCAAATGGCCATTAATATTTGGCCAAATATTAATAATTTTACTATTGCATTATCTACTTAATTATTACCACTTGCCCAGTAATAGCCCGTTTAAGATGGCTTTAATACCTATGAAACCTCAAAACTATCCTAAAATTTGAACTGTTATAAGAGTTTCCAGACCCAAGCCTTTATTTTTCTTGTCCCATGGCACATAATCAAATGTGCTTCAAGGAGCCCTAGTTACTTTTAATAGACATTAGTAATAGAAACAAAATAATATCTAGATTGTTTTGTATGGGTCTTCACGAGAATTTTTCATGGAAAAAAGCGCAGTTATACTATAAAGTTATGATTAGGAATAATAGAGTTAGAAAAATATTTATTGTGTAAGTCATGATTTCCAATTAATTTTTTCATTATTATACTAGTTATAGCTTTCTTTCAATGGGAGGGGTTATGGATACCAAAGATGTTCTCATTTATTGATAGTACCTCCTCTGTACCTTTTAAACTTCAAGATTTTCGACTCTTAGCACAGTGAAGGTCTACGTCAGTTAGATTTATAGATGTTATGATATTAATTGGGAACAACAATGGTTCAGATTTTATAAGGACTGAGCCACATCTTTTTACTGCCTGTGAACTCTCAGTTTCAATGGAAGTTTCCTTGAGGAACTACCAATCCCAGTTCATCACAGAATACATCAGTCTTTTCAGCGTTAATTATGACAATTCTTCAGCCACACATTAAAAAGCACATGAGTTGGCACTTTGATTTCGCATCTGCGGCTTTCAAAGCTAGACTTCTTGAAATTATTGTTCTTCCCTGTTAACTTTCTCCTCCACATCCAATTTTCTGCCAGGTTCTCTCACTTATATTTCCTGAATATTGTTAGAATCCTTCCCCTCTGCAAGGTCATTACTGTCACTGCCCATGATTGGCTGTTTCTCCTCTCATTTATAGTATTATCCTCTTAACTTTTCTTTATTTCTCCAGCTTTGACCCTCCCCTGCCATTCCTTCCCATGCTGCTGTCAGTGATTTTTATACAATGAGTATATAATGGCATTTTATCTCTTAACATGTTTCCATGGTTTTCTGCTACATTTAAAATAAAACTGAAATACTCAACCATGGCATAGGAGACACTTCATTCCAGCTGATAATCTCTTCAGCTTTTCATGACATCGACATCACTTGGAAAGACACTTTTCCAAATAGTCGTTTCTTTTTCTCTGAATTACAAACAACTTTTTAAAAACGTTCTTGCTAAACTCATTTTTTTTCTTTCCTCAGGACCAATTTATTCTTTAATGTATAGGTACCTATCCACTGCTTCCTTGTCTGCCCATCTCTCACTACTTTTTGTTAAGTATCTGTGATAGGCAGAATAACGCCCTCATACTCAAAGATGCCGATTTCCCAATCTCCAGCTCTGAAAATATGTAATGTAAAATTGCAAGAAGAATTAAAAATATAATTAAGGCAAAGGACATTGATTTAGGAATATTATTTTATATTACCTGTGTGGGGCCAGTCGCATCATGTGAGCCTTTAAAAGCGAAAGAGGAAGCCGGAAAAGTGAGTCAGAGAGATTTGGTGTGAGAAGGGCTGCACCCACCTTTGCTGTTTTGGGGGAAAGGAAGTAGGCTAGGAGCCAAGGAATGTGGCAGCCTCTAAAAGTTGGGAACAGTCCACAATTTACAACCAGAGAAACATAGAGACCTTAGTTCAACAGCTGCAAGGAATTGAATTCTGGCAATAATACAGTTGAGGAAAGACATGGATTTTCTTCTAGGAGCTTCCAGAAAGAAACAGAGCCCTGCAGATCCCTTTATGACCCATACAGTACTTCTAACCTATAGAACTCTAAGAATATCTCTCTTATGTATTCTCTTTTACCTTTATTAAAACCCTCACTACATAATATCATGTTTGCCAATTGACTTGCCAGTGTCTCAAAAGATGGTGCACTCCTCGTTGGCACTGTTTTCATTCTTATCAACCTTCAGAGTGCTGGGAACATAGTAATTATTCAATAAATCATAGGTAAATTAGTATATAAATGTAGCATAATTCATACATTTATCTTCTGTGCTTTACTACAAATAAAAAATACCCTTAGATATCATTTAATTTTTAAGTAAAATATCTGTTCCTTTCTCTTTTATTTTCATCCTCTTCATTCTTTTTCTTTTTTTCTTTACTTTTACTTTATCTTACCTTTTCTGCCTCTTTATATGAAAAAAAAAAGCTTCAACATTTTCCAAATACCAACAGATTTGGCTATTGAACACTTCAAACCTTTTTTCACTTCTGTTCCCCTCCCAGGAAAACAGAGTCAACACAAGCATAATTAATTTGACAATTTAGTACAACTTACTGACAAATCACTTACATTTGTCACAAAAATTGTTTGGCTGAGCAAAGTGCTATCACTTTTCTTTTTGACATTCAATAATGGTAAATAAATGGAAGAAGTATAAATAGATTACATTCAAAGTGACAACTATGCACAGTGTTTCATTTCAACTACTTTCAAAACTTTAAAAATCCATTATGAACTACAAGAGTTTATAAGTGAACTCAATTAATTAAGCTTTGGCTAATAATTTAGCATCACTGTATTGATTGTAATTTTCTATATATGAAATTATATTACTTATTTTCAGGAAGCATAAGATTTGCATTGTGTATTCAGTTAATATTAGATTAATTGTAGTACAGCCTTAGAAGTTGGCCTGACTTTGTCTTTACTCATCACTTGACTGCTTTGAAATACAAAATAGATTTGGGTAAAGAAAGAGAGAGTGAAAAACATGGTGTAATTCAGAAAATTTCAATTTACCTTGCCATAACGCATAAGTGTTATTAGAAATATCTTAACCTTCTTATTCCAAAAGGTATGTTTTTCTCTAATGTCACCTTTTTCAGGAAAGGAAATTTGGGGTAGAATAGAGATAATAATTTTATATCCAGATCAGCAAGCCATTCTAACAAAAAGATTACAATATTTATTTACTTATTTTGCTTTTTCAATGATATGTTCTTATTTCTTTGCAAACAGACAATGGTGGAACATTTGATAAATGTATTTAGGAGAATAAAGTTTAGATGAAAGTGGTCCACAAACCAACTCTGTAGAAGACAATGGAAACAGTTTCTCTGGGCTGCATCCTCTGCTAAAGGAAGATGAACTGTATGAGGGCGCTTTCAGCTGTGCTTCTTAGATTTCCAATGAGATTATTGGAAGGTGCTTCTAAAGGCACCTCAGGATGGTCAATATGAAGGTTCAGCATCCAGAATATTGGACCCTCTCTCTTCACTTCACATACGATGGCTGCACTTATGTTTTTCCACATCAAGTACTAAGATTCTATGTAAACTTTTATTTTAAACTTTTAAATGCTTTTACATTTAAACAGATAAATTATAGTTTGTCAAATACTTTGTCTAGATCTAAAATGCTGCATTTCTAAGTAAAGGGATATGTTGTGAAAAGGAAATGGTCATGAATAAGATATTTCTAACCTACTAATCTTAAAATTATCTTACCAGAAATTGTTATTTCTTATTACACAGTCAGTGGCAGATGTTGAAGAAAGTTTATATTGGAAGACAGAATGTACAAGACGAAAGAAAGAAATTCTACACTAAACCATGGCTGGTTTGAGACTAGCAAAATTATATAAAATGAATCAATAACTGCCAGACAATATGAGACTTAAAAAGATGCTCTATAAGCTTATGACTTGTTAAATAGAGTCTTAAAACATGCCATAAAATGTATTTTAAAATATGAGAAACAAGTCTCAACAAACCTCAAGAATAAACCTTCAGAAGGTGTTACCACGTCATAGGGAGATTCAGCTAAATACCAATAATTAACTTAGAAAATTCTCAAACTGTTTGAAATTTAGTCAGTATTCTTACTTAAAGATGATAAAAATACAACATCTTGTAAATTATGCTATGCAGCTAAAGCTTACGTAGAGGAAAATATGTAATTGTAGTTCTTATAATTGAACGATTGAACAGTTGACACAGTCTAAATATCCAGCTCAAGGTGTTAAAAATAGAAAAAGGCATAAAAAACAAGAGTATAAATGAGACAGAGAAGATATTGAAATATTGAAATCAAATTTAAAATTGTACAAAATCTTTCTAAACTCTTACGTTTGTTATCTGAAAATGTATAATTGTAAAAAATTTCCACCAAAATTAAACAGAAAGATACACCAATATCAGAAGTGAAAAAGGGGCATCACTACATGTGCTGTAGTCATCAACAATAGATCTTACTCATGCCTGTAATCCCAGCACTTTGGGAGGCTGAGGGGGGCAGATCACGACGTCAGGAGATCGAGACCATCCTGGCTAACACGGTGAAACCCCGTCTCTACTAAAAAATACAAAAAAAAAAACTTAGCCAGGCGTGGTGGCGGGCGCCTGTAGTCCCAGCTTCTCGGGAGGCTGAGGCGGGAGAATGGCATGAACCCAGGAGGCAGAGCTTGCAGTGAGCCGAGATCGTGCCACTACACTCCAGCCTGGGCGACAGCGAGATTCCGTCTCAAGGAAAAAAAAAAAAAAAGATCTTACCGAATGCTTTCCTGAGACCATGAATTATAATTTCTGTTTATAACTGGCCTGGAGCTCTTAGTAATAAAGTAAACAAGAAAAATTAAAGGAAGTTGGAAAGAAAGAAATGTCTGTCTTGATCCATATACAACATTATGGTCTATATGAATAATCCAAGAAAAACTATAAATTATAGAAATCTATAAGAACTTTTAGCAAGGTTATCAGACACACTCATGTCGAATATCAATTTTTATATAAAAGCATCCAACAAATAGAATATATCATTTAAAAGATTATTATTATAGACAGGCAAGCATCTAGAATAAATCTAGGAAGAGTTATGCAAGAATAACGCAATACTAAATTTAACTGAGCAAAATCATAACAGGCCTAAATAAATAGTGGTATAAATTGCATTTGATGTTTGTGGTTTGGAAGACTCAATAGTGTAAAAACGTCAGTTTTCTGCAAATTAGTTTACACATTCAAGGAAATCCCAAACAAAATATTAGAAGAGAGAGAGAGAGAATGTGTGTGTGTATGTGTGTGTGTACTGACAAAATAATTCTAATTTTATATGGACAAGTAAGTAAGAGGCCAACAGGAACTAAAACATCTGAAGAATGAAATTGAGAAGTACCCTACTTGATACCAAGACTTTTAGGCCCACAGGAATTAAGACGGTGTGGTACAGGCTCAAAGATAGACAAGCCAATTAATGTAATCATGAACTGAAGGCATGCGAAGATTTTCTAAAATGAATACAAGAAAACAAAAGCAATAACAACTAACCGTAAAATTTGAAAGTTGGAAAACAGTATAATTGTGAACTTCTATTAATCAAAAACTTTAAAAAATTGAAAAGGCAAACCACAGACATGAAGAATATCATGGAAATACTTATACTGATCAATGGAGTCACACATCAAATGTATTAAAAATTTCAGTATATAAAAGCGATAAATGTAATAACAAAATGAACTAGAAACAAATAGGCATTTCAAATAAACAAGATAAACAAATGACTAATAAACATATGAAGAGAGGTTCAATCTCATTGTTTACCAGGAAAATGCAAACTAAGCCACAATGAAATTATTATCATCAAATTATTTTTACCATAATAACCAACACATCTATGTGCCAAGCGTAGCTGTAAAAGTGTTGCATAGGTTTACTTTACAACCTTTACAACTGTATTATTTTTGTTTTCATATGAAGAAACACAAAGCGGCCAAATAATTTATAAAAAGTTTTAGAACTGCTGAATGGGAGAGTCATTATTGGCATATTATTTATTTAAGCTGCAATCATCATGTGAGAAATATAACCTTTCATTCTTCTCTGTGAATTCCTTTACATATAGTAATATATTCTTCAGAATTAAAGAGCAGAGAAAAAAATTACACCTTTTTTTTACAGATTTATGAATGTAAAATTGATATATCTTAAAAACCACACATATTTAATGTATAAAATGTGATGAGTTTGGATATAAATGTACACCCATGATACCGTCACGTCAGTTAAGGTAGTAAACGTATCCATCACTTCCAAAGGTTTTCCCATGTCCTTTTTTTTTTTGTAAGAACACTTAACATGAGCTCTATCCTCTTAACAAATTTTTAAGTGCACAAACTGTACTTTGAATTATAGGCATTATGCTGTATACCACATATCTAGAACTTACTTATTTTGTATAACTGTGACTTTGTACGCACTGAACAACAATAACCATTGCGTCCTCCTCCTACCTCCTGGTAGTCACCATTCTACTTTTCCTTTCTATACCTTGGCCATTTTAGATATCCCATATAAGGGAAGTCATTCAGTATTGTCTTCCTGTCACTGACATTTCACTTAACCAAATGTCATCCAGACTCATGTATGTTGTCGCAAATGTTAGGATTTCTTTTTTTCAGGCTGAATTTTATCCCATTGCACGTGTATTTCACATTTTCGCTTTTCTTTACCCATTCATCTGTCAATGGACATTTGGGTTATTTCCATATCTTGACTATTGTTAATAATGCTGCAATAAACATGGGAGTGTAGATATCTCTTTGAGATCCTGACTTCAGATCTTTTTAATATATGACCAGGAGTAGGGTTGCTGAATCACACGGTGGTTCTATTTTTCATTTTTTGAAGAACCTCCATGTTTTCCATATTACATGTGCCATTTTACAATTATTTCTACCAAAAGTGTAAAGGGTTCCAATTTTTCTCCAACCTTTCCAACACGTGTTTTGTTTTTGACAACAGCCATCCTAACAGGTGTGAAGTAATATCTCATTGTGATGTTGCTTTGCATTTTTCAGATATTCACCAAATCTTAATTACTGTTCTCAACTGCTATTGCCTGATTCCAACAGAGCAGCTTGACGTGTCACAGATTCCATATTTTTGGTCATAAAATTGGTAAAAGCAAACACTGAAGAATAGATATACATTCTTCAAAGACTACAGCCCTGCCTTTTTGGCTGACAGATGTGTCCACAGGGTCTAATACAGTAACTAGTGCATAAATAAATGTGCATTGAATTGGTGAATCTGCTTCTGTTGGATTTGTTTTCTTATTATACACATGCAATATACTAATTATTCAGACTTATAATTGTTATATATTCTAACTCACTAGACAATGAACACTTTGATAGTATAAATATTTCCTTAATCAATGGAACATGTTTATTTCTTCCTCTGCATTTTTGCTCACAATGTATAAATATTTAAAATGAATATCCTCATCACACTCCCTTCTGCCTGGTTAACTCTTAGTCCCTTGCCATAGAACAAATTCTTACTCCTCTGCAAACAATTTCAAAATTAATGTTTTTCCTACAGTTCTCATATTAGTTTTGCAATTCTGTCCTATCATTACTTCTTTTGTATTGAAAATTGTATATTTACATTTTCCTTGTGATTATGTGATTTCTTGGTATATTAATAAATTATTGTTATTCAAATATCATGACTTCTGAAAATTAGTGTTGTTTGAAAGTTTCTTTGGTTTTAACCTTATTTTATTTTTCAACATGGGTCTTAATTTAAACTTACCCACTAATACATCTTTTATATTTAAGGACTCACTAACAAATAGTGTTTAGTTTTCCCCTGATTCATATTTAGAGTCCTAAGTAGATATTAAGTAAAATATTACTACTTTACAAAAAAAAACATTTTGAATTTATCTCACAAAGACTATTGTTTTATCATTTTATCAATCATTTTTATGTCTAAATAGAAATTACGACTGGGAACAATGGCTCACGCCTATAATCCCAGCGCTTTGGGAGGCTGAGGCAGGCAGATCAAGGGGTCAGGAGTTTGAGACCAGCCTGGCCAACACAGTGAAACCCCATCTCTACTAAAAATACAAAAAAAAAAAAAATTAGCTGGGCGTGGTGACATGAGCCTGTAATCCCAGCTACTCAGGAGGCTGAGGCAGAAGAATCACTTGAACCCGGGAGGCGGAGGTTATAGTGAGCTGAGATCGCACTAGTGCACTCCAGCCTGGGTGACAGAGCGAGACTCCATCTCTAAATAAATAAATAAATAAATAAATAAATAAATATTATCAAATATACTTTCTATGAAGTAGTATTTATAATAAATGTCTCATATTCAAACAAATAGCAAGCTATCCTATCCTATGCTAATTCTAAAATAAATGGACACCCTAATATATGTTATAAGCTACTTTTATATTAAATTTTTCATCGTTATAAAATTAGCTTTTTACCAATTTTTTCAGATTTGCATTTTTAAGATATATTTTAAATCTTTTAATTCAAAAATAAAAAGCAAATATATGATAAAATTAGTCAATTTCCCCTCAAGTCACTTTTTGTATTTCTAAATGCCAAAATATCTTGGTACTGACAATCTACTTGCCACTGCATTGCAAAGAAAATTCAGCTTATGGAAGATTATGCTCTTATTTGCAAGTCATTTCCTAAGACTGCAAAATATTTTCACATTAACATTTGATCATCTTTTTGTTTATTTTTATTTTATTTATGGTAATAATTGTACATATTTATAGGTTACAGGCGATTTTGATGTGTAATGATCAAATCAGAGCAATTGGGATATCCATCACTTCAAATGTTAATCATTTATTTGTGTTGAGAATATTTCAAATCTTCTTTTCTAGCTACTTTGAAATATACAGCAATTTATTGATAAGTACAGTCAACCTAGTGGGCAATAAAACACTAGAATTTATTCCTTCTATCTAACTATATGTTTGTACCCCTTAATGAACCTCTCTTCACCTTCTACCCCCTCTCTTCTTGGCCTCTGGTATCCAGCATTCTAATCTCCACCTCTATGAGATAAATTTTTAACTCTCTCACATATGAGTGAGAACATAAACATGATAAAGTTTTGAAAATGGCTTTGTAGTTTCATATGAAAACATGTAACCATAATGTGGTTATTCAAATGTTTACTTTCAACAAAATAATGAAGCAGCAGAAATGGTTAACAGTTTATGTTGTGACAACTATTGGTCAAAACCTAATATGATAAATTTTAAGGGTAAAAAGTACTTTGCTTAAATAGTTCAGTGTTAGTAATTAAATAAAGTGAAAATAAAATTAAATATAGTTTTCATTTTCTTTGAAACTGAAGTTTAAAGAAATTTTAAATAGAAAATGAAAAAAATAAAGTATATGGTTTTTGAAACTTGAAACAAAGCTAGATAGAATGGATAAGATCTAGTATTTGATAGCACAGAAGGGTGACTACGGTCAACAATAATTTATTGTCTATTTTAAAATAACTAAAAGGGTATAATTGGATTGTTTGTAACACAAAGAAAGAATAAGCGCTTGAAGTTGTGAATCCCCTATTTACCCTGATGTGATTATTATGCATTGTATGCCTGTATCAAAATATCTCATGTACCCCATAAATATGTATACCTACTATGCACCCACAGAAACTAAAAATTAAAAAATCAAACCAAATTTACAAAGAAGACTTTGACATTTTCAAAGGCTGCTGCTAATAATACTGGTTCTTTAAAAAAAACTCACTTAGGTGGGATGTACTTGCTCAGACCTGTAGTCCCAACTAACCAAGAGGCTGAGGCAGGAGGATCACTTGAGTCCAGGAGTTCAGAGTTACAATGAGCTATAATTGTACCATTGCACAAAAAAATGCTCCTTCAAATGGTGTGGGCATTTCATTTCAATCACTGAGACGGATAAAATACAGTCATCAGTACTGATTATTTTCTTTCTGTTTATTAAAATATTTAAACATCTGTGGTACTTTTTCCTTAAAATCCAAGAAAATTTGTTCATTTCCCAAAGCAATTCTGCTTTTTTGCTTTATTTAACCTTGCATACTGCCTTTGTTATAGTTTTATGGCATCCTCAGTTTTTCTCTATGTTCTTAGTCCCTCACATTTGGAGCTTATTTCCTTCGTATTCTGCACCAGTAGCCAGGTTTTAACCAATCATTACCGCTTCTCAAATCTTTAAATCCTGGCTTAATAAGGGCAAGCATCTCATCTACTACTTAAAACTAAAGCGATTAAAATTCCTATTCAAAATGTCATTGCTAAATTAACAATCATAGTCCAGGCTGGTTATTGAGCATTTTTCTCATGTTGATGAGTTTGAGCCTAACCATTGACTTACTACTGAGTTCTTTAAAGGAATATGAAGGGCTTCACCATTGGTTAACTACCCTAGCTATTGTCAACTCTTTCCTGAGTCCCAGTGTGTCAGAGAATAGAATATAAATAGACACTGAGGTCAAAAACCTCATCACTTATAGAGCAATGTGGGGCTTTTCAGCTCCTCTTCTACAGCATGTGCTTTGCTTCTGTGAATGCCAGTGACCAATCAGACAGCAAGGCTGAAGATTAAATGTGTAGATAAGGGTGAAATAATCAGAGATAAAAATAATATTCTTAATATGCTGTGCTAACACTGCATCCAGAGAATCATGTCTTAGCTGAATAAATGTTTCTGATATTTAAAAAATACTCAATTGCATTCTTATCCATATAGTCAAACCAATATATTAGCACTGGCCAACTTTCTGATACCAGTAGACAAAATTATATAAGCATATGTTTTTGTTTTTTTCCACACTCAGTAGCTAAAAAAAATTAGATTTCATATGCTGAGCATAATCAGACTATATTTGATACAAGTATAGCCTTTGGTTATTAAAACAATAAGGCCTAGGAAAACACTCTTTCTAAAAATCTACTATAATAACGAATTATTTGTCCTTGAATGTATTCTGCTCTTTAGAGAATATTACCAAAAAAGAATTTTATTAAACATTAAAATGAGTTTTGATCTGGGAACAACATTAATTGTTCATAAAAATCAGGCTTATATACTAGTTTTGCAAGGTCTGAGCACAAATTGATAAAGTAATAACACCTATTCCCTAAACTTTTTATTTCATCTTATCCAATTCATTCAATACACAGATACTAAAGTATAAATTGATATAATGTAGAGAGGACTAATTAAATGACGTAAAACTCATGACAATTATTAAAAATATATACTGCAGAGAACAGATATAAATAAATTTCTGAGGAAAAGATATTGAACCAAGTAAAATGTAATATCTAAATGTCAAAATACATAAATCAAGAAGCCTAGAAAATACTCAAGTGTTTCTCAAATAATTTATGATTTGTTTCTCTCTAAGAATTGACAAAGGAGATAACGCATAACAGCACTAACAACATGACAAGCAAAAGAAAAGGAGCTAAAATTAGAGAAGACAATTAAGTGATGACTAAATTAGGAACTGAAGCAGTGATGGGGGTAAGGACAAATGGAGAGAAATGAAAGAAGAAGAAAGCCATAAAAACCAACTGGTGAAAGCATAAGGAACAGTATTTAAAATGTGAATTAAGTAATAAAACTTGTAATCATGACTCTTCATTGTTCTCAGATTTAAAATCCAAAATCATTAATATGATGCAAATATCCGAAATAGTCTTGATCTTTTATTTTCTATCTCATATTCTTTGTTTTCACCTCCAAATTTTCCATCCTCACCTCCCATCCTCCATACTCCAACCCCTGCTTTCCACACATAGTGTCACTTCAAATATATTCAAATAGCTGATGTCTCAGCGATCCAATCATCCGCAAGGATGTAGACATTAAAATACAAGAGAATTTTATCAACCCCTATCCCACAAGTTATTGACACAGAACAACACAGGAAATTTCACCTGTGATACAATTACTCTGGCAACTGAGGTATCCAGGTTCTATCATCAGGATTGACCAGGTGGCTGGTGTGACCCACGGAGAGGAAGGAAGAGCAGTGTGGTGAGGTGGCCCACCTGAAAGCCACATGGGGGAGGGGAGCCCCCAGCCAAGAGAGGCGGTGAGTGAGCGTGCTACCCAACCTGGGAAACCATGCTTTTTCCATGGAACTGTGCAACCCACAGATCAGATGATCCCACTTGTGATCCCATACTGCCAGGGCCTAGAATCCCAGCCACGGAGCCGCACAAATTCTCAACAGCCACTCAGCTAGAATCTATCTAAGCCTGTTGCATTCCCGGGCAGAGGGGCAGCCATCACCACAGCTGTGGCTGCCTGCTGTCTAAGCCATCTGAGCTTCTTGCAGGAGGGGCGGTAGCCAACACTGGGACTGCTAGTTGGCCGAGCGCGGTGACTCACGCCTGTAATCCCAGCACTTGGGGAGGCCAAGGCCGGCGGATCACAAGGTCAGGAGATAGAGACCATCCTGTCTAACATGGTGAAACCCTGTCTCTACTAAAAATACAAAAAAAATTAGCTGGGCGTGATAGCAGGCCCCTGCAGTCCCAGCTACTCGGGAAGTTGAGACAGGAGAATGGCGTGAACCTGGGAGGCGGAGCTTGCAGTGAGCCGAGATTGTGCCACTGCACTCCAGCCTCAGCAACAGAGCGAGACTCCATCTCAAAAAAAAAAAAAAAAAACATTCTGCACAACGTCTATCTAACATTGTACTGAAGGTCAGCGCCAGTGTAATTAGATGAAAAATTAAATAAAAGACATCCATATTGGGAAGGGAGAATTAAAATGGTCTCTACTTGCAGATGGCATGATTTATATATAAAAACAGCCTAAATAATTCACTAAAAAACTACTAGAACTAACAAAAGTGTTTGATAAGTAGGCAGGACAAAAAATCAATACACAATAGTCAATTCTATCTCTATACACTTACAATGAGCAATCAAAAATGAAATAAAGAAGCAATTTCATTTACAATAGCATCAAAAAGAAAAATACGTAATACATTTAACAAAAAGTGTACAATTTATACTCTGAAAACTAAAAAGTACTGTTGAAAGAAACTGAAAAAGTCATAAATAAATGGAAAGACATGCCATGTTCATAGATTAGAAGACTATTTGTCGAAGATGGCAATAAATATTCCCAAAATTGATCTAAAATGTTCAATGTAATCTTCATTAAAGTCCCAGATGACTTCTTTGCAGAAATTGACTAACTGATCCTAAAAGTCAAGGAACTTAGAGTAGCCAAAACAATCTTTAAAAAGAAGAACAAAGTAGGTGGAGCCAATTTCAACAGTTTCTTTTTTTTTTTTTTTTTTTTTGAGTCGGAGTCTTGCTCTGTCACCCAGGCTGGAGTGCAGTGGCACGATTTTGGCTCACTGCAAGCTCCACCTCCCAGGTTCACTCCATTCTCCTGCCTCAGCCTCCTGAGTAGCTGGGATTACAGGTGCCCACCACCACGCCCAGCTAATTTTTTTGTAGAGACAGTGCTTCACCATGCTAGCCAGGATGGTCTCGATCTCCTGACCTCGTGATCCGCCTGCCCCGGCCTCCCAAAGTGCTGGGATTACAGGCGTGAGCCACCATGCCTGACCAATAGTTTCTAAAAAGCTATAGTCATAAATATAGCCTCGTACTGCCAAGAAGGTGTCATATAGTTCAATCAGATAGAATTTACAGTCTAGACATAAACGCTTTGGATAATAGTCAATTGATTTTCTTTTTATATATATTTTAGGGAGAAAAGGATTATTTATTTATTTATTTATTTATTTATTTATTTTTGAGATGCAGTCTCGCTCTGTCGCCCAGGCTGGAGTGCAGTGGAGCGATCTCGGCTCACTGCAAGCTCCACCTCCAGGGTTCACGCCATTCTCCTGCCTCAGCCTCCTGAGTAGCTGGGACTACAGGCTCCCACCACCATGCCCGGCTAAGTTTTTTGTATTTTTTTAGTAGAGATGGGGTTTCACTGTGTTAGCCAGGATGGTCTCTATCTGCTGACCTCATGATCCACCTGCCTCGGCCTCCCAAAGTGCTGGGATTACAGGCGTGAGCCACCGCGCCCTGCCGGATTTATTTTTATTTTTATTTTTTTACTTTAAGTTCTGGGATACATGTGCAGAATGTGCAGGTTTGTTACATAGATATACGTGTGCCAGGGTGGTTTGCTGCACCTATTGACCTGTACTTTAAGTTCCCTCAGTGAATCAATTTTCAACGAGTCTATCAATGCAAAAGGTTGACAAAGATGTGGAGCAACAGGCTTTCTCACCTACTGCGGAGATTATAGTTTGGTACAATTATGTTGGAAGACTGTTTAGCATTATCTAATAAAGTTGAAGACGGCACATTCTACAACCCAGTGATTCTCCTCTTAAGTATATTTCAAAAAAATCTCTAGCAAGAGATCGTTTTTGCAAATAGAGACCTGAAAACATGCTCAAAAGAGCATAGTCCACAGTTTAAAGAGAAACACTGGAAGCACTTCAAATGTCCACTGACTGTGAAAAGAGGCCTGGCGCGGTGGCTCACGCCTGTAATCCTAGTACTTTGGGAGGCCGAGGCAGACAGATCACGAGGTCAGGAGATCAAGACCATTCTGGCTAACACGGTGAAAACCCGTCTCCACTAAAAATACAAAAAATTAGCCGGCCTGTTGGCGGGTGCCTGTAGTCCCAGCTACTCCGGAAGGCTGAGGCAGGAGAATGGCGTAAACCCTGGAGGCAGAGCTTGCAGTGAGCCGAGATCGCGCCACTGCACTCCGGCCTGGGTGACAAACCAAGACTCCGTCTCAAAACAAAAACAAACAAACAATCAAAAACATTGGAATGAATAAATAAGTGATTTATTCATGCAATGTATTCATATGTGCAATGTAAAACTACAGTTTTATGTCTCGACATGTGGGAAATGCAAAATGATGATGTTGAGTGAAAGAAGCAAATCACGGAAGCATATATTTAATATGGGTCTACTTACATAGAGTTCAAAGCAGGCAATACCAAATATTACTTAGGGATATAGGTATGCTACTTAGGGAATATACCTATATATAAATATAGATATATTACTTAGGGAAATATTTATGCATTATAAAAGTATAAAGAAAAGGAAATGATAACCACAAAATCCAAGGGATTGGGTTCTCTGAGGGAAGGAAGAAATGGGATTTTTTAAAAAGCATCATTAGGAGCTTTTAAGGTTCTGAAAATAATTGTTTCTTAAACTGAATAATGGGCAATTGTTTTCATTACATTATTAAGTATACATGTATATGTTGTTCATATTAAATCACAAGACTTAATTTCAGCTTCAGTGAAAATTACACTAAACTTCTCGCTTTTAAGACCAGAATGTCAAAATTTGAAAGAACATGTGTCCATGAGAACTGAAAATGCAGCACATTTAATGAGAAGGAGTTTGGAGACAAGGAGACCAAACGGAAGTAACTTGCTGCCTTAGTTGCCTCCTCTCATTCCACTCCCACATGTTAAGTGAGCAAATCAAAGACAAAGTCACTCCCACTAAAAAGGATAAGTAATAATTAGAAATAAAACAGCATGGGCCATTGCATAAATGTTCCAATAAAAATTGGAAGCGCTATAAGAGCAAAAAGTGGGTAAAATACAACTCAGAAAAAGATTTACTCTGGAAAACAGGTGAAAAATCTTCCTGACACATTACTATTTATTTTCACAGAAAGAGGACAAAAACTCCTTGAATAAAAACAATTCAAGGAAGAAATAAGAGGTAAAAGAAAATATAAGACAACAAAAAGACATGGAGAGTCTGCTGTCAGTGATAAGGGGGAAAAAGATAATGGTTTAGAGATTGATAGAGTATTCATGATCCTTGAAGTAAGAAAGTTTGAGTTCAAATCTTAGCACTATCATCTACAGTTACATGAACACTGAGCAAGTGAAATCCCTCTCTGAGCCTGTTTTCTCATCTATAAAATCAGGACAAAATTTATTTCAAAGGGTTTTTAAGTATTAAAGGAATAACCTAGTCTAATAATAGACCAAAGAATGTACTCAATAAGTGTCTCTCCTTTCATACATCTGTTTATCTGTTTGCCCCTGTCTTTGTCCTCTCCATCTGTCAGTGTCTTACTTAATTTTTCTCTTTAATAAAAACTACATCTAATTCTTGGTTATTTGTGCTAATAGAAAACAAATGAATAGGAAGAGTTTAAGTCTGCAAAGTATTCAAAAGACTCCCTCAACTATTAATTTCAATCAACTTTTCTAGCTAGCATTTTTCTACAGTTTATTGCAGAGTCGATGCTGATGTACTAACTTTGGATATTCTACAAAGCCAATAAAAGAAAGAAGCAAAGCAAGCAAAAAAGAGAGAGGAAAGAAAAGAAGGAGAGAAGGAAGGAAGGAAGAAGGAAGGAAGGAAGGAGAAAGGAAGGAAGAAGGAAGGAAAGAAAGGAAGGAAGGAAGAATAAATGTGAGTTCATGTATTTGGTTAATGAGGAAATATTATTCTAAAATAATTAAGTAAATCTGACCTATTTGTACTAGCTCCAGTCAAAGCACTAATAATGTAATGAGATGAACAAAGTAGGAAGAGGGTATAAAACATCCTGATGAATTGTTCTACAAAATGGACCATTGATTTAATTGCTTGGGTCATTCATTCCTTGTTACTATCTCAACCAGTGCTATGCAATAAAACATTATGCAATAAAGGAAATGTTCTGTCCAATGTGGGAGCCAAATAGTCACATGCGGTTATTGAGCCCCAGAGGTATTATTAGTATAACTGAGGCACTGAAATTTTAACTTTACTTAATTTTGCTTTGTTGAAATGTTAATATAAATAGCCACATGGGGCTAGTGGCTATCATTTTGGATAGTGCAGATCTGGACTAATTAAGTCATATCATCTGGCAAGTAGAAATAATTTCATTTAGATTCATTTTCTTCATCTTAAACAAGTCCTTTGTCATTAATGATTATGTCCCTTCAGATAGTGACCAATTCACAATAGTAGTAGATCTCGCTTTCCATTATTCTCTCTTCTGCTCATATCATCTTGGAGGGACAAATAACCCTGAAATAGTTAAAGATATAGTGTCCAATGAGCAAGGCCAGACTACTGGTGAAGCAACATGCTCAATAGATTTTTCCTCCATGTTTTGCAGCATATAATACAAGACATCCTCAGGCTTATTCTCTGCGCAGCCCCACAAGGTATTTCTAATGCTGTTTCTCATAATATTTGTCAACATAGGCTCACGATTCACCTTATAGTACAAATCTTTGAGGACACCATTATTATTCAATCCAGATTATAGCTCTCTTGGGTCTGGAAGAAAATATTTACATTTCGAAAGAAAAAATTAATTGCATATCCTTTATGAAATATATGCTGAATATTGCTTTTCTCAGTTATGATTTTAATAACTATTGGACAGTGATAAATTCCAGAGTGCACTCCTGGGAAGTACTTGAACACAGGCATCTATGTGACCATGTGAGTGAAGAGTATGTGGCCCTGCACAGATAGTGAAATTCAAAAAAGGAACCTATTGGGAAACTTAAGGACCCTAGCAAGGACTTGTGCCCGAAGAGCATACCCCATCTCTTCTAGGAGGTAAATAGCACTGATTACCTGCCCTAACCAGACTTAATGTTACTTTATGCAGCTTCTGACCTCCAAAATATTTTCACAACCCTTCCCAAAAGTGGAGTGTGTTATCCATTTGTGGCCTTTGGTGGTAAATCACCCTTTGCTGTGTGAATATTTTATTATGGGGTTCAGAGCAAATGTCCCATAAAAAAGAGACCGTCTTACTCTGCTTATTCATAGTGTCTAACACCCGTCTTGTATATAGTGAGTGCTCATTAGATATATGTTAATAACATAAAGAACAACCATAATTGGGATAAGCAGAATTCCAACCATGCCATATTACCCTTGGATGATTTAAAAGAAATTGTTAAAATATGTTTTAAAATAATAAGACTTAATTTACATAGGTCCTTCAAATTATTGCCATCCTTAATGAAAATGACACATCAGAAACACAGCTTCTCTCCCAGGAAATATTTCTTCCTGTGTTTTCTCTTGACCAAAATAAAATGCCGTGTCAGTCTCTCCCTCTATACTTCATTTCTTCTTTAATTCTTATCTACAGAAATAGTTTCACAATTTTGTCTTATATTAACTTTCTTTCCCTATAAACAATCTCTAGCTAATGAGTTTCCTAATTTTATTTCAAAGCTGACTGTCAGGTCAGACTGCTCAGAGAGGCTTGATGTGCCTATAGTTGGTATACACGAGGACTACGAGAAGATAGCATCAAACCTGGGAATATGTGTAACACCTGAGATTTATACTAATGGAGGAGATTGGCAATGGACATAAGTATCTAATGGTCTTGAGTTTTCCACATTCTAGACACTAAAGAGGGCTTATGGGGATCCAATTAAGGTGACTAGAGTGTATATTTTTATAACAGTAGTTTAAACAATTAAATTAATGAATCTAAACAGGGAGTAAGAACTATATGGAGTTTAGAAAAGTGGCACAAAAGAACAACAATGTTGTAGCAGTTGTCTCTCACATGAGAATGTTCTGGTCACTAAAGTGGCCTACTCTCATCTGTGAACTGGAGAAAGTACCCACATGGTCACCTAATTGCATTTCTTCTGAGTCTATTCACTAATAAACCTTAGGTTACAAAGTCTGTAGCACCATTACCTTAGTACTAAGAAAAACGTATTTTGGTGGTGGGCACCATTATTATGTTCACAGGAAATAAAAGCTTTGCTTGTAAAGTAATAAATAGATACTCTATTCTAAACATTAATCAGTTCCCTGAGGCTCATCAGATCTGGGGCACTGACAAGTTCATTGACATTGCAAACCCTCCCTAAGAAGTCAGATTGTCTCTTTTTAATATCTCCAACTCATTATCTTTATTCTCAACATTCTATGTCTGAAAACACCTTGACAAGTCCCATTCTTTTCACTACATTTGTGCATGTATTCTTTTCTCTCTAAGAGCCAGAGAAGCAATGGAAGATGGGCATTTGCCAACTGCCAAAATATACGAAGCTGAAACTTCTCGTTTCTTGACTTGTAGATAACTCCTTTGTTTTACCCCTTATATTGCTGTTGAAGTGAAACATCTTCTGAATCAAATTCATTAACCCTACAGAGGTCTGACTAATGGAAAGAGAATACATTTAGGAGCTAAACGATGTATTTTGAATTTTAGATCCATCATTTGCATTCACTTGCCATTTGAGATGAGACAAATCCTTAACCTCTCTTACCCTCAAAGTCTTCATCTGTGAAAACAGTAATACTTATATCACAAGATTAGGAGTATTTAAGGAGTCTATATATATTTAAGTATCTGGAACTTCATGGATATTCAAAAGTATTCATTTTCTTTTCCTCAATATAATCTTCTCTGGCTAATAGCTTTGGCATTCAATAGCATTTGCAGGACTCATAGTATCTTAGTGAAAGGGATCATTCCAATTAATATTCCAGCCACTTTTTTCTGAAATTGCCAAGGCATAGTTTATCATCCTGTGCCCAGTATTAGTTATATCCTTATTACCAGCTGTAACTACAAATGCATGAGTTATATTGTTATTTATAATAAAACTATTTTTCTACAATCTTTTAAGGGACGCTTTGACTTGTTACATGCGTAGTCTGTGTTTGGACATCTAATGCATGGCTTAGCACAAAGCTAATTCTCTTTCTAATAATTACCATAATAAAGTTGCTAATATCAACAAAATTTACAGGTTGTTGAATATACAGTCATATATCACATGACATTTTCGTCAAAGATGGACCACATACATGACACTGATCACATAAGAATATGATACCATACTTTTACTGCACCTTTTCTATGTTTAGATACACAAATACTTACCATCGTGTTTTAATTGCTTGCCTACAGCATTCAGGACAGTAATATGCTATACAGGCTTGCAGCCTAGGAGCAATAATAGGCTCTAACATATAGCCTGGGTGTGTAGTAAGTAGGCTACATCATCTAGGTTTGTGTAAGCACATTCTATCATGCCCAGACAATGATGAAATTGCCTAACGAGACATTTCGCTGAACATACTCCCATCATTAAGCAATGCAGGCTGCATATAGTTAAGCCGAAGAGGAAAGAAAGAATTTGGCAATCTATGTATATTTATTATGATATTTCCTTTACTGGTTGGTTCCACCTGAAATCTGTTCTCTAGCTCTGATCCTGGATAGTCTATGTTCAAGCTTTGTATTCCAATTCTAGCTTTTGACTTACAGCCTGTGTCTTTGAAGAGAAAAAACTTTATAGTGTAAAATGCAGAACAATGCGGACATGTAGATAAGCACAAGCCCAAGATCCAGGCGGAAAATGGGTTAGAATGGAAAGAAATTATATTCTGGGCAAACAAGAACCTTTCATGCATTAACTGTAGATTTCATCAAACCCTGTCCCATCCTTGCTACCAGCTCTGTTACTTCTGAGTAAGGCACCAGGATTTGTGGGGAAAGCTAGTAAACATTTTACAGGGTAATAAAAACGCTGACAGGCCAAAGGATTAGTTAACCTATCTGGGAGGCAAAAGAGTCAGACTCAAAGATTTGGAGTGATTTGGCTAAGTCAGTTTTGCACCAGTATCTGAAAAAAGATGTAAATAGAAACATTAATCTCAAGTATGCACAACCTTAAAAGAGAAAAACTAACCTATATTCAGTTAAACCTCTCCTGACTCTTGCCACTCAGAGATTTGGTTAAATTTCTCCTGACTCCCAATTCCATTGACGTTAACAGTCTTCCCACAACATCTGCAAGCTGAAAGATTCATTTCCTCCTGCTTCTATTGCCACTGAATCTCTGTCTTCTTTATTTGTTTTTATTGACCAGCAGAGTCTCACTCTGTTGCCCAGGCTGGGGTGCAGTGAGGCGATCACAGCTCACTATGAACTCAAACTCCTGGGATCAAGCAGTCCTCCCACCTCAGCTTCCTGAGTAGCTGGGACCACAGATGCATGCATCTACATTCAGCTTTTTTTATTTTTACTTTAATTTTTTAGAAACAAAGTCTTGCTATGTTGCTCAGGCTGGTCTTGAACTCCAGGCCTCAAATAATCCTCCCACCTTGGCCTCCCAAAGTGCTCAGATTACAGGCATGAGCCGCTATGCCTGGCCCTTGGTTGTCTTTAATTCTGCAGCACCCTCAGTCCCTTCGCCAGTTTCCAAAAGAAAGACACCACTAAAATAGCACATTTCATGAATTGGAGAGGCTTCCCGAAGACCAGGGGTGACACACGGAGAGGGGTTACCTCAGAGAGCTCACATACACCCACAGTCTCCCAGTTGATCTCTCAACATCTCTGAACAACCAACAGAATCTCTTGTATCACCCAAATGAAATCGATTTAGAATATACCCTAATTCCTTGGGGCAAAGGAAAAGGGAGAGCATAGTACCACTCTACACTCATAAAAATCCTGTCCTTCAGAGACACCTTTCATTTTCTCAGGAGAGTTCCAGTGAACATCATTTTCTCTGGCTCATTACATGTGACGTTCAAAATGGTGGTCTTGGCCAGACACGGTGGCTCACGCCTGTAATCCCAGCACTTTGGGAGGCTGAGCTGTGTGGATCACGAGGTCAGGAGTTCGAGACAAGTCTGGCCAAGAAGGTGAAACCCTGTCTCTACTAAAAATACAAAAATTAGCCAGGCGCGGTGGTGGGCAATTGTAATCCCAGCTATTTGGGGGCTGAGGCAGGAGAATCACTTGAATCTGGGAAGCGGAGGTTGCAGTTAGCCCAGATCACACCATTGCATTCTAGCCTGGGCAACAGAGCAAGACTCCATCTCAAAAAAAAAAAGAGTCAGGAAACAACAGATGCTGGAGAGGATGTGGAGAAATAGGAATGCTTTTACACTGTTGGTAGGAGTGTAAATTAGTTCAACCATTGTGGTAGACAGTGTGGTGATTCCTCAAGGATCTAGAACCAGAAATACCCTTTGACCCAGCAATCCCATTACTGGGTATGTACCCAAAGGATTATAAATCATTCTACTATAAAGACACATGCACACGTATGTTTATTGCAGCACTGTTCACAACAGCAAAGACTTGGAACCAATCCAAATGCCCACCAATAATAGACTGGATAAAGAAAATCCGGCACATATACACCATGGAATACTGTGGAACCATAAAAAAGGATGAGTTCATGTCCTTTGCAGAGACATGGATGAAGCTGGAAACCATCATTCTCAGCAAACTAACACAGGAACAGAAAACCAAACACCGCATGTTCTCACTCATAAGTGAGAGCTGAACAACGAGAACACATGGACACAGGGAGACAAACATCACACACTGGCGCCTGTCAGAGGGTTGGGGGCTAGGGGAGGGATAGCATTAGGAGAAATACCTAATGTAGATGACGGGTTGATGGGTGCAGCAAATCACCGTGGCGTGTGTATACCTATGTAAAAGACCCGCACATTCCGCACATGTATCCCAGAACTTAAAGTATAATAAAAAAATAAAATAAAATCAATTTTAATTAAGTAGAAAAAAAATGGTGGTCTTAGAGACCCAAACTAACATTTGTGAGTGTTTATTATGTGCCACTCACTTTATGTTTACCACCTACATTCCTCACAAAGCTGACCCTGTGCCATCTGCATCATACAAAACAGGAAGCTAAGGTTCAAAGAGGTTCAATAACACTCCAGGTGTCACAGCAAGTAAATGATGGAACTGAGGTTCTAACTTAACTAGACTGACAGCAAAACCTAAGCTTAGCTCCCCAGCCTCTAACTTCCTCCACAATTGCCCTCTCATCAAAAAGGAGCCACTCACCCAATTCTAAGTTAATGCCTCAAGCTGTGAAATACCCTGAGGAGCTGGAAAGGTAACAGATGAAGTCGAAGCTAGAGCAAAGGAGAAAGCCCCTTTCAGCTTTCTTTTCTCTCATCGTAGAGAAATCCCAAATTCCAAGTGCTTCTGAGCAACATTGATTTGTTTTGTGAAAGGTTTGCAGAATACTCCAGCAAAGAATGCCAGGAAAAGCCTATAAGCTACTGATTCTAACAATCGTTAACAAAAGGCAACTTGATTTTTAAAAAAATAACAAAAAGCAAGGCAGTTCTTTTTTAGCTTTTGCTTGAAGGCAAAAAAAAAAAAAGCCAAAAAAAACTTCATCCCTGAACACACCATTTTATGTTTCTATTTTATTTCCTTCATTTTAGAGAACCTGAAGCAACAGGCTAACCAGCCCATTTTTATTCCACATTTATGCTGACATTTTGCATTTACAAAAAAGCCCAGGGAATATATTTACAAATTTAACAGTGAGGAAAGGTAAAACTTCAAGTTTCGCCTAACCTAGTTTCCACAGCATCTTTAAATATTTCTTTTGTCAGAGGAGCAGATGTTGCAACCCTGTGCAAAATCTGAGAAGGCAACAGCCTGCTCCTCTTTTTTTGTTTTGTTCTGCCTCCCAGGTTCAAGTGATTCTCCTGCCTCAGCCTCCCAAGTAGCTGGGATTACAGACACCCGGCACCACATCCGGCTGTTGTATTTTTAGTAGAGATGGTGTTTCACCACGTTGGTCAGGCTGGTCTTGAACTCCTGACCTCAGGTGATCCGCCTGCCTCGGTCTCCCAAAGTGCTGGGATTACAGGCGTGAGCCACCACACCTGGCCACAGCCAGTTTTGTTTCATTTATATTCCCACTTCATTTATATACATTTCTTCTTCTTAATTATTTTGAAGTAAAACCTATACATCATATCATTTTTTAATTACCTTGTATGTATCTGTAGAAGACAAGGAATTTTTTAAAAACAAATATATTCACAATGCCATTAAATACCAAAAAAATTAATATTCTGAAAGTAGCCACAAATCCAGAGTTCACATTTTCTTGACTTTCTCATAAGTGATTTTGTTTCTAGGTTATCTATTTCAATCAGATAACTGTTTGCTCATATTTACATTCCTAATTGAACAATGTCTAAACTTAAACTGACGTAAAATGCGGATGATCTTCTCACCAAATGCTTAGTGTAAAAAAAAACTTCAAAGTGCAAGAGGAGTCCCTCCAAATACAGAAAGGACCAGTATTTTAAGAGGTATGTTAACTAAAATGTTGCAATGTAAGGAGCAGAGCAGGAAGAACCTTTAAGTCCGAAACTTACAACAAGTCAATTTCATAGTTAATTTCCCTGGTCCTTCCACAACAACCTCTGGCATCTGTTTTCTCTGCAATGGAGGTAACAATAGTAGCTATTTCAGAGCAGGAAAAGGCTTAGAGCAGTGCTACAAGAGGGTCCTGGCTATATAAAGTTTAGCTATTTGTATATTGTAACAAACCACCTTTTTTTTTTTTTTTTGGTCAATAATAGATTTCTGTTGGAAAAGTAGCAGCCTCCTGTCTGGGGACACCTGCAGTTCCACTAAGTGAACATTGGTGTCTGCTAACCTTTGCCTCTATTTCTCTCAATAATATGCTGTCAAGCTGTTCTTTGATTCAGCAATTTTATATACTTCCTTTTTCTTTCTTTTTTCCTTTCCCTTTTCCTGAGACAGAGTCCCACTTTGTCACTCAGTCTGGACTGCAGCAGCGCCATCATGGCTCACTGCCACCTCCACCCCGGGCTCAAGCAATCCTCCTGCATCAGCCTTCAGAGTAGCCGGGATTACCCACGGGGCCCACCAGGCCCAGCTAATCTTGGTGGGTTTTGTTTTTCTGTTAAGAGACTGGGTTTCCTGCCAGGCGCAGTGACTCACACCTGCAATCCCAAAACACCAGGAGGCCGAGGCCGGGGGATCACCCGAGGTGAGGAGCTGGAGACTAGCCCGGCCAACATGGAGAAACCCCGTCTCTACCTAAATAAATAAATAAAAAAGTAGCGGGGCATGGTGGCTCACACCTGCAATCCCAGCCACTCAGGAGGCTGAAGCAGGAGAACCACCTAAACCCGGGAGGTGGAGGCCCGGCAAGCTGAGACCGTGCCACTGCACTCCAGCCTGGGCAACAAGAGGGAAACTCTGCCTCAAAAAACAAAAACAAAAAACAAAAAACAGGTTTCACCATGTTGCCCAGGCTGGTCTGGATCGCCTAGGCTCAAGCGATTCGCAGCGCGCAGCCGTCCAAAGTCCTGGGATCACAAGCGTGAGCCATGACGCCAGGCCAATCTATTCCTGTCTGATTAAAAATTCGGCCGGGCACAGTGGCTCACACCTGCGATCCTAGCACCCCGGGAGGCCAAGGCAGGCAGATAACCTGAGAACCTGAGTTCAGATTGAGGCCAGCCTGACCAACATGGAGAAATCCCATCTCTACCAAAAAAAAAACAAAACAAAAAAACAAAATACAAAAGTAGCTGGGCCTGGTGGCTCAGGCCTGCAATCCCAGCCACTTGGGAGGCTGAGGCAGGAGAACCACCCAAACCCGGTGGTTGAGGCTGCGGGGGGCCGAGATCCTGCCACTGCACTCCAGCCTGGGCAACAAGAGCGAAATTCCCTCTCAGAAAAAAAAAAAAAAAAAAAAAAAAAAAAAAGAGGTAGGGAGACTGGGTTTCACCATGTTGCCCAGGCCGGCCTGGAACTCCTAGGCTCTAGCGATCTGCCGCGCTCAGCCATCCGAAGTCCTGGGATCACAAGCATGAGCTGCCACGCCAGGCCGATCTGTTACTTTCTGATTAATAAATTGGGCCCGGTGTGGTGACTCACTCCTGCAATCCCAGCACCCTGGGAGGCCGAGGCAGGCAGATAACCTGACGTTGGGAGTTTGAGACCAGCCTGACCAACATGGAGAAAACTGTCTCTACCAAAAAAGAAAAAAAAAGCTGGGCATGGTGGCTCATGCCTGCAATCCCAGCACCCCGGGAGGCCGAGGCGGGCGGGTAACCTGAGGTTGGGAGTTTGAGACTACCCTGTGGAAAGCAGAAACCCCGTCTGTACCAAAAAAAAAAAAAAAAAAAAAAAAAAGTACAAAATTAGCCAGGTATGGTGGCTCATGCCTGCAATCTGAGCCACTTGGTAGGCTGAGGCAGGAGAGCCACCCAAACCCGGGAGGTGGAGGCCGCGGGGGGGCTGAGACCACACCACTGCACTCCAGTCTGGGCAACAAGAGCGAAACTCCACCTCAAACAAACAAACAAACAAAAACAAAACAAAAAAGCGAGACCCGGGTTTCACCATGTTGCCCAGGCCTGTCTGGAACTCCTAGGCTCAATCGATCCCCAGCGCTCCCCCATCCAAAGTCCTGGGATCACGAGCGTGAGCCGCCATGCCAGGCCCATCTATTCCTTTCTGATTAAACAATTGGGCCGGGCGCAGTGGCTCACATCTGCAATCCCAGCACCCTGGTGGCTCACGCCTGCAATCCTAGCACCCCGGGAGTCTGAGGCGGGTGGATAACCTGAGGTCAGGAGTTTGAGACCAGCCTGACATGGAGAAACCCCGTCTGTACCAAAAAAAAAACAAAAAAAAAAATGAGCCGGGCATGGTGGCTCAGGCCTGCAATCCCAGCTGCTCAGGAGGCTGAGGCAGGAGAACGACCCAAACCCAAGACCAAGAGGCGGAGGCCGCCGGGAGCGGACACCACGCCATTGCACTCCAGCTGGGCAACAAGAGTGAAACTGTCTCAAAACAAAAAACACACAAAAAAAGAGAGACCAGGTTTCACCATGTTGCCCCAGCCTGTCTGGAACTCCTAGGCTCAAGCGATCCCCCGTGCTATTCCTTTGTGATTAATAAATTGGGCCTTTCACGCTGGCTCACGCCTGCAATCCCAGCACCTCCAGACGCCGAGGCGGGCAGATAACCTGAGCTCCGGAGTTTGAGACCAGCCTTATGAACATGGAGAAACCCCATCTCCAACAACAAAAACAAACAAAAAACAAAATGAGCTGGGCATGGTGGCTCACGTGTGCAATCCCAGCCACTCAGGAGGCTGTGGCAGGAGAACCACCCAAACCCGGGAGGCGGAGGCCCGTTGAGCCAAGACCTCACCACTGCACTCCAGCCTGGGCAACAAGAGGGAACCTCCGTGTCAAAACAAACAAAAAGTGACCGTGTTTCACCATGTTGCCTGTGGAACTCCTAGGCTCAAGTGATCCCCCGCGCTCGGCCGTCCAACGTCCTGGGATCACAAGCATGAACTACCACGCCAGGCCGATCTATTCCTTTCTGATTAATCAACTGTGTCTTGTGCACTGGCTCATGCCTGCAATCTCAGCAGCCCTGGAAGCCGAGGCAGGCAGATAACCTGAGGTCCTGAGTTTGAGACCAGCCTGACCAACAGGGAGAAAACCCTGTGTGTACCAAAAAAAAAGAGAGAGAAAAGAAAATTAGCCAGGCATGGCGGCTCACACCTGCCACCTGCAATCTCAGACACTTGGGAGGTTGAGGCAGGGGAACCACCCAAACCCAAGAGGCGGACAGGGAGCCGAGACCGTGCCACTGCACTCCAGCCTGAGCAACAAGAGCGAAACTCCGCCTCAAAAAAAAAAAAAAAAAAAAAAAGAGACTGAGTTTCACCATGTTGCCCAGGCCTGTCTGGATCTCCTAGGCTCAAATGATCCCCAGTGCTCTGCCATCCAAAGTCCCTGGATCACAAGCATGAGCCACCATGCCAGGCCGATCTATTCCTCTCTCATTAATAAATTGGGCCGGGCGCACTGGCTCACACCTGCAATCCTGTAGCGAGATTTTTAAGGAATTAGATAGACTCATGGGGTTTAAGAGGACATTTGTTAATTATTTAGGTGCACCGGCCCAGTCGGATTAACATTTAGAGGATTGAGTACTGAACCAAGAGTTACCTTTCAAGCATTATGTGCGGCAAGGGGGGAGATCTGAGCAAGGAGAAGCATATTATAGAAGCTAGAAACAAAGATAGTTATTTAATTGAAACATGCATTATATTCTTTTTACTATTTAAGGAAAAATATGTTTTGTGACTTGAGTTTGTTTATTTGTTTAGGCACCTAGATTTATTTTGTTTATGGAGATAATAGTAGGTACCTCATAGGGGATTATTAGATCACGCTTAAAATTGGATCATAGTTAATACTTTAACTGGGGCTTTAACCATCATCATTTACATCATCCCTATCCCATTATCTTTCCTTTTGGCAGAAAGGCATATAGTGAAATCTATGCAAATTAAATGAACATATGGGAAACTCTTTTTTGCAGAGGGCATTGTGGGGCTCCCTCTACATGACCTGAAAAGTACCTATGTGGCTGTAAGACACTTGACATGTCACCTAGTTTATCCCCTGGCATGCCCATATGACCTACTAAATCAGACAGACACACCAGGTTCTAATATACAGTCATATTCATTTTACAACTTTTCAATTAACATATAATCCTAAATTGCATGCTTTATGTTGAAGAAAAAAACAGCAACTAATATACCGTCATAGTAACATATTAAATGCTAGTTTAACCTGATTCTCCCAGTGTAACAATTTTGAGTTGTACATAAGGGTTTTACTGAAATTTTCGTTCTTTTATTTGTCATGGCTTAGTAACTTAGTATTTCCTTAGAATTGATGTAAGCATGTAAACTGAAGTTGATGATCAAGTATACCTTTATAATAAGCTAAGCAGCTTTAGGCACCTAGATCTTTTGTGAAGTGCAAGTTCACCGAGAGAAGTAAGTAGTAGTATGAGTAGGCTTCTCCATCATTGGCCTTTGAATGGCTCTTTACTGAAGACAAAAGGAAGGAGGAACTCAGCATAATTTCTACCTACTTGGATACCTCTGCAGGTATTGTCAATGGTTATTTCTCCTTCAAGCATTCTCCCATTTCCTTTCATCAAATTGGCCAATGTCATCTCAAATCCTCTATAGAAAATGTTGAAGTTACTCTAGGGTGAGATAACAGTTCTCAATGTTTATGGGAATTGAAGAGGTTTTGGGAAAATGGATAATGTTAATGAGAAAAAATTAGATTGTTGGAGTGAAGATTAAGTTCAAAGAGAGAATGTATGCTTTATTATAATTTTGTGCAACTGAAATGGGTGTGAAAATATCATTGATGATTAGTAATAATTACTAGATGTAGTGAGTTTTGAAAGACTCCTTTAAGGATGGCCATTAAATAGGTTTCTATATGTACCTGTATTATAATTATGTATATGTGTTTATATATTTATATACACACAGATTAGAAAAATTATGGCCTTTCTGTAAGTACATCATAGAGTTTGATTGAAAAACAAATACTGTCAAAGAGCAATGACATAGAATTAGGCATGGTTTGCTTCCTCTCAGCTACTGAGTGTTACATTTCTGATTTAGAGGGGAGAAATGTTCTTTTTCCATAAGATTTGATGTAATATTTCTACTTTGGTTCCAAATTTCTAACCTAAGAATAAGAAGTAATTAATATCAAAAGAATAATGAGAAACCTCATCCCTGGTTAAAATATATATTTAGTAAATATTACAGGAAAGAGATACAGGATTATTTAGAAATAGAATAATAAAACAAAACTTTCCTTATCCTTCTTGGTTGTATAATCAGAAATTACATCTACTGGTTAAATGATCTCTGAGATTAGTTTCTAAAGTAAGACGTATTTTGACAGGAAATTTTAACTCATTTTATTTTCAAAATACACATCTTATAGTGACCATAAATCTAATTTTTGACGAATATTCTTTATAGTCTTATAGTGGAAATTTACACTAGAGATAACCATTTCTAGGTCATAACGTTTTATTGGATACAATCAGAAAATGTGGTGTGGTTGGCAAACCCTACATTGGGTTTTGAAATTACTGTGCTACCAGTATGTTCCAGCCAATGAGAACCTTTCAGCCATGAACTTTTATTGATTTGTATTCCTCAGAGTAACATAAATAGCTTTCCTTAAGTCTTCCAGTTTTACTATGGTTATTTTTTTTCCTGAAATCTCTGCTGTTGGAAAGTTTATTCATTTATTTATTTATTTATTTATTTATTTATTATTTTTTGAGACGGAGTCTCACTCTGTCGCCCAGGATGAAGTGCAGTGGCGCGACCTCGGCTCACTGCAGGCACCTCCTCCCCGGTCCACACCATTCTCCTGCCTCAGCCTCCCGAGTTGCTGGGACTACAGGTGCCGGCCACCAAGCCCGGCTAATTTTTGTATTTTTAGTAGAGACTGGGTTTCCCTGTGTTAGCCAGGATGGTCTCCATCTCCTGACTTTGTGATCCGCCTGCCTCGGCCTCCCAAGGTGCTGGGATTGCAGGTGTGAAGCACAGCGTATGGCCTGGAAGGTTTATTCATGCACTTAACTCTGTGGCTTTCCAACCCTTCATGGTTTGAGCGGAGAACTGGCACCAATGTTCTATGAGCAAGTGGGAAAAAAAGAGGTGCTATAGCCAATTAAATTATTCTATAAACAGTTATGGTATGAATAGTTCTGTAATCAGAACAATACATTTTAGCTTTATCAGAACAAATAAAGATACTGAAAATTTATTCATTTTGTATTTTTATTTTCCGTGGGTACATAATAGGTATATATATTTATGGGATATATGAGATATTTTGGCACAAGCATGGAATAGGTAATAATCACATCGTGGAAAATTGGGTCTACATCCCCTCAAGCATTTACCCTTTGTGTTACAAACAATCCAATTGAACTCTTAGTTATTTTAAAATATACAACTGAACTCCAGTCCCCCTGCTGAGCTATCAAATACTATAATAGGTCTTATTCATTCTTTTTGTTTTTGTTTTTTTTTGAGACGGAGTCTTACTCTGTCGCCCAGGCTGGAGTGCAGTGGCGCCATCTCGGCTCATTGCAAGCTCCGCCTCCTGGGTTCACACCATTCTCCTGCCTCGGTCTCCCCAGTAGCTGGGACTACGGGGGCCCGCCACCACGCCCAGCTAATTTATTTTTGTATTTTTAGTAGAGACGGAGTTTCACTGTTAGCCAGGATGGTCTCAATCTCCTGACCTCGTGATCCACCCGCCTGGGCCTCCCAAAGTGCTGGGATTACAGCAGTGAGCCGCTGCGACCAGCCTGTCTTATTCATTCTTTCTAGGTTTTTTTTTTTTTTTTTTTTTGTACCCATTAACCATTTCCACTTCCTCTCCTCTTCCCCCTCCCCAAACTACCCTTCCTGGCCTCTAGTAACTAACTTTCCATTCTCTATTTCCATGAGTTCCATTGTTTTGATTTTTAAAAGATACTGAACATTTCAACCAAGAAAGGCAAAAATAAGCAAGTACTCCCTCATCCAATCACACTAGAAATTAAATTCATTTTTAATAAACTGAAATATTTCAATTACTTATTTTCACTTTTAAAATATATGTGAAATCTAACCCTCAAATTTATACTGTTAATAGACATGTTTTCAACGTTTGTTTAAAAAATAGGAGTTTAGTCTCTAGACTTAACATATGATGGTTAAAATGAAAATTCTGCACTTTTAAGTCACATTTGATTTTTTTCTATTCTCTAAGATGATAACTATTTTATTTTACCTGGAAATGTGAATGAATGTATTAAATAGCAATCTCATTGCATATACCAATTGACGGTAATTAAATTGAAGCATCTCTGTTACTATTTTTCAAACATACTCATTTGAATTTTTTTTTTTTTTTTTTTTTTTTCCTGAGGAGTCTCACTCTGTCGCCCAGGCTGAGTGCAGTGGCGCGATCTCGGCTCACTGCCAGCTCCGCCTCCCGGGTTCATGCCATTCTTCTGCCTCAGCCTCTCCAGTAGCTGGGACTACAAGTCCCAGGCTAACTTTTTTGGTATATTTAGTAGAGACAATGTTTCACCGTGTTAGCCAGGATGGTGGCCGTCTCCCGACCTCCTGATCTGCCCTCCTCGGCCTCCCAAAAGTGCTGGGATTACAGGCATGAGCCACCGCGCCTGGTCTGTCTGATTCATTCTTTCTAGTTTTTTATTTATTTATTTATTTTGAGACGGAGTCTCGCTCTGTCACCCAGACTGGAGTGCAGTGGCAAAATCTCGGCTCACTACAAGCTCCGCCTTTGGGGTTCACGTCATTCTCCCACCTCAGCCTCCTGAGTAGCTGGGACTACAGGCACCCGCCACCACGCCTAATTTTTTTGTATTTTTAGTAGAGACGGGGTTTCACCGTGTTAGCCAGGATGGTCTCGATCTCTTGACCTCATGATCTGCCCACCTCAGCCTCCCAAAATGCGGGGATTACAGGCGTGAGCCACCGCGCCCGGCCTTATTTAAATTTTTTAATCCTGTTTTGAAACTTTATAGTCTACATTTTGGAAAATGCTATGGTGAAATTTGATAAAGACAATAGCTAATAGATGTTGACAGACTTTATCTTCTGTACAGGTGAGTTTTAACATGCTTTTCTAACTAGCTCCTAGTAACCATGGAATGAAACCAAAGAACAGGTACAACTTCAAATTTCATTGGCTTTTCAGCTCCTAAGAGAATAGTCATATCTAAGCAAAGAAATTTTGTTTAGTCTACCTTAAAATATCTGTAAAATGTCTACTTTCCCATTAGCCATTACAACCATGGCAATCTACATTCAAACATGCATTTAAATTAGTCTTTTCCTGACATTATGGAGTTATGGAAAATTAGTCATAATGCCTATTTTATATGAAGCATTGTGCTTTACTACTGTGAAAAAACAGTGAAGTTCTAAATGGAAATGTGAATGAGAAGCAAAATTGGCAATATTCTCTAATAATATGAAATTAACATGTAGAATCAAGTCCTTGATTAATACAACCAAAGAAGTTACTGTCAGGACATAAGAAATAGAAAGCAGGATGGTTTTTCATTATATATTTGTCAAGTTTCATGGTATTTCAAAATGCCTTAACTCTGATGACATCAATTCCGCTACTTCTAGATCTCTGATGCCGGCATGACCTACACCTTAAATGTTATGATTTTCTTGATCATTCAATCTAGTACTGAGTTTTCAATTTTCGTTTTTTTATGTATTATGTATTGAGGGAAATTGTACATAAATGCATAGATTTTAGATATATAATTCAATGACAAATATATATATAAATTCATGTAGCCAAACCCTAAATGAGGATATACAATATTTCTACTTGCTAGAAAGTTCCCTTTGTCCACTTTCAGTCATTTCCCAGCTCCAATAGGCAACGTGCTTTCTGAAGTCTATATCCATTTATTACTTTTGTCTGTTCTTGGACTTCGTATATTTTGTGTCTCACTATTATTGTTTAATATATATTCTTCAGGTCCTTTCATGTTGTGTGTATTGGTATCTCTTTATTTTCATTGTTAAGTTCCATTGTGTAGTTCATTGTTTTCATTGCTAAGTAGTATTCCATTGTGTTGATATACACTTTTTAAAAAAATCTGGGGTTTTTTGGATGAATATTTGATTTTTTTCAAAGTTTCTCCTACTTTCAGTAATATTGCTATAAACAGGTATGTAAAAGTCTTTTTATGGCCATTCAATTGATCTTGTGTAAAGGCCTAGGAGTGTAACTGATAAATGATGAAATATTTTTATGTTTAACTTTGTAAGAAACTGGGTTAGTTTTCAAAAGTGTGTATTTTATTGTAGTCTTCCATCAGCAAATTATGAGAGGTTGAGTTGTTCACCATACGTTCATCAACATTTAGTGTTGTCATTTTTTTGCATTCCACAATTAGTAACTCTGTATGGTTTCAATTTGTATTTACACACAGTTAAAGATGTTAGGTGTATTTTCATGTGCATCTTGGCCATTTGTGTATCTTTTTTTTGAAGCATCTGTTCAAGTTAGACATTAGGATATCTTTTTCTTATTGCTGTGTAGGATTTCTTTATGTAGTCAAGCTCTTTTTCAGGTATATATTTTTGAATATCATATTCTAGTCTGTAGCTTGCTCTTTTATTTTCTTAATATTTATAATTATTTCTTTTTCATTTGTAAAGAAGCCTTGTGAATGTAAATTTTTGTTCTCTATGTCCTAAGAAATATTTTTTTCTTGAAGATGGGGCAGATTTTCTCCTATGCTTTGTATCAGAATCTTTATAGCTTTAGACCATACACCTAAATATATTATATACCTGAAATTAATGTATGCATTATGATGTAGGGCTTAAGGTTTTTGTTTTTTTTTTGACTTAGGAAGTGGTTCCATCATTTATTAGAAAGATTTTTCTTTCCAATTTGAATTGCCTTGGTGCCTTTGTTTAAACTGAATGATCAAATATGTATTTGTACATTTCTATTCTTCTCTATTAGTGTATTCATTTTCTGTTACACCAATGTTGCTTTGTCTTGTTCGGGATAGCTTTTCACAAGTATTCAACCAGGAATAATAATTTCTCCAAATTCATGCTTCATTATGATTTTTATCTTTCTATTATAAGTCTTGTGCATTTCTATATAAATTTTTAAAAACAACCTATCAGCTTTTTCCAAATAGCAGATGGGATTTTGATTGAAATTTAATCTAATAACCAAATTGAAAACTGGCATCTTAACATGATTGAGTCTTCTAATTTATGAACATGGGTTTAGGTCGTATATAATTTTTTTCAGAAATGCTTATTAGTTTTCAGGGTAGTATTATTGTATACATTTTATTATGTTTTAATGTTAGCAAGTACAATTTTAAAAGAAATATATTTTCACATATTGGTCTTATGTCTTGTTTTATAAATTTCTTATGATTTTATACATGTGATTGTGTTGCCTGTGCATAAAGATTTCTATGGCTGTTTTTTTTTTCCAAATTTTGTATTTCACTCTTTTTTGTTGCTTTTTATTACTGGCTCAAACCTCAGTACAACGTTAAATAAAAGTTACAGGGGCATACATACTTGCCTTGTTCCCAATGTTAGGAAGAACACATTCAATATATAGTCATTAAGTATGACATTTGATGTATGATTATGTAGATGCTCCTCTCTAATATAAAAAAAGGTTTGCCTCTATGTCTACTCTGAGGTTTTATCAAGAATACTTACATAATTTTGTCAGTAGAATTTTCTACATCCATTCAGATCACTATATGGAACTGTCTTTTTAATGCTATTAATCAGTTCAAATACATTGCTTAATTTTTGGATGTTAAAATAACTTGTTATTGTCACAGTAAACCACAGTTAATTATTATCTATTTCTTATATATTACTAGAATTGATTTGCTAATACATATTTTTAAATTTTGTATGTGTTCATAGGTTATGGTGGCTTATTATGGTTTTTGGTAATGTCTTTGCTAATTTTTGCAAACAAGGATAATTTGATTACTTTATTTCCAATTTGCCTGTCCCCTTATTTCTTTCTTTTGACTGCACTTACTAGGACTTGCTTAGGACTTCTAGTACTATGTTGAATAGCAGTGATGAAAGTGGGCATCCTTTTCTTGTTCCAGGTCTTAGAGGAAAAGCTTTCAGTTTCCCCCCATTTAGTATGAAACTAACTGAGGGTGTGTTCTATATGCTTTCATTATGTTGAGGTATGTTCCTTCTATACAGTTTTCTGAAGGCTTTGATCATGTAGGGGTGTTGAATTTTATCAAATGATTTTTTAGCATCAATTGAAATTATCATACAGTTTTTGTCCTTCATTCCATTGATATGATGTGATTTGATGTGAGATGACGATAATAATTTGCATATGTTTAACTATCCTTGCATCCCTGGGATAAATCCCACTTGGTCATGATGAATGATTTTTTTAATGTGTTGTTGAATGCAGTTTGCTAGCATGTTGCTGAACATTTTTGCATCAATGTTCACCAGGGATATTGGCCTGTTGTTTTTTATTTATGTGTCTTTGGTTTTGGTATCAGAGTAATACTGTCCTTGTAGAATGAGTTTGGAAATATTCCCTTCTCGTCTATTTTTCACAGTAGTTTGAGTAGGATTGGTATTAGTTCTTTTAAAAATATTTGGTAAAATTCAGGAATAAAGCCGTCGGGTCTTGGGCTTTTCTTTCCCGGGAAACTTTTTTTGTATTTTTTGAGACGGAGTCTCGCTCTGTCGCCCAGGCTGGAGTGCAGTGGTGCCATCTCTGGGCTCACTGCAAGCTCCGCCTCCCAGGTTCAGGCCATTCTCCTGCCTCAGCCTCCTGAGTAGCTGGGACTAGAGGCGCCCGCCATCACGCCCGGCTAACTTTTTTTGTTTTGTTTTGTTTTGTATTTTTTAGTAGAGACGGGGTTTGACCATGTTAGCCAGGATGGTCTCCATCTCATGACCTCGTGATCTGCCCGCCTCAGCCTCCCAAAGTGCTGGGATTACAGCCACCGCGCCCGGCCTTTCCTGGGAAACTTTTTGTTTCCATCTCACTACTTACTGGTCTTTTCAGGTTTTGGATTTCTTCATGGTTCATTCTTGCTAGGTTGTATGTGTCTAGGAAAGTATCCATTTATTCGATTTTCTAATTTATTGGTCTATAGTTGCTCATACTAGCCTCTAATGATCCTTAGAACTTCTACAGTATCAATGATAATGTCCCCATTTTCATCTCTGATTTAGCTTTTTTTGTTGTTGTTTTGTTTTGTTTGGTGTGTGTGTGTGGCTAAAGGTTAGTGGTTTGGTTTCTCTTTTTTAAAAAACGAACTTTCCATTTTGTTCATATTTGGTATTTTTTCATTTCAATTTCATTAATTTCTGCTCTTATCTTTATTCTTTCCTTTCTTCTATACTTATTTTGGGTCTGGTTTACTCTTGCTTTTCTAGTTCTTTAAGATGTATCGGCGCCTCGGGCCCCGCAGAGCCAGGGCGGATCCGGCCGGTAGCCCGGCCAGCCGCGCCCCCCATCCATCTCGCCGTTCACTGCCCTGAGGCCGGCGCGGCCACGGGGCCTGGGGCCGGCGCTGCTCTGGGGCGTTGGAGCCGCGCGCCGCTGGAGGAGCTGCTGCCGGGGCGGGGGTCTGGGCGGCTCGCGGGGGAGCGCGGGTCTCGCGCGGCTCCTGGGGCTGTGGGCTCGGGCCCCTGGCTGCTGCAGGTGCGGGGGCTCTTGCCTGGCCGGGCGCTCTTCGGCTCCCGCGCACCGGGTTCCCAGGGCGCTCCCACCGCCACTGCCTGGGCGGGGGACGAGGCCTGGCGGCGCGGGCCGGCGGCGCCTCGGGGAACGACGGGCGGCTGCGACCCGCGGCGCCCGGACTCTCGGAAGCCCGGAAGCTCCTGGGGCTGGCGTACCCCGAGTGCCCGAGGCTGGCAGCTGCGGTTGGATTTCTCGCGATGTCTACTGTTACCTCCATGTCTGCCCCTTTCTTCCTAGGGAAGATCATCGATGCCATCTTTACCAACGTGCATTTTGGCGATCCGCCTTGCCCAGAGGCGCCCATATTTCAGGATTTCAGCCTTTCCATTCCGTCAGGATCTATCATGGCGCTGGTTGGCCCAAGTGGTTCTGGCAAATCAACAGTGCTTTCGCTCCTGCTGAGGTTGTACAACCCTGCTTCTGGAACTATCAGTCTTGATGGAACTATCAGTCTTGATGGCCATGACATCGGTCAGCTAAACCCAGTGTGGCTGAGATCCAAGATTGGGACAGTGAGTCAGGAACCCATCTGGTAAACAACATGAGAGACTTTAATGCAAAACAGTGTTGCAGAAAAAAAAACCTCAGAGACTGTATGAAATATGTAAATCATATATCGTTATTTGAAAAATACCTATTTTTTTCCAAAGTGTGTAAAATATTGCTTTGAAATGTACCTGCTCTCAAGATCTTTTTATTCAGAGTTTTAATAATTGTAACTTTTTAAATGTCTATAGCACTGAAGTTATTTTCAGGTTTTGTGTTTTCTTTTATTGTGGAATATTTTAATTAATATAGCATGGCACCTCATTTTCTTTTGCCTGCTGTTAAAGATGGAAGCTATTGTCAAATGACAGCTTAAAAAAGGGAAGTATAAATAAAAAGCCTGATTATTTTAGGCCAGTTTGCCAATCACTGTGTAATTCTTCTGGTAGTATTCTACCTACTTTAAGTCTAATTTTACTAGATAGAGTAATGGAAAATGAAAATTTAACCCTTTATTCCAATAATCTCATGAAGCAAACCTAACTATTTAACATCAGCTGGAAAGAAGAGAACATTTATATTGCCCGTCTCCTGTGTCTTCAAAGGAATGAGAGTTGAAGAATGTGTGTTCCTATGGGAACTATGTTTGAATATGTGCAGTTTTCAACATTTTGGCACATGAAAGCCTGACAAGTTTTTAAAACGGCAGAAGCTTATTTTTTGAACAGGAAAACCTATTTTTTAAATTCACATGTTTGCATGAGTACTTCTGGGAAGCAAGGGATGAACTGCTAGGTATTATTAAGAATGAATGATTTTTGCATATAAGTTGTTTGAAGGCATGTATTTTGAAAAAATATCTGTTACAAATTTATAATTTCAAGACAAATTGAATCTTATGATACTTTTGGAATTTCATTAATAAGGCTAAAATCTGAGGAATATAACTAATTTTCAGCCTTAAGACATTTAAGTTTGGAAGTCCTTGCTATTCAACAGAATAACAAGAAACCTTCAGAATGTATCACTCTCCTGAAAAGATATTAATAAGCCCTTTTATTTATGGTTACAGTTTTATTTATAGTCTTAAAATTCCTAAAGCCATGCTGACAACCATTGAATTTGCCATATTTTGTATTCAGTGCTGTTAATGTGCTGTTGCCTCAGGAAAAACTGCTTTTTCTCCATTGATGAGGCTGGACCCTAAGAAATAATTAAGTCAATGTAAATCAAATGGAAGTTTTGCCATGAACTAAGCATTTATTAGTTCCCTGATTAGACTGGAAGAAGAAACTGCTATTTCATGACAAGCATGGAATATTATATTTTATTCTTCATAATTAATGAATAAAATTGATATGAATGAATGAATGTAGTATTTTTTGAATTAGTAAATAATACATCTGTGACAATCATTTTAACAAGCTCTACTTGTGTTCTTTATAAAGTGTGATTTTCAGAAAGCAAACAAAACACAATTACAAGGTTGAATCTGAGGAAAATAATCCTTGTGCCATAGAAGTATTTACAAAATTGCATTTCATTGTTATATTTTCTGATACATGATGTTCAATTATATTTTTAGGTAATATTTTATATCATAGATTAAAATTTATAGTGACCTTAAAAAAAGATGTATCATCAGGTTATTTATTTGAGGTTTTACACTTTTTTGATCTTGGAAATTATAGGTATAAATTTCCCTCTTACTACTGCTTTTTGCTGTACCCATAGGTTTTGGTATGTTGTGTTGCCATTTTCATTTGCTTCAGTAAATTTTTCAATTTCTCCTTAATTTCTTTGTTGAAATTGTAAGGATCATTAGAGGCTACTATGAGCAACCATAGACCAATAAATTAGAAAATCCAGAATATATGGATAGATATAGATACAGAAAAATTCACATTATGAATTTGTTCTTAAATAAGCTTTGGTAATTTGTCTCTTTAAAGAACTTTAAGCTGCCAAATTCGTGAGTATGGAATTGTTCATAACAGTTATTATCATTTAAATATAGAGGTTCCGTAATGATATTTCTTCCTTTATCAGTCCTTTTTTCTTAGTCTTACTAGTATGTAACAACTTTATTGATCTTTTCAAAGGAACTTTTCACTTTATGAATTTACTATTTACTTTCAATTTCATTTATTTCTTTCATTACCTCTTTTATTTTTTTAAATTATGTTTTAATTTGTTTCTTATTTTTTCATTGACTTTTAAACCTATGTATTTTTCCAATACAAGAATTTAAAGTAATAAATTACCCTCTCAATTTAACTCTACACCACGAATATATAGCTGTTATCATAATTTTGTTTTATTTTTTTAATTGGCACATAATAATTGTGCATATTTATGGGTACATAGTGATGTTTCAATACACATAGTGTATATATTTAATTACCCTGATGAGGTGATGGTAATTAGCATATCCATCATTGCAAACATTTATCATTTCTTTGTTTTGGGAACGTTCAATATCCTTTGCTAACTATTCGAAACTATATATTATTGTTAACTATTGTCATATACCATAGTGGTATAGAGCATTAGAACTTATTCCTCCTATCTAGCTTTAATTTTGAATCTTTTAACAAATCTCTTCTATCCCTCCCTTCCTCTTATGCTTTCCAGCCTCTAGCATCCTCTGTTTTAACTTCTATAAGATCAAAATATTTTAGCTTCCACTTATGAGTGAGAAGCTGTAATGTTTAACTTTCTTTTCTTGGCTCATTTAATTCACATAATACCCTCCATTTCTATGCATGTTGCTGTGAAAGACAGGATTTCCTTCTCTTTTTATGGCCAAATAGTACTTCATTGTGTATATATTCCTTTTTCTCTCTCCTCCCCTCCTCTCCCCTCCCCTCCCCTCCCCTCCCCTTCCTTTCCCTTCTTGAGATGGAGTCTTGCTCTGGAGTGCAATGGTGTGATCTTGGCTCGCTGTAACCTCTGCCTCCCGGATTCAAGTGATTCTTCCACCTCAGTCTTCCAAGTAGCTGGGGACGTGCTACCATGCCCAGCTAATTTTTATATTTGTAGTAGACATGGGGTTTCACCATGTTAGCCAGGCTAGTCTTGAACTCCTGACCTCCAGTGGTCTGCCCATCTCGGTCTTCCAAAGTGCTGGGATTGCAGGCGTGAGCCACCGTGCCTGGCCTATATACCACATTTTCTTTAACCATTCATCTATTGTTGGACCCTTAGGTTGATTCCATATCTTGGCTATTGTGAATAGTGCTGCAATAAACATCTGGGTGCAGATGTTTATTCAACATACTGTTTTCCTTGATTATTTTATATTTTTTCTACATTATCTTTTGATTTCTTTTATGAACTATGAGTTAAATAGTGTTTCATGTTATCTACAACTATTTGGGGGTTTCCTAGGAATCTCTTATGTCATCGATTTCAAATTAAATTCTATTGTGATCAGAGAATATATTCTATAAAATCTAAAACTTAAATTCATTTAAACTTACTCTTTGATTCAGCATTTGGCCTATGTTGGTGATGCTTTCAATACACAAGAAAACAATGTATATTCAGCATTTGAAGTGTAGTTTTTATAAATGTCAGTAAGATCATAATGAAGTTGAAATGTTCTATAGCCATATGAGTGGTTTGTCTTACTGTTCTATCAGTGATGAACAGAGGGATGTTAAAATCTTTCATTATTATTGTAATTTATCCATTTCTCCTTTCAGTTCTGCTTACTTTCCTTCATGAATTACGAGGCTTTGTTATTAAGTGGGTGTCCCTTTTGGAATATTATTGCCCTCTGATGAATTGTTTATTTCATAATTATGAAATGCCCCCATTTTCTCTTATAATGCACCCTCTTTTCCAGTCTACATTGCGTTTTGCTAATATAGCCACACAAGCTTCCTAATACTTGCTGTGTATATGGTTTATCTTTTCCTATAGGTTTACTTTTCACCTATCTGTGTCTTTATGTTTAATATATGTTTCTGGTAGACAACGTTAGTTGGGTCTTGTTCTTTTGTCTAATGTGACAATCTCTACATTGTAATTGGATAATTTAGTTTATAAATATGTTAAATGAAACATGTTGCCACTTTTAAAAATTGTCAAATCTGTTTCTTGTTTCTCTTATTTTTGTTTAATTGTATTTTTAGTATTCATTTTAAATTGCATAGATGAGTTAGTTGCATTACTTTTGTATTGAGTTATTTGTATTACAATAATCATCAATTTATACTTAAGTAATCTAAATTTTACTTAGAGGTAATTTTTTACAACTTCCTATGTAATGTAAAAAACTGATGACATCCTTTTTCTATTTTTACATTCTCTCCAGTGATTGATAGTGTTGCCTACTTTGTCAAATCAAAACAAGGCAACATTTTCCTAAAAAGTGATCTGTGCTCCACCCATCCTATTCATTTGCACGGAGGACTTTTAGGGCAGAAAACTATTCTGCATGATACTATACTGGTATATGAATTTGCCCAAACTCATAGAATGTATGACAGCAAGCGTGGACCCTAATATAAACTGTGGACCCTAATATAAACTATGGACCTTGGTGATAAGGATGTGCCAATGCAGGTTCATCAGCGGTAAGTAATGTGCCACTCCAGAGGAGAATGACAGCAAGGGGTCAGGCTGTGCCTGTGTGGACACAATGATGTACGAGAAATCTTTGTATCTTTCTTTCAATTTTGCTGTGAACTTACAACTGCCCTAAAAATAAAGTCTATTAAAAAACCCAAAACAACAGCAACAACAAAAACTGATGACGGTAACATTTCCTTTATTCCCCTTCTGTCTTTTGTGATTTTTTTTTTTAGTATAAGTTTTTCTGTGCACATCATAAACCCCACAATAAAATGATACCTTTTTAAATTCAAATAGTCAGTTTCCCTTCAACAAAATCGACAGATTAAAAAAAATTATTTCCTGTCACTCATATACTTATCATTCCTATGCTTTTCATTTCCTCTAATCTGGAGTTTAGATTCAATGTTATTTCCCCTCAGGCCAAAAAACTTCTGTTAGCATGTTTTGTAGTACAGATTTGCTGGTGACAAATTGGCCCATTTAATTTTTCCAAAAATGTCTTAATTTTACCTTCAACTTTGAAAGATATTTTAACAATATATAGAAACGAACCTGATGCTCTGTCATCTCCAAATACTTTAGTAGAGTGATTCTCAACCAGGGGGAGTTTTGCCCTCCAGGAAACATCTGATAATATCTCAAGATATTTTTAGTTGTTAGCCTAGGGAAAGGTGTGAGGAGGATGCTACTGTTATTTAGTTATTAAAGGCAAAGCAAGTCACTAAACATCCTACAATTCACAGGAAATGCCCCCAACAAAGAATTATGTGGCCCAAATGTCAAAAGCGATAGTGCCAAAGTTGAAAAACCTTGCTTTCATATATATTTTCTACAAACACAATTGTGTCTATATATGTATATACATATATATAATTCTATATATTACAAATCTATTACAGTAATAAATGTGCCGTCCCCCCCAACACACGCAATACATGCACAGTACAACGTACAAAACCAGAAAATTAATATTAATATATTGCTACATCTAATTCTCAAGTCCGCATTAAAATTTCACCAATAGTCAGCCGGGCACGGTGGCTCACGCCTGTAATCCCAGCACTTTGGGAGGCTGAGGCGGATGGATCACGAGGTCAGGCGATCAAGACCATCCTGGCTAACACGGTGAAACCCCGTCTCTACTCAAAAAAAAAAAAAAAAAAATTAGCTGGGCGTGGTAGTAGGTGCCTGTAGTCCCAGCTACTCGGGAGGCTGAGGCAGGAGAATGGCATGAACCCAGGAGGCGGAGCTTGCAGTGAGCCCAGACTGCGCCACTGCACTCCAGGCTGGGCGACAGACCGAGACCCTGTCTCAAAAAAAAAAAAAAAAAAAAAAATTCACCAATAGTCCCAATAATGTTTCATAGCAAAAGGATCAAGTTCAGAATCATGCACTGCCTTTCATTGTCATGTCTTTTTAATGTCCTTGTATCAAGAATAGATCTTTAGACCTAACTTGAGCAAGATTTCTGGCCTATATTTTCTTGTCTTTTTTTCCTTTGCTTTGCTTCTCCTTCCTTTTCTCCTTTCCTTTCTCCTTCACTTTCCCCTTCCTTTTTCTCTTCCCTCTCCCCTTCCCTTCCCCCTCCCCTTCCTTCTCCTTTCCCCTTTCCCTTACTTTTTCCTTTTCCCTTCCTTCTTTTTTGAATGCCTCCCTTTAGGTTTTCTGAGGTTTCCTTGTGACTAGAGTCAGGCAATGCATTTTGGCAAGAATATCACAGAATTGACGCTGCGTTTTTTTCATTGCATCCTATCAGGCGGTACATGATTTCAGTTTGTCTCATTACTGACAATGTTTATTTTGATAGGTTGATAATGGTGGCATATACTAGGCTTCTATCTTGTTATTCTCTGTTTCTAGATTCTGTTACTTTATGTTGCTTTTCCTAAAGGGTAATAGGAATTTTCTCTGTTTCTTTATTTTGCTTTTGTTTATTTCCCTATTTTTATTCCTTACTATACTTTTAGTACATAGTACTTAGTGCAAAACACTAATATATGTTGAACACCAACATTTGTTGAACAAATGTCTGAAACTGAATCTGTCCTGCTACCACAAAATCATATATATATATTTTTTCCTATAGGGATACCATCAACTACATAGTTGTCTAAGCCAAGACCTCCTGCTAGGACTGATTAAAGCCCGTGCATCCTCATTATCCAGAGCCTGTGTTGCTCATCTAGAGCTATAGTCAGGCTAACCATTCCTTCTGATTAATATCTGAGAGGAAGAATCATGCAGCAAGAAGATAACTGTGAGGGAATAAAAAAGGCACAAACCCAGCCTGGATTTCTCTCTCCCCTTTTAATGATTAATGAATGAAAAAAATTAATCATTAGATGTAGTTAGTTTCTATCACATAAAAAGGAAGCTGATGAAATATATAATTGAGTTATATACCCACATCCAATTGGTTCTGTTTCTCTGGAGAACTCTATTAAAGAAGTTATTGAATATTGTTTACATGTACACTGACAAATATGTCTAAAGGTTATGTCTGAACACCTATAAATTTATATCAATGATTATATTTAGTTCATTCTTATTACACTTGATTCTAATTTTTATGAAGTTGATGTTTGGTAGAATGAATGATAAAAGGAGATTCTGTCCCCTATTGAAGTGTTTGTGTAGTTACACGCCAGAGTTTTGGAGATTGAGGAAAAGGTTGAGCTTAAATAATTTTATGGGCAAACTCAATGCTTGAATGTAAGATACTACTTCACTTTGAAAGATTTGGAGGATTTCATAATGACTTTTACTTTTGCTAATTATTGATACATTCACATGTAAATAAGGTTTACTTAGGTAAGCTCAAGGAAATCATGCTTTTTCTCAGGCTTATTTTAAATCTGAATATTTTTACTGTCTTTGCTTTTACAAGAAAATATTCATCATTGCATTTTTTTGTCTTAATTTTCAAAGTCAAATGTTAATTGTTTTTGTGGGATTACTTTGGCAAATATGGGAGATCCCCAAACAAATTTTAAAAAGTTTTCTCAGCCTGGCGCGGTGGCTCACGCCTGTAATCCCAGCACTTTGGGAGGCTGAGGCGGGCGGATCACGAGGTCAGGAGATCGAGACCATCCTGGCTAACACAGTGAAACCCCGTCTCTACTAAAAATACAAAAAAATTAGCCGGACGTGGTGGCGGGCGCCTGTAGTCCCAGCTACTCGGGAGGCGGAGGCAGGAGAACGGTGTGAACCCGGGAGGCAGAGCTTGCAGTGAGCTGAGATCGCTCTACTGCACTCCAGCCTGGGCGACAGAGCGAGACTCTGTCTCAAAAACAAAAACAAAAACAAAACAAAACAAAAAGTTGTTTCTGTTCTCCTTTGTTTTCTAGTTCTCTTAAATAGAAATATATTTCTTGTACAAATAAATACCACGAATTAAAAAAATAATAAATTATGATTTTCTTTCGTGAGGATCAGTTCTCCTAGACATTGGTTTAGCTAATGCCAGCTATTTGGTATAAAAATCTCTATCAGTGGAGAGGTGAAAAAGAGCTAAAGGAAGAATAAGAAAGACAACCGCATCTTTAAGAAGTTCCTCTTTTTTTTTGAGACAAGAGTCTTGCTTTGTTCCCCAGGCTGGAGTGCAGTGGCGCGATCTCAGCTCACTGCAAGCCCCGCCTCCTGGGTTCACACCATTCTCCTCCTCAGCCTCCCGTGTAGCTGGGACTACAGGCACCTGCCACCAAGCCCGGCTAATTTTTTGTATTTTTAGTAGAGACGGGGTTTCACCGTGTTAGCAAGGATGGTCTCGATCCCCTGACCTCAGGTGATCCACCTGCCTCGGCCTCCCAAAGTGCTGGGATTACAGGCGTGAGCCACAGCGCCTGGCCAAGAAGTTTCTCTTAAAAGGAATCACTTCTTGTTTTCTTACAAGTTATAACCTCACTACACTAAAGTCACATTTTTTAATAACTTATGAATTTTCTGAAACTTCAAATACCCTATGGCCCCATGGTAAAACATCAGATGACATTTGCACCTGATTTAAACCATTTTTCTTTTCCTCTTTCTTCTTTATTTCTCTTATACTGTCTCCTCATTTCTTTTTCTCTCTTCCTATTTCTCTTTTTCACTCTGTTTCCTCCTGCCTCCCCTCGTGACTTTGTCTCCTCATCCCATCCCCATGCTACTTAGATGCCACATCAATTTGACTAGCCTCAAATTTACAATGAATACTTTTTAAATTCATGCTTCTGAAACTTTTAAAGGATGAAGAAGTATAAATGTCTCAAATAATAATTTGCTTGATGGCTGAAATGAATGGCATTTCTCAAAAAGGCCAAGGGACTGAATACAGAAATTTAAACAATAACTTTCTGTTAGTGATATGGTTTGGATATCTTGTCCCCTCCAAATCTCATGTTGAAATGCCACCTCCAGTGTTGGAGGTGTGCCTAGTAATAGGTGTTTGTTTCCCAAGGGTGGAACCCCATGAATGGTTTTGTGCTGTCCTCCTGGTAATGAGTGAGTTCTTGCTCTATGAATTCACAAGAGATCTTGTTGTTTAAAAGAGCCTGGCATCTCCCTTGCTCCCTCTCTCCCCATGTAATATGCCAGCTCCCCCTTTGCCTTAAGCCATGCTTGTCAGCTTCCTGGGCCTCAGCAGAAGCTGAGCAGATACTGGTGCCATGTTTGTACAGCCTGCAAACCATCAGCCAAATACTCTTCTTTTCTTTATAAATTACCCAGTCTCAGGTATTCCTTTATAGCATTGAGAGGGACTAATACAGTCAGTTTTGACAACATGAACCTTTCATATTAAAATTTAATTTCTATATTCACTCATGTACTGTGATTGGTTTATAGCTTTTCCGTAATAATGAATTTTACGTGTGACTTTCAATGTGCTTTAAAAATTGATTCACTTTTTAGCTCTATTTTTGGAAACTACCAGCTTCCACTGTTGAGGTAAAAGTATCATCACTGAGGCTCTGCTGCTGAGGTAGCTGTTTTCTGATTTCCCTTGAGTTCTACTGCTGTCCCAGTGGAAAAAGGGAATCTTCACAACTTATACGACATGTTTGCCTGAACTCGAATCTTCCACACCTGCTGTAGAAAAGAGCGTAAAAGTGGCAGTTTAGGGCAGTTTACCAATTTAGAAATGGTGTCCGCTCAGTATTTTCCTCTGTGTCACTTACTAAAACATATAAAAGAAATCATGGACATTAAAAGAAAGAGAGGTTTAATGTGATATTTTAATTCTAACAAAGATTTATGGGCACGTGAATCCTCAAATGCACATACCCCCTTAGTGTTTTTCACATCACACATATCACATCAGACACATATCACACATATCAGGCACATATCACACAGAACTTACCATAATTAAATTATCAGTTTTTGAAAAAGTATTATGATTTGCTCTCTTTTTTTCTATATAAATAATTCTTTTTTTAAATACGATTTTCAGTTCTGGGATACACGCATGGAACGTGCAGGTTTGTTATATAGCTATATATGTGCCATGGTGGTTTCTTATTTGTGTTTTCATCTTACGGCTTTGGCTAGAACTAGATAATAAAAGTATGCATCAGTTTAAGATAGTTATTTTTAGTCATGGTAAGGACATATCTATAACTACTTTGTTAAATTTTATCAGTCATGCATGTTAAATATCATTAAATAAATATCTGAAATTGGGCTGCTGTACGCAAATACCATAGACTTGGTGGCTTATAAACAACAGAAAGGAATTTCTCACAGTTCTGGGGTCTGGGAAATCTAAGACCAAGGTACTAGTCAATCTGGTGTCTGGGAAAAACCTTTGTTCTGGTTCAAAGAAGGCTGCCCTTTCTCTATAACCTCAGTTGGGGAAGGAGCAAGGGAGTTCCAGGGGGCTGCTTTAGAAGGGTGCCAAACCCATTAATGAGGGCTCCTCTCTCGTGACTGAATTACTTCCCAAAAGTCCACCTTCAAAAACCCTCACATTGGCGGTTAGCATTTCAACATATGAATTTGAGAGGGATATAAACATTTAGTCTGTAGCAGTAAATGTACAATATAGAGTAAATAGCTTTATTGTTGTGTTGCATTATATTAATATATATTTTCTAGTATTAAATCTTTGTATGCCAAATCACTGGGGTGGGTGATTTCTTAGTAAGTGTAGAATTCAGTTCCTTTTTCTTTTAGTTAAGAATATTTTAACTATGTTTATAAGAGATACTGTTTAGTAATTTTTTTTTATATTCACTTCATCAAGAGTTGGTAATAGTTATATTTGCTTTGTAAAATGAACTGAAAGGAAGCCACTTTTTATAACTTTATCCTTATTTCATAGTTTGGGGTCCATTTTACAAGATTTTTTAAACAGATGCTTATTAAAAACACTGGTTATAGGGACTTTAATACAAATTTTTAAAATAATGTTTTACATTTCTTACAAAAATTCATACATGCAACCTATTTACTATTTTTAAAATTAAATTGATTCATTTAAGCAGTACATGTTTATTTTAGTGAAACATGTATTTAATTTTCTAAGATAGTATTTTTTGTCTTTGAAACAATTGATGCATGTTTTTGTTTTTTTCACTTTAAATTTTATATTTTCTCAGTTTTTGTTTCATCACATTTGCTATATTTTTCTGTATTATGGGTTATTTGTTAAAGAATGAACTCGTATATGTTTATAAATTGTTACTGTTTTTGTTTATAATTTGTTGCCTTTTAACTTAATATGTCATTAGTATTCCTTTTAATTTTGCTTGTATGCTTTGCTGTACCATTTTGAAATTCTTGAGTTCAATGCTTAACTATTTTTTATTTATAAAGTTTAAATATTAAATTAAATATGTCCCATCAGTTTAGTCATTTTAATATTCTCACTCATCAGACATTTTTTGGGAACACCATATGCCTTTTCATCCAGTCCATTTCAAGAAAATGAAAATTACTTTTTATATGTTTATACTCAAAGCTTGGATAGAGATAAGTCTCCACTTCCTTAAGTTGGGGAAAAAGTGATTTCTTCCAGGCTATTGTCAAAACAGATACAATTATAGTAACTTTTTGTGTTTGTTTGGGTTGTTTTTGTTTGTTTGTTTGAGATGGAGGTTGGATCTTGTTGCCCAGGCTGGAGTGTGGTGGCATGATCTCAGCTCACTGCAGCCTCTGCCTCCTGGGTTCAAGCAATTCTCCTGCCTCAGTCTCTCCAGTAGCTGGGATTCCAGGCGCCCACCACCACACTGGGCTAATTTTTGTGTTTTTAGTAGAGATGGGGTTTTGCCATGGTGGCCAGGCTGGTCTGGAACTCCTGACCTCAGGTGATCTGCCCGCCTCGGCCTCCCAAAGTGCTGGGATTACAGGCATGAGCCACTGCACCCGGCCTCTACAGGGTAAACTTCTTATATGGCTGCTGGCTTTCCGCAGATCAAACACTCCAAGGGAACCAGGTGGAAAATGCCTGGTCTCTTTTTATCTCACCTTAAAGGTCAGGTAGAATTACTTGTCATATTCTATTGATTATATTTAATAATCAATAAAATAATCAAAAAAATATTTTTATTTTTATTTTTTTTTTTGAGACAGAGTCTCGCTCTGTCGCCTAGGCTGTAGTGCAGTGGCACAATCTGGGCTCACCGCAAGCTCCACCTCCTGGGTTCACACCATTCTCCTGCCTCAGCCTCCTGAGTAGCTGGGACTACAGGCGCCCTCCACCACGCCCGGCTTTTTGTATTTTTAGTAGAGATGGGGTTTCACCGTGTTAGCCAGGATGGTCTCGATCTCCTGACCTTGTTATCCACCCGCCTCGGCCTCCCAAAGTCCTGGGATTACAGGCATGAGCCACCGTGCCCAGCCAGCTTCTTTTTGTATTATTAGTAGAGACAGGGTTTCACCATGTTGGCCAGGCTGGTCTCAAACGCCTGACTTCAGGTGATCCACCTGCCTCAGCCTCCCAAAGTGTTGGTATTATAGGCATGAGCCACTGCACCCAGCCTCAAACATACTTTAGACAGTTTTTCACCTCAGCACTACTGACATTTTAGGCTATGTAATTCTCTCTGCCTTGTAGGATGTTTAGTAATATCCCTGGCCTCTACACATTAGATGTCAGGAAGACCCCCTCAGTTATAACAATGACAAATATATTCAGATTGCCAAATGTCCCCTGTGGAGCAAACTCACCCCTTGTTGTGAACTGTGATCCAGAGAGCCAAACAGTGATACAAGGTTTATTGTTCACAATAGCTCATCCCCTCCAATCCAGACACCACCTGCCTCACCATTTTCCACTCCCCAGAAGCAACAACTTTCAGCAGTCTTAAATGTTTCATTTTTATTCTATTTAAAGCCTTTGCTCATTTTTAAATTGGGTTTTGTCTGCATTATTGAGTGGTAAGGGTTCTTTATATATTCCACAGCCAGTTGTGCTTGTATAGGCCTATGGTCCCAGCTACTCAGAAGGCTGAGGCAGGAGGATCACTTGAGCCCAGAAGTTCAATACTAGCCTAGGCAACATAAGACTCTATCTCTAAATAAATTTTTGAAATATATACATTCTAGATAATTGACCTTTATCATGTATATAATTTGCAAATATTTCCTCTCAATCTATTAGTTGTTTTTGTGCTTTCTTGATAGTCTCCTTTTTAATCTTGAGAAAGCATAATTTATTTTTCCTCTGGTTGGTGTGCTTTAAGTTGTAGGTAAGAAACCATTGCGTAATCCATAGTCATGCAGACATATCCCTATCTTTTTTTTTTCTTTTTTTTGAGACGGTCTCACTCTGTCATCCAGGCTGGAGTGCAATGGTGTGATCTCACGGCTCATGGCTAAGTGTAGCATCTACCTCCTAGGCTCAAGCAATCCTCCCCCTTTAGCCTCCCAAGTAGCTGGGACTATAGCACCAGGACTATAGCACATACCACCACTAAGCACAGCTAATTTCTGTATTTTTGGAGAGACAAGGTCTCGCCATGTTGCCCAGGCCAGACTTGAACTCCCAGGCTCAAGCAATCCTCCCACTTTAACCTCCCAAATTGCTGGGATTACAGGTGTGAGCCACTGTGCCTGGCCTAGAAAGATTTTTTTAAGAAATAGTGACCAAAAATATCCCACATTTCATGGGAGTTGTGAATCTACACATTCAAGATGCTCAACAAATTCAAAGCAGGATAAACTCAAAGAGATCCACACTGAGACACATTATAATCAAATTGTAGAAAGCTAAAGACAGAAAAGCAGCAAGAGATAAGTGATTCATCCTGTACAACGGATCTTCAATAAGATTAACAGTTGCTTATCAGAAATCACAGAGTATAGAAGTCAGTAGGATATTTCTTTCCCTCTCTCCCACCAATAGATGATATTTTTAAAGTACTGACAGGAAAAAATCAACCAAGAATCCTATATCTGGCAAAATTAACCTTTAAAAATGAAGGAAACATTAAGACATTCCCAGAAAAGTCAAGGGAGTTTTATCATGAGTAAACTTGTGTTATAAAGAATGCTAAAGTCTCCCCATATTACTCACAGGGAAGAAAAAAAATAGAATGCAAAAGTGGAGCTGGGGCCAGGCATGGTGGTTCACGCCTGTAATCTCAGCACTTTGGGAGGCCAAGGCAGGCAGATTACCTGAGGTCAGGAGTTTGAGACCAGCCTGGCCAACATCGTGAAACCCTATTTATACTAAAAATACAAAAAAATTAGCTGGGCATGCTGGCGTGCACCTGTAGTCCCAGCTGACTGAGGCTGAGGCAGGAGAATCGCTTGAGCCTGGGAGGCGGAAGTTGCAGTGAGCCGAGATGGTGCCACTGCACTCCAGCCTGGGCAACAGAACAAGACTCTCTCTCAAAAACAACAAAAAACAAAAAAGGGTTGGGGGAGCTCAGCATGGTGGTTTATGCCTGTAATTTCAGCACTTTGGGAGGCTGACGTGGGATCACCTGAGGCCAGGAGTCCACAACCAGCCTGGGCGACATAAGGAGACCCCATCTCTACAAAATAAAAATAATTAGCCCTACAGGGTGGCTCAGGCCTGTGGTCCTAGCTACTCAGGAGGCTGAGGCAGGAGGATTGCTTGCAGCCAGCAGTTTAAGACTAGCCTGGACAACATAGTGAGACCCCATCTCTACAAAATATAAATTTAAAAAATTAGCTGGGCATGGTGTTGTGCATCTGTAGTTCCAACTACTCATGAGGCTGAGACAGGAGGATCACTTGAGACCAGAAGTTGGAGGTTACAGTGAGCTATGATCACACCACTGCACTCCAGCCTGGTTTACAGAGCAAGAACCTATCACTAAACAAAAATAATAAATGAATAAAAATATAAGAATGCTTGGCCGGGTGCAGTGGCTCATGCCTGTAATCCCAGCACTTTGGGAGGCCGAGGTGGGCAGATCACCTGAGGTCAGGAGTCTGAGACCAGCCCGGCCAATATAGTGAAACCCATCTCTACTAAAAATACAAAAATTAGCCATATGTGATGGCACACTCCTGTAATTCCAGCTATGTGGGAGGCTGAGGCATGAGAATTGCTTGAACCCGGAAGGCGGAGGTTGCAGTGAGCAGAGATTGTACCACTGCACTCCAGCCTGGGCAACAGAGCAAGACTCAGGCTCAAAAAAAAAAAAAAAAAAAAAGCTAAAGTGAGTACTTCAGGCTAAAATGAAACAATACAAGATAGTAACTCAGAGCTATATGAAGAAATAAAATCACTGGAAAAGGCAAGTATATAGCTAAATATAAAAGCTAGTATTATTGTACTTTGGGTATGTTATTCCTCTTTCTCCTTTATGATTTAAAAAACATGAATAAAGTAATATGCATCTATGTTAATAGGCACTAATTGTTTAAAGACATAATATGTAACAATATAGATAAGGGACAGAGAAAGGAGCAGAGTTAATGTATGCTATTGAAGCTGAGTTGGTATCAGTCTGAACTAGACTTAGAATTCAGCATGTTAAATGAAATCTTCATAGTACCCACTAAAAAAAAAAACTTTTAAAATATACAGAAAAGAAACTAAGAAAGGATCAAAATATTACAGGATAAATCATTAACCAAACACAAAAGAAGGTATTGAGGAGCAAAACACTTTATGTAGAAACTAAACAGCATGATGACATAAGTAAGTTCTTTAGTGTGTGGGTTTTTCTGTTTTTCTTTTTTGGGGTTTGTTTGAGACAGAGTCTTGCTCTGTCACTCAGGCTGGAGTGCAGTGTTTCATTCTCAGCTCACTGCAGCCTTTGTCTCCCAAGTTCAAGTGATTCTCAGCTTCCTGAGTAGCTGGGATTGCAGGCGCCCACCACCACAGCCAGGTAATTTTTTGTATTTTTAGTAGAGATGGGGTTTCACTACATTGGCCAGGCTAGTCTCAAGCTCCTGGCCTCAAGCGGTCCACCCGCCTCGGCCTCCCAAAGTGCCGGGTACAGGCTTGAGCCACCGTGCTCAGCCTGTTTTGGTTTTTTTTTTGAGACGGGGTCTGGCTCTGTTGCCCAGGCTGGAGAGCAGTGGCACAATCGGCTCACTACAACCTTGACCTCTGCAGGCTCAGCTGATCCTCCCACCTCAGCCTCCTGAGTAGCTGGAACCACAGGTGTGCACCACCATGCCCAGCTTATTTTTCTATTTTTTTGTAGAGACAGGAGTCTTGCTATGTTGCCCAGGCTGGTCTCAAACTCCTGGGCTCAAGCGATCTGCCCATCTCAGCATCCCAAAGTGATAGGATTACAGGTGTGAGTCCAACCATAAATAAGTTTTTATTTTTTGTTTTTGAGTTGGTCTCCCGCTGTTCCCCAGGCTGAAGAGCAGTGGTGCGATCATGTCTCACTGCAGCCTCACCTCCAGGGAGGAGTCACTGTGCCCGGTCAAGTAACTTTTTGTTTCAGTAATCACTTTAAATGTAAATAATCTCATCAATGGAAAGTGGCAGAATCGATTTTTTTAATGATGTAATACATGATCCAAATATGCAACTTACAAAATACTCAATGTTGGTAAGAGAGTCAAATCACGAGAAGATGTAACAATTATACACACATATGAATAAAAAAAAGGGGGGCTCCAAAATGCACAAAGCAAACTAATAAAATTGAAGGAAGAAATAGTTTTACAATAATAGAGACTTCAATACAGGCTGGAGTGCAGTGGCTCTGGCACAGCTCACTGCAACCTCTGCCTCCCAGACTCAAGCGATTCTCCAACCTCAGCTGCCCCAGTAGCTGGGACTATAGGCACACACCACCACACCTGGCCAATTTGTGTATTTTTTGTGGAGATGGGGTTTCATCATGTTGCCCAGGCTGGTCTCAAATGCCCAAGCTCAAGCAATTCACCCACCTCAGCCTCCCAAAGTGCTGGGATTACAGGCCTGACCTACTGCGTCCAGTCAATACCCCACCTTCAATAGTAAAAAGAACATCTAGACAACATCAGTAAGGAACTAGAGGAATTGAACAACACACTAAACCAACTAGACCTAACAGACATATAGAAAGATCTCCATCTAACAAGAGCAGAATATATATTCCTCTCAAGTGCATATGGAACATTCCCCATGATAAATCATATGTTAGGCCACATATTTCAAAGGCCACATATGATAAATCATACGTTAGGCCACATATTTAAATTTTAAAAGGTCAAAATTACACAAAGGGCCAGGCATGGTGGCTCACAGCTGTGATCCCAGTGCTTAGTGAGGCTGAGACAAGTGGATCACTTGAGCTCAGGAGTTCAAGACCAGCCTGGGCAACATGGTGAAATGAAACCCTGTCTCTACCAAAAGAAAATTTAAAAATTAGCCAGTGTAGTGGTGGTGAATAACTAGCCCCAGCTACTCAGGAGGCTGAGGCAGGAGGATAGCTTCAGCTTGGGAGGCAGAGGCTGCAATGACCTGAGATAATACCACTACACTCTAGCCTGCAGGACAGAGTGGGACCTGTCTCAAAAAAACAAAACAGTCCATGCTGGGTGGCTCATGCCTGTAATCCCAGCACTTTGGGAGGCCCGAGGCGGGTGGATAACCTGTGGTCAGGAGTTCAAAACCAGCCTGGCCAACATGGTGAAACCCCATCTCCACTAAAAAATACAAAAAATTAGCTGGGTGTGGTGGCAGGTGCCTGTAATCCCAGCCACTTGGGAGGATGAGCCAGGAGCATCAGTTGAATCCAGGAGGCAGAGGTTGCAGTGAGCCGAGATCATGCCACTGTACTCCACTTTGAGCGACAAAGAGAGACTCTGTCTAAAAAAAAAAAAAAAATTATACAAAGTGTCTTTTCCAACAAAAGTGTAATGAAGCTAGAAGTCAATAACAGGAAAACCTGGAAAATTTGCAAATAAGTGAAAGTTAAACAACATTCTTAAAAAAACAGTAGCTCAACGAAAAAATGACTGGAGAAACTGAAATACTTTCAGATGAATTAAAAGAAAATGCAAGATATCAAAATTTATGAGATGGTGTGACGGGTACTCAGTGAAATTTACAGCTTTAAATGCTTACATTAAAAAAAGAACAATCTCATGCCCGCTTTGTCAGCACATGTACTAAAGGTAGAACAATACAGAGATTAGCCTAGGCCCTGTGCAAGGATGACACGCAAATTCGCGAAGTGTTTCATATTTATTTTATATATTAAAAAAAAGGCCGGGCACAGTGGCTCATGCCTGTGATCCCAACACTTTGGGAGGCCAAGGCGGGTGGATCACTAGGTCAGGAGATTGAGACCATCCTGGCCAACATGGTGAAACCCCGTCTCTACTAAAATACAAAAATTAGCCAGGCGTGGTGGCAGGCACCTGTAATCCCAGCTACTCGGGAGGCTGAGGCAGGAGAATCACTTGAACCTGGGAGGCAGAGTTTGCAGTGAGCCAAGATTGCACCATTGTGTTGCAGGAAGTCAGGGACCCCGAACAGAGGGACTGGCTGAAGCCATGGCAGAAGAACATTAATTGTGAAGATTTCATGGACACTTATTAGTTCCCCAAGTTAATATTTTTATAATTGCTTATAATTTCCTATGCCTGTCTTTACTGCAATCTCTTAATCCCATCATCTTCTTAAACTGAGGATGTATGTCTCCTCAGGATCCTGTGATGATTGCGTTATCTGCACAAATTGTTTGTAGAGCATGTGTGTTTGAACAATATGAAATTTGGGCATCCAAAAGGAACAGGATGACTGCCATTTTTAGGGAACAAGGGAGATAACCATTGGGCCTGACTGCCTGTGGGGCCGGACAGAACAGAGTCATATTTCTCTTCTTACAAAAGTGAATAGGAGAAATATCGCTGAATTCTTTTTCTCAGCAAGAAACAGCCCTGAGAAAGAGAATGCATTCCCAGGTGTAGGTATCTAAAATGACCGCTCTGGGAGTGTCTGCCTTATATGGTTGAAGATAAGGGATGATACAAGCCCTGGTCTCCTGTAGTGCCCCCAGGATTATTAGGATTAGGAAATTTTCCTGCCTAGTAAATTTTAGTCAGACAGGTTGTCTGCTGTCAAACCCTGTCTCCTGATACGATGTTATCAATGACAATGCGTGCCCAGTGGGACATGAAACTTCATCAGCAATTCTAATTTTGCCCCAGTCCTATGATCTCACTCTGCCCCCATTTGCCTTGTGATATTTTATTGCCCTTGAAGCATGTGCTCTCTGTGACCCACACCCTATTTGTACACCCCTCCCCTTTTGAAATCCATAATAAAATCTTGCTGGTTTTGCGGCTCAGAGGGCATCACAGAACCTGCCAACATGTGATGTCTGCCCTGGACACCCAGCTTTAAAATTTCTCTTTTTTGTACTCTTTCCCTTTGTTTATCAGACTGGCAGACACTTAGGGAAAACAGAAAAGAACCTACGTTGAAACACTGGGGACTGGTTCCCCCTATACCATTGCACTCCAGCCTAGGCAACAAGAGCTAAACTCCATCTTAAAAAAAAAAAAAAGAAAGAAAAAGAAAAGAAAACTACATACCAATATCCTTTATGAATATAGACGCAAAAATACTGAATGAAATACTAGCAAACCAAAGCCAGCAGCTGACTAAAAGTGGTATACACCATGACCAGGTGGGACTTATCCCAGGAATGCAAGAGGAGTTCAACAAAAGAGATCAATCGATGTAATGCACCACATTAGTGAAACAAAGGGAGAAAACATATTATCATCTCAGTAGATGCAGAGAAAGTAGTTGACAAAATTCAACATCCTTTCATAATAAAAACATTCAGCTAGGAATAGAAGGAACTTCTCAAAAATAACAAAGAGCATTTATGAAAAAATCCATAGCTAGCATATTCATTGGTGAAAAATGGAAAGCGTTCCCCTTAAGCATGGGAACAGAACAAGGATTCTCACTTTCACCACTACTAGTCAACATTGTACTGGAAGTCCTAGCCAAGAAAATTGGACAAGAAAAAGATATAAAAGCATCCAAACTGGAAAAGAAGTGAAACTCTATTGTCAGATGACATGATTCTATATTTAGAAAATTCCATAGAATACATACACACACATATACACATACATAAACCTACTAGCCAGGCATGGTGGCTCACACCTGTAATCCCAACATTTTGGGATGTTAATGTAGGCAGGTTGCTTGAGCCCAAGAGTTTGAGACCAGCTTGGGCAACATGGCAAAACCCCATCTCTACAAAAAGTACAAAAACTAGCAAGGTGTGGTGGCTCATGCCTGTAATCCCAGCTACTCAGAAGGCTGAAGTGGGAAGATCACTTGAGCCAGGAGGTGGAGGTTATAGTGAGCCAAAGATTGCACCACTGTACTCCAGCCTGGGTGACAGAGCCAGACCCTGTCTCAAAAAAACAAACAAATAAATAAACCTACTAGAGCTCATTTTAATTCAACAAAATTGCAGGGTACAAAATCAACACACAAAAATCAGTTATGGAAATATACGTGTTAAGATGGCCAAGGAGATGCAGCCAGGTGCAACAGCTGCCACTGAGGGACTGATTTGACTGGTGAACTCCTAACGGATCTTCAGAGGGAAGTCACTGAGAGTGGATGGAGGGAAGACAGAGAAGCTCGGCTAAAGGGGGAGGAAGATGGGAGGCACCCTTTCATACAGACGAAATAAAATCACTTAAAATAATCAATTAGATTTCAAGTAGGAATTTGAAAAGTACTATCATCATTTTCTTTATAATAAAGAATGTGACATGATATTTAAAGAAAATTATTTTTAGAAGTGTTCAATTCCACTTGCAACACTATCAGGCAAACACCCTAAATTTTCCTTTGTTCAGGTTGCAAGATGTGAGTATTTCCTAAATTTGCTGTGAACCCTCAGGAGTAAAGCAGAACACAATTTTCAAAATAAAAATGAACAATTTAATACATTTAAATAAGTTTCCTAAAAATGATATATTAATAAAATTCAGTACTAAAATATATAAATCCTAGATAAATTTCCATTTCAATACTTCCTTTTGATAGTTCTGTTTTCTCTCTCTTGATATAGAAACAACCTGCATGTATGCAATTCAATTCCTTAGGCATTTATGATTCGTTCATCTTAATTTAGAAAATATCAAGGCCATGCCTGGGAGCAGAATTAGGGCATTATTTGTCTCTTGGCAGTGTGTTTTTAAAATTGTTATGAATAAATAAATTGACAACATCCTTTCTAAGGTGTACAGACATTTTCAATCAATAATGCACACTATCAGGACATAAAATCTTCCCTATCTTTTTGAGAAATCCTAAAGTTTTCTTCAGGGAATAGATTTACACTTAGGCTTTATCACCTATCCTATGCTGACATTTGGGGGCTGAATTTGTTGAGGTGATGGGTGCCTCTATACAGCCGCAACCCAGATAGATCCTTTCACTACTATGCCTTGAGCAAAAACAGTCTTAGGTTACAGGAGTGAATTAGTGCCTTCTCATTTCCTGCACCCTTTATTTCATGACCTAATCCCATGTATAGGACAAGTAAGAGTAGTCAGTTCATACTGATCTCAGCAGTTAGCAATATAAACAGATACTTGGCTCACAGGGCATAACTTACATTTACTAAGAAAATGCTCAAAACAATTCATTGAAGTTTTTCTATACACACTTTCAGGGATTTTAATGAGTACTTGCTTATAAAATATTGACAACCTTAATCATAATTTTAAACTTGTAAAAACTAATATGCAATATATCAAGGGAACAATACCTCAAACTATTTTCCCAGAATATACTTTACAAATTACCAAAGCGGATAACTGATCACATTTCCTTTTTAGTTTACCTCGCTAGTTCTTTGAAGTTCTATTCACCAGCAGCTCTGTGAATAACTGTTTTAAAATAGATGGGATGAACATCTGGATAACACAACATACATATTTTTTTCTGTCAGTAGCCTCATTGATGTGAGGAACATCTCCCACACACTGCCCTGTGCCTCATCTAATGTGTTAACACTTTGGATAACAAGAACAACAGAAGTGGATACTAAATATGTTATTCAAATTAACTCAAATCTGAGTGCAAATGTGGAAGTATCCATGCAATTCACGAACTGTTGCCTGAGCCTGTGTTTTTAACAGTAGTGTTTGATGATGTTGGCACTCCTGATCATTTTTCATTTTGAAGTTACTGAGTTCAATCATCCATCCTTGTGTTTATTTATCAGGACTGTGAACATCACAAACAATTTAAGATGTTTAGAATAAATGTTGATTTCTATCTCTCAGCCCATAGTGCAATCAAATTAGAAATCAAGACTAAGAGATTCACTCAAAATCCTACAATTTCATGGAAATCGAATATCAACTAGTGATAACAACATATATATACACATATATATGTATATATACATATATATACGTATATACGTATATATATATATATGAACCAACAGCATTATGTGGAATCCAGCCAGAAACCCCTTACCAGTCTAACTGATTTCAAGTTCAGTGTCAGATTTGCTATGTTGGAAAAGTAAAACACATTCATTCAGTAAACATCAATAGCAACATGCCTACTTAAAGAGAGAATTTACCATTATGAGAGAGATCATATAGCTGTTGATTCTTCTTGTCTATTTTTTTAATACTTCTGATTAGATCACTTTCATTTTCATGTTTTTTTCTGTGTGTATATAAAAGGATTTGGTTTTCATTTAATCTTTGAATAATTCCAAAATCTCCTCATAAATGCAGTTTCCAAAAGAAGAAAATCATGCAAATAAACATTACATTTGCAGTTTTGTTTTGTCAAATTTGGGAATGAGACGTCTCTGGTGAAAAGAAATAAAAGGTGAGCCATTTTTAATTTCCAAAATGATCTGTCCTTCACTATTCATATCTCATGCGAACTACATAACGTCAATGCTGTCACAAAAGCAGAGTAGAAAAAAGAGATCCTCTCAGCTTTACTTCAGTAGGGGGAAAAGTTCCTGGAATATGTTTTTCCTCCCTCTGGAGTGCTTCAGTTTTGCAAAACATGTATTTTATAATTCTTAATTTACATTCAACAACAATCTTCTCTCTGACTTTCAGAGTTTTTCCAGTTTCTCTGATACTTCAAAAAGTTTTGGTGTTGTCATTTTATGGTTTAAAATAAGTGGTTCTCATTTCATTCAAAAGAAACAGGATGCCTTGAAAACGATGTGGCCAACCTCTAGAAATGAAAATTATTATTGCTTAATAATAGTAATACCTAATATATGTGGGGACAGAAGCCTGGCTGAGCATGTATATACATCAATCATTTAATTCTCATAGGCCTTAAATGGCCAAACTAAGTCTTGGAGATACTAAGAATTTTTTCTAGGGTAAAATAAAACTAAATTTCTGAAAATCTGGCACATTTTGTCAATCCTGAAGAATATAGAATAACCATTTACTTATTCACCTATTCAATTATTCAACAAATGTTTCCTGGCAGACTAGTGAGTATCAGGCTTAGAGTTAGATGTGGGAATACAAACTGAAATAAATTTTGATTCCTGCCGTCAAGGACTTTACATTCTAGTTTGGAAGAGAGACTATTAAATAAACATACAGTGCTAAGATAGATACTTACAGCCCCAGGTAGTGGCATAGCATCCCTGAAGAATACGAAATTGAAACTATTTTCTTCTAATTAATAAACATTTATAACAGTAACAGAGTAGAAAGCAGTTGGCAAGCCTAGAAGAATAATACTTATTCTGTTTTTATGGTACCAACATAAAATAAAGGTAAAAACAAGGTTAATATTTTAAAAAATAATTATGTAATATAGTAATTTCAAAAATTTTCCTGGAATTGAGCTTTTATTTAGGATTCGTGCAGGTGCAACCAAATTGCAACTATGCTCATTTAAGGGTCCCAATTTGCAGCAATGATTCAAAAGCTCAATTCTGATCATAGCGATATCAAAAGATTGTTGGTGTTTCAAGAAGCAAAACTGAGTCTGATAAATATATACTCAATAACTGAAATAAATAGACTCAGTATTTCAATTGAATGACTGGCATCCACTTTCTATCTAATGAAAGGCCAACATCAATTACTAAATGCCAAAAATTACTACTGGGACTACAAAATGAAAACCTCTTCCAAAGAAATATGAAATTTAAATCTGGCAAATTTATTTAAAAGAGCTTCAAAGTGTAAAAACAGAGCTTTCTCTCTAGATAAATACTTTTGATAAGTAATTTATCTTCTTTATAGAACAGACAACAGACCAAGACAACTTTTCGCCCACTGGGGGATGTGCTCTGAATGCCAAGCCAGGCACCACAGATATTAGTACCAAAAGGGGAAGTAAGAAATTTACTGTCTATACAAAGACTTTGAGGAATGTCCCATGTAGGTGAACAATAGCGCTACTTTTAGTTTCTCATTATTAATGCTGTTAAACTCTATATTAAATTCTGTGCCGATGAAAATTTTTTAAAAATGTATGTTACTATTGTGTTTGTTTACACTCATTTATTACAGAGTGCTATAGTTTCTATTTGCAATTCTGTCTTTTCTACTAAATTATCAGTTTCTTGAGAGCAAAAACTGGTTACTACAATGACCAGTATATAGTTGGTGCTAAAAACACATATGTTCAATAAAATTAAATACACATTCCTAATTTCAAAGTATATTGTATGTGTTACAATTTACTTAAAAAACAGACAAATTGCCAGTTTCATATTCACCATCTTTATTGATGGGTTCAAATCTATGAAATTTTGCCTCTCATACATCCCAAAACACAATAAAGCAGCTTCAAGGACATTTTAACACACTGAAGAAAAATACAAAAAATTAGCCAGGCGTGGTGGTGGGCGCCTGTAGTCCCAGCTACTCGGGAGGCTGAGGCAGGAGAATGGCGTGGACCCGGGAGGTGGAGCTTGCAGTGAGCCGAGATTGCACCACTGCACTCCAGCCTGGGCGACAGAGTGAGACTCCGTCTCAAAAAAAAAAAAAAAAATTAGGTTAATGTCGACAATGATAATAAGTATCAATCTCGTCCTGTGCTTGGGTGCTTTATATATGTGAATTACATCCTTTTATCACCCTTTACAGACAGAAACCAAGGCTCAGAGAAATTAAACAACTTGATCCTTACTGGTAAGGGAGTGCAATAGAATTAAAGCTCAATTCCATCTGCTTCTGTATTCTTTTCTTTACCATCAGTTCTCTATAGCAACAGTTATTGAAACTAGAAGACCAACCTCACAGCCTCTCTCTTACATACACATTCTCCATGCTTAAATCACAGGCTCTCTCCACCGTGTTTTTACATTATCTATCTATCTATCTATCTATCTATCTATCTATCTATCTATCTATCTATCTATCTATCTAATCTATCTATCTATCTAATCTATCTATCTATGTATCTGTCATCTAGGTATCTATTTATCTATATATCAACCTTCCTATTATCTGTATGTATGCCTATCTCAGTCTCCCTTTCTGTCTCAATCTCTCAGACTTTCTATCACTATATCCCTTTCCCTATCTCTTATTTTTATTATTTGTCTTTCTGGCAATCTGTCTATTTCTGTCGTTCTTGACCCTGTGTTTTCCCTGCCTGTCTGTCTCTCTGCTTCTACCTTTCTCTCTCTCTGAACCTATCTCCACTTCTCTCTCTGTTCATTCCAAACTGTATATCTCAGTTTCTCTTTCTGTTCCCTTTCTCTTTGTCTTATCTTTGACTGTCTCTAACTTTCATTATATTTTTCCTTGTGAGTCTCTGTCATTTTCTTTGTGTGACTATCCCTGTATCTCTCTTTGAGTTTGTATCTCTGTGAATATCTCTCTGTGACTTATCTGTGTCTGTCTCTGTCTCTCAGACAGAGATGTACGGTTCTAAAGTAATAAAAACCTCTCATCCAGTTTTAATGACCCTTCTCTGGATTCCAGTGGTGTGCTGCAAAGTTAAAGAAATAAGTCCCTTAAATGATAAAGCAAAAAGAAAAGTCACTGTCCTTGGATAAACAATTTGCATTTCCATAAGGATTCAGCGATGCAGAATCAGAAAAAGCTCATTCTGACACCTACATGAAAACAACAGGGAAAGCATTCATTAGCTGGGCTTCCTTTTGAATGATGCGCTTCATCGCACACACTGCTGTCCTCCCCTGGTCAGGAAACACTGCTTAATTCTATCTGAAACTCGCCCTTTCACTAGGCATGAGAATGAATGACTTTTCAAAGTAATAGGAACTAGGCTGGGCGCGGTGGCTCATGCCTGTAATCCCAGCACTTTGGGAGGCCGAGGCAGGCGGATCACGAGGTCGGGAGATCGAGATCATCCTGGCTAACATAGTGAAACCCCGTCTCTACTAAAAATACAAAAAATTAGCCGGGCGTGGTGGCGGGCGCCTGTAGTCCCAGCTACTCGGGGGGCTGAGGCAGGAGAATGGCGTGAACCCGGGAGGCGGAGCTTGCAGTGAGCTGAGCTCACACCACTGCACTCCAGCCTGGGCCACAGAGTGAGATTCCGTCTCAAACAAACAAACAAACAAACAAACAAACAAAAACAACTAATAGGAACTACTCATCTGCCATGGCCTGAGAATGCTTACACTCTAAAAGCCATACAGAAAGTTACACTCCTATCAAGTTCTTATCCATGAAGGAGCACAATAAAGAAGCTTTGAACTTTTCCATTTACCAACTTGAAGGAAAGAGATGTTTCATTTTCTTTAGTTTCTTGAAATAATGACTGCTTTTGCCTCTTACATTTATAGCCTCAATCGCCATGATCTGATATTTAAGGGTGAGTGCAACCTTTAAACAACTTAACTATATAAAAGGAAATTTGTCCATTACAGTAGTCAGAAACTTTTACTCTTTCGGTGGAAATTATTTTGTTGCTGTTATTCTTGACACACACACACACATGATCATCTTAGGAAGTAATTGGTACAAGATTAAAACAATTAATTGTATTTTAAATTATTTAGCAATTTACAGGTTTCTTATTCATTTTCCTGGTTTCATTTATAAGTTGTGTAATTTAAATGTGGGCACCGAGGAACAAATGTTTAGGGGGTGTGCTGAGGTTCTCAAGGAAAATAATTGTTGTCCTTGGGCCAGAATATGATGTTTTTATGCTCCTTATATTAATAAATAGTGCACAGGTGTGGGGGGGGGGCGAGGGTGGGGGGTGGTCCATCTTACTCAATGTGACTGACTTTTAGGCTGAGACTAAGCCACATTCATCTGCATATTTTTCCAAGTCTGTCACTTCACTTTATACATCACAGTTGGAAATTGTACTTTAAGGTGAAGCTAGTCACCCTCACATTCAAAATTACCTCCTACCCCGCCCCTGCCATCCATACATGCAACGAATTAACATGTGCATTTGGAATTTCTGTGGGTATTCTCGGTTCTTGTTACCATTTCAACCTAAGTGGTTCCAGTATTCAATTTAAATAAATGTTACAGTTTCTGAGCGCTTTACACTGCTGGAATTTGTATAGTGACTCTATCAAGAGAACATAATGTGGCCATAAATTACTCACATTAGCTTTTTTTTCTCACTCGAAATTGACTATGAGCACTAATTAGCTGCCAGACTTCCTTCCAATACCCTTGGATGCAACTGAGTGATATTTGAGTCTGAAACTAATAAATGAAGCCCCACAGGTCATTGTTAGTTTTGAATCCACATTCTGTCATACTATAGTGTTAACAACAACAACAACAAAATCCCACTACAAAAGAAAATATATCAAACTTCAAACAAAGTTTTAGTTGAGAGTAACAAAAATAGTTTTTGGATGCCATCCCTGACAAGTAAAACTATCTTTTCAATATTATAATTGTATAGTCTTATTTTGCATGTGAAAACCACAGATACACAGAATGACAAAATGGTTCTAGTTCACAAGTGATCCCGATACTAAGAACTATTTTAAAAAATGGAAAAATACAAACAAAATGACTATGACTAAAACCCACTCTTAAAATAGAGTCCGAAGTAAAATTAAACTTTTAGATAATAAACATGATCATTTGATGAAGTAATGTGGTCTCTTTGTTTAGATTATTATTTCTGCTAACTTTTCCATGGGTTGAGATCCTGAGTGAAACTTAAAACCATGTATTTCTCCCAGCATTAGGGCTACAATAAAATGTAAATGTATATGGGGGGCTTCTGTCTTAGTAAAAAGTTCATATAACAGCTGGTTTATGAAAAGCTATTGTTTTACACCATTTAAGTAGAAAAAAAAAATTCCCATAGTCTGAAATTGTATCTGCACTTTTAAAGAAAGGGGGAGTACACTCATCTACCTAATAAAGTGGTCACACTTAGGGAATTACTTTATAATTTTTGGTTTTATATTTTACTATTATTGAAAAGGCTCATAATTTGTCTAGGGAGTAAAAGTCCTCTTGATAAAGTGATAACACAAAGGAATCATTAATTACTCAATAGGTATTTGCTTGACATACATTTTGTGATCAAATAATAATAGTGATTTCCTTCGATAAAAAAATGATAATTACCTTTTGCCTTTAATTTCAAACATAAGCTGTGAACCAAATACTGGAGAATTTTTGCAAGTGGCATAAAAAGCAATTTATGTCTGCTTATCTCCTGTGAAAGTTGTATGATAAAAAGATACAACACATACTATGCAAAATTTAAATATGAACAAATTAAGAACAAAGTTGTAATGGATATTTATCTTTCACTGAGGTTTTTTTTAAAGCATAATTATTAGTGTTTTTTAAAAACTAATTTATAGTTCAGATACTTATCAAATATTATTAGTGAGTATACTATATTTTAAAAATTCTCCTAGAAAATGAAATGTTTTATTTAAATCTTTTTGTGAATAATATTCAAAACTTCATGCCATAATTTTCCAGAGAAGTTGCTGACACTTAGGTAGCACAAACTCTAACCTGTTCAGGTTCTTTAATGATTATGTTTAGGGGTAATTTTTGTGGCAAAGTTGTAGGGATTCACATTCCCTGTTCAGCACATAATTGCAACAGCTGAGGGGTTAGGAGGTCGCCACTCAGTGGAATTTGGCACCCATTAGCACTTTTATTTCATGGGAGAATGAGTCCACAGTCAAGGGGATCAAGTTGCTGAAACTTGAAAACACATATGTACAGATATATGCACTCACTCACACTTGGCCACAACTTAAGCAAACTAAAGAAACTAATAGTAAAGCCAATTTTCTATGAAAAAAACAAGTTCACAAGAGCATATACAAAAAAAGCTTAATACCTGCTGTGCAAACCGCAGAAAGCATTTTGTGCTCAAAATATGCCACTTTTACAGATTATTTGTTTCTCTAATGTTAAACAACATAATAACTTAAGTATTTGGCTACAAGATTTGACAATTGGCTCTTTTGTGAAAGCAAATGAGTATGACTTGGAGTTAACTTTACAGGAGGCCATCATGTTATACTCTAGTTAACAATGGCTTTCTGCATACATGCTCCAACTCCATCAAATCGATGGCCATCTGTGCATACCAGAGACACAGAGTACCAACAGACTGAACTGAAACTTGTTATTCAGGGCCCACCTACTCTACAGCTACCAAAGTATATTTTTTAAAGTAAAGGCCACAGCACAAAGTGAGAAACCTGTTAATACTATCTAGCATTAATTCTGTATTAGAAAGATAAAGTCGACCCAGATTCAAATTCTAAATGGTTAATGCTCCCAGATACTTACAAAAAGAAGCAGATATTCTAATAAACTAAAACATCTGTAGTAAAAATACCAGTATACTCACAAAATTAAAAATACTGTTCATTGTGTTGCAGAATTAGCTACTTTAACTCAACTGCCAACTATAACCTCCAGCAACAACCACTCATAAAACAAATCATCAATATTTGCATACACAAAAACAAAACATGTCAATTCTGATGCCATTTTTCTATATTTTGTCAGGGACAAGGGAATAGGAAAAGTGGTTGAGGACTAAGTGACAAGTCCTCAACAAGTGACAAGTCCTCAACAAGTGGTTGAGGACTAAGTGACAAGTCAGTGGTAAAGTGGTGTCACTTTATTTAATACTTGTCACTGACCTCTTTTCCAGAGGGAGGGAAAAATCTTTAAGAATATGGAAATAATCTGAGGTGAGCCAAATATGTTATATATTTTAAGTATTAAAACGTGTAGAAGTAAATCAGATAATTATGGATGAATCCCTTGAGCCTCAAGTGGAACCCATTTGTTTTTATTTTATGTACCACTGAAACAAACTAAATTACTTGCTTCCTTAAAAACACAGATCAGTGGGAGTCGATGAGGACTTGTAATAAGTGAATACATTATACAGTTGTTAGAATTGATATTTTTAGATTTTAAAATTGATGCGTTAATAAATATAACTTTATTGATACATGTTTAAACAATGTGCATATTTTGTGTGAAAAGATATTTTTTGTTCATTTCACTAAATGTCTCGTGTGGAACAATCCATATATTGATATTTGTTAAATAGAGCAGCTGGTATTATAAGATTGTTTCAGTAACCATAAGAATTATTAAGCGTAGTTATTTTTTATTTATTTATTTTTTTTTTTTGAGATGGAGTCTCGCTCTTTCGCCCAGGCCGGAGTGCAGTGGCGCGATCTCGGCTCACTGCAAGCTCCGCCTCCCGGATTCACGGCATTCTCCTGCCTCAGCCTCCCGAGTAGCTGGGACTACAGGCGCCCGCCACCACGCCCGGCTAATTTTTTGTATTTTTAGTTGAGACGGGGTTTCACCGTGTTAGCCATGATGGTCTCGATCTCCTGACCTCGTGATCCGCCTGCCTCGGCCTCCCAAAGTGCTGGGATTACAGGCGTGAGCCACCGCTCCCGGCCTGTGTAGTTATTTTTACTAATGACAATTCAGCCTCATTCATGGTAATGTTCAATTATAACTTTGATGACACATCAGAAATGTAACTAGAAAATAGAAAATTTTATCCCTTCCTCATCTTCTTTGAGCAATTAAATTATTATTAATTGAACGCTTGTCAATGACAACAGCTAAATTTTCATTTTCAAAAGTAAATTACAATATCTAGTTTTCAGAAAAATATATTTAATGAAATGTGAAAAAGGCAATATTTACTGCAGGATGAATAAAGGTAAGTTTTAACCAGTTTGAAAACACAGTAAGCAAAATGGAGTCACTGAAATATTTACTACTAGAGATGATAATTTCTTTGAAAAAAAATGTTGTATAATATTCTCGCCCCTCCCCTGCATTGTAAAGTCCACTTGAAGCCTACTCTAAATATGACATTTAATGGCCTTTTCTCTCTTAAAATATATCATGAACATTCACTTCTATAAACACATATAGGTTCAAATTATCATTGATGTTTCATTGTATGTATATGTGTGTATTTTCTTTAACAAAATACCTATTTTTTGACAGATAGTTTCTAATTTTGATATATTTGTAGAATCCTGGTTTAAGACCCTTAACTTTCTGAACTTCCATTTTACCACCTTTAATCAAGGTCCTGGGTTAAGGTGCCTGGGGAGGAGTGGGCTGAAGTGCCATGTGGTTAGCTTGTGAGCCTTTGTGCTCTGGCTTAGGGGTGCATCCAAGGAAGAGGCACCTTTTTTTTCTCTTTCCAAAAAAGGCAACACCACGCTATCCACTATTCACTTGTCTAAAGATGCTTTCTCTAAAATTCACAGAGGTGCATGTGGACTAGACACACTGCATATACAGAGTGGTCTGTTACACGAGAGAGGAAATGTAGACTGCCGACCACAAAGTGTGATACACAAGAGTTGCTCTTTAAATCCTAGCAGTCGATCATAGATACATGAAATTAGGTTTAGTTTACTTTAAGACAAAAAGAGGTTGTATTACCTCACCTATTAGGTGCTTTAGAAAGATTTTGAACATTGAAAACATTAACATTTGAAACATTTAAACATTGATGATTACAATGTTATTTAAAACATTTTTTAAGTCAGATAATACAGTTTAAAAATGAATCATTAAATCTATCAACAATAGAAAAATGGATATATAAATTTCATTACATAACTTTAAGGATAGTTATCTAGCTCTTTAAGTACCAATTATGAAACATATTAAAAAGTGGCAATAAATAAAATAAGCTGTCAAATCTTTAAAGCTGAAGACAAATAGTGTACATTCCCTGTTAATAACTGCATTCAAACATCTCAATATTCATAAATACTGACAATGCCATGATGAATATAAATTGATGATTATTGCAGAGACCATGCTGAATCTTTCCCTTATGTCTGTTTTCATGGATTTTTAGTTCTAAATTCCTTTTTAGCACCATCTTCTTGCCATTTACCTCCCCTTCCAAAAATTAAAAAAAATTGAGTATGTTTAACAGATATTTGCTTGTTCATGTTGGTGCACAAATATATATTTTATGTGTTATTCTAAATCTTCATCTAATTGTATTAGAATTTTGTGAGAATTTTTCATAAAAATATCTGTTTTTTACAAAAAATGAGCCAGGCATGGTGGCGGGCGCCTGTAGTCCCAGCTACTGGGGAGGCTGAGGCAGGAGAATGGCGTGAATTGCAGTGAGCCAAGGTGGCGCCACTGCACTCCAGCCTGGGCAACAGAGCGAGACTCCGTCTCAAAAAAAAAAAATTACCTCACCTAATAGGTGAGGTAATACAACCTCTTTCAGTCTTAAAATAAACTAAACCTAATTTCATGTATCTATGATTGACTGCTATGATTTAAAGAGTAACTCTTATGTATCAGACTTTGTGGTCGGCAGTCTACATTTCCTCTCTTGTGTAACAGACCACTCTGTATATGCAGTGTGTCTAGTCCACATGCACCTCTGTGAATTTTAGAGAAAGCATCTTTAGACAAGTGAATAGTGGATAGCGTGGTGTTGCCTTTTTTGGAAAGAAAAAAAAAAAAGGTGCCTCTTCCTGAGACGCACCCCTAAGCCAGAGCACAAAGGCTCACAAGCTAACCACATGGCACATTCCACAAAGCAATACAGAAACACATAATGCTCTACTGTATGCTAAAAATTAGCTACATCCTACACACAGCTGTCAAGATTACCATAAACATTTGTATTCATGCCAGTTCATCTGTGCACTGGTATTTAATGAACAATGAAAAGCAAATATCTAGTCAAAGATACAAACTTTCTTTTTCTGTATTTAATTTTTTTGGAATCTTGACTTGTTTTAATAGTAGGTATATATATATGGAGTTTGCTAGAGTGAAAATCTAGTTCTCTCACCAGCAAGAGAGTTAAAATACTGTTTATGCCATTGTCTTACTCTAGCAAATTTATATATTAACTAAATATAATATTTCTTATAGGCATTTGACTCCAATGTTTTGGTAGGGAACATTTCAAAGTATCAGGTTAAATACAGCAAATCAATACTAGCTCATGTATCATTCTCAAATATATGTCTTTGAGAAAGCAAGGCATAAGAGGATTTTGTCTATTCTTCCAGGATGAGGGCTGAGTCCTTGAGTCAATAGGAACTGCAAAGTAAAGAGAGATAGAGAAAGCATTTTTTTAACCCAGATTAAAGCTTTACTGAATGACAGCTTCTGCAGTATTATCAAAATAGCCTTGCTCATTACAAGCAGTGTCTCACCAAGTTGCCTGGCATCAAGTCATTCTAGACTTACTATTGTCAGCAGTCATTTAAAGTTGAGATTCAAAGCTGTTAGGTATAATCCCAATAAGACCTTAACCAGGGATTTGGCAACTGGAGAGTCATCTGTATTTACACCAAGAAGTCTTTGTCATGATTTCATGTTGTATAGCTTTATTTTTTATTCTGACACCCTTTTATTGTCAGAATTCAAGGTAGACATAGTTAATTTAGTTTCTTGCCAGCAATATCTACTTTCACTTTTTTTAACCCTAGCACTTACCTGTTTTATAGTGACAATTGGAGGGATAAGGAACAGTATCATCTTTATTTAATACTTGTCTCTGCTGAGTTTCCAATAGACAGACTATTATTTGAGAAAAGCGATTTGGGATATAATACAGTAGCTTAAGGGCAATGCTCCAAGAAATAACTAATTTCATAAAATTATAGTTGTATAATAAATATACAATGTGATTTAGTAAAATATGTAAAGATGTTGAACTGTTCACATCATCTTTTAAAATATAATTCTTAAAGAGTATTAAATTTAGAGCAAGAAACTCCTTTCTATGCATTTCTGTTGGGCTTTCAAATAGGGACTATTTTTATGCTTGAGTGAGATTAGGTATTATAAAGTCAAATTATTTCAATATTTCATATAATCTAAAATTATTCGAAACCTGAAAAATAAAACTAAAAAGAAGAAGTGCAGATAATATTTGTAAAATACTTTTTTAATTTAACATATTTATTATTTAAAGCTATTTTATACTTTCCTTAGGGATACTTCTGGTATTTTCCTAAGGAGAAAAATTTAGACTTTACAAAATAGTTTAATTGATTTAAACAGAAAAAAAAAAAAACTATACACGTTACCTCTTCACAATTCCAGTTCTTATATGCCGGATGTATTAGTATTGTATTGTTGTATAACAAATTATCCCAATTTTAGTAGCTTGAAGCAACACACATTTATTATCTCAAAGTGTGTGAGTCAGATGTCCAGGTAAGGGTCTCACAGGCTCTAATCAAGGTATTAGCTGCTCTGAGTTCTCTTCTCGAGGCTCAGCTGGGGAAGAATTCAGGTTGTTTGGAAAAAAAGTCGCTTGGTTATGACTATATGACTGAAGGCTCTGGCTTGATTTTTTTTTTTTTTTTTTTTTTTTCCTGAGACGGAGTCTTGGTCTGTCACCCAGGCTGGAGTGCAGTGGTGTGATGTCGGCTCATTGCAACCTTTGCCTCCCAGGTTCCAGTAATTCTCCTGCCTCAGCCTCCTGAGTAGCTGGGATTACAGGCACCCGCCACCACAACTGGCTAATTTTTTGTATTTTTAGTAGAGACGGGGTTTCACCATGTTGGCCAGGATGCTCTCGAACTCCTCACCTTGTGATCCTCCCACCTCGGCCTCCCAAAGTGCTGGGATTACAGGCGTGAGCCACCGCGCCCAGCCAGCATAATTATTTAGGTATAATTCTTGAAAGCAAAAGCATTGGCGTCAGTGGTCAAGGCATCAGAGGTCACGTTAAATCCTTGTTTCAACCCTTATTCTGCATAGAAGACAGTAAGTAATTTAATATTGATAAGCTATAGTTGCATCACCTGTAAAACTTAGGTATTATTTTCTATCTCATAGTCTTGCTCTGATAATTAAATGAAAAAGCATCTGTCATTTGAAGCTTTGCACAATATATTTTAGTAATTCCACTAACTAGCTCAGTCAGTGTCCAGAATTTAGTAAGTACTCAATAAATATTTAATGGAAGAATACATATATTTGCTCTGATTATTAGTTTCCATAGAGTATGTGAAAGCTGAAATGAGGTTTTGGTTTTTTAATATGAAACATGGCAATGAAACAATCAATTTCCTCCTGTCTGCTTTGCAGAGAATGGTGGTATTGATTTGCAGAATTGCTAGAAAAGATGTCTCCCTACTGTCCCTCCTACTTTCTTAAAGCCAACTGAAGTCATAGTTTTGAGAATGGACATTTATCTTGTCCTGGTGGTGACTTGGTCATTTTTATTTAATTATTTAATATAAGGACTGGCTGTGGAAGACAGAGGTGGTAGGAATTTTTAAAAAGTAAGTGAATGTATATAGTTTGTAGTAAGATGAGTGAAGATTGACTAGGGACAAGGAAAACTGGACAATTAAGTTAGAAAAAAAGTATAAAACTAAGAAGTGTGGAGAATTTTAAATGAAACACACATATACTTCTTTTTTCTGAATTTCAAGAAAAGATGGGAGAAAATATCAGTATAAAGAATGTGTATGGTTTGTAAGTGAAAATGTACAATATGAAAGCACTAAGGCTATCCCTAGCTATAAGGCAGACTATGAGAAAATAAAGCAATTTGCCAGAAAGTAAAGTACTCAAACTTTGATTTTCAATTTTATGTTATGTTAAAAATTTGAACTTAAACAATTTTTGAATTTTATAATTCAGAACTCTTTTTACTAAATATGTTATTACTAATGTTTGACTATGTTTAAAAAAGCAATCTAGGAATGAATGCAAGAGCTTGGTTTGAATGTTTATTTTCCTACTTTCTTTGATGTGTTGTTGAATTTATCTTATAAATGATAAAAGAAAAAAATATTTAGTGTCTACTGTGTGCCAGGAGCTATGAATGGTGATTTTAAATATGCCATCCATTTCACCACTACCAGGTAGGCACAGATTTCGCCCCTCTGATTAATTTTACTTCTGAAAATGTCTGCATGAATCCCTTCATTTAAGAGGTGTTGGAAGTCTGTTAACCTTACATTCCATCTGATACGGTGAGCATGAAATAAAATACTCCATTTTGGAACATTAGCTATAGTTGCATTGGTGTGCTAATATTTTTCAAAAAATGACAGCAAACATTTCAGGCATCTTTACGAGGCTTATTAAAAAATTTTCACTCAGGATATACTGAGTTTTGAATAGCATAAATTATATGAGTTCTTATTTTGTATTTGTAAATCAGGGTTAAGGTTTCATTGTGAGAAATAAGGTTTTCTCAAATAACTTTTTAGGTGGTGGTAACTTGAATGGAAGATATTGTGTAATTGAAAAAAATGCCAAAGCAAAGAGCTTTGTGCTTATGAAATAAGCTGTGTGCTTATGAAATAAAATGTATGTTTAGTAAATAGTTGCCATTTTGATGTTGATTATATTTTCCTTTAAGATATATACATATATATATCTCTCAAAGCAGCTTCTTAGAATTCATGATTATTTTAATCAAAGAAATAGCTGTGCATTGTTTTCAAAAAAGAACATTAAATCGTGAGTATAATGAAAAAAAGGAACACATTTCTGCCTCTTTAGTCAAGTTTTCATATACAACTTTGTTAAACCTTTTTTGGTGATGTTTCTTATTTTATTTATTCATATACTTTTAAATAACATGCTTATGATGTTATCTTTTGATTTATTGATTCAAGATATTGTTTTCTTCCTATTATACTACTTAACATTTGGTTCTTTTATACCATCAGCACAGTTTTTATCCTACCCCAAGTTGTAAGCACAGTAATATATATATACATATATATATAAATTATGGTTACTACAATATGCAAAAATAGATTGTGATTTTATTTTCCAATTTTTTGTTTTTCTATCATTAATTCATGCCTTTTTCAGCTTACTTTGCTGAACCTGTATCTTTGATTTTTTTTGAGATATTCCACAGATCATGATAGTCAATAAATTTTTCTAAGTCTTCAGAAAGGCTGGCCACTACATTCCATGATTTTCCAGAATGGCAGTCCTCCTTTCAGTGGTTTTAAGACCCAGACTTATACTGCCTCATTGCCTCTGGGTGGGTGTATAAAATCAACTTCCCTCTTGTATCCCAGAGCCTCCAGAGATATTGGAAATAGAGAGTTGACTTGCAATGCTTTTTTGCTGCAGAATGGGAGTGGAGGCTCAACTACTCGATACCCCTGACACCAAGGGTGGGGATAAAGCGCAGTGCTAACTAGCCTAGACTTGAAACACAGTTTTCAGTCTCATTGATGCCCAGGTGGGGATGAAGTTTCAGTTCCACTGAGCCCACTGACATTGGGTGGTGGTGGTGACATGGAGTAGCGGAGTGAAGCCTATAATTGACAAGGTCATCCTCATATTGCCTCCCTAATTAAGTCAGCTTGGTACTGGGTAGGAATAGAGGCTCACCTAGCTCACCTGATGGTCCAGGTGGAGGACTCTGCTAACAGCATGATATGGGTAGAAGTTGGGAGTGGGGGACTCAGTACATCCTCCTTCTTTCTGGTGGTGAATGAGATATAAGATCCCACCCTGCTAGTGCTCAACCTGGCTATAATACTGTATTTGTCAGGGTTCTCCAGAAATACAAAATGAATAAGAAATTAGATAGATGATAAATAGGTTACCTATTTGTCTGTCTATCTGTAGATAGATAGACAAGAAATTGTCCCAGGCAATCACAGAGAATGAGAAGTCCCTAGATCTGCAGTCAGCAAGCTGGAGAGCCAGGAAAACTGATGGTATTGATCCAGTCCTAGTTCAAGCCTGATGGCAAAAGACCCAAGTCCCAGCTTGAAGACAGGTAGGGAGAGCAACTTTTGTTCTGTTCGGGTCTTCAGTGGTTTAGATAAAGCCCATCCACACTTGGGTAGTCAATCTGCTTTACTCAGTTTACCAATTCAAATGTTAATGTCATTCAGAAACACCTTTGCAGACACACCCAGAATAATGTTTAACCAAGTATTTGGGTATCTTATCGCCCAGTCAAGTTGACACATAAAACCATTCATCACAACTCCCAGAGTAGATGAATTTAGTGGCAGCTACCTGCTTTCTCAGAAGCAAGGTTGTCATTTGTGAAAAATCAGCTCCCTACTTGACATTGCTGAAGCCACTAGTAGGGTAGAGATGGTGCAATTTTTCCCCTTGGTATTTGGCTGGAGTAGGCAAGTATTGCCCAAAACTTTGTCTGTTTTTTAGGCAACCCTTTTTCAGGTGCTTTGTTTAGAGTAAAGATATTTTTCTTGGAGCTTTTTGGGCCTGCATCTGTTTGCCATTCCATGTTGGAGCGCTGCCCCAGATTATGGGCCAGAATAAGGAAACCCAGAGGGCTCACTGCCATGTTGTTGTTGGTCCTTAGGTCCCTAGCCAGTCCACCTTCTTCTTTCTACTTCTCAGGGACATTCTATGCTCATTAATTGTGTTGTGTACAGGGTTTTTGTGTTGTAACAAGAGGGGCTTCTTAATGAAATCAGAAGTCTTCCTAATGCACATTGTAAAGCAGAAAACTTCCTAATGCACATTGTAAAGGTGCTACTCTACCTGCTCTGTGGAAATAGTCAACAGGTAGAAGAGAGCAGAAATGAGGAATTAAGGGGCCAAAGCAATAATTTAGCACAAAGAAATGGTGGCTCAGCCTAAGGTATTAGCAGTGTGGTGGTCAGAAGTGGTTTTGATTCTGAATACATTTTAAAGATAGAATCAACATAATGTATTGATGGTTTAAATGTGAGATATGAAGTAAAGAGAGAGATTGGATGACTCAAAGATTTTTAGAATTGTTACTGAGATGGGAAGACTAACATGAGCTTAGAAAGGCAAATTAAGATTTCATTTTTAAACACGTTGCGTTTGAGAAGAATATAATGCATACAAATTAGATAGCCCTGCAAGTTTAGAGCTCAGAAGAGAAGTTGGGCTGGATATAAATTTTAAGAAAAGAAAAGGTCTGTGGACATTAAATTTTAAGAAAAGAAGAGGTCAAGGTTTCTAAGGGACTGTGATTCTATAAGGGATTAGATTTGCAAGTTTGAATTCAACTTCAAACTCAGTGACCCATTGAGTGAATTATTAATGCAATTCCACTCTCTCTACTGCAATCTTACTTCCACCTTTACTATTCTTCTGAGATGCCCCATACCAATTGCCACCAATGACTTGCTAAATTCAGTGGAAGATTTGACCTATCTGGATTACTTGATATTGCTGAGTTTTACCTCATATTTCTTTTATTTTAAGAAAAGAAGAGCTCTGGGCCCTTGAAAGCTTGTAAGGATCAATTGTATCCAATACCATTAGTGATTCCAGAAAGACAGGAACTGATAAATAATTACTGGTTTCAAAAATGGAGGTCATTCCACAGTGCAATCAAACTAGAACTCAGGATTAAGAAACTCACTCAAAACTGCTCAACTACATGGAAACTGAACAACCTGCTCCTGAATGACTACTGGGTACATAACGAAATGAAGGCAGAAATAAAGATGTTCTTTGAAACCAACGAGAACAAAGACACATAATACCAGAATCTCTGGGACACATTCAAAGCAGTGTGTAGAGGGAAATTTGTAGCATTAAATGCCCACAAGAGAAAGCAGGAAAGATCCAAAATTGACACCCTAACATCACAACTCAAAGAACTAGAAAAGCAAGAGCAAACACATTCAAAAGCTAGCAGAAGGCAAGAAATAACTAAAATCAGAGCAGAACTGAAGGAAATAGAGACACAAAAAACCCTTCAAAAAATTAATGAATCCAGGATCTGGTTTTTTGAAAGGATCAACAAAATTGATAGACCGCTAGCAAGACTAATAAAGAAAAAAAGAGAGAAGAATCAAATAGACGCAATAAAAAATGATAAAGGGGATATCACCACCAATCCCACAGAAATACAAACTACTATCAGAGAATACTACAAACACCTCTACGCAAATAAACTAGAAAATCTAGAAGAAACGGATACATTCCTCGACACATACACTCTCCCAAGACTAAACCAGGAAGAAGTTGAATCTCTGAATAGACCAATAACAGGAGCTGAAATTGTGGCAATAATCAATAGCTTACCAACCAAAAAGAGTCCAGGACCAGATGGATTCACAGCCAAATTCTACCAGAGGTACAAGGAGTAACTGGTACCATTCCTTCTGAAACTATTCCAATCAATAAAAAAAGAGGGAATCCTCCCTAACTCATTTTATGAGGCCAGCATTATCCTGATACCAAAGCCGGGCAGAGACACAACCAAAAAAGAGAATTTTAGACCAATATCCTTGATGAACATTGATGCAAAAATTCTCAATAAAATACTGGCAAACTGAATCCAGCAGCACATCAAAAAGCTTATCCACCATGATCAAGTGGGCTTCATCCCTGGGATGCAAGGCTGGTTCAATATATGCAAATCAATAAATGTAATCCAGCATATAAACAGAACCAAAGACAAAAACCACATGATTATCTCAATAGATGCAGAAAAGTCCTTTGACAAAATTCAACAATGCTTCATGCTAAAAACTCTCAATAAATTAGGTATTGATGGGACGTATCTCAAAATAATAAGAGCTATCTATGACAAACCAACAGCCAATATCACACTGAATGGGCAAAAACTGGAAGCATGCCCTTTGAAAACGGGCACAAGACAGGGATGCCCTCTCTCACCACTCCTATTCAACATATTGTTGGAAGTTCTGGCCAGGGCAATTAGGCAGGAGAAGGAAATAAAGGGTATTCAATTAGGAAAAGAGGAAGTCAAATTGTCCCTGTTTGCAGATGACATGATTGTATATCTAGAAAACCCCATTGTCTCAGCCCAAAATCTCCTTAAGCTGATAAGCTACTTCAGCAAAGTCTCAGGATACAAAATCAATGTACAAAAATCACAAGCATTCTTATACACCAATAACAGACAAACAGAGAGCCAAATCATGAGTGAACTCCCATTCACAATTGCTTCAAAGAGAATCAAATACTTAGGAATCCAACTTACAAGGGACGTGAAGGACCTCTTCAAGGAGAACTACAAACCACTGCTCAATGAAATAAAAGAGGATACAAACAAATGGAAGAACATTCCATGCTCATGGGTAGGAAGAATCAATATCGTGAAAATGGCCATACTGCCCAAGGTAATTTATAGATTCAATGCCATCCCCATCAAGCTACCAATGACTTTCTTCACAGAATTGGAAAAAACTACTTTAAAATTCATATGGAACCAAAAAAGAGCCCGCATCGCCAAGTCAATCCTAAGCCAAAAGAACAAAGCTGGAGGCATCACGCTACCTGACTTCAAACTATACTGCAAGGCTGCAGTAACCAAAACAGCATGGTACTGGTACCAAAACAGAGATATAGATCAATGGAACAGAACAGAGCCCTCAGAAATAACACCACATATCTACAACTATCTGATCTTTGACAAACCTGAGAAAAGCAAGCAATGGGGAAAAGATTCCCTATTTAATAAATGGTGCTGGGAAAACTGGCTAGCCATATGTAGAAAGCTGAAACTGGATCCCTTCCTTACACCTTATACAAAAATTAATTCAAGATGGATTAAAGACTTAAACATTAGACCTAAAACCATAAAAACCCTAGAAGAAAACCTAGGCATTACCATACAGGACATAGGCATGGGCAAGGACTTCATGTCTAAAACACCAAAAGCAATGGCAACAAAAGCCAGAATTGACAAATGGGATCTAATTAAACTAAAGAGCTTCTGCACAGCAAAAGAAACTACCATCAGAGTGAACAGGAAACCTACAAAATGGGAGAAAATTTTCGCAACCTACTCATCTGACAAAGGGCTAGTATCCAGAATCTACAATGAACTCAAACAAATTTACAAGAAAAAACCAAACAACCCCATCAACAAGTGGGCAAAGGATATGAACAGACACTTCTCAAAAGAAGACATTTATGCAGCCAAAAGACACATGAAAAAATGCTCATCATCACTGGCCATCAGAGAAATGCAAATCAAAACCACAATGAGATACCATCTCATACCAGTTAGAATGGCAATCATTAAAAAGTCAGGAAACAGCAGGTGCTGGAGAGGATGTGGAGAAATAGGAACACTTTTACACTGTTGGTGGGACTGTAAACTAGTTCAACCATTGTGGAAGTCAGTGTGGCGATTCCTCAGGGATCTAGAACTAGAAATACCATTTGACCCAGCCATCCCATTACTGGGTATATACCCAAAGGATTATAAATCATGCTGCTATAAAGATACATGCACACGTATGTTTATTGCGGCACTATTCACAATAGCAAAGACTTGGAACCAACCCAAATGTCCAACAATGATAGACTGGATTAAGAAAATGTGGCACATATACACCATGGAATACTATGCAGCCATAAAAAACGATGAGTTCATGTCCTTTGTAGGGACATGGATGAAACTGGAAATCATCATTCTCAGTAAACTATCGCAAGGACAAAAAACCAAACACCACATGTTCTCACTCATAGATGGGAATTGAACAATGAGAACACATGGACACAGGAAGGGGAACATCACACTCTGGGACTGTTGTGGGGTGGGGGGAGGGGGGAGGGATAGCATTAGGAGATATACCTAATGCTAAATGACGAGTTAATGGGTGCGGCACACCAGCATGGCACATGTATACATATGTAACTAACCTGCACATTGTGCACATGTACCCTAAAACTTAAAGTATAATAATAATTAAAAAAAAAAATGGAGGTCATTAGTAAACATGAAAAGCAGTTCAGATGCTGTGTTAGGATTGAAAGATAATTGGCCTAGGAGTATTTTGACTATTTTGATGGTGGTTAATATTATTTTTGTTTGTGGGTCTTAATATTTTTCTCTCAAGATCTCATTCTTATTCTCTAAGTCATTTCCTTTTTTAAAACTCTATTTTCTTATCTTTGTGAGGATATTTACTATAATCATGTTTATTTTAAAGCAGTTTTATTTGGCTACCTCTCTATTATTTCCTCTCCCCATTCCCACCTTCTATTTCTTATTCCGGTTTATTTTCCATTTTTGGGGTTTCAGGTTTTATTCAAAGAGGCTGATTAATCCTGCTTCTCCATTCACATTAAATTATTAGTTGAGTATGTAGGCCATGGAAACACATATATCTTCACGTGTAATTGTTTAATGTTTCTTATTTTTCATGTAACTCTCTGTGGGTGGATTTTATGTCAACAGGATCTTGGGGCCGGGGGAATGATCTGCAACATGTGGCTTCCAAGCTCTCCCTGAGGGTTTGTTACCCCAGACAACTTTTTGGGGGGAAAAAAGATAAGCAGCCTGCAAAGAAGGTTTCATGAGTCAAGATAAGATGGGATGTGGCACATGTGCCTTCTTCTCACTTGCCTTTGTCTAGAACTCAGTCACATGGCCAAGCTTAACTATTGGGAAGTTGAGACAAGTACTTTTGCTATGTTCTTAAAAGATGAGGGAAATACATATTTTTTAAACATATATATAGGTGTATATATATGTAAATATATACATGTGTAAAAATATATATGTGTGTGAGGATTTTTAACAGATAGTTGTCGGTGTCACTAGTGGCTGGGCACTGAAATGCTCTTTGGAAATCTTCTGTGTGTGAGCAGAGCTTGTCAGCAGGTGGACATTCCTGCACTCAAGCAAAGAGTTGGCCTTTCTTTCTTTGACTTAAAGTCTGGTGGCTCTCTCACAGTTTCTTCAGAAAATCATCTCTTATGGGGAAGTAGAAGGCTTAGGGGAAAATTGCTCAGAACTTGGGGAAGGATCCGTCTAATTTACCTATACCTTTATTTAATATTTTAACTGACACCACTAATCTTTCTTGCTTTTCATGCTACCCTTATTTTTTAAGTTTGTCACATGTTCTCCAGAGTCATTTTGATAGTATATGTTATCCATACTCACCCAATGTTGCCATTTGCAATGTGAATTTTTTGTATTCTGCTTTAAATAATTATGACCTTCCATCTACTTTCAAACGTTAAGAAACTTGCTGAGTCACATCTTTGCTTTTATCACGTTTCTCTCCTGCGGTTTAATACTTTTTACAAATTTTAAACTGAGGTATGTGGAAGAAAACAAATAAGTACTTTGGTCTATCTAAAATCTTAAACTCACACATTTGCACTTCAAAATTAGGAAAAGGTGATTTGTGGGATGATTGATTTATAAATAGTTGCATTTAAACATGGAATTTAAATATCAATATGCTTATTGAATATCTTTATGTCAAGATATCATAAATATGCAAATTTTCACTGTAAAACTGTGGTTATGATTGTTTCTAAGGAAATATTTGGTTTTGAGCCTAAGTATATGTTAATTGCTTGTCAGTGAATTATATTTTTAGCTACTAAGTCACTCAAGCCTCTGTCTTTTGCTTAAAGCACACACAGACACACACACACACTCACACACACACACAGAGCGAGGCTTACCATCACACTCATCTCCGCTGCAGTGCAACTTAATATTGAACATAGATGTTGAGGACATAGCAGGAGGAAAGAATAAGCTGTTAGACAACTCATCAGGAAATTCTCTCTCCTGCAGCTTCTCAGCAAATCATAGGGTGAAAATTTGACAAGGGACAAAATAGAAACAAGATTTTTGGATGACTTATAACATTCACACAGAGTATGCCTTTAAGGATTTTTGTTTATGTTTTTACTTTGGTATTGGTCATATCAAAGACATTCTTATAAATGTTATGATATTGGTTGTCAAATGAATTTTAAATATGAATGTTTAGGAAGCCATTCACTATCTTAGATGTACTTATGTTTTCTCATAGAAAAAATTAGCCACAATTCCTGAGATATTCAATGTTACTCCTTATCCTGTGTAGTTAGTATTAGTCTCACGGGGAATATAAATATCTTCTTTGAAAGTTTCGTATAGGAAATGACCAAGCTTCTAGGGGACCTTGATCCTATAAAGAATTAGATTCGTAAGTTTGAATTGAAATGAACTTAGTTTCACACTTTATGAATTTGAAATAACCATGGACTATCCAAATGACAGTTTCAAGAGACAGTTGGTCATGCAGGTCTGAGCTATGGAATAAAATTTTGAGATGTCAGAGATACAATTTTAGCTACCATCTATAGACAGAAATTAGTTAAGAATTTAACAGTGGATAAAATAAATCAAACTCAATGACCCATTGAGTGAATTATTAATGCAATTCCACTCTCTCTACTGCAATCTTGCTTCCACCTTTACTATTTTTGTGAGATGTCCCATACCAGTTGTCACCAATGACTTGTTAAATTCAATGGAAGATTTGACCCATCTGCATTATTTGCTATTGCTGACTCTTCCCTCATCTTAGAATCGCTCCTCTCCCTTCTTTTACATAGCATAACTTTCACCTTTTGTTTATTTTTTGTGTATCATTATTTGTATTTTAAATCTTATTAACGAAGATAGATTTTAGGTTTACTTTCAAGCTGTTCTTACTCTACATATATCTCATATGTTAATGTTCTCAGATATAGTTTCTTACTTTTTTCCACTCCAGCCTTCCATATTACTTCTGATTTATTTTATCCACTGTTAAATTCTTAACTAATTTCTGTCTATAGATGGTAGCTAAAATTGTATCTCTGACATCTCAAAATTTTATTCCATAGCTCAGACCTGTATGACCAACTGTCTCTTGGAACTTTCATTTGGATAGTCCATGGTTATTTCAAATTCATAAAGTGTGAGACTAAGTTCATGATCTCTTCTCTGTCCCTGCTTCCTGACCTCTGATATTTCTTCCTTATAATCTCATTTCACCGGCTAATAACAACTAATATCATATTACAAGCTTAAAACCTGTATGTCAGCCTTGTTTTCTCTCTCTTTGTTTCTGCTCATATTTTAAATGCTATATATTTTTTTCCTGTTAATTCTATCCCCTTGATAGCTTTAGAGTCAAACATTCCTCCCATATTTTCCTTAAATTTCTCATTATTTTTCACCTGATGCTCACCCTTCCTGTTTTTTGTTTCTCCCCTTCCTGTGCCTCTCTTCTTCTTTCTTACTCTGTTTTCTCTACAGTGCTGCCAGTTTTATGATGTCATTGCCTTGCTAAGATATTCCAACTCTTCTCATGCTGTTTATTCACGCTCTCTCAGATACTCTCTTTCTGCCTAAATAAGTTTATTCAAAAGAGAAGATAAGTAAATTTATTGTTCTAACTAATTGAAAACCTAGTGGTATGTAAATGGATTTCTCCTTCTAAGAAAAAAAAAGTCTTCAACTTTTAACTTCAGAGGTACATGTGCAGCATGTGCAGGTTCATTACATAGGTAAATGTGTGCCATGGTGGTTTGCTGCAGAGATGCATACCATCACTTAGATATTAAGCCCAGCATCCATTAGCTATTCTTCTTGATGCTCTCCCTGCTCCCCACCCCTTGGACAGGCCCCAGTGTGTGTTGTTCCCCATGTGTCCGTGTCAGCTCCCACTTTAAATGCTTGCTTTTCTGTTCCTATGATAGTTTGCTGAGGATAATGGCTTCCAGCTCCATCCATGTCCCTGCAAAGGTCATGATCTCATTCCTTTTTATGCTGCATAGTATTCTATGGTGTTTATGTACCACATTTTCTTTACCCAGTCTATCATTGATAGGCATTTTTGTTGATTCAATGTCTTTGCTATTGTGAAAAGGGCTGCAATTAACATATGCATGCATGTGTCTTGATAGCAGAATGATTTATATTCTTTTGGGTATATACCCAATAATAGGATTTCTGAGTCAAATGGTATTTCTGCCTCTAGGTCTCTGAGGAATTGCCACCCTGTCTTCCACAATGGTTGAACTAATTTACACTCCCACCAACAATGTAAAAGCATTGCCTTTCCTCCACAACCTCACCAGGATCTGTTGTTTTTTGACCTTTTAGTAATAGCCATCCTGACTGGAATGAGATGTTATCTCATTGTGGTTTTGATTTGCATTTCTCTAATGATCAGTGATGTTAAGCTTTTTTTCATGTTTGTTGGCCGTATGTATGTCTTGTTTTGAGTGGAGCTTCTGCACAACAAAAGAATAAGACAAAATTTTAAGATGATTTTTCCAAGCTATAATTGTATTATACATTCTGAATGTAGTTATAATACAAGGAATGTCTTAAATTATTTATTTTACAAAGACTTTACTTTTACATATGGCAAAATATGTTTGAACATGAACATTACAAGTAGTAAAACATGCCTGAGAATACGCATTTAATGGCTCTTCCTAAATTAACTTGCTTAAGCTTTGGAATGTAGCTGAAGAGCCAATAAAATACAAGTAACTATTTAAATTTATGTAATATTATATAGCTATAAAAATATGTATCTTTCATTTATTTGAGGTTTGTAAATTTCCATTTCTTTTATATATTCCTCAATAGCTTATAAAACAGACAAGAGGAAAAATTATTATCTGAGTAGACTCATGGGTGGCTTTTCTGGTAGATGTTTTCCATTTAACAGCTGACATTCATAGCACATTTTGCATTGCACTTAATTCCACCAAATACTTATAAAGAATTAAAATCCTCTCTTTTTGGCAATGTGGTGCAATAAGGTAGATTTTTAAGCTTGACTTCGCCTGAATTTACATATACAGATACTTTTCACTTATTAATTTATATTCAGATAGTGATACTGATCATTCTTAATGCTTAAGCAAATAAAAGATGCCTTTTGAAAATTTTAAGATGGAAGTGTGAATATAAATCAAACCTCAACCTGTCCTGTCTGCTGTTTTAATATTAGTATAAGGAATATTTGTAATTATGCCTAATTTGCACTTATTAAAATAAATGTCTGTTTGCTTGGTGTTTTTTTTTTTTTTGCATTGGCAATTTTGTTAAACTCTAATCCCTTTGGAGTTTGAGGAGTTACTACTAGCATGCAAAATTTTTCTTAATGTCTGAACCAATTCAAGCCTAATGATAAAATTTACTTAAAAAAATAAAGCCGTATATTTTCATCACTCAATTCTGACTGGCTTGAACCATTGGCTTTTAGAGAGATTTGCCTTATGGTAATAACCTTGAAATGATGGTTTGGGAAAATAACTTATATTATCAAATGTCTAACTAAAAGATATTCAGTTACATCCTGAAACAGAGAATAGAAAGACATAAATATGTTTTTCTTCAAATTGATCACCTTGACAACACGATTTCTGTAAAGTCTCCAACAGATTTGACAAGGCTAAGCCTATCTAAAAGAGTTTATTTTCCTCCTTTCTCTTTGCCAACATCTCTCAAAGCACAAACAGATAGACATTTAACTTCAAATAGAGTTAACAAATATTGGGGATATTAAAGCAGTCTTTTGGCAGAAATAGACCATGAAGGTTAAATTATTCTCAGGCAGATGAAGTACCTGTCTGGTTCATGATGAGTGTGTCAATAGTGTGGTAAGCTACCAAGATAGATGAGAAAGGGGTAAGCATGGCATTTCAGAATATCAAGAACAGATGTGATTTGAAAAAGTTCCCAAGTAGATAAAAATATGGGCACATCGATATCATCTAATACTTTTGCAAAAGCCAACTGGCTATCTTAAAAGCAAAATCTAAAAATTATTAAAATCTTGCAGGAGGACACATATTTAAGGTAAGTAAATGTTAAACAATCAAAATTCAGGAAGGGCAAAATAAGGGCAGCTCTGAGGGTCTAGGGAAGAGGAACTCATGAGCATATGTTTGGGTAATTTCTGTTGTGATTAAGTAACTTCATTAAATTTCCCTCTTTCCCTCTTTGTAAGTTTCTACAGCATTGTCCAATTGGTTAATTGTTTCCTAAGTCAAGCACAAGGCCAGGAGAGGGTGAGAAAATAACTTGATTGACAGAAGTACCAAGACTTTGTATACTAGGGGAGATTTTAAAAATTGGAGCACTCTTAGTAAAAGGATGGGAAATGCATGCTAGGCAGATACAAATCCTACCTGTCCACCTCACAGCCTGCATTTCAGGTATCATTGAACTAAAATGAACACTTTAACATAGTTGAATGTAGTTTCCGCAAAGGATGACTCTGTTAGTGTCAGTCTTCAGATTTTACTTTGGAGTTTAAAATCATTCATGAGAAGGTAACTGGGAGGAAAACTTCAGTGTTTAGGAATGAGTAGTAATGAGGTTAAATTTTTGTTATTCTAACAGAAAATGAGCTCCGCATCTAATCTCATCATTCGTAACCTTACTTGCAAAATCAAAATGACTAGAGTGAAAGATGAATATAAATCTCATGGTATCAAGGTCATAATTTGAAACTGTTAACAGAATCAATTAACTTATTAAAAGAGGATTCTCTGAACTAGATGCAGACACATATGCCTCAGTCAAGTTTTCTATGCCTTAGAGCAGCTCTTTCTGATAGAACTTTCTTCAGTAATGGAAATGTTTCTGTATCTGCATTGTTTGATGTTGCTGGTAGCTCATGTTGCTATTAAGCTGTTAAAATGTGTTCAGGTTGACTGAAGAAGTAAATTTTTAATTTGATTTAATTTGAACTAATTTAATCTAAATAGATACATATGTGTTTAGACTATAATACTGGAAAACAGAGTCTATCAGCTTTTACTTTCAGTTAAGGAGGGAACCAAAATTTGACAACTACAGAGAAAAAGGCATTTGCTAAAGAATTGGAGAAACGTATTGCCAGAAGAAAAGAAGGATTGTGTCTATCAGTGCTTTGAGTTGCAAAGAATAGATTTCACCCTAACTGGCTTATGCAGGAAGAAATATTGTTGAGGGATACAGACACCAGAGCTTGCCTACTGACCCTCAGGCACTGGATTCTAGAAACTTTGTCACAACTACTTCCCAAAGATGGATACTCTGATGCCACCTTTAGCAGAATGGATTCTGTACATAGTCTGCTTTCTCATGCCATTTTGTATTGATGTTTCCTGTAAATATATCATATTTTGGGATCCCAGGTTGCATGCTAGCATCCTACCCATAAGAAAATATGGTCTATCTTGGTAATGCACACACTAATTCGGTGAGTTTGCAAAGGATGCTGGTTTCCCTAAAGTCACTAATTTTTGGAAAAAAAAAAAATCTCAGGATGTTCCTGAGAAACATCACTGCAAGTGTTTTAAGCATCCTTTCACTTAACAAATTTAATTATATATGCTTGATAAAATGGAAAAAAGAATGGGAAATTAAAAAAAAAAAAAAGACATTGCATACTCTGCTGTCAAGCATGCCTGCCAGTCTATGAAACAAGCTTACACCCTGGAGTTAGCAGTGACACCAGATCTCTGTTAATTTTATCTATGGCTGTTTCTCTGTAGTTCTCAACATGAAGTGTCTTGCAACTTTGATTATTATTAGTGTTTAACAACAGATTTTTAAAATTCCTGTTGGCTCCTATACAGAAGTCAACAACTCACTGAAATCTGATATGTTATATAGAAAAATTTCATTTGTTTTAAATCATTTGGATGATTGAGAGAAATGTTGGGTGCGTCATTTCTGCGGGCCCAGATAATCAAAACAAACTGAGGAATTAAAATGAATGAGCATTTCCAAACCAAGTCCCAGTGTTTTATACTTCTTTCCCAGACAGAGTCCTGTCCTTGGCACAGAACACTATCTAGGTTTCAAATTTAAACTTCGTTGAAGTTCTGGAGCTTTAAGAATAAGCCCTCACCCTAACTCTTAACTTTCTCTGCCTTGAGGCTGCAGGAGATGACCTCTCTTTATAAGCTACCAGGAGACTCTCACACATAGTCTTTAGTCTGTAATGGATAAGTAATCATCCTTAGCCTATCATTGTGTTTCTCAAAGCACTAGTCACCCCCAGAAAGAACAATCCATTGCATTGTTCTTATAATTACTCTTATCACATAATTTCTATACACTTGATACATCCCACCTTCTAGGGCGTTTCATTCCATGAGGATCGTTTCCCAGTTCACTACCAGCAGGAAAAATTTTACAGTCATAGGCTACTTTATTTGATAGGTTTTCTATAACCTACCTCACAAGAATGATGGAGATGTCATTGCCTGCCAGGCAGCATGTATCCCAGCTCCAGCATTCCATCTTTGTGTCAGTTTTCTCAGACCAAACATTGTTATCGGGGTTTCCTGTAAAGCAGACACGGAAGTGGAGAATACCTTGGAGGATGTACATTAGGAAATAGTTCCAGCATCAATATTTGTCAGTCTAAGTCGATTTGACTATTTCTCCTTGGTTTTGTTATGTTGTATTTTATCTTCATGTCATCCTTGATCTGTGTGTGTCTGTGTGTGTCTGTGTGTGTGTGTGTGTGTGTGTGTGTGAGAGAGAGAGAGAGAGAGGAGGGAGGAACAGGAAGATACTAATTATGAAACTGTCATAGAGAAAATCTGAGGCTTGGGAAGATAATACCTGCCTTCAGAGAAAATTTCCTCCTGCTCGGAAAATAAGGACACTAATAATTCAGGATCACATCAATCTAATTTCTGGAACTGACAGAATTAAAAGCTGAGCTGCAAACCTTGTGCAGGGCCTTATATCTCCATTTCACACTACATTTTGGGAGGGAGCTTTCTGGTTCCAAGCTGAAATCAAAGGGTTTATCAGTTTCAGTTTGTCAGGGTGGGATGCATTTTTTTTCTCTTAGATCCACATGAATAGTCCATATCTCACTTCACCCTCTTAGCCTCTCAATGGCACCCTTTAGAATCTGAAAATAACCTCAGGAGTGAAGCATCTCCAAGTTCTCAGCTCACTTTCCTAGATTCCTACCCTACCTCTGGGTCCGCAGATCATGGCCTGGTAATTTTTCAATACTTTGTTAATTTTATGATGTTTTCCTGAAGATTGTTAAAATGTTCTGTCCAACTCTCTGAATAATTTATGCAAATGATTTAATTTACCATTACCCGAAACAGAAGTCCAAGTCGGTACCATTTAAAATACAATTACATTGTAGCTGACTTTGCAGGCACTGATTTTAAGTATTTTTAGGTGAAAATATGTTGTATTTGTAACCCTAAATATTATAATGCCAGAGTAAAGTAGTGAAGAAATGCAAATTCCAAAGATTATGATCTGCATTCTACATGTACAATTTGTCTTGAACCATTATATGCACATACATTTTGAGTACTTGAAAGTAATTTTGAAGAAATTCAAAGCAAAGAATCAAAAGAGTGGGTAGGGAACTATCACTCTAATATAATGTTTTTCTTTGTACAAATATGTTTCTTTCCATGGATTAAGCTAAGAAGTATTGTCCCTCTGAAATCAATATAAGAAATATTATCAGTGACATTTCTGTCTTTCTTTGGTGCATAAAGAAAAAAAGAGTTTTATTAACTTAAGGACAACTAAACTCTCTTACCTAACTCCTCAAATGTCACCATTAAAAAGGAATTTGAGATACAAACTAGATATAGTTGCATCTGACTTGTAGGTCATAGGAAATGAAAGGTCAATGGAAGCATAATCTTTGAGGGAGAAGAATGCAAGGGAGAAGATGGAAAAGGTATTCATTTAATATGTATTTGCTGATTTTTGTATGATGTAGTTCCAGAAATGACAAATAATGTGGGGAATTGAAAGACACAAAACTTTAAAATATATATTATGGATATATCAGAGCATGATAGAGAGGGGGAATCTCCAAGTTTATCTAGGACATTTATCCATAATTCTACCAAAGAAGCGTATCTTAATTCATCTTGACTTTCACCTTGTCCCTCCTAAACTCCTATTACTTCTCTATTATTTAAATAAGACTCTGTATAACTAACTTCCTCAAACTATAAAAATATTTATTAGATAAACATATGTATTAGTTAGACAAGTAAAACAAGATAAACTTAGGTTCTGACATTCTCATTGCAATGCAACACCTAAATGCAGTACATGATACAAAACAGGCACCCAATAAGAGAAGTCATGGTCAATCATCACTATCATCACCATCATCACCATCATTATTTGCTAGGTATTCATTTAGTTGCAAAGACTAATATGACATGGTCTCTTTCCTCAAATGGAGAGAATAAAGTAGCCAGTGTTTGCCATGTTGAGGGCAATGAGAAGCACATTGCCATAGAAATGTGAAAAGCTAAATGATGTCATCTCATTCAGATTTTTCTCAAATTCATTTCTATCAGTCTTCTTGATAGAAATCTGAATGGGATGACATCTGGAAAAGCTGAAACTGAAAAAAAAAAAACACAAAGTATGCCAGGAAAGGCACATGAATAAGGAAAGGAATTATAGAGGAAGGAAAAGGATTTCGAAAACTATAAAGGTATTTAAAACTGCAGTCTGTACAGGAGACTCAAGACAGCTCAGGACTGTGCTAATGCAGATCACTTTACAAGTGGCATGACATGGGTTTGCAGAACTAACAAGGACAAGGTCAAGGAAGGTGCGATACTCCATGTAAGGCACTTGGGTTTCGTGCTCTATGTGATAGTAAAGCATAGAGGGATTCGAAGGAATATTTTACCCCATTCAAAACCTAAAACTGAAGCAAAAGGAGAATTTGATGTAAGAGTCAGATTCCAATTATTTGGGATATGGAGGTGTCCTTCACTTCTTCATTCATATTTTCCAATTTTTCAAAATGGTCCTTTAGTCTCACTCACTTCTTAATTATTTCATAATGCTGCTTAGCTTCTCTGAAATCCTGAGAGTATGAACTACACAGAATATGATCCCAGCCTTGAACTATGTTCCTAAATATGTTTTGATTTGTTTCAATGTTAGCAAGTTTACTTTCTCAAGTAGATTGTAATCTCTCTGAGGGTGACATCATTTTGCAGGGAAATCAACGGACAACAGAGCTCAGTGGGGCCTCAGAACTCTTGTAGTCCTGTTCATTTATTTCATAGCAAACCAGGGAAAAGAGGCTTAAGTGACTTCAAGTGTGCAAAATCAGCTTATTGCAAAGCAAGAAGACTTCTTGTCAAATCCTCTGGACTGTGTAATTTGCATTCTCTCTATGCCCTCATGCTGTTATGCCCTTCAGACTTGCATATAATCACATTCATATTTAGACTCTTTAGTTAAGTTCTTTTTATTAATAGCTATTTTAATAGAAAAAATTTAGATTTACAGAAAAATAGGGGAGATTGTACAGAAAATCCCCATATGACCCCCGGCATACAGGTTCACCTATTAGTAGCATTTTTCCATTAGCATGGCATATTTGTTAAAATTAGATAATAAATACTGATGCATTATTATGAACTGAAATCCATAGTTTATTCACATTTCCTTAGTTATTACGTAATGTCTTCCATCTATACCAGGGTGGCATCCAGGACACTATGTTACATTTAGTCATCATAACTCTTTGGGCTTCTCATGGCTATGACAATTTCTTGGACTTTGTTTTTGATGACCTTGACAGTATTGAGGCATGCTAGTCAGATATTGTAGAATACACACCCTGTGTTGGGATTTGTTGGTGTTTTTCCTATTGATAAGACTAGTGTTTGGGGGAGGTATATTACAGAGGGAATTTGCTATTTTCCTTACATTGTATCAATGGTACATACTACCAATATAATTTATGACTATTAATGTTGACCTTGATCTCCTGGATGAAATAGGGCTTGTCAGATTTCTCCACTGTGATGTCACTGTTCTTCCCCCTTCCCATACTATACTATTTGGAAAGAAGTTTCTTACACCAGTGCACACTTAAGAAGTGGGAGGAGTTATGCTTTCCCTCCTTTGGTGTGGACTAAGTAATTTAATTGGAATTCTTCTAAATGGGAGGTTTTTCCTCTACTTCCTCATTTATTAATGTATCTATACACATTTATATTAGCATGGACTCACATATTCTGTTTTATACTTTGGTTTAATCATCATTCTTGATGACTAATAGGTTCAGTTTTAATTTCATCATTAAAATTAATGGAGGAGTTGGCTGGGCGCGGTGGCTCATGCCTGTAATCCTGGCGCTTTGGGAGGCCAAGTCGGGCGGATCACGAGGTCAGGAGATCGAGACCATCTTGGCCAACGTGGTGAAACCTCGTCTCTACTAAAAATACAAAAAAAAAATTAGCCGGGAGTGGTGGCGGGCGCCTGTAGTCCCAGCTACTCGGAAGGCTGAGGCAGGAGAATCGCTTGAACCAGGGAGGCAGAGGTTGCAGTGAGCCAAGATCGCTCCACTGCACTCCAGCCTGGGCGACAAAGCAAGACTCCGTCTCAAAAAAAAAAAAAAAAAAATTAATGGAAGAGTTTTCTGCAGTCCTCTTTAATACTTAAAATAGTTTTTCAATATTCTATATTTATATTCAATATTCTAAAATATTTTTGAATTCGTAGTAAATTTTGAGACAAACAGTTACGGATTTTGCAAAAGCCTGAAAAGATGTCTGCAGATTAGAGAACATGAAGATGTTGTCGTGTATTCTGTTTAATAACAACCCAACTAAGTCTATAATGTTAACATATAGCATTTATGGTTGCAGAAGTTAGTAAATATGATTGTGTATTCAGTGGGAAGATTGTATTAAGAACAAAAAAATGTGTAGTGGATAGAATTTTTTTTTTTTTTGATACGGAGTCTCGCTCTGTTGCCCAGGCTGGAGTGCAGTGGCCCGATCTCGGCTCACTGCAAGCTCCGCCTCCCAGGTTCACGCCATTCTCCTGTCTCAGCCTCCCCAGTAGCTGGGACTACAGGCGCCCGCCACCACGCCCGGCTAAATTTTTTTGTATTTTTAGTAGAGACGGAATTTCACCGTGTTAGCCAGAATGGTCTCGATCTCCTGACCTCGTGATCCACCCACTTCAGCCTCCCAAAGTGCCGGAATAAATCTTTTTTTATAATCCTAAAGTTAACTAATTTATATCAATTTAACACATATTATTGATCCAGCAAATAATCATTACTCGCTGTAGTCCCTGTCTTTGAAGAGCTCATAAGTACATAGAGACCTAAAACAAATAAAATTTTTACAGTGTGGTAAGCACTGCAATAGAAAAATACTCAAAATCTGTGTTAAAAATATTTAACTCCTTTAATCTGGGTATACAGTATATATTAAAAAGATGAAAGTTTACATATGTTCAAAAATGATTTTAATCAAAGCAAACGAGATTTGTTATTATTGCTTTTATATTTTGTTTCCTCTGACTAGGACACAGCATATTTCAGATATTTTATTATTGGTCCTTCAAAAATCAAAGGATGGATGGATTAATGGATGTCAGTTCATACCATGTATTTCAGCTACAGTTAAAAATCTCAGGTTAGAATCTAAAAGGAAATTATCTGAAGAGCACTCTAAGCACTTAGGTAATATTTATCTGATTTTTTAATCTAACTTATTTGGTTTGATCATTTACTATTTTTTAAAAAATTCTCAATGATCACTTAATTAAAGTATTCTCTATTAATTCTTCTAACTTTCACACACAAGAAGATCTAATCTTTGTAGTTCTCATTACAATAAAAAACCTTCATGAGGCTATCATAGTTTAGCATAATTTTTAACTTTAATTACAACCATGTATGTAAATAATACAGGATAAATTGCGAGAACAACAGGATCTAAGGTAATTTATGCTTGCATCTTGTATAAATGATCATATAATAGCTGAGAGAGGCTCCTACTTCACAAAATTGATTGTTACAGATAACACAGCAGGATAACTTATTACATGTATGTGATTTTAAATGTTCAAAAAACTTTTTGTATTTTAACCAAAGTAGCACAAAGAACAAAGAAATTGATCTGCAGTCATATTTAATAAGTGCATACACAAAACTTTAAATAGTGTATAAAATATGCCATCATGCCCGATGGAATCAGAATTCTATCTTTTTAAACATAAAATGGAGCATGTCTTGTTATTTGTACTTTCTGATGCACCACTGCAGGCCACATATAGGCTTATATCTTATAAATGTTGTGAAATCACCTTTAAAAATATCAAAGTGATCTCATCCAAATTACTTTAAGGCATGACATAATGGATTATTTCCCTGTGTGATTATGGGATTAACTTCAGCTGGATGTTTAAGATTTTTTGATATTCCAATAATATGTGTGCTACCTGATTTCTACTAACTTGAATACAATATATTGTATAGTGTTGAAATTATTACCTGGAAGATCAAAGCAATTTCCAATTTTACTATTAAATGAGAAAAGCTTCCTGCTTAAAACAAATATTGATCCAAGACCCCTCTCTCATATGGCTAGTACAGAGACCCAGTAGGCACTGGAATAAGTGTACAAAAGTGAGGGTGGATACATCAGGGATGAAATAGACAGGAGTAGCCAGACCTGCCAGATTCATGGGGTAAGTTCCAAAATGGAGATAAAATAATATTGTTGTTGCTTCATGAATAGTAATTATTGTCATAACCAACTTAATGCTGTGAGTTAATATGTGCTGATAACTTGTTATATACAAGGTACTTATTTTTAGTGAGAAATTTTAAGGTGAAGTCATGGATGCCTCATGCTCATTATCTGTATTTTCCCCAAACAATAATGAATTTGAATATTTGAATTTTTATCGCTCTTCATAACTAGCTTTGAATCTTTTCATCTTTCTGAACTTTAAGTTGTAAATTTTATTAAAAATTAATAAACAATAAATTCAACCCATTCTTGATTCAAAAAAAACTATTTGCCAAAATTTTAAACATAGTATAAAAATTCTATAAACATATACATATGCTTCTCAAAAAAAAAAATAAAGTGCTCTTTTATTTTTATCATAACAGGACCCAGGCTTTGGATAAAATGACTGCTGAGATGTAAGTTCCATTAGATTGTGACAGAGATGTGTTTAAATTAGGAGTCTTTCAATTCAAAATGATGTACATTGATAGTATATAGTATATGCAAGTTGACATTTTCTTTTTTCTTTGAAACTATGTAATTTTTTTCTTACTGTACCAAAAATCACATTATTGAGGTATAATTAATAGGGACTACTAGTAAGTTGTAGATATTATTCAATTTTTAAAATAAAAATGGCAAAATAAATGATAGAGTATTTCTAATCTGGCCTGATTCAAAATATTTTTTTTTTCAGTTCTGCCAGAGGAAAAGCTATGTTTATGGTCTTGAAGCTCCCATATATACACATATAATTATATATATATACACTTACACACACACACACAGAGACATCATTTTTTTTCTTCTTATGAATTTCAATTTAACTTGAATTATAATGTATTATCTCTGTATGCAACTGCAACAACAACAAACAACTAAAGAGGAAGAGTGATTCTTACAAAGCAATTCTTACCAAATTAATCAGTTTTTATTAAGTAAAGTCCTATACATTAATGCACTGAGCAAATAAGCTCAAGTATATTCCTGAAATACAGCCCCTAAAATAGTCCTCAAAGTAAGGTCAAGATCTGGACCAAGGCACTTTCAAGAGGATTCTCTTGTTATTTATAATTGATGCTTAGTAAGATATAGAAAATTCGAGTTTAATAAAAAGAATAAATTGTTCATTGAGTGGTTGAAGAATTCTCAAAGAAAGGAAGCTCAAAATAAGTCCTTCCTTACTATATAGAACAGAAGTATTTATCACATTTATGACAGTAATTCCTTGGAGAAAATTCTTTAGAATCTGATGTTTTAAGGTGATTTATTACATATGGAAATATTGTTAAAACAAATACATAAATGGAATGAATAAGATAACAAAACTTGAAGATTGGTTATAGCATTTTAAAATATGATTGCCATTTTGTTTAATATTTCAAGATTTTTAAAGAAAATATTTTTAAAGTACTTATTACAGACTGTGAGCTGAATGAGTTTGTTTTTAGGCAATGTTGAGAAAATACTACTCTGCAAAAGGCTTGATAAGCTATCACTGTATTGGAAATGTTTATCCAATTTCTACTTACTTACATTAATCACAGCAAGTTGCAATATTTGTTTAGTAATATGAAAAATAAAACTACAATAGCAGATTAATATATAAGAAAAATTACGTGAGCTCTACCTTTGAAAAAATATTTCAACTAGCCTATCAATTTATATTTTAATTTAATTTCGTTAATAATGAACATTATGCAGAGTAATTGAAATTATTTTAAATTTATCATATAATTCCCCCAAATATTTAATACATTGTCTTAAAACTTATACTTACACAAATTGCTTTATCTGTTCTATGGGGCAAATGCAGAATTATATTCAATTGTTGAGGAAAGAATAGATTCTACTGGTGAAAATTTTTTCTCGTATCATTCAAAGTGATTTGTGTTCTATGCAATCAACAATACAAAATGCATATGTTGAAACTCAATCTTCAGTGCTCTCATTTACTCTTGATTCAACAGGATATGTATGTCCCTAAAGTCAATAACAAAAAATTATTTTGGGAGAGTTATTTGTAATATATTTGATTGATAAGCACAAAAAGAACAGAAAGGAAGAGATAACAGATTAATGATAGAATGGATCATTGAGTGTTCATTCTTGATTTTGCTTTCATATTTTTGTAATTTTTACAAAGCCTATCACTATTAGGGAGATTTCTAAATTCCCAAGATCAAACATACCCATTGACGAGCTTAATTATAGCCTCCCCAAAGATAGCCAAACCTTTAATTTCCACAACCTATGAATAAGTAACTTTACGTGGCAATAGGAATTTTTCAAATATAGTTCAGGCTACAAACTTCAAGATAGGGAGACTATTTTGTAGTATCCTGGTTTCCTCAATCTAATCTCATGAGGCCTTAGATGCAGAGAAATTTCTCTGACTGAAAACAAAAGAGAAGTGGCAGAAGGAAAAGTCAGATTCCAAATGTCAAGAGGATTTACAACGCTGGCTCTGAGATGCGGGAGGACATGTGCTGGGACCAGAGAGGAGTCTTTAGGGAGGAAGGGCAGTCCCAATGACAGCCAGGAAGGAAATAGCAGTCTCAGCTCTGCAACAGGAATCTGAATTCTGCCAGCAATCTGAATGAGATTGAAAGCAGTTTCTTCCCAGAGCCTTCTTGTAAGTGCCCTGCTGACCAACAGTTAAATTTAATCCTTTGAAACCCAAAGAAGAGAAATTAGCAAATCCAACTCCAACATCTGACCTAAAGAGCTGTGATATAATAAGGTGTTGCTTTAAGCCACAAGGTTTTTTGTAACATATTTTAGCAGCAATATAAATCTAATACAAGTTCTATAATAAGTTCTATAATAAGTTCTGGAGTTGTACAGATTGGTGGTTATAGTTAAAAAAATGCATACTTGAAAATTGCTGAAAGTAGTGTTAAATAATCTCACCACGAAAAAAAGTATGTGAAGTGATGAATATGTTAATTAGCTTGATTGTGGTAATAATTTCACAATGCATGCATATATTAAAACATAACATTGTATGCTGCAAATATACACAATATTTACTTGTCATCCATACATTAATAAAACTGAAAAAAAAGAAAAAATACTGAATCTAACACAAGCAGCATCTATCTTTATTAACTTATATATATTAACTTATTATTATTAGTCTCCCTAAAAGTTTAATTCAAACAATTTATATAGATACACACACACACACACACACACACACACACACACACACACACATATATATATACTGTAGGCTATTTTGTTTGTATAACAAGAGCTAGGAAAAAGAACATTAAGTCATTGAGCAGGCAAAATAAATTTTCAAATTCAAAATTTCTAAATAAAATCTTCTTACTGAACAATCTCTTGTCAGCTCATTCAATACTATGCTGGCAAATATTTGATTATGTGTATGATAATTTGTATAATTTTTAGTTATGTTTAATTTTTAAAAAATTGATATCTAAATATCCATGTCATCTTAATATAAAACTTTAAAAAATGACTCTTGATTATATGGCATTGCTTCATTAATTTCTTTATTTCCCTGGAGAAAAGCAGGTAGTACACTTAGTCTAAGTCTCTCTTTTCCATTTCTTCCAAGTTCATTGAAAGCTTTTTCATATAAAATTTTCTCTGTCATCAATAATGGTAGTAAGAGTAGCTAATTGATTATTTAAGCTTACCATGCATTAAGCAATGTATTAAGTGCTTTACATTTAAGACTCTTAATAATGCCACGAAAGAAATACTATATTTTCTCTATATTTTCGATAACAATCAGGAGACCCAGTGATAAGTTGCCCACGTTAACCTGTCTGATAAGTGGAACTGCCTGATTCTCTGAACCACAAGTATTTAAGTCTGTGCTTCTAAGCACTATTCTATCCTGCTTTCCAACTAGCTACTGTGGGCTTCGGCCCTGGTGATTTTTCTATCTACTAAATAATAAAAAATAAATGCAAATATTTTACTCCAACACTAACTAGAAAGCAATGTATGCTAAATAGTTCTGGTTTAGATTTGTTATTTCATTTTTAAAATTATATATTTCCAAATATTTCTGGTTTTGTATACATTCTTTATAAGATGTTTACTCTTTTATTCAAAACCATCTTTATTCAGCATCTCCTGTGTTGTAGATATTGGTCTAAGTCTGAACATATGACAGAAACAGCATATGCAAAAAAAAAAAAAATAGCCCGCATAGAATAGATATTCAATTCTAGGTCTAGTGTGAAGTGATAAGCAAAGAAATTAAGCAAAATATATAGTAGATCATATGATAATAGATCATATATATAAAGAAAAACAGAGCAGATAAAGTGTGATGAATAAGAGTGTTAAAATGCTGAAGTGAGTTACCAAAGTTTTTCACAGTATGCTTTCAAATAGATGCAGGGCAAGTTCCCTGTCATACTCATACATTTTCATAGGTAATTTTTTTTGGGGGGGACAGAGTCTCGCTCTTTCGCCCAGGCTGGAGTGTAGTGATGCTATCTCAGCTCACTGCAAGCTCCGCCTCCCTGGTTCACGCCATTCTCCTGCCTCAGCCTCCTAAGTAGCTGGGACTACAGGCACCTGCCACCATGCCCAGCTACTTTTTTGTATTTTCAGTAGAGACGGGGTTTCCCCGTGTTAGCCAGGATGGTCTCGGTCTCCTGACTTTGTGATCCCCTCATCTCAGCCTCCCAAAGCGCTGGGATTACAGGCGCGAGCCACCGCACCTGGCCTTTCATAGGTAATTTTTAACTTTCATATTTGCAGATGAACTAAAGAGTTAATTTTTCATGATCCATTAAAATATTTTTGGCATTTTATTTAAAACTGCATTGAAATTATAAATTGAGACTTGTTTTTATTACTAATAACAGCAAACAATGATATACTTTACATAAGTTAACTATGTATTTTTATTTTTGACATATTTTTATTAGTGATAATAGCAGACAATGACATTATACTTTACATAAGTTAATTCATTTAATCCATATAACAACCTAATGAAATATATACTGTTTTCCTTTTCATTTCACAGACAAGGGAAAGAAGACATAGGTTAAATAATTTGCCCTACTTATACAACTGGAAAAATAGTATATCCAGAAACATACTGTGCATAATGTGATGTTCCACTTAATTAAGTCTTTAAACATTTTTTAATAAAGTTTTGATTTTTTTTCTGATAAAAAAGAAAAGACTTCACTAGCGAGGTGACATTTGAGCAGAGACTTGAAGAACGTCAGGGATTGAGCCACATAGGTTTCTGGAATAAGAGCTTTCCAGGAAAGGGGAAGAATAAATGCAAAACTCATGAAGCAAGTGTGTACATAGCATGTTTGCAAAAAATCATAAAGACAGCATAGTTGAATCAGAGTGAATTAGGGATAGATACATATACTATTAGGTCATAAAGCTTATGGAGACCAAATCTGCTGATCTGAGTGAGATAGAGTGATGCGATATGGCTTGTGTTGACATAATTACTAGAATGCTATGTTCTAAACAAACTCTATGATGGTAAAGGTAGAAGGATTTCTATTTAAAAAGCTAATCAAAAAACAAGGTGACTACGAGTCACAGCTTGAGCTAGGGTGGTCAAGGTGAAAGTTATGAGATGTGGTATGATAATGCAATTAACAAGAGATTCATTGAAAAAAGAGTCAAAGAGGATATCAATATGGATTAGATATAGCAAAAGAGAGAACAAGAGATATCAAGGATGACTCGAGGGGTTTTAGTTTTAGCAATCTGAAGAATGGGTATTACACTTGAGTCAAGTGGGAAAGATGACAGAAGGAGCTGTTTTGAAAAAGAATATGAGGAGTTTGATTTTGAACATTATAATTGAGACGTATTGGACATCCAAGTAGAAAGGTGGGGTAGATAATTGGATATATTAGTATGGAATTCAAGGGAGATGTTCAGACTGGTAGGTTTATATTATAAATGAGATTTCAGATCATAGAACTAGATTTTTTTTAGTAAATATTTTTATTGAGCTATAATTATACATACATAAAAGTGCACAAATCATAAATACACAGCTTGATAAATATTCATAAGGCGAATGCACCTATGTAACCAGCACCTAGATCATGAAACAGAACATAACCAGAACCACAGAGTCCCTTTGTACCCTCTTTCAGTCCTACTGAGTTAAAGCCAGTTGAAAAATAATGTCTACTATATGGTTCCACTCATATAAAATTCAAAAACAGACAAAACTAATTGATGGTGATTTTGATAATGCTTACCTTTGGGAAGAGAGGTAGTGAATGAAAGGGGGTGCTGATTTCTGACACCATACATAAATGCTATCTGTTTTGAAATTCACCAAAATTGAATCAAAGTATGCCCTTGTGTCTGGTGAAGCCTACTGATAATTGTATGTAAATTGTATTTAATAGCTACTTTACTAAGTTCTTTTATTGTTTAGTTTTTCAACAAGTTCCTTTGGGCTTTCTAGATACCTATTCATATCTGCAAATAGTTTTACGTCTTTCTTTCCAATTCACGTCTTTATTTTGTCTAACTTCATTGGCTAAAACTCTCAACACATTGTTAAGTAGCAGAGGAGTTAGAGGGCATGTCTTGTTCCTGACTTCAGCTGGAAAGTCTCTTTTACTTTGAAATTTAAGATGCTGGCTTTTAGGTAGAGGTACAATGTTAATGGATTATTCATTGATTTCTACTTAGTATATTTAACATAAGTGAGTGCTCAATTCTGTCATGTCTTTTCTGCAAAGATGAAGATTTTTTTAACTGAATGTGATGAATATTAACAGATTACCTAGTACTGAATTACCCTTGCATTCTTATAATAAACCCAACTTAGTCATGATTACCTTTTGAAAGTGCTGTTGGATTGTTTGCTAATATATCATTAAAACTTTTTATTAATATTCATCAGATTGCTCTATAATTTTCTTTTTGGTACAATCTTTGTCAGGTTTTTGAATCAATGCTATTACATTCACTTTAAATAATGAATTTAGGAGTTTCTTTTTTTTTTGGCACTTTGAGGTTCAATATTCTTTTCCTAGTCTCTGGAATTGCTTAAGCAAGAACAGGATTATTTATCTTAAAAGGTTTGGTAGAAATCCCCTTGAAACAATCTGGGCTTGATGTTTCTTTTGGTAGGGGGTACTTTTAACTATTTGTTTCTTCTACGGTAATTGGTTTGCTGTGACTTTTTTTACCTACCTAAATTATGGCAATTTGCATTTTTCTCAAAATAGTTTTCGAATTTATTGTGTAAAATTGCTCGAAGTAGTCAATTTAAACAAATTTCCTGTTTTACTATTTCCCCCTTGTCATTTAAATTTTTGTATTTGTGCTTCCTCCTTTTTTTCTTAAATAGGTTAGCTATTAGCTTACCTCACTCAACTCACCGCACTACCTTTCACCAACTTGGATTTATTGCCTCTCTTGTTTTGGTTTTCTACTAGTAATTATTTTTTGCTTTTATCTTTATTAATTCCTTCCTTCTGCTTTATTTTGCTTTTTACTCCAAGTGTTTAGTACTTGGTTAATTTTTCACCTTTTCCTACTTTTACTGATAATTGTACTAATTACTATAAATTTCCTGTCATATTTGCATTTTATTTTTTTGCAAATATTAGGTTTTTATCTGTCTTGTGGTCATGTCTTTCTGGTGTGTTTTCATTGTCTGTGAGGATGTTGATCTATTTATTCTCTTATTTCTTACACTAACTTTGAATGGAGTTGGACTGTAATCCTGGCTCAGTTACTCTTTTTTTCCCCTTAACTGAAATGAGTTTTTCTGTACTTTTAGGAGGGAGGAGTGGCTCTAGGATGACTTCACAGCCTTAGAGCTCCCATTTTCACAGTGATTTAAAAGAAGATATATATATATATGAAAATACATATATATAATGTCTCTGTATCTTGACCTTTCTTCTCAATACTTATCTAGATCCTCTTTCTTTTGTCCTATTTTACCCATCCTGCCCATTTGGATTCTAATTCTAGAAGTTTGTCCTCAGTGCTGGGCTTTGTCTCATAGGCTTCAAGAGGTACACGGTGTAAAACCCAGACTGCTCTAATGCGATCATCAGACCTTATCATATTGCTTTAACATTCATCTGCAAATGGGATTCTGTAGTCACTTCCCAGTTTCAGTGCCTGTTCTTAGATTGGCCCACTGCACTTTGTAGTGAGAAACTGTGGGCAGTGTTGTAGTTCTCCAGTTTGCAGAGCTGTCAGAAACCAGCTGCCTTCCTTCTACTTCCTCCCACAGATGCTGAAACTATGTGGGTCAATGGTTTGTCCTCACTTAGTTGTATTTTGAAGTTCATGGAGATACCTTGTCATCTAGCATGTAATAGTGTCTGTGGCTATCCTAGTTGCTCTGTATTTTTATGGGGAGATTAGAAAACAATACTGTTGTCACCATCTTCCCTGAGGTTAAACCGTTAAGACCTCTTTCTGTTGTAGAAGAGAGGTTTTAATTACAAAAATAATTTTATGATCATTATACAGAAACTATAATTTGAAATTTGCTGTATTCCAGGTACTATCCTAAGTGCTTTATCTGTATTATCTCATTTAATCCTAAACCCTGTGAGTTAGGTTTTACCTATTTTCCTTATTTTATCAATGGGAGAGTTAGGGTCCAAGATCTTGCTGCTGAACTGGCAAATCTGGGATTTAAACCCAGGTCATCTGATTCCAGAGTACTTCCTCATTAACTGTCTCTCAAAAATGATGAGGTCCAACAGTTTTCAAATTATATACCACTGTCAGCAAGATTTCTATATGAATTTAGATTAAATATAAATAACTATTGAAAGATCTAATAACATATGTATTATAGATCAAATCTAAAAACACTGAAATGATAAACAGGTTAAATTATGCCATATGATCTGATTAATCTTATTTGTATGCAGATGCTCAAAACAAAGCTCCTCCTCCTACCTTCTAAAAAAAAAAACCACAAAATTAGGGGGCGGGAAGGAGACGAGTAGGGAGTAGGAAATAGAGCTTTTTGAGATTTCGGACTTCATATGTCCCCTTATTATATCACTCCTGCTAAGGAATAAAGTATATATGTGAAATATTGCTTATAATTTATTTAATCGGTAAATATTTTTCTTGTAAATAACTACTTAGAAAAGTTAGAAATAGTTTCTCCACAGTTCACACTGGCCTGCTATTTTCTGGTCAATTAAGTTGCTGTGGAATGTGAACATTTACTAGTCCATAAAGATTCACAAGAAAGTCTCCCACAAGTATATCAATTAGAAGCTTACTAAAATTTATAATCTTGTGGTATTAAATTACAAGGAGTTAGAAAATATTTAGCCTTATGAAATACTTTTAGATTGGAGTTTTTCTCTAACTTATATTTATGAATACAGTCACTGTTACTACCTTTATTACCTTCTAACCTTTCTTGGTGATACAGAAAAAACAATTTGGGCTTTTTATATAGTCCTACAGCCATTATGTATATGCTACTTCAACTTCCAATGTCTAAGACATGACTTAGTGTGAGATATGGATGTCTTAATCTGCCATGATTTAAATAGTAGCAACTGGAATAACCCACAGAAGGATAACATCTGTCATTAGGCTTATTTTTTCCCCCACCATCAGAAGATTTATTTTATTTCCAATTAAAAAACATACAGTTGACTTTGGCAAACTCAGGTTTAAAACTAAGCATGCCAATAATAAATGAATCATTTCTCCAAGTACATAGTGTTTCCCTTGGGAAGGACTGTTATTTTACAACATTTTTTTCTCTAATTTAGAAAAAAAGATAACATTTAAAATATTACAATGCCTAAACAGTGATACCAGTAATCTAGTTTTTATACTGATGTTTGTATTTCACCATTTATTATCACCAAGACTAACTTAAACCCAACTCCCTTAGTGAAGAGATTTCTTTCCCTATTTCAGTACTAGACTCATAGTTCTGAATGTCACTGAGCAAGTAATGGATATGAATTATTGATAAATTAATTACAAATGAAGTTTTTATACTATCTCCTTTATAATTAGCTAGTTCATAGACAAGAAAACAAAACAATGAACAAAAACAAAACCCTCGTTCTTACCCTCTAAATGCTTACATTTCCCTCTCACTTACCTGAAAATATGAGAATAAAAATGACCATGTATAGAGTTGCACCACTGAATCTATTTGAATGGTTCTGTTTTTGTATTTTTTTACTTATTTAATTTGAAAAAAATTAGAAAAGTATTAGTTTGAAATTAGAGCAACTAACACACTGGGGGCAACAAATTAAAAAATTCAAATGGCTAAAAATAAAAACACAAAGTATCTTTCCTTTTAGATAAAAAAGATTGTTTTCTATCTAGAAAGCAAAAAAAAAAAAAGGCAACTAATGATTTGAGAATAAAATCAAACATAACTGGTATTCACCACAGCAATGTCTAAATAAATGACCCACATAGCACAAAACTTCCTCATTCACAATCACATATAGTTAAGTTGCTTTTCCCTCAGTTACATAATAGTTGTCTTCAAACAATCTCCTTTTATAAAACTATCACATTAGTTAAACCTATTTATTCTTACTATGAAGTTTTAAATTTCATTTATATAGGCCACACAGGTTTAATTGGCACACTTTACTTAAAAATAAGACAAAATAAGTCACTCTTCTTTAAAAAAAATTATGGTCATCTGTTTTCAAAGAATAATCCCAGATACTTAATTTATTAAAGTAAATTTTCTACCTTCAGCAGTGAGCTTTTTAAATGATTACTAAGTGTTCACCTGAAGATTATCAATGCTATATGAAGTGTAAATTTGTTTTGAAGGTTTGTGTCCATTTTATAACAAGATGCAATTTGCACTGAAGAGTTTTTAAAAAGATAACCTACATACATACAGTTAATTTGCCTCAAACAACTTCTTAGAAATACAGTATAAACATTTAAGAACCATGACAAAGTTGTGGTTCAAACTTCAACAAAGATTTTCTTGAAACCCAGTACAAAGATTACTGTCTCAAGACCATATCCCAAAGTGACATTAGCAGGAGATTTGATTGTAAGACTCTACCTTTTAAAAAAAGAGCACACTTGGTTATACATGGCTTTTAAACTTGAACTACAGTTATGCTACAAATCCCCCCACCCTCCCAATCTAAAGTCAGTCATGTAGAGATATGTACATTCTCTGAGCATTGTTTAAGAGTCCTTGGTTTTCCAGCTTTGATGGAGATCTAGAAGGCGTTCAGAAGTCCGTGTGCTTACATTCAGAACAGGATGAACTTTACAAATTCCACTTTCCTCCATTAGTGACAGACCACAGATCCCAAAGTATGCATGCAAAGCACCTGGATGACTGGCCACTTGGCAAATCCCCCTACGAGGCGATCTTGAGTTGATAAGATGTAATTTCTATTTTTCTCAAAGTTAGTATATTGGAAAATTTTTAGAAGCTTTAGAGTTGCTCCCACCCAAAAAGAATAACAGGTGCCTACAGGCTTCTTAGGTCTTCCATGATAACTATTTTGTTGCCTCATTATACACCACCTCTTTATCCTGTTCAATTCTTTTTCTGAAAAAAATTTTTCTAGTTTACCCATCAGACATAGTGAGGCAATGGCACAAAAAGTAGATCCTCCATGAGATTCAAGTCCAGCTCCCTGTGCCAGTCCATTGTCATAGGACATACTTCTTCTAATATAGGAGATGGCTTTTTTCATATCCATGCCTGACCGGTTGTTGAGCATATAGCAAATACAGGAAGTACAGTACAAAAATCACATGTCATTTTCACTGCCTTCAGGTACTGCACAAAAACTCCCATCTTCCAGCTGAAGGGCTCTCAAGCCTACTAAGCAAGCTTCTTTATTTACTCGGCTTAAGTCGTCTCCAAGAATAACTAAGCATGAAAGGCCAGTGTAAGTCATTGCAATGTGGCCACTATCATAAGGATGAGCTGTTCCAGGAGCCTTTGATGGGTTGAACGGAATACCCAGGTATGAAGAGCCTCGGAAACCACATCGATTTAGATTTGATCTGTCTTCTGTGGGAAGGACCTGCTTGTCTCGAGTGAAGAATAGCGCTCCGGCAAAACCTCGAGGCAGCGCTGGGAAAATCGCACGTGCAGATCCCGCCAGAAACCCAGCCGCTCTCCCTCGCCGCTCCCTGCTAGCCTCTCATCCTCAGGGGCCGCCATGCTGCTCCGGAAGCGACGTCCGCCTCGACCTAGATGATGTTATTAAGAGATGGAATGAGTTTAGATAGAGAAAAAATGTACACCTGAGTCCCGAACCCTTTTTACCCCAAGGTTTAGAGATTAGACAGGATGAAGTACCTGCAAAGGAGCTTAAGAAACTAGGTAGAAGGAAAACCTGGAGAGTGTTGTCAACTGAAAATACAATGAGGATATTTTTGTCAATAAGGAGAGAGTCATCAACTGTGTGAAATGCTGCTGCTACTTGGGAGGCTGAGGTAGAAGGACCATTTGAATCCAGCAGGTTGAAGCTGCAGTGAGCCACTGCCCTCCAGCCTGAGCGACGGAGCAAGATCTTGTCTCCAAAAAGAAAAAAAAAAAATGTTGCTGATAATTCAAGCAACATGAGTATGGAAAATTGACCATTGGATTTAGGGATTTGGTCATTCACAGTGTGGTTTCAGGAACGTGGTAGTGATAAGACACTGATTAAATACGGTTCAAGTGTGAATAAGAGTAGAGAAATATAAAAAAGAGTAGATTTGGGAGGCCGAAGTGGGCAGATCGCGAGGTCATGAGATCGAGACCATCCTGGCAAACACGGTGAAACCCCGTCTCTACTAAAAATACAAAAAATTAGCCGGGCGTGGTGGCGGGTGCCTGTAGTCCCAGCTACTTGGGAGGCTGAGGCAGGAGAATGGCGTGAACCCGGGAGGCAGAGCTTGCAGTGAGCCGAGATCAAGCCACTGCACTCCAGCCTGGGCAACAGAGCCAGACTCCCGTCTCAAAAAAAAAGTATAGAGAACTTTAAAAAGTGTTATAAATGGGGCCAGGTGCTGTGGCTTACGCATGTAATCCCAGCACTTTGGGAGACCGAGGTGGGTGGATCACTAGGTCAGGAGTTCAAGACCAGCCTGGCCAAGATGGTGAAACCTTGTCTCTACTAAAAATACAAAAAAAAAAAAAAAAATTAGCCGGGTGTGGTGGTGGGCGCCTGTAATCCCAGCTACTCAGCTACTCAGGAGGCTGAGGCAGAAAATTGCTTGAACCCGGGAGGCAGAGGTTGCAGTGAGCCAAGATCACGCCACTGCACTCCAGCCTGGGCAACAGAGCAAGACTCCCTCTCAAAAAAAAAAAAAGTTATAAATGAGTTGTAATAGTTGCCATAAGTCCTATGAGGTTCCACAGCATGAAACATATGAGACAGTATGCTAATGAGTATGATAGAGTAAAGGGGGTACATTTTATAATCCTGAGGAAGGAACAGATGAAAGTGAAGTTAATTCTAGAGTCATCAGGAATAATATCACATAACAATAATAAAACGCCAAAAGTCCTCTATTACTTCTTCCAATTTTTTGTCAAGTGTAAATTTAAGAGAAAATATTGATTGATCCTATCCCGAATTTGAGTAAATACAGTTTTTTGTTTTTCTTAATAAAATATGATTTATAATTTTTCCAGAAGACAAACTACTTTCTTTAACTTCTGACCCAGTCTATTTGTAGTGTATAAAAAGCTGTATTACTATGTGATACATTTAGAGAAAGGAACTCCTTTTTTTTTCTTGATTAGTAATTTTTTTTCTTGTATGAATTGCATTCACCTGGGGAATATAAATTTATATTTAACTCATGCCTGACAAGATGCTGACATTAGTAATGATATATAAATTAACTAATAGTAAGTTTTAAATGGTAATTAAGCCTTGATATAATTTAAAGCAGAAGCATCAAGTCAAAAACAAATTCAACTTAGTATACTCTTAAACTCTTTAATGTAAAAGTGTAAAACTTTTCACAAAATGCAATGCTGTGAAAATGAAGTTTTTTCAACTTTATTTCACTAGTTTATCTCTTTCTTTCTCTGTTTTCATCATTTCTCCCCTGCAGTTGTTTTATGCCACTCTATTTCTTTCATGAATTCTGTTTTGCACAGATTTTCTGGCAATGGAAATTTAAATATCTTACTCATTTTTACTGTCCTATTTTAATTGTTGCTGTATTTTTTTCTTATTCCAGATATATTGCATGATTAAATTTCTCAACTAGAAGATATACAACTATAGACTATATTTCACACAAAGACACTGCACATCCTGTTATGGAGGAAAAGTGATGATTCTTGGTGTTACCATTTAGACAACAGAGCACAGAGTATTTAGGGAAAGTCATGAATCCTAACATTAAAGAGCGGAATGTTCTTGCCATGTGAAGTATGAAAAGTAATGTGAACATAAGCTTCTCTTGTTGTCTATGAAATTGTGTTTCCAATGGCAAAGCTTTCTCAATATCATTACCCTCTGGGGGTTACGCCATGCCCTAAAGTAAAGAGTCTGTACTTTGAAGTCAGCATGGCTTCGGATGACTTTCTTAATAGATCTGAACTTCCAATTTCTCATCAATAAATTATTATCTTTCTCATTGGTTTTAACAGTGATTATACAGGCTGATATATGTAAAGTACCTTGCATAAAGAATGGCACATTGTAGAAGGTCATTAGGTATTTTTTTCACTGTAATACAGGTAATAATTTTGATGTTTTAAAATGTGTTTATTCATTCAATAAATCTATTGGGTGCTTACTATGTCCAAACAAAATTCTGAGTACCAGGGTGAGAGTAGTTTAAAAAATAAAAGACAGAAGTTTTTGCTGTCCTGGAGGTATTATTCTAGTTTTTATCTTGACATCATTTTGAATTTTCCTTTCTATTCTATTTGTGATTGCTCTCTCTAAACTTTTTTCATCTTTTAAGATCTTTTGCACTAAACAGGTTGAGAATTATAGTGCGTGTAAGTTATTCCATTTTCCCATTAAATGTCAGCATTTAAGATTTTGATACATACTATTTTTTGGTAAAAATGTATTTAGCTCAACAGAGTAAAATAAGTATGGCTGTAGCAATTATTTGCCATATAAGGTATAACGGCAGCATAAAAATGTTCATGCACGTGGTCTATGCGAAATTTTGTCTAAGAGAGTTGAAATCAGTCTAGATTGTTAAAGCAGTGGAGAAAAACAGATTTCTATTTATTTTCTCCCCAACTTGTGGGTAGATAATTTCTTTTAAAGTATCAACCTCAAACAAACATTACATGACATAGCTTTTTGCCTGTTGGATCTTTTTATAATTTGAGTTTATGCTTATTTTCTCATTCATAATGAGGATACAGAAATATTTTTATAATATGCCTAAATAAAAAGATTTGCCTCTAACTTTTTTTCTAATGAAAAATAAGCAAGACTTACAAAAAAAATCTTCTTCTTACCAGGCTCTTTGAGGGCGAAGGTTGCTTCTCATCTCATTTATTTCGCCTTACGCATTGCCCTTTCTCACTTGAATTGCTTGCATGGAAGTATTCATTGTCTTCACTTCCCTGACATATACTCAGAAGGCATCTTCATCTGGGACCATTTGAATTGATTCTGCATACTTACATCTTACTCAGAGCCTATTTTTTCCTTGGTCTATCCTTTTTTTTTTTTTTTTTTTTTGAGACGGAGTCTTGTTCTGTGGCTCAGGCTGGAGTGCAGTGAAGAGATCTTGGCTCACTGCAAGCTCCGCCTCCCGGGTTCACGCCATTCTCCTGCTTCAGCCTCCCGAGTAGCTGGGACTACAGGCGTGGGACTACGAGGTGAGGAGATCGAGACCCTCTTGGCTAACACGGTGAAGCCCCGTCTCTACTAAAAATACAAAAAATTAGCTGGGCGTGGTGGCGGGCGTCTGTAGTCCCAGCTACTCGGGAGGCTGAGGCAGGAGAATGGCGTGAACCCAGGAGGCGGAGCTTGCAGTGAGCCGAGATCGCACCACTGCAGTCCCGCCTGGGCGAAACAGCGAGACTCCGTCTCAAAAAAAAAAAAGAAAGAAATTAAAAAAGAAAAAGTAAAACTTTAAAGATAACTTTTAGAAGAAAAATGAAATTCAGAAACAATACATCTCATTTACACTTACTTAAAAATAATATGAATTGTCACTATTTACTATGAAAACATCTCATGCCAAGTTCTTTTATTAAGCTTGGATTTAAAATGTTATATTTTAGTTGAAACTGGTAGAATCTTAGTAAAATTATAACAATAAGAAATTTTTATATTTATATAATATAGAATAATCACATTTAATTTCACTTGTTAGTCTATTCTGATTCTTTAGCAGGTTCATTCATAATTTACCAACTTGGGTCAGAAATATTTTCTATTCTTAGCTTTTGCTGTCAGCAGAGATAATAATAATACCGAGCCTGAACAACAAAGGATTGTTGTTATATTAAAGTTGATTCGCTGCTTTAAGAGAGACTCACATTTAATATTTTATTTTTTTAATTAAAAAGAGAATGTAGATATTTGCTTTTCCAAATTTCCCATAAGATAAGAAAAACATATTTTTTTGTTAATTACACCCTTGCTAAGTCACGCTAGCTGCCTGACCTTGGACAACATTCTTAACCTCTTATTGAAATGTATCTCATTTTCAATAACTGTGAATTAAAGATAATAATTGTATATTTCTCAAGAGATTATTGTGGGAATTAAAATAATCCTCTAAAATGCTTAGTACAGACTCTGGAACATAATAAGCAGAAAAAATTAATAACTATTATTATTTTTATTTACTATATTATATGACATACTTTTTCTTTATGATCTTCAGGAGAATTTCTACTCATCTTAAAAACATATATAGATATTGATCTGCAGAGAAATATATCTCTGTTATTTCAAGGTCTGTGGATTACATAATGGTCAACTCCGATTGATTTACTGATTAAACAAAATTTTAAAACAAAAATAAAAATATTGCAGCTATGTTGGTTTTAACCATTCTAAACTCTGATGAAATTTGCTTTCTGTTTGGTTTGTGACTAGGAAGCTAAACATTATTTATTAGAAATAAAAATTTCTGGTGTCTAAAAAATTTCAAGAGGAAAACTGTTAGATTCTACTACAATTAAATCTGTTAAGATTTAATTGCAAATATGTAGATAATGCAAATATATCTTAGGGTACAATTTTTGTTCTCATTAAGTTACCCATTTTACATTTTGAGAACACTAATAGGTGAAATACTTGTCAAAGAGAAGATCTAAGATGGTTTAAAGAAAATATTAAATGAAATCAAACTCACTTGTCAAGCTCCATAGCACAACTTAGAAGTCATAAATCACACTCTGTATGACAGTTACGGGAGGGATCTGGGTTGTAAAACAAAATGATGGATTTTATCTTTCCTGTTTTTGAGTTATTAAGAACTAGTAGAACTACAGAATGACGTGAAAGACTCACATCAGGGATAGGAGGTTATTTGCAGAAACTCTTGTTTTCTTTACCACATTAATGTCAACATTTGCCATTTCCATATGACTAATTGTTGAACTAATTTTTGATTTCTTATGCCAACTATTAATAATCCTCTTTTCATCTAGAAAGCAATCACTTTTTGTCTATCTGTAAATTGACGTTTGTTATGTTAATTTATTTTTGCTTATTACAAGGATTACCTTTTATTTACAACAAAGCATTCACAGATTGCTGTGATAGATTTGTCTTCAATCAAATATCATAAACATTAATTGAATTATTGAAAGGAATCTGTAAATTATTGTGTTTTTTCTAAAATAGTAACATCAGCGTGTATATTATGTTAATTTTGTTTACTGTTTTTTGCTTCATATTAACTATATTTAACTGATTTTAACAGTCTCAGATAATTCCAAAACATCAATTACTTTACTTGGATTTATTAATTCATTCAAAAAATATATATATAATGAGAAATATATATATATAATAAGAATCTATTATTTGCCAGGCACTGGGCTAGGCAAAGGTAAGAGTGAATGGCAAAATCATGTTCTCCCTGTTTTCCTGTAATATATTGTCTGGCTAAAGGCTGTGAAGGAAGAGTAATGTGAAGGAAGAGTATTCGAAGGATATAAGAAAAGGGCTCACACAATTAACTGTATGTAGGCTGTTCTTAGGGAAGAGTTCTTCTAGAGGTGGTACTTGGCCTTCAGTCAGAAGCATGATTTGATATTTGATGTTAACCAGGTAATTGAGGGGATAAGTTGCTTTCTCAGCAGAAAGGACATAGTAGGCAGTCTTTAAGATAAAAGCATAGTGAAAGCTCAAAACTAAAAGGAGGCTCGTGTGTCTGGACTACAGAGTCCAGGAAAAGAGTTTAGAGAGTCTAGCAGAGATAGCAGAGAAGACTTTATCTTTTTTTTTCTTTTTTTTTTTTTTCAGTAGCAACCATCTTTCCTGTGAAAAATTCCCTCTCCTAGTACTTTAGTTCTGTGGATCCAAAAATTATAGCATTCTTCTACCACCACGGGGGTGAGTATATAATAAAAAGTGTCAGTTATTCGAGCATGTAAGAAACTTGGAAGTCATCACTCCCATCCTTACAACAAGAAAAATGCTGTACAAACAGACTATCAACAACTCATTTTAGATCCATTGGAGGACTGAGGTCACAGAAAAACTGCTGCCTCCACCCTAAATCCCCACTAAATTAGACAGATGGGAAAATGCAAAGAATTGTAGCTTAGTGGAGCAAAAGCCCAGGAGCCCCCATAGGAGTTAGTAATGGGGAGCTTCCCTGTCTCTCCAGACCCGAGCTCCCAGCACCCCTCAGGACAGAGCCTGCCCAGCTCTGCCCATGTCACTTCATTGACCCCTGCCCCTGCCAGGCTTCTCCCACACCCGCAGGGCCAGCACCCAATGTGCTGAGAGAGTGGGGACCCAGAACCAGATGAACACATCAGGGGAAACCGAATCTATTCTCTCTTGGGGTGCTGAGCCTCCCAGTGACAGAAGATCCAAGAGATGCGAGTGGGAGGTCGCCCTAACAGGATCTAACATCATGCTCCAGATTGCTGAAGGGACACAGATCGGTGCGTCCTCTCTTTGACTCTACCCTCCTCACTCCTTAGCACCAGGACTGGCTGTACATCCTTGCTGAGGTGCAACTAAGACCTTCGCCTGCAGCTCAGGGGTGCCCCAGACAGGAGCACAAGAGGAGTCTCATCCCCACCCACAACCCAGGCTGGAGTGAATCTGGCTGCCCAGGCTCTGTGTCTGGCTTCTGCCCCAGGACCTGAGCCCAGGTAAACTCAGGCTTCTTTGACCTGCCCTCCCCAGGCCCAGGTTTTAAAGGTGTGCTCCCCACCACTTCCTTGTTGCTCCTCCACTTTGTCCCTAGAATTACAGCCCAGCTCTAGGTGGGACTGTGAAGCTCTGCCCAATGCCTTCCACGAGAAATCAGATTCAGGCCCTTGTGCCTGAAGACTCCTTGTGAAGACTAGATGACACCTTCTCCAAGAGCAGCTAAGGAGTCACCTTGGGCTCCTCAGGCTGAGTATACATTTTCTGTATGGAACTTCAGAAAGAAATGGTCAACATTCATTCCTCACTTCACCAGAGAAAGAAGAAAATGTCACGTGCCTTTGATTCCCTCTTTTTACCAAGACTCCACTGAGATAAAACTCCTAACAGAAAGCAACACGTATTCCCAACACTGGGTACCTGCTGGAGGTCCTGTCTTAGCCCCAAAGCCTCAGGTTTCCATGGGGACAGGTTGGTTGAGAACTGGTGGCCTAGCTCTCAGCCTGACACCCAACAGTATCCCCACCCAGGGGACAGATGGTAGTGCAGGCACAGGTTCTGCAGGCTTTCATCTCGTGGAACATATGTTAGAGGGTGTCCTCGTCACTCGCCATGCCCCAGAGGAATCAGCAGGGACATCAGGACTGAGAGAAGACATGGCACATCTGACCTCCTGTCCTGGAAACCCCACATCTTTCTGACTGTGCCGATCACACGGACAATATCTAGGAAAGTTCTGCTCTGCACAGTGTTCTGTCTACCAGGCCCACCCATCTGAGGACCCAGATGCTAGGAACACAGATACTGAAGGAGCAACCACCTGCCTAAGGTGCAGGTATCCCTGCATCCATCTGTGGGAGGAAGAGCCAGAAACCACTATTTGTAAGGATTCTTTGGCCCTAAGAATGAACCAACTATTTAGAAGTAACACAGTGATGCAGAATGACCAGGGAGGGTCATTCTCAACCACGCTCCCTGGTCATTCTGCATCACTACAATACACACAGAATCCCCAGTATACACACCCATTAAAACCTCAATATTCTTGCTTCATACAAACATCTGCTTACAGATCCTGAACACACACACACACCCCAGTGGTTTGTTGCTAACTGCTTAATAAAATGCTCTCCAGGGGGAAATAGGAAAGCCTAGAATTGTGATGCTTATGTGGTATAAATATCTCAGCACGACTAATTTTAAACTACCAACCTAACGCCACTGAACACAGAGCTGAGAAGAGATGTGCCGTGCCCAGTGGCTACCCCAAGCTAGCACAACCCAGCTCCAGCACAGCTACATCCTTTCATAGGAATACATGTACACAATCTACCTGCACCCTGAGTAGGACCCTCAACTCTCACCCCAAATATAAAAACAAAACCAAACTACGTACCTCCAGAACACAACCTCCTCATGTATCCTGAACAGATACACACAACTGAGATAGGATAGGGTGGTCATAGCCTCCATTAAAGGAGAACAAACTTGCTAAACAGATGAAGAGAACAAACCATCCGACAGGGCACAAGGAGGTCCTGCAGTAAGGAAGTGGAAAAGAAGAAGGGAAAATCCTCAAATTCGCACAAGTGCAAAAACCCATGATTAGTGTCCCTGGGTTGACCAGTGCTCATTATAACAGTGAAAAACACACCCTTGGGTAGAGATTTAAGATGTTAACCAGGTATTCACGTGATATAGGCACTAGCATGTGCAGCAATAGCGCATGCGTGTCCAGAGAACAGCCCAGAGCGTGCTTAACGGTGACACCCCTTCCCACCCCCTCATGAATAGTCATGTAAGGCTTCGATAAAGGAGGTTTCCCCAGTGTCAGTCAATGCTGTCTCATCTTTGAGTAGCCCACTCTGATCGGCTGTTAGAGTGTACATTCACTTTGCAATAACCTCTCTTGCTTACTTTTATGTTGGACTCACTCTCAAAGTAAGACTTCTTTTGTGCAGCAAAGTTAAGAACCTGAACCAGCCCACCAGCAACACAACTGCTACCTGTACCCTAAAAACACAGATGGCCTGCCCAATTACTACTTAAATTTGCAGACAAAACTCTACCCACCCCAAATGCTCACATCACTGCTAAAACCATATATGTACATATATATGTGCCCAAATACAAACATGTACAATGAACACAGTACCCATATATACCCATAAATACTGTGAACCCTGAAAGGGCTAATCCTTCCAGATGGATCATGAGTGGCTGACTGGGCCTAAACTCAAAATGGAGCCAAGCGGCCATTTACTGACTGCAGGTCTCACACATGTACCCTGCTTCCTGCAAAAACCACGTACTTGTGTCACTTTGGAACTTTCACAGCTGTCTGTTCCTGTTTATGCCACCTGAATCAAGGGGTACCATTTTGTCATATGGACTTAAGAAATAGATTGTGACTTGCATCAGCCAATCAGAAATAAACAAGCTTGTATCCCTCATTTGCAGAGTGAACCAGATTGGGAATCTGAGGATGAACTTTCTCTATAAAAGATAATACCTCTATTTGTTCTTTCAGAGTGTACCTTTGTTTTCCACTGAAGGCTGGGACTCCTTGATTTGCAAACAGCTCACTGGAATCAAATTTCTATTTTTTTCTTTTGTTGTTTTTTTAAGAAAATCCTTTTCAGTAGATTTGTTAACAGTACATAATGAAAATCCCATAGGCATAGGCTCAAAAAAAAATCACAAGGTATACAACACTTGTGTCATGCATCACCCAGAAAAAGAATCACATACAATCCCACAGCTCTAAAATACAGGAATCCATGATTCTTGAATGCAAACACAACCTACACAGCCTCTCTGTTTCCAAATACATTCACTGAACCTCCCACATCTCCCAGAATACAAAATACAGAAGCCACATAAGCTCAAATACACACAGAACCACGAACTATTTTTATCAAATACATGTAACTCCACCTCACAAACTCTGAGAACACACATATGAGTGGCAACACCAAATTCTGCGAGTATTACATTTCACAACAGACACAGAGGACCACTAAGTCTTAATATACCCAAAACCCCTCATATACACACTCACAAACTACCCATGAATACACACCCCACCCTCCCAGATAAAACTGATACAATACAAAAAAAAAAGCACACAGAAACACCAATAATGCTGGAATATACGTACACAACTTCCATATACCCATGGGCACATACACACTCACGCAAATATCCCCAATCCTTGAGTGTATAAATCCCCCAAAACACTATCCAATCAATATGCTGCATCTCCAGAATACAAACTCTTCACCTCGTCCCCTAAACATGCCCAAACACATGTACAAACATCCTAGCATTCTCCAAAGAAATACACTTTAAATACGAACAATCCCATATTCTATAAATAGATTTAGATAATTCATCTATCTGCTGATAAATATACACCCAAACCAGTATACACACCCGAGACGCATGGAAATATCTCCAGCATATCATTTATAAATACCCATAAAAACACTTCCCAATCCCAAATTATCCCAATCTAGTATGAACCAGCTCCCACATTGCCAAGTACTAACCAATAACCATATCACATACCTCTAATACATATAAATTCAACTCTCTCACTCTCCTGTATAAAAAGAGAACCCCATCTCTCTATCAGACACACACATACTAAATTCCCAGAATATATAAGCCTAATAACCACTTACTGAAAAATACAAGCACATAGCTCCACAAAACATTCATCTAAACTGCCACGCCCTTGAACACACACACAAACTCAATACTCATGTAGTTCTCTACATGCCCTAAATATACCCGCGATTAACTAACACGCCACAAATATGCAAACATGCCACCTCATATCCCCAAATACACATAGAGTTCCACAATACTGCCCGGCCCAGTTATGACCTTCTTTAATCTGCAATCTCCACACAGACACCACCAACCCACACATGTGAATACATATTAGATTCTCACCAATTAAATACATATCAAATTCCAAACTAAGAATTCATATAAACACATTTTCACACACACAAAACCACCCCCACAAATCTCACACCCTCCAAAATCCAAAATAAATCTTCCTGACATTCTCAAGTACACACTAACCCAACCACCCAAGATACACACGTGTGTGCAGCAAATTTTAGATACATGTGTAGCCTACAATTTACAAATAATATACCACTACTTTTTATTTGTAAATTCCACTTAAGTAAATGATTCTCATGGAAGCTTTTCTTGACTTTGGCTGCACTCTTGCATCCACAATCAACTTGTGCTACCAAGTGAACAGACTACGACTAAAGGCCTGTTCTTCCACTTTGCAGCTGCTCATATCAGTGACAAATGAGCGTATTAGAACATGCATGCTGGCTGATCATTCTGATCAAGTCAACAAGCTTCACAGCTTACTCAGTGAGGTCGTCCGTGAGAACTTCACTGTTTTACGAGGACAGGAGCTACTTCTTTGCTGAACTGCATCGCGGTTTCAACTGCTGAGGTTTTCCTCAAGCTTTTGCGTTGTTTGGAATGTGAAAGGCACGGCCGAGACACATTTTGGGGTTCCCACTGCATTGCTACACCTCCCCCCTCACTTCAGGGCCAGGTGAGCAAGGGAAAGGAGCGTGGCCTGGGCGTCCCGCAGGGCCCCGCTAGGAAAGCTATGAATGCTCTCGCCTTGAGGGCAGCCACAGGCCTGCTCTGGCCACAATGTGGGGTCGCCCGGTGGACACTGGTGACCAGTGGGAGCATGACCAGGAGGCGATTACCTTGTAAACACACTTGGCTTTATTTTTAGGTAACACCAAGAAGGACGCCATGAGAGCGAAGGCCGTTGGGTAACCACACTTTGCTGTCGCGCTGCGGGTCTCCCTGCCATGAACCGCCGCAACCGGTGCTGGGAGCAGTTGAGGGCCGCCGGCCCGCGCTGGAACCTCACCCGCCTCAAGGCTCATGCGCAGGTGCACGAGCCCGCCCTGGCCTGGAGCCCGCCCTGGGAGAGCCCCACTGGAGATGGGGAAATGGAGGAAGGCGGCACCTGGGCGCTTTCTGGGGCCAGACAACGCCCCCTCATTGGAACCTCCATGACCGTGCCTCTGAGAAACCAGCACGTCGGCAACTACCACTCCTAATTTTTGGTAATACAAACCTGCAGTCCATGCACTTAGGTAACACCCTTGCTGAAAGGTTTACCTTTGGAGGCTTTATCCTAAAGCAAAGTATCCTCGAATTGAATGTCCTGCATTCCCTTTGGACGGCATTTATTTCATTGCAGCTCATGCATTTCAAAAAATAGTATGCCCTATTTTCCTACTCAGTCTGGAGGTTCCATTAAAGAACATTTCTGGCAAAGAATTTTAGTCCTGAAAACACACTCCAAAATATACTTTCTTCTGACTCCATTCCCAGAGTTTTTCCTACCACATTCAAATTATTTCTAGAAATGTTTTGGTTGTAGCCTTCATCAATTTCAGTCGATAAAGCAGCAGATAGTAAGGGAACAATTCCAGGCTCCCCCACCCCTGACTCTGCAACACAGTGCAGCATTCCAGTTGGCAATAAAAAGCTAGTAGAGAAGAAACTCACTGACTTGAGTTTGTAATAGCTTCAGAAGAAAGTTTAATGGTCACATCCTTTCTGCTTATTTGCAGGATTCCTATCATCTCTCTCCACGTGATAGCACTGAAGAGCCTTCACCTCTATGCAGGCCCAGGGCCTCAAGTGCAGAGACTGAGAGCTCTGCAGGACACAGCATGGAGCTGCCATTCCTCTACTGTTCCGTGATTGGGTGGAAGAGCATGTGTCCTCTGAACAGGGGATCCAAGCCCTGAGATGTTCTTTCTCAGCAGTCAGTGCGGCCCAGGAGTTTCTGTGGGGATGCTCAGAGAGCAGGGGCCGGAGGACTTTTAGCCACCACCTCCCATGGCAAGTCTTCACAAATTACCTTTGGCTAATTTGATTGTCTCTCCTCCTGGGGTCTAGGACTTCAAATATGTACAGAAGTGATTGCAGAATTAAGACAAGACACTGTTCCACAGTATAGTTTTTGTATCACTGGCTCATTCAAATCCTATATCAAAAAAGACTCATTCAAATCCTATATCAAAGCCATGTGTGAGAATCTTGAGAAAGCATCGGTTGACTGACTTGGCAAGGGAGGAAGCTACCAAGAATTCTGCCCTTCTTCAGTATCTGAGTATGATATTTTGCTTCAACATCCCTCTTAGATGAAGTTATTGATTGAAAATCATTTAAGTTTGCCCCGTGATAAAAGATCAAGTCCTCAGAAAGATCTCCAAAGCGTTTATTGTTTGTTTGGTTTTGTTTTGGTAAGTTTACCATGATTTTGCTTGAATTGCTCTCCGTTGATCTTCTCAGCTAAGATCGAGGTAGAGTTGCACAGTGGAAGAGGGCTGCATGTAAGTAGGCAGTTCTGTCTCAGAGGACAAAAGGCCTGGGAGCACCCAGACAGGCAATCACTGCATGGAGGTCACTCCCCTCCCAGTGGCCACTGTGGAGGCATTTCACAGATATGCTTGCTGGACCGTTCAGGTTTAGAGTTGGGACAAAACTGAGAACTCATGGGGATATTGGACAGGAGTTAGGAAATGACCTTCTCACACAACTGGGGCAAGGAGGGGAGAACCCTGGGCTTGAGACTTGCAATCCACCACCTGCCCCTGCAGTGTGGCCCCTGTTACATTTTTCTGCAACTCTGCCCTCTTGAGTCCAAATGTCTTCAAAAGGGGCAAATGCTTCGTAAGTTCCAACAGAGTGTGTTTCAGTGAATGTTCGCAGTGTGCACCGGTCTGGCTGAAGGTCTCTTCCCTTCCCCAACACCCTCCCATCGTGCAAAATTACCCTGCCCAGCAGGGAGTGACGTGTGTGTCAGAAATTTTGCTGCTGTGCTCTGAGTACTCCTTATCTCCTTTGACCAGTTTCCTAACACTCCCCATGTCCACAACACAGAACATGGGTGCTCTTTCCTGTCATTTTGACACTAATAAACGGACAGTGATTCTCAGTGTGGAAATGAGAATGAAGTTTTTTTTGAAGACAGGCTACAATAATTCCCATGCAGAGAACCACATGCGATCACACTGGATTCCAAACAGCAAGAATGTATGGTGAAGGTGAGGCCAACAGTGAGCTGAGAGAGGCCAGCCAGGATGTGTTTCAGTGAAGATGAGAAACAATCAGATAACACTTGTTTCCTCCAGGAAAGAAAATGTGGTGGCCAGGGAAAAGAGATGGGAAGAAGGCTGGTCATTGCCTATTCCACTGTGCACAGTTTGAATTTGAAGCCATGAAAAGTATTGCTTGGTTAAATTAAAATCATTCAAAAGATAAAAAATAAACATTTAACACCAGCACAATATGCTGGGAAACAAAATGAAAGGATTTCTGGTCTCGGTGCTGTAGGTCGCATAGCCACTCTTTCCTGGATTGAGGCTTTCCAGCAAAGGAGATGGGAAGTAAGGCTGGCCTGCTGGTGTGGACAGAGATTCCAGCAACATACATGACCTGGGGGCACAAGGATTGCTTCCTAAACAATGATGAGCACACAGCCACCTAATAGCCTGGATCGGCTGAGACCATCCTGATTTCAAACACCCAGTCCCCTTGCCTTCCTAAGAACCCCTGTGTTTCTCAGACTGAAAACGTGTTCTGAATTTTGTTCATGAAGTGCAGCCCCCGTTGAAATTCATCAAGAGTGGGAAAGAGCCAAAGTGGGAAGGAGCATGGGTTGATTGGCACAAAAGTAGGTCTGTTGATAAAGAATGGAAGTAAAGAGGACATCAGGTAGAGGTTTTGCTGTGAGTCAAAAGGACAATTTAAAAGTTGCCTAAAGAGGCACACGCCATCTCTGTTGCTGCCGTCCAGTTGGAAAGGAAACTCAGGTTCTTGCCTAATGGCCGAAGCCCCTCACAGAATGTCCCCCACCCCTACCAGCTGCCCACTGCCCCTCCCCCTCTGCAGAATGTCTGGGGTCCTATGTTCTAAACCTATTTACATTCAAATTTTACCTGCTCCACTGGACTCAGGAGCAACTGCTGAGCCAGGTCACTCTCTGGGTCTTACCCTTGACTTTTCTCATTGCGGAAACTGCCAGACAGCGGTTGTCAGTGCCCAGCCTGAGGGGATGGCTTCAAATGGAGGTGAGCCTGTAGGGATGGGGGCATTATCCGAGTCTGCCATGCCTCAACTCCTTGGGAATTCAAATTTGACACTGCCCCTGGGGACAGTTGATAGGGCTGCTGTTAAGGAGGGAGGGAGGACTGGATGTCCCCAAGGACACCACACCTGGGGATGGCCATGGCACCCTGAGTCTGCGGTTAGGGAGGACGGCTCCTTAGAGGTGGACCAAGATGCCTGGGGGAATACACCATGTAGGGGAAAGGATGGAGTGGATGGATTGATCCTTTCTAGAAGGAGACAGGTCACGTCATTGTGTGTTTGTAGGGAGTGGTGGGATCGTGTTGTGTTGGTGGCCCCTGGAGGACGACAGGCAAGCCCAAACCCTGTGCCGTGTCTTCAGGCACCTGGAAGGTGCCCTTCCATAGTGTTCAGAGGGATTTGGACTGGAATTTTCTAGATCTTAGGGAGGAGTGGGGAGAAGTGGTCTCAGCCAGAAAACTGTTGGGTGGGTTGGCTGTGACAGAGCATGTAGTGACAGCCTCTGGGTGGGTGAGGCTGGGGGCTACTGTAACTGCCACAGCCCAGAGCCTCTGAACTCCCTCCCCAGACATGGCTTCTCCATCAGTTCAGGTAGCTGTTGGCTTTGATTTAACAGGGGTGGGGGCAGATGGGGAAGTTCAGGCAACACAGGGCCTGGGTTTCCTGAGTTGTTCTGAATTGTTTGCCCTTTTTTGGAAGCTCAGGTCTTCAGACCCATTTCCTCTTGTCTGCTAGCTCATGGCCCATCCTCTGCACTTTGTTTTACTGTGGAGATGAAGAATTTGCTCTTATTCCATTTATACTACCTCATGAACAGGGGACAGGTGTGGATTCTTGCTGGTTCTCAGTGGAAGGGTCTGGAAAGGCTGGTTTCCTTTTCAGTAGAGGAAAGAGAGTAGCACACAAATAGGAAGATGATTCTCTTATTATTATTATTCAAGTTAGAATATGTGTCCTGAATGCTGAGGTGCATGTGCTGTATCCCTTATTCCCCTTGACTAGAGACTGCCTGAGGTCCTAATGAACAGGGATGATGTCCAGACAACTTTGCCTCACCTGGCCCGTGGCCCAAGACCCCCTGGTTCTTGGTTGGTCGCTATGTTCAGTTATTGGGAGCTCAAAGGAGAAGAAGGACCAGAGATGGGCTCCTTGTCCCACTACCTATTGTAACATGACCAGCAGCTGTGAAAATCCCTAGACACCTCCCCTGATAGCCCTGCTGCTTGCCATTTGCTGGCCGTGTTCTAATCGTGTGTGGCTGTTGCTGGCTATGCAGTGACACTGTCTCAGGGGACTCCACCACTGCCTCTCAGACCTGCTCCCTGGGAACAGAGCTTCCTGAGTGGCAGCCGGGACCATCTAGTACTGAGGAAAGGGTGGCCTGAATCTGACCCCTATTTAGCACTTGCTGTGGGTGGTGCCAGGACAATCACTTCCATGCTGGGTGTGACGAGTTATGGATTATCTTCAGGGTTCCTAGGGTGCTGGCTTGGGAAAGATTTCCATCCAGTGGTTTTCTTTTGTTGTGTTTGAGCTAGAAAAGAAAGGGATTTACAAGAGCTTCAGGAAAAGGAAGATTGAAGAGGAGATGGGGCCATAATATTTGGAAGCTTCTGGCTTCCTGTCGGCCTTCTGAGTGCCGAGCCATTGCCCTGGGGTAGGCCCCTCACCTGTTGCTGAGCATGCTGAGGACCACCAAGCCGCTGAGAGACTGATCCTTGACCCATGGCTTGGGAGATGCTGAGGCAGACCCTCGGGCAGCAAAGGCTTGGCTATTGCTTCTTGGGAGACAAGGTTTAGGGAGTCTTGGTGGGCAGGGCCTGGCTCTCTAATGGAGCGACTCTCCTTGGAGGAACAGAGCATCCGATGCACACTCAGGGACACTTGCAAGCTGCAGAGTTTCCCTGTCATAAGCCCTTAGCTGTTGGGACTCCCCTCTGATTCCCCAGTGACTAGTGTGGACCTGGAGACCCCAGCTCATTCACCTCTTTCCTTTGTCTCCACAGCATACCCAGTGCTGGGACCAGGCATGACCGTGAACCCTGTCACCTCCCTGTCTGTGTTCACGGCTCTGCCCTTCACCACACCCGCTCCCAGCCCAGCACATGGGCTGCCCCTTGTGACTGCAGGGGTTCCTCCAGGCGGCCCTCTGGTGCTGTCTGCCTTCCCCAGCACACCTCTGGTGGAAGGACAGGATGGCCGCGGCCCGAGTGGGGCCGGGGCTTCCAACGTCTTTGTCCAGATGGGGACAGAGGTGGGGCCTGTGAAAGCCCCTCAGGTGCAGACCTTGGTCCTAACTCAGGCCCCCCTCTTCTGGCAGGCTCCAGGCACCCTCTGCGGAGGTGTCGTGTGTCCACCTCCCCTACTCCTGGCAGCTGCTCCTGTGGTGCCTGTTATGGCTCCCCAGGTGGTTGGGGGCACCCAGGCTGGTGAGGGAGGCTGTTCCCAGGGCCTTCGTCTTCCACCACCACCACCGGCTGCCCAGTTGCCCCCCATCGTGTCCCAAGGGAATGCTGGGCCATGGCCACAAGGGGCTCATGGAGAGGGCAGCCTGGCTTCCTCCCAGGCCAAGGCCCCGCCAGATGACTCCTGTAACCCCAAGAGTGTCTATGAGAACTTCCGACTCTGGCAGCACTACAAGCCCCTGGCCCGGAGGCACCTTCCCCAGAGTCCTGACACCGAAGCGCTTTCGTGCTTCCTCATGTGAGTGTCCTCGGGGCATTGGAGCTGGTCTTGCAGCTCACACGTAAAGAGGCTGCTGGATGGACGGGAGGTCACGCTGTTCAGGGGAGCTTGCAGGGCGGTTGTGAGGGTGATGGGTTGCACTATGGGAAGATACATTTTCAACAATATTAATCTGGCTGTGGCTCAGGACAGACTGTCAGGGGCCTCATATCAACTGCCCGTCACTGTCCCATGAGTCCAGCCAATCCTTACTTTCAATAATTTTCACAACAATGTTTACACAAGACCCAGGTCAGAGAGGGTTCCTGGTGTGACGTGAGCTACGATTTGGGTTCAGGTCTTTGAGTACACACCCCAGTACCTCCCCTTTAACCCAGTATTCATGGTCAGGAGCACCTCACATGGGGCTGGGGGGAGGAGCTGCAGGGCCCAGCAGGAACCTGGCACATGCCCGCAGTTCTGCCGAGGTCCAGTTAGCACAGTGGTGGTGGAGCCTGCACAGGGGGATGGTCTTGGGCCCCGCACTGGGGTTGATGCCGGGCAGGTATTTGCATCTTCACCCTCAATCCCTCCTAGAAAAAGGGACAATGATGCTTCATTCAGATGATGGCGAAGAGATGACTTGAGCTCGCATATGACATGCATAGCACAGTGCCTGGCACATGCTATGACACATTACATGATAGCAATTATGATTGCTGTTCCCATTACTATCATTATCAGGACTAGGCCATCTAGGAGAGCACTCCCCAAAGCCGTTTGTGGTTTCATTCCCAGTCCTTGCCTCTCTCCACCCTGCGGGGCATCTGTGACCCTGTGTTTCCCACTGATGAGCAAATGGGAGCTTGAGCACATCCACCATGCAACACACTGGCCGTTCCCCTAGAGAAGTCCCCTGCCTGGGGTGTAGGTGGAAGGTGGCCCCACCTTCATCCCCCAAAATCTTGCTGTTCCCGCACCCTGGAACTGGTTGCATTCCCCCTTGGAGCAGAGTCTGGGTGCACTGGGGACCCTGATTCTTGGAGTGGAGCTGCCCCAGGCTCACAGGCCTTTGCCATGGCTCTTGTGGGAATGTGGGATCTAGACCTGCTGCTTGCAGTGGCGTGGACACCACTCTGCTTTGGTTCTGGGCGTGTGCTCCTGCTCCTCATGCTCCAGGGCCCTGAGGCTACATCCCCAGGGGCTGCCTTGCTCCAGAGTCTCCAGGAAGCCAGTTGAATGCTCAGTCCTGGGGCCCTGGAACCTGCACTTTAACCCTCACCCCCAGGTCATCCTGTGTGCACACTGTCTCAGTCAGCTCAGGCTCTGCCGTAACAAATCCCATAGACTGGGTGCTTTATCAAGACACATTCATGTCTCCCAGTTCCAGAGGCCAGAAGTCCCAGATCAAGGTGACAGCAGATTGGGTGTCTGGTCAGGGCCCTCCTCCTGGCTGGAGAGAGCTGTCTCTGGCTTTGTCTCCACGTGGCTGAGAGCAAGAGCCCTGGCGTCTCCTCCTGCCCTTATCAGGGCTTGGATTCCATGACTGGGACCCATGCTCATGACCTGCTCTAACCCTGATTGCCTCCAAATACTGACACACTGGTGCTGAGGGCTTCAGCACAGGAATGTTGGGGACACACATGTTCCACCCATAGTACTGAGTCCACTTCTCAACACTGAGGACTCGAGGGGCAGTCGGAGAGGCCACTTGGTAGCTTGTGTTGATGTTTGATCTTGGGGGTGTGTCCTGGGGCCTGAGGAGCCCACATGGGGGAGAACAGGACAGGGACAGATGGCAGGACAGGTGTGGGGAGGACAGGGGCTAGGTGTTGGGACCAGGTGGGCTTGGGATGAAGGGTGGGCTTATAGGCTGAGACTGACTGCACTGGTTTACAGCCCAGTTCTCCGATCCCTGGCCCGGCGGAAGCCCACCATGACCCTGGAGGAGGGACTGTGGCGGGCCATTCGGGAATGGCAGCACACGAGCAACTTTGACCGGATGATATTCTATGAGATAGCAGAAAAGTGAGTCTGGGGTCCTGGGAGCAGGGCCCGCGTGGCAGGGTGAGAGTGAATGACAGAGGTCCGGTAGCCATGGCGGCTTCTCAACGTGGAGTATGAGGAGGGTGTGGACAAACCCAGGACACTCTGGGCCCCTGGCTCCCACAGGAAGCTGCTCCTGCCACCTAGATTGTTCTGGGGTCTCTGTCCTGCCCTATTGGGAAGCACACCCTGCCTGGCCTGGGGCCATCCCTGCCTTGACACTGGAGGTCATGGCGGGAGCAACCAGCATCACAGCCCAAAGTGGGTCACCTCCAGCTGTGGGGATGGGGAGAAGGGGCACTAGTGACTATAGACAAGAGTGGGGTACAGGCTCCTCACAGCAGTGGCCAGAAGTTAGTTTTCTCCTATCCCAGCCTGGCCAGGGAGTTGGGTTGGGGAGACCTGTGCCTGGGACACCATGAGACCCACCTCTGGCCTGACTGCCTTTGCTCCTGGGCAGTCCCCTCCATGAAGACAGACAGACAGACAGCAGCCTCAGGGGAAATAAGCCCTGTCCTCTGGGCTCAGCTTTTGCTTCCTCCTGACCCGGGGTCTCCCAGGCCTCGTGCCCCTGGGTTATCTTTCGGGGGCCCACAGTCCTAGCCTCAGGACTCCTGCATCTGGGCATCATCCCTGATGCCTTCTGCCATACACCCCACCCCTGGCCAGCTGAAACCTGGAGCAGGGGTCCCCCGGGACCCTCCTGGACCTCGTGGCCGTGACTTGAGTCAGGAAGCCCCATTGATGCCATGGGCTCTGCAGGGGCCAAGTGAGGGAGGGTGAGCCCAGAACTCTGGGAGCAGCTTCCTCCTGGGACTGGGGAATGGGACACAGTGAGGGCCTGGACAGCCCACCCGAGACACTCCCTCCCATCCCTCCCCTCGGTCGCTGCCTGGTCCTGGGCGGAGGGGGCCTGGACCCTCTCAGCACAGCCTGGGCCTCCTTCACCGCCAGGTTCCTGGAGTTTGAGGCTGAGGAGGAGATGCAGATTCAGAAATCGCAATGGATGAAGGGGCCCCAGTGCCTGCCTCCTCCAGCCACACCGAGGCTTGAACCTCGAGGACCCCCGGCCTCTGAGGTGGTCAAGCAGCCAGGTATGGCTTCCCACATTCCCACAGGAGCCACGGCAAAGACCAAAGGGGCCAAGGGAGGCCACTGTCCCCACACCCCATGCTTCCCTTCAAGAGGGGGATTTGCTCCCTCCAACAGGACAGCTTCTGGGAGCATATGTTGGGTATTGACCTGGTCGAGTTTCCTAGCTACTCTCTCCCCTCTCCTGTCCAAAACTCCACATATGCTCTGCCCAGGAAGCAGGGATGAGTGGGGAGAGTACAGGGCGTATTGGTGGCTCCAAACTTCCTCCCAAGCGATGCTGTCTCAGATGTGCCCCTCCTGCCTCCTTCAGGGGCGCTGTGGTTAAGGTGGACCTGACCCAGCTGGGACCCACTTCACATCCCCAAGCCCTGCCCTCCCCTGTGTGGTGGAAGCAGGAGGAGCGGCCCTCACCACGCCCATACTCCTCCCTCTCTGCCTCAGTGTACCTTCCCAGCAAGGCCGGCCCCAAGGCCCCGACTGCCTGCCTGCCACCACCCAGGCCCCAGAGGCCAGTGACCAAGGCCCGCCTGCCACCACCCCGGCCCCACCGACGAGCAGAGACCAAGGCCCGCCTGCCACCACCCAGGCCCCAGAGGCCAGCAGAGACCAAGGCCCGCCTGCCACCACCCAGGCCCCAGAGGCCAGCAGAGACCAAGGTCCCTGAGGAGATCCCCCCAGAAGTGGTGCAGGAGTACATGGACATCATGGAGGAACTGCTGGGGCCTTCCCTCGGGGCCACGGGAGAGCCCGAGAAACAACGGGAAGAGGACTGGACGCCCCCAGACCCGGGCCTCCTGAGCTACATTGACAAGCTGTGTTCCCAGAAAGACTTCGTCACCAAGGTGGGCTGGAGTGCTGGGGTCTGCCGGATTCCAGGGGGTGGCACTCCCAGGTCCTTGGAATTAAACTCTGTTCCTTAGCTACTCAGCAGTGTGTGTATTTCCATGGATTTGAGTGTCTGTGTATGTGAGTGTGTGTGTCTGTGTGTTGCTGTGTGTTTGTGTCTGTGGTTTGTTACTGTGTGTCTTTGTGTGTCTGTGTGGGTGTGAGTGTGGAGTGTGTACCTTACCTGTGTCTGTGTCTTTTCCTGTGTCATATGTGGGTCTGTGTGTGTGTCTCTGTGTGGTTTGTGTGTCTCTGTCTGTGTGTGTGTATGCTACCAGGTCTGTGGTCTGTGTCTGTAGCTGGTGGTCACCATGATATGAGACAGCCCCAGGAGGGTGGGGACGGGGCGCTCGCTGCTTTCTGCATCTCCGCCAGGTGTCCTTGGCTCCAGGTTACTCCCTGCCCAGGAAGCTCATGCCTTCTTCCTTCTGTTTCCAGGTGGAGGCCGTCATTCACCCCCGATTCCTGGAAGAATTGCTTTCCCCAGATCCACAGATGGATTTCTTGGCCCTAAGCCAGGAGCTGGAGCAGGAGGAAGGACTCACCCTTGCCCAGGTACCCCAGGGGCAGGAGGGACCCGGCACACAAGGCCCACCTGATTGTCTAATCCCCCCCGCTGGGGATGCCTGGCTTCTTGGGGAGCCACTCTGGAGTGGGAAGATGCAGGTTCAGAGGGAGTAGGATGGACAGGAGCCAGGGAGGGGAGTCAGCATGCAAGCTGCGGTGAGGCCCAACGGGATGCCCGGCAGAGCCACACCGTCTCTCTTTGACATAAAGCCCAGCTGCCTCAGGCTTCCCTGCCTGCCGCCCAAGTGCCCTGGTCTCCACCACCCTGGGCCCTGCTCACACCTGGGGCAGTGCCAGTAAGTGCCCCCTTTCCTCCCGCAGCTAGTGGAGAAGCGCCTCCTACCTTTGAAGGAGAAACAGCATACAAGGGCAGCCCCTAGTCATGGCACGACCCGGTTGGACTCAAGTTCTTCTAAGCTTGCAGCTGGCCAAGGAGCAGAGAGAGACATCCCTGACCCCCAACAAGGGGTTGGCATGGAAACCTGCCCACCCCAGAAGGCTGCCCGGGACCCTCAGGGACGAGGCAGAGCACACACTGGCATGGCCAGGTCCAAAGACTCTGTTGTGCTTTTGGGATGTCAGGATTCCCCTGGGCTGAGGGCTGCTCAGCCAACCTCTCCTCCCCAGGACCACAGACCCACCAGCCCTGGCCTGGGGAGCAAGGATGCCTTGGATCTCCCTGGAGGGTCTCCTGTCCGGGAGTCACATGGGCTGGCTCAGGGGTCACGTGAGGAGGAGCTCCCCAGCCTGGCCTTCCTCTTGGGTTCCCAGCACAAGCTTCTGCCCTGGTGGTTACCCCAGAGCCCTGTCCCTGCCTCGGGCCTTCTCAGCCCAGAAAAGTGGGGACCCCAGGGAACTCATCAGTCCCCATCTGCTCAGAGAAGAGGCCTCAGCCTAGCACCCTCTCCTGCCATGAAGTCCAAGAAGCGACCTCTCTTTGGAAGCCCGTCCCCTGCTGAAAAGACACCCCACCCAGGGCCTGGGCTCAGGGTCTCTGGGGAGCAATCCCTGACTTGGGGGCTGGGTGGCCCCTCACAGTCTCGAAAGAGAAAGGGTGACCCCTTGGTCTCCAGGAAGGAGAATAAGCAGCATTGTAGCCAGTAGGGGCTTCTGGCAGGCTCTCTGGGGCCACTCCCCAAGGATGGGGCTCTGGCATCCGATGCCCCAAAGCAGTCAAAAGCTTCTTCTCCCCCAGTGCTGATCTTGCTGGGCCTTAGCATTGGAGGGGAGGGGAGGGAGGGGAGGGAGAGGGTGGCTGAACGGGGAGGGCAGGAAGGGAGGGTCTGGGGGGAAGGGGCTGGGGAGTGGGGGTGGGAAGCAGTGCGTTGGGGGCCTGGTGTGTAAATGTGAATAAATGTAGTTGTGTTGGAAAATGCTCTCGGGGCTGCTGCCTCTGTCCTCGGTGCTGTGTTGCTCCGTGGAGGGTGTCTGTGAGGGAGGGCAGAGGAACTGGCAGATGCCAGGCTCTGGGAACCCACAGGGGCCGGCCCCACTCTTTCCTCCTGGCGTAGGGAGCCCCTTCAGATGCTCCAGGGACTGACAGATGCTGAGGAAGCCCTGATCCCTCCCACCACCCACTCACAAGGCCCTGCCTGCTTTAGGGAGGCTTCTTGGGGCCTCCCATCATTATCAGCATCCCTGGAAAGTCCTGGGATTAGAGAGAGCTGGCTGGCTCTTGTTCTGCTCGGTGGGAGCTGAGGAGAAGCCAGCCGCCTGCAACATGAACATGGGGAAAGGAGGCTGCTCCTGCTTAACCCTCATCAGGAAGAGCGCGGGCACTGGGCTGAGAGGAGACATTGAGGTGACTGTCCACACGGGTGTGTTTGGGATACGACGATGGGTGGGGAGCAGGGGAAGTCCCTCTGCCTGTTTCTGGGCAGGAGAGAGTCTTGTCCAACTAGCTGAAGCAGATGCTCCTTGCTGTGGCCACAGGGACTGGCCTCGGGGACCTCAAGGTCCTGCATGGAGCCCCCCACAGCTATGATTCCCTTCCCATATGAGGACTGAACTCATGTGGAATTGATGTAGACACAGATTTACATTGGTATCTAAAACAGTTCCCTCCCAACACACCATCACCAATGGGAACAAGCATGACCAGTCACCAGGCGCAGGGTGGGTGTGTCTGCTGGTTCCAGGGCCAGGAGGAGCTGGGGCCCAGGCTGAGAGGGGCCGAGGGTCAGCCGCCCTTCTGCCAGGCACAGACCCCAAGGGCAGAGCAGGGGCTGCCTGGGATGTGGCATCGGCTGTCTGGGAAGTGCCCTGGGAGTCGGGGGCTAGGTGTTCACCAAAGAGAGACTTCCAGAGTCTATGAGTGAGATGAGGACTGCATCAGGAGAGGAACCGAGGCTGGGGAGGACACTCTGCTCTTCCCCAGGTTGTCCTGTCCTCCCAATCTCTGCTGAACTCCTCTCACCCCATGGGCCAACTTCTGCCCCTTTTACCCCTAACCCACCACTTAGAATCTCAGATCCCAGCGTGGACAGGACCCAGCACCCACCCTGGTTACCTCCTGGCCAACACCTTCTTCTCCACAGTCTGAGTTCTGATTCCTCCCCCAGGGCCCTTATTGGCTCAGGACCCCTGTGACTGCCAGGGCACCTGTCCCAGCACTGCCTGCATGCAGAGCTGTGGTCATGGCACTGGGGGCTGGCCCAGCAGCAGAGGCTGTTGGGGCAAAGCTGTCCGGTACACGGTGGCCTGGCCCCTCGGCCAAGTGACAAAGGGAGCCATGTTTGGGTCCTCTCTGGCCCCATCTGCCCACAGAACACAGCAGTCAGCCGGACAGATGCCCCTCTGCCCCGTCCCTTCTGCTCGATGTGGGCAGTGTTGGAGGCCTGCCGTCTTCTGTGGCCTTTGGGAAGGAGAGTTTATCTTGGCAGGGCTTCCCCAGCTCAGTGCACATCAGGCCCTCGGGGAAAATGTGGGGAGTGAAGAGACACTGGTGGGTGATGTGGGCAGTTCCCGTGACTCCTCCACATTCAGGGCCATCCTCAGGAGATAAGGTAGCACTGCCCCGTTGCAGGGTTTAGGAATGTTAAGTGAGCCGTGTTTGAAGGGAACGTGGTCCATACTCTGGCGTGTGTGGGTGCCCAGCCGACTTCCTCACCTAAGGGTGAAAGTGACACCTTGGGGCTCCTGCTGGTTACCCCACTGGCTGTTGTCTATCCCACTGTCCCTGTCTTTGTTTTGGCTGAGCCATTCCTAGGAGGCAGAACTTGTGCTTCCTCCACCTCTGTGTCCCACTTGAGCCCTACAATCTGCCCCTAAATGGGCACAGTGGGGCTGACTGGGGGTCTCTGGTAGACTGAACACATATCCCCCGCCCAGTTCCTGTGCTGAAGCCCTAACCCCCAACGTGATGGTATTTGGAGATTGGGCCTTTGGGAGTTATTCAGGGTTAGAAGAGACCATGAGGGTGGGGCCCTAATGATGGGATTAGGGCCCTGGTAAGAAGCAGAGACCCCAGAGCTCTCTCCCTGACATGAGTACACAGTGAGAAGGCAGCCATCTGCAAGCCAGAAAGAGAGCCCTCACCAGAACCTCGCCCACTGGGATGCTAACCTTGGACTTCCAGCCTCCAGACTGTGACAAATACATTTTTTTTTAATATGCGCCACCACCCCCAAGTCTATGGCACTTTGTCCTAGCAGCCCTATGTGACTAGGACAAGGTGCATAATCTCAAGAACTTCCTTCATGACCGGAATCTGGAAACCGTGCATCAGAGCCACGGGAAAGAAAGGCTCGGCCCTTTGCAACTGTCAGCACACCTCCACCCCAAGTGCAGTGTCTCACACATGAACCAGGAGAGCCTGGGACACAGTGAAAAGGAATCTGTAAATACCCATGATGTCGTCACATCCACGCTTGGGGAAGCCATGCAGCTTGCTCACAGCAGGTGCTGGGGGTGTACTGAGGCTCTTGGTCGGCTTGGCCTCCCTGCTCACGCAGCCAGGTCACTCTCTGGGAGCCAGTGCAGCTGGGGTGGCCACCGGCAGGTTTGCCTCCAGAGACCCCTCCCTTCACCACTGGATGACAGATCCCTGAAGAAGCCATGGCCTCCTGGGAAACTCCATCTGACAATGTGAGCAAAGCTGGCCCCCGTTAGTGAACATGCTGTGCTTTCTCACAGCTACCAGGATGGACTTGATCCAGGTGGCTGCCCTTTTGTAGCTCACTTTGATTCTAACTTCAGCGTCGCATGATGCCCTATGAATGGAATATACAATGTGTGTCTTTCACATCTGTCTTCTTTCACTTAGAATAATATTTCCAAGGTCATCTACATTTTTAATATGTATCATTACATCAAACCTTTTTGTTGCTGAATAATATTCCATTAATGGATATACTAAAATTTATCCATTTATCAGTTAAGAACATTTGGGTTTTTTTCACTTTTTGGCTATTGTGAATAACACTTCTAAGAACATTTGTGTACAAGGTTTCCTGGGGATGTATGTTTCCATTTCTCATGGCTACATACCTAAGAGTGAAATTGATGGGCCATATGGAAACTCTATGTTTAACTCTATGTTTAACATATGGGCCATATGTTTAACATATGCTTAACATATGGGCCATATGGAAACTCTATGTTTAACTCTATGTTTCAGAAGGTGCCAGACTGTTTCCAGTGTACATGAACCATTTTATATACCCACTAGCTGTGTGAGGGTCCCAGCATCTCTCCATATTCTAGCCAACATTTATTATCAACTCTCTTTTTGATAAAGTCATCCTAGTGGTTCTGAAGTTGCATCTCATCGTAGTTTGCATTTGTGTTTCCCTGATGTTGAACCTCTTTCATGTACCTATGCGCCACTTGTATACCTTCTTTGGAGCAATGTGTACTCAACATTTAGTAATTTTTAACTGGTTTGTGTTTTGTCATTGAGTTATAAGAATTCTTTATATATTCCAGATAAAAATGCTTTACAAGATATAATTTGCAGAAATATTCTCCCATTCTATGGGTTGTCCTTTACTTTCTTGATGGTACTCTTTGAAGCACAAAAGTTTTTACTTGGATGAAGTCCAATTTATCTATTTTTTCTTTTGTTACTTGTGGTTTTGATGTCATGTTTAAGAAACCATTAACTAGTCTTAGGTCATGAAATTTATTCCTATGCTTTTTCCTTTTTTAAAAACCATCTTAAACATTTTAAATTGTACAATTTAGTAACGTTATGTATATTCACATCATTGTGAAATTTAGATCTTTAGAAATTTTTTATCTTTCACAACTGAAATTTTGTACACATTAAATACTAATTTCCCCCCTACTCCCACCCCCAGCCCTTGGCAACCACTACTTTATGTTTCTGTAATTTTGACTACCTTAAATACTTCATATGAAGGAAAGTATTTGTCCTTTTGTGATGGGCTTATTTCACTTAGCATAATGTTCTTGAGATTGATCCATGTTCTAGCATGTGACATGATTTCCTTCTTTCTGTAGGCTGCTTAGTCTTCCATTGTGTGTATATACCATATTTTATCCTTTGATCCACCAATGGATATTTGGATTGGATCTCTTGGCTACTGTGAATAATGCTGTAATAGGGATTGTATGGAATTTGTAAATTGTTTTAGGTAATATGGACATTTTAACAATATTAAGTCTTCAAATCCACGTGCATGGAGATGTCTTTTCATTTATTTATATACTCTTTGGTTTCCTGTAGCATTGTTGTTTTGTAATTTTTAGTGTCCAAGTTGTTTGCCTCCTTGGTTAAGTTTATTTCTAAGTATTTTGTTCTTTTTCATGCTATTATAAGTAAAATTGTGGGTTTTTTGTTTTTGTTTGTTTGTTTGTTTGTTTTTGTAGTAGAGACAGGATTTCACTATGTTGGCCAGGCTGGTCTCAAACTCCTGGCCTCAGGTGATCCACCTGCCTCAGCCTCCCAACATGTTGGGATTACAAGTGTAAGCTGCCGCACCTGGTCTGAAATTTTTTTCTTAATTTCCTTTCCATATTGGTCATTGCTAATGTATGGAACTGCAATAGATTTTTGTGTGTTAATTTTGCATTTTGTAACTTTGCGGAAATCATTTATGAGTTCTTACAGGTTTTTTGGTGGAAGTTTTAGGGTTTTCTACATATAAAACCATATAATCTGTAAATAGAAATAATTTTACTTCTTCCTTTCCAATTGGAATGCCTTTTATATATCTTTTCCTTGTCTAATTGCTCTGGCCCAGTACTACATTGAATGGAAGCGGCAGGAGTGGGCATCCTTGACTTTCTCCTGTACTTTGAGGAATAGCTTTGTCTTCCACTAGTAAACATAATGTTAGTTGTGGGCATTTCATGTAAGGCCTTTATTATGTGGTAGTATTTTCCTTTTATTCCTAGTTTGTTGAGTGTTTTAAATCATGAAATGGTGTTGAATTTTGTTGAATGCTTTGTCTGAATCTTGTGGTTTCTGTCTTTCATTATATTAATGTGGTGTATGACTTGATTGATTTTTGTATCTTGACTCATCCTTGCATTCCAAGCATAAATCCAACTTGGTCATGATATATGATCTTTTTTTTCTTTGAGATGGAGTCTCACTGTGTCACCCAGGCTGCAGTGCAGTGGCGCAATCTCGGCTCACTGCAACCTCTGCCTCCCAGGTTCAAGTGATTCTCTTGCCTCAACCTCCTGAGTAACTGGGATTACAGGCACCTGCCACCACGCCTGGCTAATTTTTGTATTTTTAGTAGAGACAGGGTTTCACCATCTTGGCCAGGCTGGTCTTGAATTCCTGACCTCGTGATCCACCCGCCTTGGCCTCCCAAAGTGCTGGGATTACAGGCGTGAGCCACTGCGCCCAGCCTACAATCCTTTTAATGTGCTGTTTAATTCTGTTCACTAAAATTTTTTTTAGGATTTTTGCATCAATATTCACCTGATACATTGGTCTTTAGTTTTCTTTTCTTGTGGCTTTGGTTGTGGAATCAAGGTGATTTTGGTCTGAGTTTGAGAGCGTTTCCTTTCTTTAATTCTTTGGAAGAATTGAATTGATTCTTTGGTAGAATTTCCCAGGGCTGGGTTTTTCTTTTTGGGAGGTTTTTGATTACTGCTTCAATCTACTTACTAGTTATAGGTCTGTTCCAATTTGTAAAATTTATTTGTGATTCAGTCTTGGTAGGTTGTATGTTTCTACAAATTTATCCATTTCTTCTAGGTTATTCAATATGTTGGCATTTAAATATTAGTAGTATTCTCTCATAATTATTTTTGTTTCTGTGGCATCCGTTGTAATGTCCCTTCTTTCATTTTTCATTTGAGTTATCTTAGTTTTCTTTCTTTATTTCATAGGTAGTCCAGTTAAGGGTTTGTAATTTTGTTGATATTTCAAAACATCTAATTCTTGATTTTGTTGATTTTTTCTATTGCTTTTCTATTCTCTATTTTGTTTATCTATCTGATCTTTGTTATTTCCTTCCTTCTGCTAATTTTTGGTTTAGTTTGTTCTTTTTCTAGTTCCTTGAGGTGTTAGGTTATTGATTTCAGCTCTTTCTTCAAGCTTATGGTGCTATAATAAAATACTATAGACTGAGTGGTTTAAGCAACAGATGTTTACTTCTTTTGGTTCTGGAGGTGGAGGGTAGGAAGTCCAAGATTCAGGTGCTAGTAGACTTTGTGTTCATAAACTCCTCTTTCATATTTTCTGTGCCACATTCTAACTGACTTTTTACATTTATCAATCATCCATGTCATCGATTTCCTCTTTAGACACAGTAGACACAGCAGATTATCTGTGTCTAATCTACTCTTTTGCCCACTCACTTTGATATGCATAAGTGTGATGCCTGCATGTTCAATTTATCACACATTATTAAGAATATTCATTTTTAATGATTGAAATTTCATAACTTTAATAATTTTTACTACTTCAAGAACATTTGTTTTTAATGAAGTGCATTTATTAGGAACAACACTCTGAATACTCACAAGCATCTTGCACAGTTAACCCTAGGCCAGGAGACACTTGGCAACCACACAGTATAAGGATACCAGGACAGAGTCTATGGAGGTCAAGGCGGGCCGATCACCTGAGGTCAGGCGTTCAAGACCAGCCTGGCCAGCATGGCAAAACCCCATCTCTACTAAAAATACAAAAATTAGCCAGGCATGGTGGCACGCACCTGTGATCCCAGCTACTTGGGAGGCTGGGGCAGGGAGAATTGCTTGAACCCAGGAGGCAGAGGTTGTAGTGAGCCGAGATCGCTCCACTGCACTCCAGGCTGGGAGACAGAGCGAGACTCTGTCTCAAAAAAAAAAAAAAGAAAGAAAGAGAGAGAGCGAAAGAAGAAGGAAAGAAAGAAAGAAAGAAAGAAAGGAAAGAAAGAAAGAAAGAAAGAAAGAAAGAAAGAAAGAAAGAAAGAAAGAAAGAAAGAAAGAAAGAAAAAAGAAAAGAAAAGAAAGAAAGAGAAATGATTGGACTCAAAAGTTATGCTGCAAATTAACTGGCACTGTAATCCCTATTCAAAATCATTCTGTGGCATAAGCTACAATGAGGCAAACTGTTGACACCTATCAAGCCTCAGGGGGCCCTCTGAGTCCCACCTCAGGGGAGAAACTTGCTAGGGTGCATCTGATGGCCTATGTGGTATCTGTGCTCCTGGAAACAGGTGGAGGCTTTGGGATGAGTGTAGTGCCGGGAGGGTGGTCTTCAGCACTCATAGCCTCAGCTGGAGGAGAAAGCACAGAGTGAATTTTATTTTTCCACATTTGCCCCCTTTGATGCTGTATATCTGTGATGGTTAATAGTAGATGTCAATTTGACTGGATTGAGGGATGCCTGGATGGCTAGTGAAGCATTGTTCCTGGTTGTGTCTGTGAAGGTGTTTCCAGAGGAGATTGACATGTGAGTCAGTGAATGGAGAGAGGAAGATCCCTGCTCAATGTGGGTGGCACCATACAATCAGCTGGGGTACATGGCTAGGACAAAGCAGGTAGAAGAAAGGGGATATTCAGTGCTCCCTCTCTCTTTCTCTTTCTCTCCCATTCTCTTTCTCTCCCCTTCCCACCCCACCCCTGCACCCCACCCCGTCTCTTCATTCCAGAACAGGATGCCTTTTTCTCCTTCTGCCCTTGGACATCAGACTCCAGGTTCTTTGGCTTTTGGACATTAGGACTTGTACTAGCAGCCTCCTGGGGGCTCTCAGGCCTTTGGCCTCAGACTGGGGGCTGCCCTGTGGCTTCCCTGGTTCTGAGGCTTTCAAACTATTGAGCCATGCTACTGGCTCCCCTGGGTGCCACGCTGTCATTCTCCAGCTCATGGGACTTTGCCTTTGTGATCATGTGAGCTAATTCCCCTTATATATCCTATTGGTTCTGTCCCTCTGGTGAACCCTAATACAGTGTCTCCCAGTTCCATTTAGCATGATTACAGGGACGGGAAAATATGTTAGGGGCTGGAAGATGGTTCTCTGGAAGGAGGTATCAGGCAGGGTCCTGAAGGCAAGACCCTCCAGGCTCTGTCATGGCAACTTTGCTGACCAGTACAGGCTGTTCTTGTCCAGGAGTCCATGGACCCTCAGGCAATCTAGCAAAATTTGGAGTCCGTGATGGGCTTGGAAATTTCAGTGAACATTTGGGGGTGTCCTAACCCCAGCTATTTAAGAGCCTCTGCTTTAGATGGTGTGAGGGACCCAACAACCACATTCTATATAGCTGTCCTGGGCATGCTTGGTCTTCCCAGCCATGAGTTTTTTGTGGTGTGGTCTCAGAGCTCACCTCACTCTACCCTGAGACTCTTGTACAGTGAAGTGCAAGGATGTGGCCAGGCCAATTGTCAGCAGTCAGCTCCTGGCCTGCCTAACTCAATATAGAGCATGCGTCCACTGTGTGCTACTCTGCTGCCCAGAGTCATCGTGCTCATGAGCCAGATATAAACGCTGAGTCTGGAGCCTGTGTGCCCGAGAGGCCCTGTCCTGTCATTTGGCCCAGGGAGCATCACACAGGGCACTCCTCTCCTCAGTCTCTCTCGCATCTCTCTGGCAGACAGGTGGTCATGATCGTCAGCGCTGTGGGGCCCTATTATTCCAGAGCAAATGCTGGAGCCAGACTGACCCTGTGGAAATGCACAAGGACATGGGCTGTGGTGATGGGCGCCCTCAGTCAGGCACCAGCTGTCCCACGTTCCTGGCTTCCACCTCTGGGGCAGCTCCCTGACATTCTCTGAAGTCTGTCCACTTCCTTTTCTGTTACAGTTGCCCTTGTCAGGGGGAGCAGTGGGCTTTGGCCTGTTTACCTAAGCCCTCATGTGTGTGCTGCAGCCTGGCTTGGGACACATTTGGTCTCCATGTGAAGACCGAGATTGCAGCTTTCTGCGCTTGGAGCCCAAAAGGACAGGTGGGGCCTGAGAGATGGATGCTCCTGTCCCAGGACAAGGAAATCCCCCCAGGAGAGCTGCTGATGGCCCCCTTTAACTCCCAACTCCCATGGAGGGGCTGATAGGGGCTCCCTGCAGGCTGAGGCTCTGAGCACAGGGACACCTGGGGCCCCACATACCAGCCCCATGAGAAATAGGGCCAAAGAGCCTCATTCCCCCTGTGAGTGGCTGGTCACCCACACTTCAGGGCCTCATCCCGTGCTGATCTGCAGCTGACATGCTGAGTCTTCCTTGGGCTTCATCCCCTGGAGTCGTCCCCTACTCCTGGCTCCCATGCTGGTGGCCCTGCCTTCTCCCCCAGACACGCAAGGACTCTCCAGGCCATACCTCAGTGACAGCAGCTTTGCCATCCCACTGGCCTCAATCCCAGAAAAACTTCAAGAGAGCAAGACCCAGGATTTTAAAAGAGCTAAGGCTGATGTTACAGAAAATGGACTGTGAGATGAGGAATTTTCACAAGTGTTCTCCAATTTATCCAGAGAATGAAACAGAAATTGTGGAATTGAAAGTTGCAAAAAACAACACTAAGAAATAGTGGTTTAAGCGGGTAATGCTTTCATGGATTCAGGGAAATGACTGCTATCCACAGAGTGTGCAGAGGCAGTGTCTGGTCCTGGTGGGTAGCATGGCTGTGGCTCATCCAAGAGAATGAGACAGGGCTGGGCAAGCATTATATGTGGAATTCACCAGAGTGAAGCTTGGCCAGTGATGCCAGGGAAGGACCACGATGGTGAGGTGTTGACTACCCATCTCTGCCACCATCAACCCTGATTCAACGCATTTGCTGGAGAACCAGAGCAGACTGACAGTGAGATTTTGGGCCCCGGGGCCAGTCATCCCTACAAAATGAAATATTTCTCCAAGAACAGGACAAGGAATCACCGTTTTCCCAAACCACAGATCATATCTTAATAGAACAACTTTTTAAAAGGTTTTTATTTTATTTTAAAGTTCCAGGATACATGTGCAGAATGTACAGTTTCATTACATAGGTATACATGGGCCATGGTGGTTTGTTGCACCTATCAACCCATCATCGAGGTTTTAAGCCCTGCATGCATTAGGTATTTGTCCTAATGCTCTCCCTCCCCTTGCCCCCGACCCCCCGACAGGCCCCGGTGTGTGATGTTCCCCTCCCTGTATCTATGTCTTCTCACTGAATAGAACAACTTTTAAAAATGTGCAGCTGGAGCAGCCTTGAAGGGAATTGGTAAGCAGTGAGTGGAGAGTGATGTGTTTCAGGGAGGATTTGGACTGTCTGGCTTGCAGGTGACCCTCTTGTCCCACAGAGGCAGTCTGCCAGTAACTCATCAGGAAGCCCAGGTAGTCTTCCTCAGGCACTTCCATCATTCCTGGGATGGCAGGGATAAAAAGGGACTGGAAGAGATGGGGCAGAGAACAGCCCTCACTGACAGCACAGAGCCTCACCTCTCCACACAGTCTCTGTCCCCTCCTCTGCCCACACGGTGACTCCCAGCCTCTAAGATTCCTGCTTTCAGCAATGCCCCTGACAGCACACCAATTATCTGAGGAGTTCTCAAACACCAACTCTTCACTGCCCATTAGCACAATGAAGAAACTGAGGAAAATGTATATGTCCCTGAATGTTGCTAATGGTCTTAGGACAAGCTGCTACTTATTCTGCATTATGTACTTCTTAGTTAATTGGGGTTAGGATGTCATTTCTAATGAAATGATGTTAATAGTGTTTGTAAAATGAATGATGTGCAACCCCATGAAAAACTCTATGCTTTTTGAAAGAGTAAAGGAAGCAAGGAGGAGTGATAAAAATTTTGATTGTTGAAGTGGCATAGGGGCAGGTTGAACTTGTCCAAGACTGCTTCCCTGCAGGCCAGCCTCCTTCAATGCTTCATGAATGCTCTCCGTGTCTGGGCATAAGGTCATCAAGGCTGAGTTCTAGTAGAAGAGACATTCTAGAGGTCTCGAATGTCTTATACAAACACACTTAGAGACACCTGTTCTAGTAGTCCACCATTATGCCTCCACTCCTTAGGTCTTGAAGTGAAATCATATTCACTCATTCTACAAGTATCTACTCAAGACGTGATATTTGTCAGGTGAGTGATGAGCACAATGGTTGATAGGCAGAGACAAACGATAATCAAAAAATGAATAATAAATGGTAATGAAGGCTGGGCACGGTGGCTCATGCTTGTAATCCCAGCACTTTGGGAGGTGGAGGCAGGTGGATCACCTGAGGTCAGGAGTTCGGGACCAGTCTGGCCAACATGGTGAAACCCTGTCTTTACTAAACATACAAAAATTAGCCGGGCATGGTAGCCTCTGCTGAGCTCTCTTTTGTGTTTTAATGTAAGATTAAGGAGCTCTTGGGCCTTTGGGGATTCTCAGCCAAACCAGGTCTCACCTCCCCTCTCTGCACGGGCGGACAGATAATCTGCTGCTGCACACAGGACACACAGAGCTCACCCCTGCTCACTCAGGCTCACCTCCTAGGATGCCTCCTAGGCAGGCAGAAGTCGAGGCTGGCTTGCCACAATCACACTCTGCGACCAGGGACCTGCACCTGCCCTTGCTATGCTCAACTGTCTCTCGGGCTGTCACCACTGCCCTCAGAAGAGCTCATACTGCTGGGGTGCCCAACTGTTTCTCAGGCTCTTGCCAAGGGGTGGCAAGAGAGTTTCCCCTACTTACCTGCCCACTGGGAACAAAACTTTATTTACTTTTTATTGAGGTAAAACAGATTTAGCATAAACTACCATTTTAATCATTTTTGAGTACAGGGTTTATTGGCATTAAGTTTATTCACATTGTTTTCTCACCATCACCGCCAATCCATCTCAAGAACTTTCTCATCATCCCAATATCAGACTCTGAACCCATTAAACACCCAGCTCCCTGCTCCCCTTTTTCCAAGTCCCTTAATTTGAAGTGCAATGAGGAGACTATTTTTGAAATTAGAACGTTCACTTTTTGTTGACTTTCTCCATGAAAACCTTCCCTTGATTTAGTCAGAAGTCCCCACACCCTGGTTTCTGGGACAGATTCCTCCCAGGCCTCAGGAGACTGTGCCCCATCTGCTGATGATGCCATAATGGGACCCCAACAGGAAAACCAGGATGTCTAATGTGCAAGGGCAGGGTTTTCAGGGGACAGGAGGGGGTTTCCCGAGAATTCTGGAAGCATTTCTGGAACTAGAGCCTTGTGTGGGAAGTGTGGCATTTTCCTATCAGCGAAGCACTGATAGAAAAAATGGGGAGACACTTTCTGAGGGGGCATCACAGGCAGGGGAGAGGAGAGGCAGACAAGCACTGGCTGCACTTATACTCAGGCCACTGAGCAGCGGAAACAGTCCAGAGTGTGTGGTGCCACTTTCCCATTGGGATGTTGTGCCTTTTCTTACCAATTTTCGAGAACTTTTGGAATATTATGGATAATATGAAGGATAATAATCCCTGCCCCAGTTCCGGGCTGCTCCCTGTGGCCAGAGAAGGCGGCCTTGAAGGTGTTGGGTAAAGACCACCTGCCCAGCTCTCCAGGCTTGCTAATGCGGGGGGAGGAGATGCAGCCCAAGGATCCCGAAGCTCTTGCATCAAGTAGCTATTCTCCACCCAGAGCTGCCGGCCATGGGTCCAGTGAAAGAAAACTGTCAGGACCACCACTGCTGCTGCCACAAACCCCTCCCCAGCAATAGAGGTGGAATAGAAATGACCTTCCCCACCTGCTAAGCTTCCCTGCCTATCTCCTGAGGGATTGATTCCTGGGCAACATGGATAAGAACATAAGTAGAACATCAGAATCCAGGAGACTAAAACAGCTGCTTGGGAAGATAAAGAAGACATGGCAGGGCAGGCACACCCATAATCCCAGCACTTTGGGAAGCTGAGGTGGGTAGATCATGAGGTCGAGAGATCGAGACCATCCTGGCCAACACAGTGAAACCCCGTCTCTACTGAAAATACAAAAATTAGCCAGGCATGGTGGCTTATGCCTGTAGTCCCAGCTACTCGGGAGGCTGAAGCAGGAGAATGGTTTGAATTCAGGAGGCGGAGGTTGCAGTGAATGGAGATCGCACCACTGCTCTCCAGCCTGGCAACAAAGCGAGATTCCTTCTCGAAAAAGAAGAAGACATGGCAAACTGCAGTGCCACCCAGCCTGCCCCTGCTGTCTCCACACCTGCTGAGACTCCCTACCCTGGCCACCTACACTTCAGAGATCCCACCTCTGACTTGGCCCGCGTGGCTGCTGGACCCCTCATCCTGCCTGTCCCTCCACCTTCGCCCACACCAAGAATTGAGTAAAAATTGATATCCATAATTCCTAACTCTCCCCTGGGTCTTCCTGCTGACCTTGCCCGCATTTTGGGGGTTCCACCTAATGAGAAAGGAGGCTGCCCTCATTCAGTTGCAGCTTCAGCACCTCTGACCTCTCACCCCTGCCCCATACCTCCTAGCCCTGCATCTTTCTCCTTCCAGCTTCCCTTCAGAAGGGAGCCTCCTACACCCGTATGTGTGTTTTCCTCTCCTCCTCTTTCCTCCCCAACTCCTCTTCCAGCACCTTCCATTGGAATCTCTGCTATCACCCATCAGCAGATGAATTCCACAGCAGCCATTTATTTCCACCATCACAGCAAGGGCATCTGCCCACCTGACCTTGCAGCCTCCTTGAGCCCTCAGCTCTTTGTTACGGACACGACTCCCACTACCAACGCTGTGGTTTTCAAATCTTCACCAAGCTCCAGAGTGAGCACCCTCTTAATTGCCCAAATTCAGCGCACAGTAGAGGCACCCTGGAAAGACATCGGCCTATGTCTGCCTGGCTGCATTCATATTCTCCAGGCTCACCCCTCAGCCCACACTTGGGGCCCCCTGATGGGCAGCAATGAAAAGCCTCTGTGCCCAGGGCCCCTGTTTTTCCGAGCCTTCCCATCAGGGCTCCTCCAGGCACCTCCAGTTTAGGGAGCAGCACCTCTGCAACACCCTCCTCCAGAACAGACAGTGTGATGGGGGATGGCACCACAACTGCTGCAACTGAACACAATTAGGGTCCCCATTCAGAAAGAGCACCCAAGGCCCACCTGGTACACGCAGGTGGTATGATGGGGAATAAATAAGAAGCAAGTCTCCCTCCACATATGGTCCCCATGAATGGACATTGCTCCTGGAGGAAGGGGCTCAGTCCGTTGAAGTTAAATTTAAGCTGCTCTCTCCTTATACAAGCCAGAGGCCCCAAACCTCAAAGTGTGTGTGTGTGTGTGTGTGTGTGTGTGTGTGTGTGTGTGTTGGAGGATGTGGGGCTGATGAGCCCAATCAGAACCACAGTGTATTTGAGGCACTCCCCTGTGGACAGAAGAAGCAGCCAACATGTGTCATCATCGGCTGTGCCCTCCCTGGCTTGGCTGTTCATCTGGCTGACCAAAGCCCCCAGCCAGGTCTCTATTCTTTGAACTGGCAGGATGCCCGCTGCTATTTCCAGGTGCCCCTCTTCCCCTTGCCTGTTTACTTTGATGGGCTCTTCTCTCTCCTGATTGTTCATTAAAATCTTATTCTTGTTGCTCTGCCTCTGCTCATGTGTCTATATATTTTATAATATAAATCTTACATATTTTAATTTTTAATTAAATATTATATATATTAATTATATGTAACCTTAAAACTAGATATAAAGAATGTAGGCATATAGATATCTTGCAACCATAAAACCTAAAGAAACTTGCAGATCAACAAATGTAGGGACCTCATAAAATTCAAATGACAATTTTAATATAATGGAACAAAGGCAGAACAGTCACTCCCCTCTGCCATGCGGAAGTGGCGCCCCCTGCCCCCATGCAGACTCTCCTGAGATCCGCCTGTTGGTGGCATGCTTTGCAGCTTTGCAGTAACTGGATGCTTCCGACACCTGTCCCTATGTAAGTTACACAGAGGCTTCCTTTGCACATCCTGTAATGAAGTCTTTTGGCCTTCACTTGGTGAGAACACAATATTTCATATTAACTCCCTGTGCATTCTTTTTTTTAAAAATATTTCTCTATAACAAAGAAAATGTCGTTCCCCGGCACCAAAGAAATGTTAAATAGATAAAAATATGGAAGCTCTCTGTTAAGTCGATCATCCAAATGAACCAAAATATGTTGATCTTGATCGGTCACTCCACATCTCCAGCAATATGACCGTGTAGGCACCTGATCTCCTCCACTAACATTTTATTTACAAAATCCGGCTTCAGGCCAAAGCTGGCTATGGTTTGCTGACCCCTGTTCTGGTAGAAGAGACATTTAACAACTAATTATACAAATAACAACCACTAAGTGCTATGAAGTAAAAGTACCCAATGCTTAAAACCCTCTAAGAGTAGAGATTGAACCTATGCAGGTAGATCAGATTGCCCTGAGGGAGTGGGTCTTAGATTTAATGTAGTTAATTAGTCAGGGAGGACAAGACTACTCCAGATGGAGGAAACCACCTGGGGAAAGGGATGGGGCAGAAGACAGCCTGGCAAACCCAGTTTGAAAGAGGCTTAGGGAGAGGGAGCAGGAACAGTGAGGGCCAGCGGCTGTGAGCCCAGGCCGAAAACAGCAGGGAGGCCAGCCCCTGTGAGGTCCTGTGGGTCTTGTGAGGGAATTAGGTCTCTATTTAAATACAGAGACTGCAGCAGGAGAAGTAACATGCTCAAGGCTGCACAGCCTGCACAAGATGGAGCTGGAAGCCTCCTCTGTTCACCTCCAGACCCACGTTCTGTATTCTGTTTGTGTTCATTTTGGATCTAGGCTTGCCCGGTGTCTTTACAAGTTTCCCTCCATGCAATTTCAAAATCTTTCAACAAAACAAAAAGGAAAGGAAATTTTGTCTGCACCTAGGCTATCCTATAGTGGAGGACCTAGAGTACTGGAGAGAGCTGTGTTCCCACTTCTCCTTTCCTCTTTGATGCCCCTTATATGGAGTCTTAGCAAAGCTTTCTCTGTCCTCGATGTCAGAGAAGCCTTGAGAATATCGCTTGGGCTCCTCCTCCTGTGTTACCATGCCCTCTGGGTCTCGCCCTGCCTGCCTCTGCACTCTGTCCTCACTGCCTCACTTTCACACTCCCCTTGGGGACACTTGTACAGCTTGCTGCCCCGTGAATGCTCCATGTCCCCTTTTCAGTTCCACATTGTTCCTCTGCTGGAAGAGCATAAGCATCGCCCAGCCCCTTTGTCTGGACACCTTCTTTTCTTTAAGAATCCACCCACAAACAGCTCCTGATGCTTCCAGGTCTGCAGGAAGCCATCCCCAGCCCCTTCCTCACCCAGCCCGAGCGCTGTGCTACCCTGCAGTGTCCACACAGTTCCCAGTGTGAATGACTGACATCCCAAACTACTGTTCACGTCGGCTTCCTGCACTGCACCCTGAGCTTGTGAGCTCTGTGACAGCAAAGGGCTTATGTGAAGGGCGTTTGGCACTTTCCACTTGAAGGTTAACCCATTTACCTTGTCAATTCCATTTGTTCCCACCTCTTAGGTACCTGCATATTTCTATCCTTCAGATTTCCTAGCACTGGGCCTTATAGCAGCATTTCTTAAAATGGGGTCCCCAGTCCAACAGCATCAGCATCACATGGGAATTTGCTAGAAATGCAACTTCTGGAGCCCTCCTTGGACCTCTGGGATCTAAAACTCTGGGGGTAGGTGCAGCGATCTGTGCTTTCATAACCCCTCCAGCTGACACTGAGGCCGGCTAACGTTTGAGAACCACGGCCTCCCAGGAAGTCATTGCTCATGAAATTGTTGATTCCCTGAGGACAGTAACTGGTTATTTTCAAACTTGAAAGGAAAAAGAGTAACTGAGGAAATGACAAAGAAAACTTTTACTTTAGAAAAAGAATTTTCCAACTTGATATTTCAAATACGTGACTTCCAAAGAAGGCCTAGCTTTGTACATTTAAAAACAAGGTTGATTCTGTCTGGCTCAGTCTACCCCAGGTGTGGTTTTGCTGAAGGGCAGGTGTTTGGAAGAGATAACCTTACCAGGTGCCCTCCACTGCTCAGATTCTCTGCTTCTAGGATATTCTATGTAGTATAAAATAAATATAAGCTAGAGAGGAGGGCATGATTGCTAGGGGAGTAAAAAGATGGTTTCTGTTTTGCAGGATGAAAGTATTCGTGGATGGATGGTGGTGTTGGTTGCATAAAAATGTGAATGTATTTAATGCCACCAATCTGTGCAGTTCAAGATGGTTAAAATTATCAATTTTATGTTATTTATGTTTTACCACATTTTGAAAATAAAAATAAAAAGATAAAGCTGGCACCTAAAAATGTCCAGGTAACAATAAATCTGGCAGAGTGAAGTACAGGACTACCCATTGTATTGAGAGCAGCCCAGCAAAGCAGAGGCCCCTAGAGAAACGGGGGATAAGAAAAGTGAAAGATTGTTATTTCCAAAATAACCACCTATAAGGTGGTCTTCCTAATGGGAAGAAGTGATTGTTCCTTGGCTCATTTTCTTTTTTTTCCTTTTTTTTTTTTTTTTTTTTTTTTTTTTAGTTTTCAGGGTTTTTGTTCAGTTTGAATTCATATGTGGGAGGATGTCACAGCCTTTGCAGGCCTTTGGATTCTTGAGAACTTGATCAGGCCAAGCTGTTCATGAGGAGTAGTGTGCTCAAATTCATCCTTCCAACAAGGGGCTGTTGGGTACCACTATGGTGCCAGCCCCGTGCTGGCCACAGGGGTGAAATGTCCAGTGAGGGCCACATCCTGGCTCACCTACCAGGCCACGGGCTCAGCTCCACAGCTGCCTGAGAAATTTGCTTTCAGGGGTAATTTGTAGAGATTGTAGCTGAGCTTTGGGTGGCAACCTGAGATGCGGTCAGACTTTATCATCACAACCAAAAGTCACATGCTGATGAGAGGCTCCAAACAACAGCTGGAGCCCATGACCCAGCAACTTCCAGATGTTGAGTTGGGACAGGGAACAGGCTTGTCTGCTCCAAATGAATGCCCTGGCCAGAAAGAGTAAACCAGGGAGGCACTCTTGAAAGAGGGTGTTAAGGAGCAGTGAGCCCCCTTCCACCTCCACCAGGAAACGTCCCCAGGACAGACAGCTGCTGACCTCTTTCTGGAAGCGCTGGGCCTCAGAAGGTTGCTGCTTCCTGCCTACTTGCACCCAAGGCATATTCTTGATCAGAAAGGAGGCAAGAAGTGCATGGGCTTGGGGAGGAGGAGCAGGGAAGAAGTCACAGGAATGCCCACAGCAGAGGTCTGCGGGGACGCTGGGCTATCCCTGGTGGCAACACTCTTGGGGCTGGCGCTGGGTGAGGATGGCCTCAGAAGCACCCTATGCTGTGACTCCAGCCCCCGGGATCCTCCTCAGGGTACAGAGAAGGAGCTCAGGTGAGCTCTGGGTGGATGATACCGTCTTTTCCCATTGAAATCACAGAATTTTACAACTAAAGAGAACTTCAGATGATTTGAATCAACCACACTCTTTTGGGGGCTGGAAGCAGAGATGACAAGATTTGGACAAAATTACACAGTTCAATGATTAACAATTCAGACTAAGTGTCAGGCCATCTGACCACAACTGAGGCCCCCCGATACTACTCTACTAAGTGTATTATACTGTGATGTGTATGTAGGTGTGTGTGCACATGTGTGTGAATGTGTGTCAGGACTATATGTATATACATGCGTATTGTGTAAGGATGTGAGTATGTGTGTATTTGGGCATCTGTACACAAGTGTATGTGTATAGGTGTGTTGTGTGCATACATGTTCATATGTGTAATGAGTTAATGTGCATGTACATATGTATTGAGCATGTGTGTAATTCTATGTGTTTGTGAGTGCACATATATGTGTATTTGTGTGTGCTTAGTGAGCACTTCGCTGGCCATAATGGCTTGTTTTTCTGGCCAAGAGACTTGATTCTCCCTGATTCAGCCATGAGTGTGCATTTCCCAGGATCAGGGTGACTAACCAGGACATCCGGAGAACTTTCTTCTTCTCTGCCCCACCCATCCTGCCTACTCCATTCTCGGGCGTCAGAGGCTGAGGCTCTGGCCCCAGTGTGAGCCCCACAGGAGGTCTTCAGAGCCCTCAGGTTGCCTCACAGCCAGACTCCATGAGCACCTTTCTGTTGTCCAAGAGGGTGAGCCAGGGCTGCTCCTGTCAATGACAAGATGCTGGGACCTGGATTCATGTGCAAGGAGAAACCAGGCACTGGGGGCTGAGGGTCCAGCTGCTGCTGGGCTGAGAGTCAGTAACCTCTGTGCTTCCAGGGCTCACCATCCCTGGCCATGGGCAGTGCCCCTTGGCTTTGCGGCAATTTGAGGCAATTAAAGTTTTTATCTCCTCTGGCTGTATTTTCTAGACATATTTTAATGTAGCTATAATCATACAAAATGTTGAATTTTTTGTCCTGCTTTTAAAAAGATTTTAATTAGGTTAGATTATAACCAAGGCGGGTGGATCATCTGAGGTTGGGAGTTCAAGACCAGCCTGACCAACATGGAGAAACCCCATCTCTACTAAAAATACAAAATTAGCCGGGCATGGTGGCACATGCCTATAATCCCAGTTACTCAGGAGGCTGAGGCAGGAGAATTGTTTGAACCTGGAAGGCAGAGATTGCAGTGAGCTGAGATCACACCATTGCACACCAGCCTGGGCAACAAGAGCCAAACTCCATCTCAAAAAAAAGTAAATAAATAAATAAAAATGACTAATAAATACTTACTGAAAGTATAAGTAAAAAAAACTTTAATTATGTTAATTATGAGATTTTAAAACTGTATTACTGGAGAAAAGAGACCAAATCTCCTCATAATACTTTTTTTGTTAATTTATTTAATAATAAAGATGAACATAAACACTTGTGTAATTCACTGTTTAAAGTTTGCCAAGGTTTATGTATATATTTTTCCCAACGTTGATGCTGTGAGAAGCCCAAGCCATGGAGAGGCCCCAGGCAGGTGCTCTGGTCAACAGCCCAAGCGAAATGCCCAGCCAACACCAGCATCTGCAACCAGCCGTGTGAATGAGGCTTTGCAGATGTCTAGTCCCATCAAGCCCTACAGATGTCTCCAGAACAGATAGAGCCTACAGATGTCTCCCCGTGAAACCACACAGCCAAGTTCAGGCGGAAGATGTGAAAGATGTTTCTACCAAGCCACTGAGTTTCTGGGTAGTTTGTTTTACAGTAATAAGAAGAACCAGAACGGTCTGTTCCTGCATTCTCCGGTGGTCCCCGATGTTCAAACACTCCGCTTAGCAAGCTTCATCACCCAACACCTGGACCTAATCACTCTGCAGGGTCTCTCACTGCAGAGTCATTTCTCAGGGTTACTGACATGCTAGTCTCTGCTAAGATGCTCACCTCTTCACCTTCCCTTAGTGACTGGCTGCTATGGTTGATATTGTCTTTCCCTTCCTCCCGGAAACCCTCCCTCATTACCTCCCTTTCCCTAACAGTTCCAGCTCCCTGAGGTCAGGGCCTGTCTCTTCCACCGTGGTGATAACCTGCATATGTTGGGTGCTGCATAAATTCTAACTGTATCAAATCTAGCACCCAACCTGCACAGTTAAGGGATTTACCTTGGGAATCTTCCCAATCTTCTTGCTAACATGGGCTACTTTTATTATAAAATTTCACAGTTGCCACTTTTGTCATTTTATGTCAAAAAGATGGTTTTACCAATGACTAGGGAAAGGCATGTAAGAGTCCAGCATGGCACATGATCCAGTTCAGATGAACTTAAATGGAGCCTGCTGGAGGCTTTGTGGGATGAGACCCCATTGTCCTCCTAGTTTTCTTCCTGAAAGATTATGGAGTCTATTCACTAAACACTTCTAACTATCTTTTATATTTTTTTCAGTGGGAACATGAGACTTTTGAAAAAACACGGGTGATGAAACTATGTGCTCTTTTAGCCAATACAATGTGGGAAGTTTTTCTGTTGGTTAAAATAATTCAGGTGCTTACAGGTAGCTTGGTGTAAATGTGGCCACAGACTCTCAGTTTGGGTCCTCTTATCTGTCTTCCACCTTCCAAGGCCAGCACACCATTCCTGAAGCCCAGCCTCACACCCTGGAGTTTACCCCTCATCCCTTGAGGACCCAAAGACAAACAGCCTTGCCAACACACTAGTGCCTTGTCTCACCTCAACTGCAAAGTGGCCATGGGGTCTTCACCAGCAGCTGGGGAAGATGCTCCGGAAACTGGCCCTGATAGCTTTGCCCTGTAATTTGACTGGGTTGCCAACATCGTGGGTGAGATAAACATGATCTCTAAGGCTCTTTTTCAGTATTGAAATTACATGTATGTCTGATCACTTTAAAGAAAAATGTGAATTTTTTCTTTATTAAAACAATTTTCCTTCGTCCTTATAGATCGTTTGTCATATTTTGCTTCAATCAAGAGTTGGGTCAGACACAACCACTGGGCAGCTGACTTGAGATCTGCACATTTGTTACTAGAAGAGCCAGAAGGCCACCCACTGTTCCTCCTAGTGAACCACTGGTAGAGCAGGTATGGCTTAGAGCCCAGTTTCATGCTTGACTACTGATATGGTTTGGCTGTGTTCCACCCAAAATTCCCACACGTTGTTGGGGGGACCTGATGGGAGGTAATTGAATCATGGGGGCAGGTCTTTCCCATGCTGTTCTCATAATAGGGAATAAGTCTCACGAAATCTGATGGTTTTATAAGGGGAAACCCCTTTCACTTGACTCTCATTTTCTTCTCCTTTCTGCTGCCATGTGAGACGTGCCTTTCACCTTCTGTCATGATTGTGAGGCCTCCTCAGCCACGTGGAACTGTGAGTCCATTAAACCTCTTTCTTTTGTAAATTGCCCAGTCTTGGGTATGTCTTTATCAGCAGCGTGAAAACAGACTAATACAACTACACAAAAAAGTCAGTGCATCAAAACAGAAAGAAGCCCCACCAGTACATTTGAAATTACATTTTATTTAAACAGGTAAAATTGTATATATCCTTTTAAAATGAAAATACAAGTGAGTGAATCAATAATACAAATGTTTATAGCAGTAATTAAAATACAGGTAACATTTACCAGTGTGAAAATATCAGAATTCCAATCACACTTGGATCTTCAATGATTGAAGTGTGCATTCCACACAGCAGGGGCTGGTACATTGAAGATAAATTCCTCCTCTGGATGTGCCATCCTCAGTCAAGTTCTTCCTCATCACCATCCATCAGTTCACACAGTGGGGTAGCTGGCTGCTGTGGCAATTCCACAGTTGTTCTTCCGGTCTTTGGCCATCTTTATGTAGCCATCCATGCCCCAGTTTTTACCCCAGCTGAAAGGAGAGCAGGTTTTCCATTTCAGTGGAAGGATAAAGCACATTGGGTTATTAACTTAAACAGTGTGCCAGAAGCCACAGGCTTAACATAAAGAATCAGGAGATGCTAATGTTCCTGTTCATCCCTTATAAATTCTTGAGTCAAAACCTGCATATTACTTTGATCCCAGACCTAAAACTGTGACCTTTCACAGAACTGCAAAATCAGAAACAGAAAAAGGACAGGATGTCTTTCTACCCAGATATGCTTCAGAATTAAGAAAATGTTCAGAATTTAGACATGCAATGGTACAAATACCATATTAATATCCCCAGCATGCTCGTGACAGTATCTTGACGTTACAATCAATCATTAATATTCTGTGTTCTGCCTAAGGGGGATAATGACTTCTGGGATTTCAGAAATGTGATCAAGGGCTTGTGGTATGTAAATACTGATTGCAAAAAAGAATTCCCTTTTGAATTTCAAATATAAGTCTTTCTGGCAATTTATACCTGTTCTTCACCGGCCAATATTTATTGTTATCTGAGTCTGCTCCTTCATAGCTGTAGTCAACCACCAGCATAGCATGATCCAGGCCTTCAGGGTCACAGCATGGCTCAAAATAAATTCCTGAGAGAATAAAATGAAGGCTGGGTGAGAAGTTCCCAAGGACACCTGACAGTAACCCACCCTGTCACCCACAGGGAGGGAGGCATCTCTAAAATCAGTGAAATGACACACAGTCCAGATCAGGCTTAACAAGGTCTATTGTTATCAAGGCTAGGGGATCAGGCTCTCATTCACCACTAGCAGAAATAGAAATTAGCATAAGTCCCTCATAAAAAAACTTTCCTACAGGCATAAAAGACCACTCATTTTAAGCTTGTAATTCTACTCTAGAATATCAATCTTAAAAATAGCACAGAACACCAAAATCCTTGACTCAAAAGGCTCTTTTCAGATTTAATCACAGAAGTAAAAATCTTTGGGAAAATTCTAAGAATACAACAATTAGAGAATATTTAAGTAAATTAAACTATACTATAAATAACATAGCTATTTATAAAAAGTTATGAAGTACAGGTATTCATGGAGATACGCTCAATGTAATATCAAATAGAAGCATTGGGTATGATTATTGCGTGTATAGAGTCCATCATGCTGGTGTGTCATTGGTGGTTTACTTTGTTTCTGCAATAATTTCTATGAAGAAAGATGCTTACCTTTTTTATAGAACTGGAAGGAGACATGGCTTGCATCAACAGCAACAGAGATGGGGCCCACAGTTGCCACTGCCTTCGCCAGGTCCTTCTCCCATGAAGGGATGTCCGCAAAGCCAGTGTCATTAGCAGCAGAATACTTGGGATTGTACCTACAGGTTTTAACCTTTTAAAGGTAAAGAGGGAGGCGACTTGATTACTACCATCCTTCTCCTGGGGAACGTGAGTCAGAACCACAACACTCAGCAGTTTGCAGCATAGAATTTCCAAGTAAACACTGTTACAAATCATCCAAGGAAGTGAAATGTTATTATTAATAGTTAATTTGAAACTGAAAATTAGCTCAGTTCTCTTCAGCGAGACATCTAGGTTTACTTTCTGTAAGACATTTTTCACAATGGAGACATCTGTATTATATGTAGAATGGTTTGTATATCCTCCATGTTACACAGAAGCAAGAACAGCTGCATGTTAACCATGTAATCACAAAACTCTGCAAAGGCTATAATTTATAATGACAACACTGTCACTTTGCAGATAGAGATTTCACCATCTAAAACGTGAATTCTGAAAAGTGTCTGTTATCTCTGAAAGTGTCCCAGTGAAACAAAGCAGGAATGGCAGCAAGAAAAGGAGCTCCATTTACCTTTCCTTCATATGAATAGGATGCCTCAGAGTCCAGGCCTCCGTTCTCCTGAACATACTGGAAGGAATTATCCATGAAGCCACCATTGCAGCCCTCATTGCCTTGAGGCCCAGAGCAGTCTACCAGATTCTGCTCACTCAGTGAGGTAAGTTTGCCTGTTTTCCAGAACATCTGCCCTTCCAGAGCACCAGTTGCACTAAAAGCCCAACAAGAGCCACACTGAGCCTGAAAAGAGAATAAAAAAGCTGATATCCACACACACACACACACACACACACACACACACACACACACACACACAGAGCAAGACTTTTAACAACAGCTCATGTATCTAAATACTCCTTTAAAAAGTGAACTGCATGTTGCTGCACAGTCTACCATAGCACAAATGTCAATTGCTTCTTGGCTTTCCTGGGGTGATGGGAGGTCTGAACCCAACACAGTCTCACCTGATCCTTCACAGGAGTCACGTAGCCTTTCTCTCTCCAGTCCACAGATGTGGAGATCTCAAGAAGCAGGTGTTCCTGGAACTCTTTCCCCTTCCTGCGCTTCTGGTATTGAAAACCATTCATCACCTGCCTGAATTCTTCATTGGTCTTCAAAGAAAAGTAAATAAAATGTTAAGAAGCAAGAGATTAATTTGGTAAAGAACTGAGGAGGGGAAGCACAGAGTTGGGCAGCCCACAGCATACTTACCATGTCTCCAAAGGCGTTCATGGCCATTGTGAAGCTGTGTTTCCCTCAGCTGTATTCCTGATTGTGCTGCTCAATCATCTTCATGTTCTTCTCCCACACTGCTCTCCTCCATCCTTCTTCATTCTAAAGGCAAACATGTAACTGATGCTGTTTATTTCTTTTCTTTTTTTTTTTTGAGATGAAGTCTCGCTCTGTTGCCCAGGCTGGAGTGCAGTGGCACGATCTCGGCTCACTGCAAGCTCCGCCTCCCGGGTTCACACCATTCTCCTGCCTCAGCCTCCCAAGTAGCTGGAACTACAGGTGCCTGCCACCACACTAACTTTTTGTATTTTTTTTTTAGTAGAGACGGGGTTTCACCGTGTTAGCCAGGATGGCCTCGATCTCCTGACTTTGTGATCTGCCCACCTCGGCCTCCCAAAGTACTGGTATTACAGGCATGAGCCACCGTGCCCTGCCAATGCTATTTATTTCTAATTAAAATCCAACATATGCTAACCAAGTGAATCTTCAGACAGAGATGTAAGAGTAACCATGTCCAGGGAAGGCTTGACACTTCTGGGAGATGTTCTCCAAGCTGAGACACAACAAGGGTGTATGCCTATATCGTGCTCATAATCAGTGCTATTAAGTTATTGCGTTAGGCTATTGGTAGGAGCCAGCCTCTAGAAGCCACTCTCTGGCCATATGATCCCGATAGCAAGGCCCATCTCTCTGGGGTTCCCCTGGACAGTTTCAGATGCCACCAACCATGCCATATAATCTCTTGTGCTTTGCCTTCCACTTGGTCCACTGTGCATCTAAACTGTGGTCACGTGTTAGAGCAGCTGAGGCAATTCCCCGGCAAAAGGCAGCCAGGAAGAGTGAAGGATTCATGTTTCAAAAATCTAGGAAGGGAAAAGAAATGAGGATCTGATTAGACCGATCCTAAAAAGCCATTTTACTGCCCCCTGAGAAACTGGGGCCACCATGGTAGAATAAAAAGATTTAAATTCTTCTTCCAAGCATTTACCTAAGGACTGTGGAAGAGGCCAAGGATGTGGCTGGAGAAAAACAGGACAAGTGGAGGTGTTGGATGGACCCACCAAAATGAAAAGCAGCCTGTCCAGAGCTGTAGGAGTTGAAACAGTTTTATGGGATGATAACTTAGGCTATGAAAAGGATAGGAAGGTACCTTACGGGCGAGAAGCTTAAGGCAACAACCAGGATACTAGGAAACTGTTGCCCCACGTTTCGTACCAATTGTGCTGAGGTCATCCAGGCAAAACCTCACTAATGAAGACATCTAATTTCAAGAAGGGACAAAGGGATCCCCAATAATTGGGAAGTCACTTCACACCTTGTTCTTGGCTAATACACAGCAGAAGGTGAAGTATGTTTTCCAAACGCCCCTTGTAATGAAACAGTTCTTGAATGTCTTTCCAGGAGAAACTGGGAAGGAGAGCACCTATCTACCGCCGCTCCCGCAGTCCTGCAGTCCTGCAGGTGGGCCAGTCCTGCCAACACTCCAACTCCCCTCACAGAGCATAAACTGAATCAGGTGGCCGAACCACCGGAAGCCAGAGTCCCCCGTGTCCGCGCCCACACCGAGGAAGGCAGCTTCCCAGGCTTTGGGCTGGGGACCCACGCCAGGTCCCCTGCCTCTGGCTCCCGCCCTCCGCTCATGCTCACTGTGGCCCCAGGACGTGGGCGATGTTGCAGGGAGCAAGGGGCGCGCCTCTGCCTGATTTGCCGGGGTCGAGCCTCCCTGTCCCACCCCACCAGCCCTGGGAATACTGCGGCCTGGCACTCCCGAAAATCCCTCACTCACAGAGCTGAAGGACTTGCTGTGTCCCTGGCGGCCCCTGTCCAATCTTAGCCCACTGGGGTCTCAGCTGCAGTAGCCACAGGTGGACAGGCACAGTGGGCAGGTGCTAGGTCTAGGAGTCTCCTGTCGCCTAAGGCCGCCCGAAAGCAGCTAATTGACCTCTAAAGCCCCTAGACCCCCCTGCCCGCTTGCAGACCAGGCAGGCCCGCCCCCACCGTTTGCTCACGCTGCGATTGGCTGCGCCAGCTGCTGGGCGGGGCCTCCCGGCGTGATGACTCCTGGCATGTGGAGCAGCACAGTCCCCTTGCCTCAGTGGAACCCGGGGAGGGGAGCTGGGGGCTACGAAGAGAAGGGTCGTAGGTCTCCCTGGAGGGTTCGGATCAACTAAGTACCCTATTTAATGCCCTGGGCGGGTGGTTTATGAAAAGAAGTTTACAGGAGCCCTGTGTGCATTTTCAGCCTAACCCTGCTTTTCCCTTAGGCCTAGAATTTTTGATTAAAATCTCCTGCAGGGCAGAGAGCCAGAGGACTCTAGTCCAGTGGTTCCTGTTTAGTCCACAGCAAAGGTGGGGCCGGTTGGAAGAAGGCACAGCCTGCAAGCAGAAGACTTATCTCCCAATTAAGGGTGTAGAAGAATCTGGGCATGTTGCTGGTGGCTCATGCCTGTAATCCCAGCACTTCGGGAGGCTGAGGCAGGCAGGTCACTTGAGCCCAGTAATTCGAGAACAGCGTGGGCAACCTGGCAAAACCCCGTCTCTACTAAAAATACAAAAATTAGCCGAGTGTGGTGGCCCGCGCCTGTGGTCCCAGCTAGTCAGGAGGTTGAGGCACCAGCATCGCCGAGCCCGGAAGGTTGAGGCTATAGTGAGCCGAGATCGAACCACTGCACTCCAGCCTGGGCGAGAGGAGACCTTGTCTCAAAAACAAAAAAACAGCAGACAAAAAAAAAAACACAAAAACTGGTAGGAAAACGCACCCTCAAAACACATGATGAGATGGTCGAGACCAGACCCTAGGAGGGTGGGAACTGGCTAGGTGGGTATCCAGAGACCATGGGCGTTTCATAATGCATTGTTTCCTGTCTCCTCCACTCAGCGATTCTTCCTCCCCTGAAGTCTTGCATTAAGTAAGTGAATGAATCAATCATCAAGAGTTAATGAAGCTCTTATTGTCCTTTCCTTGGTACAGTTGGGCACTGCCTTAGAAACAATCTCCAGGTAACTTTCCCAACTGCTTTTGTGAGGCCCGGTTTTCCATTTTAAAATCTAAGATTACCTCGGTAATCTTGCTTTTACACAAGTGGGCATGGAGCCTGACAGAAGTATTTAAACTAAGTTATGGACAAGCTGCCTGGTGCATTAGGTAGCATAGGAGCTAACCTCGTGGGACATCTCCCCACGTTCGTAATATTCACCCCTACATCTGTAATCAATAAATGCTTGTTTGGAGGCCATAGAAACTCTTCCTGAGATCTGACCTGCGTCTTCTGCCATCTGCCTGATTTCTCCCCATAGAATAGGAAAACACTGTGTAGGAGATATTGTGAATAGAAATAGGAATATAGGCCAGGCGTGGTGGCTCATGCCTGTAATCCCAGCACTTTGGTTGGCCAAGGCAGGTGGATCACCTGAGGTCAGGAGTTCGAGGCCAGCCTGGCCAACATGGCGAAACCCTGTCTCTGCTAAAAATACAAAAATTAGCCAGGCATGGTGGCGGGTGCCTGTAATCCTAGCTACTCAGGAGGCTGAGGTAGGAGAATTGCTTGAACCCAGGGAGGCAGATGTTGCAGTGAGATGGCACCATTGCACTCCAGCCTGGGCAACAGAGTGAGACTCTGTCTCAAAAAGAAAAAAAAAATTACAAAAATTAGCCAGGCATGGTGGTGGGCGCCTGTAATCCCAGCTACTCAGGAGCCTGAGGCAGGGACAATGGCTCAAACCTGGGAGGCAGAGGTTGCGGTGAACCGAAATTGCACCACTGCACTCCAGCCTGAGAGACACAGCGAGACTCCATCTCAAAAAAAAAAAAAAATATATATATATATATATATATATATAAATAGAAAATACAGTGATTCAAATAAGCAATTGTTACTTCCTCAGATCAGAACTGTGAGTTCTATGCTAGACTCTCACATGTTATTTCCTCTGGTATCTTAGCAATGATTCTGAATAAAGATCAGGCTCCTTAGTCATCAGGTGGGATAGTTCTCAATAATAGAAGTTGGGTTCTCAGGGGATCCTGTGGATATGAGGATGAAGGTTAGAAGCACTTGGGACCATACCTGCAGGTCTGATTTGAGGACAATGAGACCAAGACAGGAAGGCAGCAACTGCTGAGGGGCTGGGGGTGGGAGAAGGGAGGAAACAGGACACAAGAAAATAAGTATAAACCACCAGACTGCCGTCAGTGATCAACAAAAGTTCTGAAGTTTTTATTGAGAAGATTTCCCTGGTTTGGGGTTTTGAAGAGATTATATAATGGATTCGGGTTGCTTGATTTTTTTCATTCTTTTTCTTTTAACTTGGTCTCAATTATTTTGTAAAAAAAAAAAAAAAAAAAAAAAAAGAATGTCTTATGTGCACCTTTAGAACTGGTGAATGAATGAACCTCACTTTTTAAATAACTGAGATTGTCACTGAAGCACTGTCACCTGATTTAGGCTTAAAAATCTGACACTGAATTTATCCTAGATGATAAAGTGCAAGTCTCTTGTCTCCTAGAAATGATCAGGCAAGGAAACACCCAGGAGGCCCAGGGCAAAATGCCCTCCTGGAAGCTGGTGGGGTAGAAAGATGCTGAGGCCCAATATGGTCCCTGGAGCATGCATTCTGTGTGGTGACAGAAATTGTTTGTTTGACCATACATTAGTCAGCCTTCTGAATCTTCTGCTAAACGCATCTGTGCACTTTTTGTAAAATTCAGTTTTAGCAAATTACCCTGCTAAGTCAGTTTAGCTGGCAGCAATCCCCATCCACCATATACTGATCAGGGTCCTCATTCCCCACCATCCCGCAGCTGATGTCAGATAACCTTGGCCTGTGCTCAGCGAGAATCTCGTTAGGTCACTTTAGCCAGAATCCTCCCTTACCCTTGATGTTCCCTCGTAGTCATTTCCTATCTGCTAACCCCCATCCTCCTCCTTGACTATAATTCCCACTTCCTTGTGCTGAATTCAGAGTTGAGCACAATTGCTCTCCCCACTGTAAGAACTACTTGCAGTGCTTCTAGACCTACATATGTGAACCTGTTTCTTTAACAGTGACTCACCTGTCTTTTTCTCCTCTCAACTTGACACTAGCTGAGGCTTATCCGCATCAAAGTGGAGGGACTGGCCCCGGGGGATCCTCGGGGCTTCACCTTGATGGCCTGCAGGCTCACGTTCCACTTTTTCTGGTGCCTTCTGGCTCCCAGAGTCCAGTTTGCCAAACAAGTGATGGAAGTTGGAAGCAGGGATGAGGTGACAGAGGTGAAGGAGGGTAAATTCTTTTCTAAGCCCTACTTGCCTGACATGCATTTAAGTTTTTAGAAAGGAAACTGACCCCACCCTTTATTTTGTATCTCCCACTGCCATGACCAGCCTTATCTGTAAAAATGGGGCATAGAAGAGCCCCCATCTCCTAGGGCAGTGGTTTTTAGCCGGGGGTCACTGAGCAGTAGCACCTGCATCTCTTGGGAACTTGTTAGAAAGGAAATTCTGGACTGGGGGTGGTGGATCATGCCTGTAATTCCAGCACTTTGGGAGGCTGAGGCTGGCAGAACACGAGGTCAAGAGATGAAGACCATCCTGGCCAACATGGGGAAATCCCGTCTCTACTAAAAATACAAAAATTAGCTGGGCATGGTGGTGTGCACCTGTAGTCCCAGCTACTTGGGAGGCTGAGGCAGGGGGATCGCGTGAACCTGCGAGGCGGAGGTTGCAGTGAACCAAGATCCTGCCATTGCACTCCAGCCTGGGTGACAGAGCAAGACTCTGTCTCAAAAAAAAAAAATTAATTCCTGGAAATGGATTAGCTTGCTGACAAGAGTTATTCCATTGCGTGTTTCTACCTGCAATACCTGAGGATGCCCATTTTCTCATGATTTATAAACTAACTCATTTTATAGATGTAATTTTCATACATTTGGGGGTATCTTTCTAACTTCATTATTATTACTTCAAGGTGTTATTATTTCCCCATCATCATCATGGTCATTATCACAACTAGTTGGTGCTAACAGTAGTCACCCTGCATTGAGAACCCATGCTCCAGGCCCTTTCCACATAGACTTGATTTAATTCCATTCACTCCTCACAAAAATCGTCTGAAAGAAAGAATCACTAAGCCATTGTATAATTGAAACACAACAGGCAAGTGACTTGTGTGCCCTTGGGCAGGTAATTTAAACACTCTGTGCCCCCAAGTTCCAATAGATAAATGTAAATAATAATATCTTTCTTACCTACTACATGGGGATTTGTCAACAGTTAAAGTACTGTACATTGGTGAGGTATTTCATGGCACCTGTGAATTGCTCATGTGATGACATAGTGTGCTTCCAGCGTCAGTGTGCTGGGAAGGAGACAGAATAGGAAGAAGACTGAAAAGATGCCGAGTCTGGTGCAGGGTATCCTGGGGAAAACACCTCCTGTTTGTCCAACAGCGATTGGCCACACATTGAAGACACACTACCTGCCTGTGAACTGGGGTGACCCTGTTGAAATCTTGTGGAAAGCTTGAGATGCTCCTTAGAAGGTGTTTATCCCTCGAGCTGGCACAAATGTGGTTTGTTGTTCAGTTTTTCCTTCTACTCTGCCTCTATCTGGTACAAAACGGAATTGAAGAGGATATAAACCAGCAAGGAACAATCTGAAATCAGAATGGTGACAATGGGAGAAAGTAATCTTGGTTCAACCCAATGTTGACCTGAAGTCTCTTTTTAAAGACTACTAACAGGAACAAAATTGCATAACAATCTTCCTATGATAATTTCAAGTTCCAGAATTTCTCTATGGAACTTTCAAATTTCACCTCTGTTAACTCATGGAATTTTCCCTAGAATCTGCAAATTCCTAAAGTCTTTGGAGGTTTGATGATCACTCACTGGTCAGCGGTACTATAAAAGGATTCTGGGGAGTTTGACTCTGGTCAGCAAAGGCTCTTCCGAATCTTCAGTCTGATTCTGAGATTCCCCAGGGAGAACTGGAGCCTTTCTTAACAGCTCTTGATTGGAAAGACCATCTGCTTCATCCTCTCTTGCAACAGAAATAGCCATTGTGAAGCTCCATGGGGAGGCACAATGAGTTTATTCTAGCATGTGTGACTCAGGTCATTTTGTTCCGTGGTTTCCAGTTGTGGGGACTTGGCAAGGTCACACGCCTCCCTGATCCTCAGTTTCATCAGTCAGAAAATGAAGATAACAATTCTACTTGCCTCATAGGATTGTTGTGAAGATTAAATGAGACATGTAAACATTTGCTTATAGTAATTTCACACCACTTTATTATGGAATCAAAGACAGAATTCTTACACAGGTCTTGGTTAGTTAAGAAAACATCCATTCAAAGATTTGATTCACAGGACACCCTCACTGCCTTTCTCTTTTTTTTTTTTTTTTTTTTTTTTTTTGAGACAGGGTCTTGCTTCATTGCCCAGGCTGGAATGCAGTGGCGCGATCTCAGCTCACTGCAACCTCTGCCTCCCGGGCTCAAGAGGTTCACCCACCTCAGCATCCGAGTAGCTGCAATTACAGCCATGCACTGCCACACCCGGTTAATTTTTGTATATTTTGTAGAGACGGGGTTTTGTCATGGTGCCCAGGCTGGTCTTGAACTCCTGGGCTCAAGCAATCCACCTGCCTCAGCCACCCAAAGTACTGGGATTATAGGCATGAGTCACCATGCCTGGCCCTCGCTTACTTTCGTACTTCCCATGAGGCAGGTTACCAAATTGGTGAAATTAACCATAACGTCATTGTGATGGGCAAGCAGATATATTAAAAGCAAAGATACAGCAGGTTAACTTTATTAAATTTTGCTCATCCCAGGACAAACCGGGCCACAGGAGGCCTTTGCCAGTATTCTGAAAAGTGTTGTGACCATCTCCTTTAAAGCTCAGTTAAAGGTTTCTGTCTGGACTCCAGGCTGCTTCAAGCTCTTTACTCATCTTTATCATTCTTTAAGGAGGGACCCAGACACAGTGTGCAGAGGCCTGAATCCTCTAGACCATTCTCTCTCCACCATGAGTCCTGCCGCAGGGATCTTTCCAGCTCCCTTTGGCCTTATGAACCAGAAAATCAGGCTAGAGCCTAAAGAGAACAGACATTTCAGAATCAGGCCTATTCTGCGACTGTATGGGGGAGCTGAAGGACACAATGGGCTTTCTGTATTGGAGACTACCCATCATACTCTCTCTTACCAGGGAGAAAGAACAGATGCTGTGTGATTTTGCAGTCTATGATTTGGCTTCTCATTCTCGCTGCTGTCTACATCTCATTATTTACTTCACTCCTCTGAAAAAAATTCTCCCTAACAGGCTCAGTACCCAACTTCTGGGTATTGCTGCCCACATTTGCCTTGGTTCTACCTTTTCAGATTGCAGGATCCTGAGGTTTTGCTTGGAGCGGCTCAGATTCTCCACTAGATCTAAGATCTCACCTAGTCCTGAGGATTTCCTTAAAGGGAAGGGAAAGATAGATAGATAGATAGATAGATAGATAGATAGATAATAGATAGACAGACAGACAGATAGATAGATAGATAGATATAGATAGATAGATAGATAGATAGATAAATAGATGGATAGTTGCTGCCTTTGCTCTACAGCATCTGCTTGGTGAAGAGGCTCAGGATCTGGATCCTGGCCCCTCAGCTCTCAGGAACCCCATTCCCCCCTGACAGGGGTGGGAAGTTCATACTATTATTCATTAAGAAATTTGAAAACAATCATTCAGGAATTTTAGGTCAAGAGCTGGAAAACCCCAAGCCTCTGTCACCTGAGCAAAGGGAGATACTGTGAGCACCTGAAGGATATACCCATGTTCCACCACCTGCCTGAAGAAGCCTGTGGTTCTTGTCAGCTTCTCAAGGGTGAAGCACAGATAATTTTCTGCTCGAGCAAAAGAGCAGACCAAAGAGCTCATTGACTCAAGGAGCATCATGGCAACTGAGCTGCACCTGGAAGAGAAGAATCCAGGGTGTGATCCACAGCCAAGGCCTGAAGCAGTGGGGCCCATACTTGACCTCTCCAGGGTGAGTCATGACCCAAGTGCTGGGCTTTAGCCCATGAGTGGTCCCTCTTGCCATTTCCAGTTTCCTCCCAAAGAGAGGCCAGTGTTGGTGATTTCATTTCTCATAATCTCCTTAGGAGCACAGGTTTTGGTTTGTGCCTTTTTTGGATCAGGTTCCCTGCATTGCAGTTGCTATAATTAAAACTATTAGCAACAACACAGCACCACAGAAGCAAGTTAGTTGCTAATGGAGTTTGCTGATAATGCTATCTTCTAGAGACCACTCTAGTAACTGGAGAGCCTTGGTGTAGAGCTGATGATAAAACCTATTCCTGCCTTTGTCAGTCATGAGGAGCATTTCCTTTCTAGACGGAGGAACCGAAACCCAGATGCCAGCCCAAATTTACCAAAAGCAGTCACTGGAATACTCATCACACCATCATGTCTCATCTTATCCCTTTCATTACCTTCAAATACAGCCCCATTTCCTCAGGACCAGAGCTCCCTTATGTGGGCAGCAGGACTAAGGCCCTTGAGTTACTTGTAGTGACTCCTTATTAAATGGAGGAATGTGCCAGTATTTTCAGCAAAACATGAATCTGATGAAACACTGACTGAACTGTCTCCTAGTTTCAAAACAAATTATCACCACTCAGGGCCTCTATTTAGGGCAATCAGAGTCAGAATTGGGAACACATCTTGTCCTCCTACCTTGATTAACAGTTAACTCCAATTGCAGGATGATGTTCAAATCCTCTCTCCTCTAATGTGCAGTTGTGAAGGATTTAGGCTCCACTGCTCCTGCATTTGGGTGGGGCCTGAATCACTTTCAGTCTAGCACAGGCAGGTCACTTTAGGCCTTCCCACCTCCATCAGCATCCTTCAATCCTCCCCTGACATCTCTCATTTATGCTTCCTATTGATTCAGAGGTCCCATCCCAAGTGGCTAAAAGAAACATTCATTAAACTTTCTACAAAGTCATGAATAATCCATGGATTACATTGAATTCATCCCTACTAAAACCATCTTCAGAAATTCAGATGTAGTAACCTTCTTTCTGAATTTTTTCTTTTCTTTTTTTTTTTTTTTCTTTTGAGACGGAGTTTTGCTCTGTCTCCCAGGCTTGAGTGCAGTGGCGCGATCTCGGCTCACTGCAAGCTCCACCTCCTGGGTTCATGACATTCTCCTGCCTCAGCCTCCCGAGTAGCTGGGACTACAGGCACCCGCCACCATGCTTGGCTAATTTTTTGTATTTTGTTTGGTAGAGATGGAGTTTCACTGTGTTAGCCAGGATGATCTCGATCTCCTGACCTCGTGATCCGCCCACCTCGGCCCACCTTGGCTCGGTGTGAGCTACCGCGCCTAGCCAAGTATTCTATTCTTAATGAACACATATATGCACATTATATCTATTTTTTATAATACACATATTTAGAATTGAATGTCAGAGTACATATCAGTGTTGGAGGAAGAGAATAAGGAGGAAGCACAGAAAGTAAAACGGAAAAATAGGCACCAAAAAAGATTTGGAGAATGGCAGATGGCCAAGGAGATGCAGCTGGGAAGTGCCTCTTCCATGGAAAGGAACCCAAATATCTAGTAAACCTTCACATTTTAAACAGATCTTTTGAGGGAAACACTGGAAGTTGACACAGAGGTGACACAGACACCATGGTTGAAGAGGGAAGAAATGGGGCAGTCTGCTCAGAGTCACTAGACACCAGGACTGGCCCATATACCCTGAACAAACTCAAGGAAGGGGTGAGTGAAGGAACCGTGGGACACTACATTCCCATAATGTACCTCTGAGATGCTAGCTACACGAGTTTCTACAACCCTCATAGATCTTTGGACTGGTAGGAGAGCTGCCTCAAGCACATGCAGAGGCACAGTTTGAAGCCACACACAGCCCAGAAGGCTTTGTTGTGCTGTGCAGCTGCAGCAAAATGCAACCCTAGGTGCCCATCCCACAAGTCTCCATTTCATACTGAGAGGCTAAGCTCCTGCTGTCAGCCAGGCTGGGAGTGAGCCACGCCTGGCCTGCTCACATGCCCAAGATAGGCCCCATCACCAATGCTGTGTGATTAAGTTGCATCTGGTCCACATGCCCCCTTGCCTGTCAACCCCTTCCTGGACCTCATGCCTGGTCACGCCTGCAAGAGGGTGTCCACAGCACAGCATCCACTGCATAGCTTGAGTGTTTTGTTGACAGCCTGGGAAAAGTTCACCACCCTGTCCCCAAGTTGCAGCCAGTGCTTGAAGCTTAGAGGCCAGAGGACAAATTCGTGAGCCCAGTCCCAACTCCCCAAGACTCAAGTATACCACCCAGAGACATTGAGCTGAGATTCGTGACCTAATCTCAAGTGAAGGAGGATCCTCCATAGTCAGAATGCAGAGAAGGGTGTGGTATGGGTTCTCATGGGGGCATGGGAGCTGCACACCCCTCTCTTTGCAAGACCAGACCACGAAGAGTATGGCCTGATGGTGGTAGCTTCTTTCCCAGGGAGGGTCCTGGCACAGAATGCCTGGAGCAGCTCAACAATGTGGGAGCAGATGGCTTAGGGAAAGCCTAGTTGGTTGGGCTTGCCGCCAGGGCGAGTGTCTGTGGGAGATCTGCTGGGTCAGGGGAGTGTAAGCTAGGCAGACTCCATGGTTGACTGCTGGGCTGAAAATCATGGGCTGCAGGCTCCATACTGGTGTTGCACCCATTGTGCCACTGCCCTGCTTGGAGATCCTCTACCCTTGAAATACTGCATCATCAGAGCAACTGCAGACATACCCTAAAACCTGCTCTGACTTTGGTAAGCACGGTGGACTGGTGGGTCTCTGGAGAGTTGTGTGTCCCTAGAGATGTAATCCTCAGTGTGGACTATCCTTAAGGGAAGGGGGAGTGCAGCCTGCCAAAGCACAACATGAGACAAAGAAAATGCGGCCATGGCATAAGCCACTGAAAGGAGCACCACCAAGGCCCAGAACCAGACTTGGAGAAGGAATTATATCTCGCCTCCATCTCCCCTCCCCAGTGCACTGTTGCAGATGCAACTGTAGCTCTTCCCATAGGAGCCCAGAAAGCCTGCACGAGAAAGAAGTTGTTTCTCATGATTCTCCAGTGAGGGCAAGCATGCACCAAGACCCCACCTGCCAGCTCTTACTCTTAAGTCCATCTACCAGATTGAAGATTGAGTTATACCGTTATATAAAAATACATTGCTAAAACAAGCAACATCTGTGAAAGCCACTGCAGCAACCTATCTGTAACCAAGGAACATATATGGAAACTTCACCCTCTGCAACTACCCAGAAATGAAGCCAATCAATCACATACACCACAGTCATACTTTCAAGGAGAATAAAAAATATAAAAGCCCTGTGATGGTTAATACTGAGTGTCAACTTGATTGTACTAAAGGGTGCAAAATATTGTTCCCGGGTGTGTTTGGAGGGTGTTGCCAAAGGAGATTAATATTTGAGTCTGGACTAGGAGAGGCAGAACCACCCTCAATCTGGGTGGGCACCATCTAATCAGCTGCCAGCACGGCTAGGACAAAGCAGGTAGGAGAAGGCAGAAGAGCAGACTTGCTGAGTCTCCTGGCTTTTATCTTTATCCTGTGCTGGATGCTTCCAGTTCTTCAGCTTTTGGACTCTTGGACTTACACCAGTGGTTTTCCAGGGGCTCTCAGGCCTTCAGACACAGACTGAAGGCTGCACTGTCAGCTTCCCTACTTTTGAGGTTTTGGGACTCGGACTGGCTTCCCTGCTCCTCAGCTTGCAGATGGCTTATTGTGGGACATTACCTTGTGTTCATGTGAGTCAATGATCCTTAATAAACTCCCCTTCAGATGTACATCTATCCTTTTACTTCAGTACCTATAGAGAACTCTGACTAATACAAACCCCATCTAAATGAAGCAAATTCAAAAAAGAAGTGTCAACTCCCACAGATGGAAAGGAATAAGCACAAGAACTCTGGCAATACACAAAGCCAGAGTGTTTTGTGATCTCCAAAGCCTCTCACTAGCTCCCTAGGAAAGGATCCTGACCAGATGTAAATGTCTGAAATGAGACACATAGAACTCAGAAGATGGATGTCAAGGAAAGTCAATGAGACATAAAACAAAATTGAAATCCAATGCAAAGAAACCAGAAAAACAGTCCAAGATTTGAAAGACAACATAGCTATATTAAGAAAGAGCCAAACTGAACTTCTGGAACTGAAAAATTCACTAAACAAATTTCAAAATATAGTTGGGAGACTTAAAAACAGACTAGGCCCAGCAGAAGGAAACATTTCAAAGCTTGAAGACTGATTCTTCAAATTAACCCAGTCATGCAAAAATAAAGAAAAAATATTTTTTAAAAAGACAAAGCCTTCAAGAAATATGGGATTATGTAAAGAAACCAATTATACAACTTATTGGTATTCCTGAGAGAAAAGAAAGAGTAACCAACTTGGAAAACATATCTGAAGAAAAAATTCAAGGAAATATTCTCAATTTTGCTAGAGATGTTGACATGCATACACCAGAAATCCAGACAACCCCTGTTATATACTATAAAGACAGCCATCCCCAAGACACATAGTCGTTAGACTATCCAAGGTTAACACAAAAGAAAAAACAAATCTCAGACACAGCTAGAGAAAAGAGCAACACTACCTACAAAGGGAACCCATCAGACTAACAGTGGACTTCTTAGAAGAAACCTTACAATCCAGCAGAGATTAGAGGTCTATTTTTAGTACTCTAAAAGAAAAGACATTCCAGCACAAACATTCATATTCTTCAAAACTAAGCTTCATAAACGAAGGAGAAATTGAGTCTTTCTGAGTCAAGCAATTGGCAAGGGAGTTTATCACCACCAGACTAGCCCTGCAGAAATGCTTAAGGGAGTTCTAAACGTGGACATGAAAGAACACACAGAAAAAGCACAGTTAAGTACATAGTCCACAGACTCTATAAAGCAACTACACAATTGAGACTACAAAGAAACTAGCTAACAAAACTATGACAGGAACAAAATCTCACATATCAATGTTAATCTTGAACATAAATGGCCTAAATCCTTCACTTAAAAGTCATAGAGTTGCGAATTGGAATAAAAAAATCAGAATCACCCATCTGCTGTCTTCAAGAGACTCATCTCACAAGTAATGACACTCATGGGTTCAAAGTAAAGGGATAGAGAAAGATTAATCATGCAAATGGAAAACAAAAAAGAGCAGGAGTTTCTATTCTCATATCAGAGAAAACAGATCTTAAGCCAAAAACAGAAACAAGGACAAAAAAATGTTATTGCACAATGACAAAGGGCTCAATTCAATAAGAATAATTAACTATCTTAAATAAATATGCAGCCAACATTAATTGGAGCACCAAGATACATAAAGAAATCACGACTAGACCTAAGAAAAGATGTAGACAGCCCCTCAGTAATAACTGGGAACTTCAACACCCCACTGACAGTGGTAGATAGATTATTGAGGCAGAAATCTAAACAAATAAATTCTGGACTTCAATTTGGCACTTGACCAATTGAACCTAATAGACATCTACAGAATACTTTACCCAACAACCACAATATATATCTATTTTTCTCATCTTCACATGGAACATACTCTAAGAGTGATCACATATGCAGTCATAAAGCAAGTGTCAAGAAATAAAAAAAATCAAATAATATCAAGCATCTTCTTGGACCGCAGTAGAATCAAAATAAAAATCTTTAGCAAGAGGAACTCTAAAACACAGACACACACACACAAACACACACGGAAACTAAACAAATTACTCTTGAATGATTTTTGTTTGGGTAAACAATAAAATTAAAGCAGAAATCAAAGAATTGTTTAAACAAATGAAAATAGAGACACAATGAACAAAAACCTCTGGGATGCAATAATAGCAGTTTAAAAAGGAAAGATTATAGTGCTAAATACCTACATCAAAAAGATAGAAATATCTCAAATTAACAACCTAACATTGCACCTAAAGCAAGTAGTAAAACAAGAAAAAAAAACTATATCCAAATATAGCATACATAAGAAAAGAAATAACAAAAATAAGAACAGGACTGAATAAAATCGAGACTCATAAATCCATACAAAGGATCAACAAAATAAAAAGTTGGTTCTTTGAAAGTTTAAACAAAATTGATAGACTGCTAGCAAGATTAACAAAAAAGAAAAGATCCAAATAAGCACAATCAGCAATAACAAAGGCGACATTCAATCCAGTCCCACAGAGATTCAAAAGATTCTCAGAGACTACTATGAACATTTCTATGTGCACAACTAGATAACCTAGAAGAAGTGAATACATTCCTGGAAACACACAACCTCCCAAGATTGAACCAAGAAGAACCTGAAACACTGAACAGACCAACAATGAATTACAGAATGAATTGAATAAGTAATAGAAGCCCGGGACTAGATGAATTCATAGCTGAATTCTACCAGACATACAAAGGGGGGCTCATGCCAATCCTACTGAAACTATTCCAAAAAATAGAGGATGAGAGATTCTCCTCTAACTTACTCTGCAAAACCTATATCATCCTGATACCAAAATATGGCAAATACACGCACAAAAAACAAAACCCTAGGCCAATATATCTGATGAACATAGATGAAAAAATCCTCAACAAAGTACTTGCAAACCACATTCAACAGCACATCAAAAAGATAATACAATATCAAGTGAACTTTATTCCTGGGATGCAAGGGTTGTTCAAATATATGCAAATCAGTTACTGTGATTCACCACATAAACAGAATTAAAAATAAAAAAAAATAAGATTATCTCAACAGATGCAGGTAAAACATTTGATAAAATCCAACATGCCTTCATAATTAAAACCCTCAATAGACTAGGCATTCAAAGAACATACCTAAAATAATAAGAACCATCTATTGACAAACCTAGTCTACATTATACTAAATAGGCAAAAGTTGGAAGAATTCCCATAAGAACAAGAACAATACAAGAATATCCACTTTCACCACTCTTATTCAACTTAATACTGGAAGCCCTAGCCAGAATGATCAGACAAAAGCAAGAAACAAAAGGCATCCAAATAGGAAAAGAGGAAATTAAATTTTATTTCTTCACTGATGATAGGATTCTATACCTAGAAACCCCTAATGATTCTGACCAAAGACTCCTAGAATTCATTAAAAATTTCAGTAGAGTTTTAAGATAAGAAATCAATATACAAAAAGCAGTAGTATTTCTATACAATGCAATGTTCAAACTGAGAACCAAATCAAGAACACAATCCCATTTACAAGAGCCACAGGAAAAAAAAAAAAAAAGAAATACTTAGGAATATCTCTATCCAAGGAGGTAAAAGATCTCTTTAAGTAGAACTACAAAACACTGCTGAATGAAATCATAGATGACACAAACAAATGGAAAAATATTACATGCTTATGGATTGGAAGAATCAACATCATTAAAATGTCTTTACTGCCCAAAGCAATCTACAAATTCAAAGCAGTTCCTATCAAACTGCCAAAGTCATTTTTACACAGAATTAGAAAATCAATTCTAAAATTTGTTTTTAACTAAAAAAGAGCCTGAATAGCCAAAGCAATCTTAAGCTAAAAGAACAAAGGCAGGGGCAACACATTACCTGACTTCAAACTACACTACAAGGCTACAATAACCAAAATAGCATGGTTTGGGTACAAAAATAGACACATAGACCAATGGAACAGAATAGAGAATCCAGAAATGAAGTCCCATACCTACAACTAACTGACCTTTAACAAAATTGATGAAAATACAATGGGGAAAGGATACCCTATTCAATTAACGGTGCTGGAAAAACTGGCTAACCATATTCAGAAGAATGAAATTAGACTCCTGTCTCTCACCATATAAAAAAATTAACTCAAGCTCGATTAAAGACTTAAATGTAAAACTTTAAACTATAAGAAGCCTACAATTAGACCTAAGAAGCTCTTTTGGACATTGGCCTATGCAAAGAATTTATGACTAAGTACTAAAACACAAAAGCAACAAAAACAAAAGTTGACAAGTGAGACCAAATTAAACTAAAGAGCTTCTGCACAACACTTGCATGTCATATTGCAAATATGAAACAGCAAAGACATGGAATCAACATTGGTTTCCAATAATGGTGGATTGGATAAAGAAACTATGAGGCATATATACCATGGAATACTATGTAGCCAGAAGAAAGAATGAAATCCTTTCCTTTGCAGTAACATAGATGTGTCTGGATGCCATTATCCTAAGTGAATTAAGATGGAAACAGAAAACCAAATACCACATGTCCTCACTTATAGGTGGGAGCTAAACTTTGGGTACACAGGAGCAAAAGGTTGGAAATAACAGACACTGGGGATTCCAAAACAGGGGAAGGAAGGAGGGCAAGGTTTGAAAAGTTACTTATTGGGTACTATGTTTACTATTCAGATAATAAGTTCAATAGAAGCCCAAAACTCAGCATCATGCAATATATTCATGTAGCAAATGTACACATGCATGCTTAATCTAAAATAAAAATTAAATAATCAAATAAAATGATTTCCATGAATGAAATGGTAGATATGACTATGTGGAAAATGCTTTACTATTTATTATGTGGTGAATAATACTATTTAATAAATACATGAATGAAAAATAGCTACAACTGTGTTAGGATTTCAATAATTTTTTATTTCATTCCTAATAACTTTTATGTATTATTATATACATAATAATATATATAGTTAATAATAACAAAAACAACATGGTATTGAAATAATTTCCACCCAGAAGGAGGATCAACTATTTAAGTGACTACACTATTCAAGATAAAAATCATTTATCAAGCAGATCAAAGTCATTTACCTGCTTTCCTTTTTATAGGTCCTAGGAACACACATGCCACAGACAATAAAACATCACTTCCCCATCCCGCTAACTTGGACTTTATTTAACATCTTTGGGTAGAACAGAAACTGTTGATAAGGTGAGTTTTGTTTTATAGACAAGAGAGGAAAATGGATACTTTGTGTGGTCTGGGCCTTAGAAACAGACTAAGATCTTTCTTTTTTCTTTTGCTTTTTTTTACTAGCATACAATATTAACTGGGAAAACACTGAATACAAGCTTCACTATCATAAAATCAAAACATTTAAGCAATATTCCAAAAAAGATTTGACAAAAACTAGCCACCAAGAGTACAAAAATTACACATCAACACAAAGCATAAAAAATGTGAACTTTCAAATTAAACAGTCAAAAACGTGTACCTGCGTGATCACCTCCACACCTTGACTGCCTTCGTCTGCAGCACGCTGCTGGTAAAGGCTGGGTGGCTGCACCGTCGTCCCCTAACCCAACATTGCTTTCATCTGGGAAAATTCGCTTGATAGCCAGTTAAGCCATGGAGGCTATTACATTTACAAGGAGGCTACACACAATCTCAGGGAATGCTCAAACAGCAGTTCGTTCCTCATATGCACTATTGGGTGCAAAGGGCACCTGGAGAGTGAGGGAGACCTGGGCGCTTTCCTGCCGGGCCTTGGCCACGCGGCCGTTGCCCGCACCCTGTCCCTTGCCTGGCAGGGGACACGATATTTGTACAGATTGTGGTATAATTTGAATGATTTTCTAATCTACTTATCTCAATTTGTATAGTTTATTTAAATGTCAAGGCAGAGAAATACATTGATCATATTAAGGTCACGTGATGTGGTGGTGCAGTAATGACTTCCTGAGGAAACAGAGAAAGTGGATGTTTTGTGATTTAGCTATGTGCACTAAACTTATTTTCCATGTTTTGAGAGCACATTAAACATTCACGTACAATGTGGGAATAGGCTGGCTCGTAACCAAAACGTCCAACCCAGTGCCACTCTTTGAATCGCTGTGAACACCATCCTATTGCGGTTCAGAGAAAACAAGCAAGGCTGCAAACCCCAGGGGTTCAGGCAGCTGCAGCGCTTGGGCCAAGGTAGCTCCGCTCTCTGGTCTGAGGCCACGTGGCCCCACCCCGGGGTGGCCTGGCTTTTTTATATTGCTTACTGCTGTGTTTAGCATGCCATTCAACCCATCGGGATGTTGGATAGTGACTTGAGAACAATTCCTACATCTGCCCTGTCGGGATGTTGCATACTGAGTTCGGAATAAGCCCTGCTCAATTGAGGCACTATCGCTAGGAGGAGGCACTGATTCCCGCCTTTCAATGCTGTCTATTGGTGAAAGAGGAGTTGGATGTCATGTGGGAAATCAGTATCACTTCTACTTTTTCTTCTTTCTTTTCTTTTAAAGGTTAAAAATACCTTGTATTAGTTAATAATGCCATAAAATATGAATATCCAAATCTCTGTGGCTCAGTAAAATAGATTTTTTTTTCACTCAGAGAAAGTTCAGGTTCACCCTTAGTAACCCAGGCTGACAGAGACTCTTCCATTTTCTATACATAGCTTCCCCAATTGCCCAAAGAAGAGTGGAAGATTTTATAGGTGACTGTACACAAGAGTAAGAACTTAGTACCTAGTCACTAATTTACTCGTTGAATAAACATTTATGGAGCTTAATATATTAATCACCGGCAGATGCTGGGACACAAGAAAAATCTTTAAGATATGTCACTGCTTATTACCAATAATGTTCTAGAGAGTAACAAGAGTTAATAACACGACTAATTATAGTATTGTAAATATAATTACAGTTCCAATAAGACATACACACACAGAGAACAATTTTGTCTGGTGGTTGAGGAAATCTTCATTGATTTAAGATATTTTTTGATGAACAGGATTTTTCAATAACTATCAGAAGAAGAATGTCTATGACATTTTTAAAAACTATTTTCTTATCTGCCTTGCATATCTGACACTTTCATCTCCTATCTTCCTTGAATACAACATAGAACCTGACATTTCTTTCCTTTCAAAGATCCTTAGAACATTTCCTACATTTAATCTGAATGTCTTTCTCAGGAATTTTTCCTATACAAGCAATTATGGCTACATTTTCTTAATATAATCATGAAAAAGTGAGCAACTGAAAATTTAATTTGGAGAATAGATACGAAACATATTCAATTAATTCAAGTTGTTGTTAGGCTTCATATGTTCAGCTTTCAGTGAAGGTGAACAAATGATGATAAATGAGAAACTGAAAGAAAACAAACCAATAGGTGTTTTTTAAGAAACAGTATTATTAAAGTGCATGTGTTTTCTACTGAATGAAAGCAACATAGACCTTTTCCTCACACTGGTAGTTAGTAAGATGTATAAAAACAACTTTGTAAAGAACAATTAATATAGGTTAATGAATCATTGTGAAAAGGGGATAACATACTTTATTCTAGCAATGATCTGCACGGCGTTAAAAGTTAAAAAAGATGAAGAACAATTGAGTCGTTATTTGATCATAGTGTTTATTAAATTGCTTTTCGTGTATCTGGCAAGCTTTACGGAAATGTCTTCAACAGAATAACTGTGTTAAAAGCCAAATGAAATGCATTGTGAAATATGATTCTTCACTTGGTGTGCAGGTATAATCTCAGGTGTAATTCAGACAAAGAGACAAATTCAATTTTAAAATTCCATTTGTTACAATTTGATGATTGTGATTAAAGAACCACAAAAATTTTATCTTTGACATTTCATTTTTTGCTCACAAAAGCATTCTACTGCAATTTTCTTAGTTTTCTTTCCTCTTAATTGTGGTGTTACCTATAAATGCTGGATTTCTCTGTTTTAAGTGTAACAAACCTACAATCAACTATTTCCGGAACACCACTTCATCTTAACAACAAGGACCCATAAATATTTTGAAAATTCAAAATGTTATATATAAAATGTTAAATGATACACATAATACATTTCTAAGTAGTAATTATGATTATGCCCATAATGATACCCATAATTTAAAAATATGTTACCTGAAGTAAATTATTATACGTTTTATGTTGGAAGTGTTCATTTATCTTTGATCTCTGTTAACACATTGTACTATGTGGTAATAATATAAACTGCCTTACTGGATAGTGATGTATCTTTGGTTTCATATTGTTACTGGACTAATATTCCAACACTATAGATAGTGAAATTTAACATTGAAACAATTTGATAATGCCATCAATGAATCCAGTTTTTAAGAATGGGATCCATTTTCTAAAATTGAGTATATAGATACTTCATGAGATATCTTATCATGCATCCTAAACCAAACCAACCTCTTCCCCTGACTGTCTTACAGTGTATTATTATTATTTTATCCACCGCAGCAACTAGTACATTTTTCACAACCTAGTAGATATTCAGTCATTGTCTATGGAATACATGAACACATTCTAAATTTAGACAGTCATTATTCTTGGTGTTTTAAAACAAACACTTCCTGAATTGCATCCACTATTTTCTAAGAAGCCCTAGGAATTCACTGAAGGAGGGTACGGGTAAGTTGGGGGTGAAACTATAAAGATGTAGGTCCTCCTCCCAAAACTTCTTCAGCATATCTTCATTGCTGTTTGTTTGCTTGCTTGCTTATTTTAAGAGATCTAGATATAGTCTAATAAGAATTGTATAAATGTGATGTTCCACAATGATTCTAACTTACATGGTGCAAAATAATAAAATATTACATTCTAGCTGTTTGTAGAAAACCATGGATACTATAAAGGATCTAGATTTTCTCTCTCCTTTCCTCCTGAGATTTATTCACTCAGCAAAGACTTACCTGGTGACTACTTAGTGCTAGACACTGTTTTAGATACTTAGGCTATAACAGTGAAAAGAACAGTAATTAAACTAATGAAAAGTTCATTTTAATTAGCTGTATGGTAAAACAGGAAACTAACAAAAATAAACATATAACATGTCAAGTGGCAATGACTGCTCTGAGAAAAATAAAGGAGAATAAGAGGTTCTAAATTATATGTGACATATATATATGTGACCAATATTACCAACATATTATAGAAAGAAATGAGTTCATAATGTTTATCAGAGAATTCTATGAAAATCACTAAATTTTTCTAGAAAGCCAGGCACTGATAAGAGAATAAACAAACAGATAACCGATTTTAATTTGATCTTCTCTTACAGGTGCAGCTATGATCTGCCATTGTATATAATATAAAATTAAAAATTGTTTATATTTCATTCACATTAGCATATAATGTTCTTACTTTTTTTTTTTTTTTTTTTTTTTTGAGATGGAGTCTTGCTCTGTCACCTAGGCTGAAGCACAATGGTATGATCTCAGCTCACTACAACCTCCACCTCCAGGGTTCAAGTGATTCTCCTGCTCCAGCCTCCCAAGTAGCTGGGACTACAGGCAGGCACCACCACGCCTGGCTAATTTTTGTATTTTATTAGAGAGGGGGTTTCACCAAATTGGCCAGGCTTGTTTTGAACTCCTGACCTCAGATGATCCGCCCATGCCTCGGACTCCAATAGTGCTGGGATTACAGCCTTGAGCCACAGTGCCCGAACAATGTTCTTACATTTAAATATTAGACAGCTATCAGATTCCTTTCTCCCTACTACAAACATTGTATGCTTTTTGATAGGCACAAGATTTTGTTTTCATTCAGGTTGGACTCAACAAGTATTATTTAGCAGTTCATTGCATCTATCCATTTACTCAATAGATGAAGTATACAAAATACAAATGAATAAAGTGTAATAATTCTTATACTATTTGCCCTTATATCATGTAACTGCTCCATGTTTGTATTCCAAAAACCTAACTGGAAGGGAAAACTCAGAAAAATAGAATAAAAAGTATTATATATCTCATACATCTTCATTTTAGAATATTCTAGGAGTACAGATCAGTATAAATAAAATACTTTGGTAAGTGCCCACCACATCATCTGTTTGTCATTCTTAGATCCAGAGTATACCATTCTTTTAAGAAAGAAAACTTGCTACTGTACCTCCTACCCAGTAACATATATATCATATATCATATACATATCATAACATATATATCATATATCATATATACATATATCATATACCTCATATATATAACATATTTGCTGCTGGTTAGGAGTAACACTCAGAAAATCATACTTAATAATGTAGTACAATTAGGTATAAATTCACTTAGTATTTTTAAATTTTATGTATATTCATATTTATATGAATCATCATTTAAAATCACGTCTACTGATCCTGATAGCATTAAAGGCATAAGAGGTACTAAGTAAGGATATTAATTTAATTTTGTTTACAGCTATGCACAGATATTTTTAGTTCACTCAGATTTAATCCTGTAGTCTATTATTTGATTAATTGTACAGCTATCAAATCATTCAGGACTCCCACTGTTTCAACAACGAGAGTGGAAAAATATTTTTTCATTTATGTTTATATGCAGCTATTTGTAGTCTAAATTAATATCCTAGCAACTGATGGTGAAATTAAAATTATTTCTGTCAGATATGGTAATTTGATGACAGTGGATAAGCATGGGAGTAAAAAAGTTTTGAGGAAGAGGGCACAGTTTTTGTTTACTTAATGATTATTCCAAAGATGTTAAGTAAACATTCTGTAGAATGCTACAGATAGTGGAATACGACATTGAAACAATTTAATAATGCAGTCAATGAATCCAGTTTTTAAAAATGGGATCCGTTTTCTAAAACTGAGAATACAGACACTTCATGAGATGTTTTATCATGCATCCTAAACCAAACCAACTCCTTCCCTTGACTGTCTTACAGCGCATAGGGCATCTCTACACTCTAGGACAGGAATTATCAATCTGTTTATATGCCACTTATAAAATCATACTTAATGTATGATTAGGCATAAATTTACTTGCATTTTTAAATTTTGTAAAATGTTAACAAAAAGTGTTCTTGAAAAATATTTCTGAGAATATTTTCCAAAAAAATGAATAAATTTTAATACATAAGGGACAATATCTTTCTAATGAATTGATTATCAGAGTGTAATGTGGTATGTTCTGATGATGTTACATAATATTCTGATTAGCAGAAAATTTTAAATAAGTGAATTTAGCAAAATGTTTAGAGGTCAAGAAAACTGTTTTAGACTGACTATGTTTTCTGACCCCAATGCAAGAAAGAACCCAATAAAAAGAGGCAGCCAGATAATGCTGTTGTTTGTAAACTTAAACAGAAGCTTGCATGTAATTTATGACTCAAAGAAAAATAAAAATAGAAGTTATACTTTATTTAGAACTTAATGACAGTGAAAAATTACACATGAAAAGGAAGACTGTTGAATACAGCAAAAGCTGGAATTATATAGGAAATATAAATATAAACACAAAATAAGTAAATTATAATGAAGTAAAAATATATCAAAGAGAAAAAAGGAAGTAGTACAATAAAAAATAAAGTTGATTCTTTAAAAATCATAGTTAAACAGACAAATTTCCAGCCAGATTGTTTACCAAGTACAGAGAAAAGAAGGAGATAGATCAAAAGACACAAGATGATGATGAAAAGAGGGTCAGCACTTATAAACGTAGTAGCAATTTAAGTCATAATGAGCACAAGAAAACATTATCAACTTACTTTTGAATATATAAAATAAAGACCCTTAAAAAAACTGAACCAAAATGACTTACTAGTTTTAAAAGAAAAAAAAAATCAAACATCTATCCTTCCGAAAGTAAAGACTTCAAAAGTATAGTCCCGGATGGGTGAACATAAGCCACACTTTAAGCAAGAACTTTCAATTGTGACTGCTTGCAATTTTAGAGGATGCCAGCCACACTCCTGAACCAGAGCCTGGCACTGGCTATTCCCTCTGGAACACCCTTTTATTTCCTTCTCTAAGCAAAGACATGGAATCAACCTAAATGCCCATCAGTGGTCTGCTGGATAAAGAAAATGTGGTATATAAACACCATGGAATACTATGCAGCCATAAAAAAAGAACAAGATCTTGTTCTTTGCAGGGATGTGGATGTAGTTAGAGACCATTATCCTTAGCAAACTAACACAGGAACAGAAGATCAAACACTGCATGTTCTCACTCATAGGTGGGAGCTAAATGACGAGAACACATGGACACATAGAGTGGGGGACAACACACACTGCGGCTTTTTGGAGGGTGGAGAATTGGAAGAGGGAGAAGATAAAAAAGAATAACTAGTGGTTACTAGGATTAATACTGGGATGATGAAATAATCTGTACAACAAACCACCATGATACAAGTTTACCTATGTAAGGAATCTGCACTTGTACCCCTGAACTTAAAAGTTAAAAATGAATGAAGCCTGTCAGAACCACCCATTTGGTAGTCTAACATTTTCCCTAGTATTCCCAAATCCCTTTGCCTAGCCAACATTTTCTACAGCACTTTTCGTCTTCAAACTACTGGCCTGAAGCAATCTGGCTTAGCTTTCTGAGTAGCTGGAATTGCAGGTGTACCAGTGTGCCTGGCAACAATCAGTTTTTTCGAGAACTGTTTAAGATAACAGGTTAGAGAAAATCAAGATAATATTTTGAGGGGGAAGAAGGTAAAATAAATTAAGACAGGGTGCACAGAGTACTTGAATGGTACAGATGATGTTTATCCTTTGTACTAAATGGTGTGTATGTGGGCACTGGTTATATTATTTTGACTGTAGTCATATTATATACATATGTGTATAAATAAAAATAAAAGAAAAAAGTAATATAAGCTAAATGTATAGATATTCATATTTATTTTATGTAAATATAACAAAGATTTGCCAGTATTCAAATGCCCGCAATTATTCTTAAAATGCACAGAACATGTGTTTAGGTACAATATCACTGTTCATCCAGCCTTCATTCACTTGAATCTACTCTTATCTAAAATTTGTAGTGTAAGTAAAATTACATTCTGTATGACAGAAAGCAAATTACAATATTAGAACAACATTATGGAAAATTGGCATAACATTGTACAATAATCCATTACTTTATTATTTATCATTTTGCAACTTTTTTATTATATTAGTCAAAAAAGTCTAACTGTACTTAATAGCTAATACATACATTATTTAATATTTTTAAAGATCATTATTAAAATAATAATAATTTGGGGGTGAGAAGGCCTATTGAAAAATAACCAACATGGAAATCATAAATAAGTTTGATGCAACAAATATTTGTGAGTCTTATGGTTAAAAATGTAAAAATTCATTATAAACAAAGCTAAAAGACAATAATATGCATTGGGAAATATTTGCAACATTTACTTCAAGGGTTGATGTCCTTAGAGAATTTTTACAAATTAATAAACATTTAAAAATGTGAGGAGTGGCAATAGCTACGAAAGACAATTTACAAACACATAAAAAAAATTAAAACTGTTTAATCTGTAAGTACATCAATAAAATTTTATTATAGTAGTTATTTTATCTATTAAATTAGGAAAGGTCAATACAATTGGTAATCTTCCAAGCAAATATATGGGAGAAGGGCTTTCTCATACACTTATAAGAATATTATTTTGTTAGAATGCAATTAAATAAACACTTGGTAAAAATCTATATTCTTTGTCCAAACAATTTAAGTTCTAGACCTCTAGAATCCACATATACATATACATATATACATACATATACACACACACATTCATACCTATATATTAACAACTCAAATCCAATTCCAATTCTTTTGTAAGTAGTGTTTTGTCCAACAATTAAATTTATCTCAAATTCTTCTTGACTTTTCTCCATTATAGAGCCAGCAATTCTACATGTAACTCTACCTCTAATTCCTTTATTTGCATTTATTTCTGCTTTCAAATCCTTATATGAGGCAAGTGGGATTAATTTATTTCATTATCTTAACTAGATTCATTGCTTTACTTTGTCAAACTCTGATTGATTTGCTCAACTCAATCTTTTGTGTTCAAGAACTTAATGTGGATTCCTGTTCCACCTTATGAAAGTCTTTTCCAAAAACTTGCTAAATTCTTGACTCAAGACATTCCAGTCAGTAATGCATTTCTCTCCTCAAATACAATGGAACTGTGTTCTAATAAATACTCTTCAACAATGTGCAGTTATTTCTCCACAACTATCAATTCCCCTTAAAGCAGAATTTTACTAAAAATGGCTTTATCCTTCTGGGGATAATCAGTAAAATGGCAATTGGTGGTGAATTAAAAATATACTAAAAGCAGATGGCAGAACACGAGTGCAGATTTTTACTACAAAGCTTAGGAAAATCAAAAGGAACTTGAATAGAGAAAATGCAGAAAAGCCCTCCTTTGGCTATTAGGACAGAGAGAGCAGAAGTATGTTTAGGAGCTTCAAAGAGTCTGACTCTGCAACTGTTTATCTTAGGACTTTAAGGAAGTAAAAGGTGCAAGTGAAACACTCTGGATTATAAAATAGAATCTGACACAGAGAATTCAACCCAGTTAATATGCATGTTGCTTACATGGAAATGTTGAGAAATTTTTAGCAAATAGATAGAAAATGACAGATGGTAGGTATATAGAAAATAATTGTAGGAAAAAATGTGAAATGAAGATGTATGGTATTCGTTTTATATTTTATTTTGTTAATATGTTGCCCATAATGCTTTATTTCAAAGAATGCAAAACCAAAAAAGTAGTTCCTTCCTAACTTCCCCTGCAGCCTTGTCTTGTGGAGCTTGTATTTTACTTCATGAGAAATGCCAAGGAGATATCATTTAAGCTGAAACCTCCAGCACAATTAGCCAGAATATTTGGGAAAAAGATGTTTCCAGAAAAAGAACGAGCTAGTATAAATGTCCTTAGGCAAGAAGGAGCTCACGATGATTGAGGAACAACAGCAAAAAAGATTATTTCACTCAAGAAAAGTGAATTGGGAGTACAGATATAAGTGATGAGGTCTGAATGTGATTCATGGGGCAGGTCACACTAGGGTGTTTGGGTATGGTCTAAATGAATGGGCAGCATGAGTTGTTTTAAGGAGAGGAGTGACATGATTTGACAAGTTCTTAAGAGATCCCTTTGATTACTCTGGGGAGAATAGAACATAAAGTAGCAGAAATGAAAGCAAAGGGAGATAGTAGGAAATAATTGCACATTTATAAGCAAGAAATGATGTTGGCTTGGACTCTGGTTATAGCAACAAATAAAGAAAAAAGGAAATACTGAGAAGAGTTGATTGGATTTGCTGACATTCTCAACATAAATGGAAATCAGTATTTTTTTCTAATAAATATAATATGCTTAAATATTTTTAAATATTTAATTCTTTTACCACCAGTGGGGCACGAGTAGACTTCAGGGAACATGCCAGTACAGAGCCATATAAATGTGATCATTGGTAGAGATAGGAATTAATAGGCATTTGAATGTCTCCCTCAACCTGGAATACCACAAAAAAAGCTCTTTGCTTTTCATGTTGCATTGTTATCATACCCTATAGTTTTCTGCCATTTTCAGTTACTTAATACTATGTTTTGCCTCAATAGATTATAGTGCTTTCTCTTGTTGTATTATATTTGCAGCAATTATTAGTAAGTTTTAAACTTCAATATCACATCTAAAACAAAATTGTTGCATACTATTTTCCATTAAAACATGAGATCACTATGACAAAAAAGCTAAACATGTTATGAAATGACTTAAATTGGATGAAAGTATATGCAATATATTAAGAAATAATCTCTGACTTTATAGTTTTTTATTTGTAGTTTTTACTAGAACATGAAATCAGTATGTGAACCCTGGCTGGAGTTTGCATCTAAATGTAATAAAATAAAAGAAAGTTTAATATTATCATTGAAGCATTAGTGTACATTAGCGAGCTGGACTATATAAAATAAACTTTATTATATTTAGCATTTGATTTTTATTTATGTATATTATAAAATGAATATAGTTTATATTATAATAAAAATAAAAGAAGTAGTATGTTAACTAATTAGTATAAGATGCCTACAAACTACATATCTGCCTAAATTTTTGACCCATGAAACTTCAATGATTTGCGTTAATGTTAAGGCCTACATATATATATATATATAAAAGTAGGGGAGGAATTGTTAATTCTTTCATTTAAAAAATTTTAACTTTGCAGACAAAGTTGATTATACCTGTGGCAGAACACTGCAACAGCTATAAATAAATAAATAAATAAATAAATAAATAAATAACTTTTATTTTCTGTGGAGCTCCCAGAATTATGAATTATTCTGTAGATTGAGATTTGCCAAGGTCCTTTTCTTAGAGTTGCAAGAGCATAGGAGAAAGTCAAGGGAAATAATAAGGAGCACTTGATTTCCTTTACCACAGTGAATGGGCTTCTAAAACCAAATTACTTGACTATAAATCCAGATCTATCTTTTGCAGGCTACGTGATTGTGGATGTTACCTCTTCTATGCTTCATCTGTAAAATGGAATTATAGCCTACCCTATTATGTAGTATAGTGAGGGTAAATTGAATGAATATATGTAGCTCTTAGAATAGAGCATGGCACATGATAAGTGGTCAATAAAATATTGTTTACTACTAGTTATGTAACAGTCACCTCACACATAATAATGATTTAATAAAGGAATAAGAAGAATGTAGAGCACAGCTTCTCAACATTGGCACTATGACATTTTGGGTCAGACAATTATTTAATGCAGAGGGGTCTATAGGATATTTAGCAGTGTCTCTGGCCAGTAGTGTACCTCCTCCTCTCCAAGTTTTGACAATCACAAAGGCTTCCAGACATTGACAACTATCCCCTGAAAAGTAAAATTGTCCCTGCTTGAGAACCATAAATATAAAGTAACCACTCAAAGATTACATTACTAATTTTAATTGAATTTGACCAGCATTATGAAATAAGCATAAGCTTAAGTTTATACCCTTGATTTTGTCATTGTCAGGGCAGCAGAGAACTCCAATTCTGAAAATTCTGAACATGTGCTAATACCCTATAATATAATCAAAACTTTCATTTTTGAATTGTATTTCTTAAAAATTAGAAAATTTATTAAGCAGCAACATGGAATAATTAACCACAAAAATGTTGAACATAAATCTCATTTGCCTAAGTTCTCTTTTGAAGTCCTGTTTCACTGTATAAGTATTATGTGTTTTGTTTCACAGCTAGATAACAGCCAGTTTTTTCTCTAAGCCTAAGGTTGCTTCTCAAATTTATGGTGGCTTATAGTTCTTCTAAGTTTCTATAAAACTTCAGCAACCTGCGGCAGGTTGAAATTTATTGATATTGAGTTATTCACCAGGTCATATTACAAAGTCAGGGATTGACTCACCCAAACCAGATGCTCCCCCTGCCAACAGATCACTAGGAGATATTGCAATAATTTCCCCTGGTTACTAAATTAGCAAAAATTCTCAGGGAGAGAGAAGGGCAAGATGGCACAGTTTAATACTTACTATCATTCTTTTATTCTTTACCATCATTCCCTTTGAATGGATTAAGAATCTGACATAAATATAACTTGCTAAAGAAAGGGTGTTAGGTGAGAGGGAAGTCATATTGGTCTAAGAAAAGTCTTAGAGAAATATTTTGAAAAGAGGTAGAGAGAAGGGTTGGATTGGAGTGGGTGGGTAGGGAATCACACTAAGGAGATGGATCATTCATAATTTCTTTAGACATGGTGAGGCAGCCACAGGAGTCTGAACTTGTTGAAACCCTAGTCTGAAGCCAATAAAAGTGCTCAAGAAGATCATACTTTGATCTTCTCTGCCTAAAGCAGTTATTCACCCTATCTTTGGGAGAGGAAACATCTACAAACCATTTGTTCTCTTTGTTAGCAGAGGGATGACATGAATTTGGGAAAAACGTTTGAAAGACAAAATGAGATTTAGCTCGAGCAAGTGATCGACTTGTGCTGGGTTGCAAATAGACTTTTTCAACAGGCAAGTTGAAACTGTGCTTCAGCATTTAGGATACCAGATATAAACATCCACACACAGAATGAGAAAGGTTCAGCTTTCATGGTTGCTATGGTTTGAATGTTCCCTCCAAAACTCATGTTGAAACTTAATGCAAAATATGACAATATAGAGAATGAGCTTTTTAAAGAGGGGATTGGATCATGAAAGTTCTTTCCTCATGAGTGGATTAATCCATTGATAAGTCAGTGGATTAATAGGTTATCTTGGGAGGGAAACTGTTGGATTTATAAGAAGGGGAAGATAGACCTGAGCTAGTATGTTAGCATACTCAGCCCTCTTGCCACATGATACCCTGTGCTACCTTGGGACTCTTCTGAGAGTCCCCACAAGCAAGAAGCCTCTTAAAAGATATGCCCCATTGACCCTGGATTTCCAAGCCTCCTTAGCTGTAGAAAATAAATTCAGTTCTTTGTAAATTACTCAGTTTTAGGTATACTGCTATAAGCAACAGAAAATGGACTAAGACAATGGTCTTATCCAGAACTTTGTAAACTAGAATTGGCTGTTTAGCTTCCGTATGTATTTTTTTTTACAGATTCAAAATAATTTTGTTTTGAACTGTACAATGAAGGAGTGTCATACGCTTTTCCACATGTAGAGGCTCTAAATATCAGTCTGGCATTGTGATAAAGCAGAGAGTTTAAACCCAATCCTATTTGTGCCGCATGACCATTCTTTCTGGTTACAGTTCAGAAAAATAGGAATGGATGCGTAACTCAAGGAGAAGCATATAATACATGAGGCTTTTTCTCAAAATTTTGATTTAGAAAATGAAGTATTCTAGTATGTTAATTATAGGAATTTCAACTGAGAAGTCTAATAGCATTGGGCCAGAATTGTCGCAGCAGTCCAAAGCCATGGATAAACTTAAGTTAAAGGGAACAAATACTAAGAGCCTTCCCAATTAATCTGTACTGGAGAAGATGATAAACAGATGAATGAGAACTAGAAACCATGCAGACTTGGAACTAGATATAAAACAAACAGCTATCTAATGATTCCTTATTTACTCTGAGCCCAAGATATTCTTGTATCCTTTCAGTTAAACCTCTGTTTTACTAAGGAAATTTAAATAAGATTCTGTCTCTTGCAAGAAAATAACATCTAAGACATCTTCGTATTTAATACTGCCTTAATTTTGTTGACACCAGTGGTCCCCAACCTCTTTGGTACCAGGGATTCGTTTTGTGGAAGACAATATTTCCATGGACAGGGTTGGGGGGAAGGTTTCGGGATAAAACTGTTCCACTACTCAGATCATCAAGCACTAGATTCTCATAAGGATCAACCTAGATCACTCGCATGCGTGGTTCACAGTAGAGCTGGTGCTTCTATGAGAATCAAATGCTGCCAATGATCTGATAGGAGGCAGAGCTCAGGAGTAATGCTCACTCACCCATCTCTCCCATTCTGCTGTGTGGCCCAGTTCCTAACAGGCCGGGTACCAGTTTGTGGCCTGGGGGTTGGGACCCCTGTTTTACATTATTACATTTCCACATGTCTCTCATGGCCTTTCAGATCCACGGCTTGTCTCAACTCAAGTCCGGCTACCTGAACATTCGATTATTTTTTAAAAGTGAATTTGAATATCTTTATGTTGAATACATACTCTCCACTTTTACGCAGCCCCTACTGTCTTATATCATACCTCTCTAGCCCTGTAAGATATCAACTTTACATTCACTTTTCCTGTTTTAGGGCTATTATTTTATCTTCAATTATCAAAATCTATCTACATTTAGATACTTTAACTTGAAAATACATAGTAAACAATTACAGATTATTTAAAATAGCAGTTTTCCCATGAGTATATTAAAAAAAGAACAATAAAAGCAATATTTGTTGAGTATTTTAAAGTGCCAGGCACTGCACAGTGTGCTTTGCTTAAGTAAACGTTTGACAAAATAAAAGGTCTTTTAAAAGTTCCATGCTTTAACATTAATAACCATATAAAGATAAGGTTAGACTTTCTATCAAATTAGCAGTTTTGTGAAGATAGGCCTTTTGCGCTATATAGAATCTCCTCAAACCTGAGTGTTCATATTATGGATTATCTAGTATACTCCATAGCTATCAAGTTTGTGTGTGTGTGTTTCTTTCTCAAGCAAGCTATCTTATTCCTCCTTATTTCTTCAGACTTATCCTCTCATTTCTTTTCTTCTTTTCTTTTTCTTTTTTTTTTGAGACGGAGTTGCACTCTTGTTGCGCAGGCTGGAGTGCAATGGCATGATCTCGGCTCATCACAACCTCTGCCTCCCGGGTTCAAGTGATTCTCCTGCCTCAGCCTCCCGAGTAGCTGGGATTACGGGTATGCGCCACCACGTCCAGCTGATTTTGTATTTTTAGTAGAGACGGGGTTTCTCCATGTTGGTCAGGCTGGTCTCGAACTCCTGACCTCAGGTGATCCGCCTGCCTCAGCCTCCCAAAGTGCTGGGATTACAGGCATGAGCCACCGAGCCTGGCCCCTAACCTCTCATTTCTAAGGAAATGACAAATTAAGTCTTTTATGCAAATACAGTGTAGGGTCATTTAAAAATATTTTTTGTAATAGGTGTCTCTGTACATAAATCTATTTAATTTTTTCTCTTTTACAGTAAAAAGGCAATACTATGTTTTAGTTTCACCAAAAATTTCAGTAGGCCAATTGTGTAAAGGGATACATTTATATGAATTTTTTTGACATAGTAAAAACTAAGAGGGGAAGTTATTAAAATATTTCAGCATAAATTCCCATTCCTTGAAATTGCAATCGTCATGTGTAGCTACAATTCCTCAGTATTCCTCTGCAGTATAAGTAGCTACAATTCCTCAGTATAAGAAACACTAAGGTGGAAAATTAATTGTTAAGAGAACAAAGTCAAAACAAAACAACAAAACAAAAAAGTAGGATATAGAAACATTAACTAAATATCACTCTTGAAGCTGGCATAAGAGAAATTATTGTACTAGACACTGTGTTTCATCATCCAGACCCCATCTTCATGGGAACACATCAATCCCACACTCATAGGGAATATCAGCAGCTGACCATTCACACCTGTACCTTTCACTAAATATTGCCCTAAGACAAACTAAAATGAACTAACCCACCCAAAGTGGTGCCTCCTTTCAGAGAGCAGCCATTGACCCATGGCTGGCTAATGTAGTGATACAAACATGCAACTGCTTTGCATCAATTTGGGACAACTCTGAAAGAGGCCCAGTAGGATTGGCTGAAGACTCAGTTCAAAGTTGTCAAATAAAGTACACCATGCCCAGCTGAATTTACATTGTTTACTATGAGTATGTCCCATTAAATATTTAGGAATTACATATACTAAAAATTATTCATGATTTATCTGAAATTTAAGTTCAACTGGGCAACTTGTACTTTTACTTGGTAAATCTGGGAGGTTTTCCTTAGCTGCATCTGCGTGGTAGGTAAGCATGTTGGTATGCCCAGACCTCCCTTCTTTGCTTCCTTATAAGTGCGTCCCAGAAAACAAGTATTCATCTCAGAGCCAATAGGCATTGAGGCATTTGATAATCAAACTCCCAAACGTCAAGGAAAAAGACAGTATCCCAAAAACACCAAGAGAACAAACAAACAAACACATAACATACAATGGAGCTTCAGTATATCTGGCAGCAGACTTTTCAGTGGAAACCTTACAGCCAGGAGAGGGTGACATGACACATTTGAAGTGCTGTCTATGGGTCCCTTCGGACTGTAATGGGGAAGACAAGAATTGTAGCAGGAAGAACTAAAAGAAAAGAGAAGGCTGGGCGCGGTGGCTCATGCCTGTAATCCCAGCACTTTGGGAGGCCGAGTTGGGCGGATCATGAGGTCAGGAGATCAAGACCATCCTGGCTAACACGGTGAAACCCCCTCTCTAGTAAAAATACAAAAAATTAGCCGGGCGAGGTGGCGGGTGTCTGTAGTCCCAGCTACGCGGGAGGCTGAGGCAGGAGAATGGCGTGAACCCTGGGGGGCGGAGCCTGCAGTGAGCCGAAATCGCGCCACTGCACTCCAGCCTGGGTGAAAGAACGAGACTCCGTCTCAAAAAAAAAAAAAAAAAAAAAGAGAATAGCTGTTTTTTTTTTTTTTTTTTAAATAATCTGATCTTTATTTCTATTGAGAGGCAGGCACCCAAATGCTGCTTCTGACGGGGAGTGAATCTGTAAATTCTTTGTAACTCTGTGCTACCTATTTGTTAACCTGTGTAATTTGTTCTCCTGCTGACTTCTTGCAAACACTTGCCAGTGAGTACCTGAAGCCTCTTACATCTTCTGTGGCATGGACTTGGCCTATATTTAGCATATTCACTCATCTAAAGTGGGAAGAAGAATCTGGCATCTTTTCTCTTTCCCCATCTTGCCATCAAAAGCTGCCTCAATGAGCATGTAACCTTCAGAATTTTGAAAGCAAGAAGCAGGTAACAACTGTCTATGTTTAGCTTCATCTTGAAACTCTTGAGGACACCTATCAAACTTTCCCAAAACTTCCTCATCATGTATGGTTTCATTGCAGGACGGGTGCAATGCTGAGTGCCAGCAGGAGAGGGATATCCCATTTTTTCCTTCTTGAAATTGCTCCCAGTCTTTTTGAGCTCTCTTCCTATTTGGAAGGAGAACTAAAGCAAGTTTAGTTCTCCTTACAAAAGAGAAAATAATTAAAAGCACTCTCATTTAGGTAACTAATTCACTTTCTATATGATAATTCTTAGAATGTCTAGTCCTCTCTTTACATAAGAGTACAGGTAATTGAGGTCAGTGAAGGTTTTAGTTACAGAACTGGTCTGGCTACTTTTCATTAAAACCTGCAAAGACTTAACTGTTCTTCTATAATTTAGGGATACTCATCATTTAATAGGGAATAAACAAAAATTTGAGACATAAGGAAATTCTGTATCCATTTTATATATATATATATATAAATTACATATAGAAAAAATGGTTTAGAAGAGGAGTTAATATCAATTTAAAAATGGGAATTTTAAAGCTGGAAATAATACATAGCATAGATATGTATAAGGATTCAGCAAAATGTTAGTTGAAACAGGGGGCTAAATAAACTTGAAGTTTAAGAAAGATAAGAAATGAACCCAAATATGCATAAATCTGAGGACAAAATTTGATATTGCTGCTAACAAAAAAGGGAGGGGCATCATATTGGGAGGCTTCATTAATAAAAGTAACAAATTATGAGAACAAATAGTCTTATTATAGTTTATCTGGTAAAGCATTTTAATGAGGCATAGCTGTCTGTTCCATTACCGAACGAGTTTTCTTATGTGTGCTCTGGTAGATTTTCATATGGCTACACTGAAAGATATTCCCAAATGTCTGACTAATAACTCTATTCATAGGCAACGGTTCTGAAGGTTTAAAGTAAGGAGGATGGGGTTCATTTGGAAGCAGTGGGAAAAAATGCTAATGCTGGCCTTTGAATTTTATGGATGCTGTAGCTGTTATTTTTCAATTAAATAAATGTTTTATATGCCATGTTTTGTAGCTATTGCAGTTAAACTGCCCTGATCTTTTTGCCCAGCAAAAAACCCATTAAGATCTTCACTGAGATTGATTCTAGGTTTTTTATAAAATTAATAACTTTGCTACTGGTTTCTCAAAAATGAGTAGAAATGACTTTTCAATGCAAATGCCAGTTTTTGATACAGTGAAATTATTCTGTCTGTAGTGACTGTTTGAACTTTTATCGGCAATTGGACGCTGAGAGATTTAGTATATGAACAGATTTATCCTTAGATTATCTAATACATGCTTTGCACCCTGCACCATAAAACCTGATCTATTTTTAAAGCCTTGGTTGTTCTGAAAAATGAAATGAAATTGTATTAAATGGCATTTTGACTGGGGAGAAAAAAAAAAAACTTCGCATGGTTAAAGAGAATGGATGCCGGCAATTGACTGTCTACTGTTCATTCAAAGCTTATAGATTAGCAGCCAGATGTGGCAGAAAGTTGGCTGATTTTTCATTCACAACAAAAACGATGCTGTGCTTAATGAATGGAGGTTTGTTATCCCAGTAATAAGTAAAAGGAACATGAAAGCCCTTGTGTTTAATGCTCATGCAAATAAGCTATTTGCAGGTGGCTTTTGGGCAGGAGGTAAAATACTTTCAAAACTGGGTCAATTTTTTTAATTGTCGAAAATTACCAGCTAGAGGAAAACCTCCTAAAAACTTTATTATACTATTTCCCAAGTAAATGAAATGACAAGTCACTTATCATTTAATAAATTACATATGAAAATTATTTTCCTTATGATTTCATCAATAAATACATTCTAGAGAAGTCTAGATATATTTATTTGGCATCTCTTTTTTAATGTGGAATCAAATTTTGTGGATATTCTTTAATTTAGAGAATCAAATTCTTAAAATGGCATTGAACATTTAATTTAAAATGCCCTTCTTGAACCATATATGTTTATTAAAAAATTATTTTATATAGGTTATCCATTAAAAAACAATTTTCTATATATGTAAACATTTACGATAACTGCTCATTATTTTGGTCCATATTTATTTATCTACCTATTTATTAAACAATACAAATCACATGCTTTGTAAAAATAAAGGCCTAGTCTAATATTACTCTCTGTCAGAAATAAAATAATTCAAAGAAGTCTATATTACAAGACAAAATAAAACAAAATACAAAATGATGAGAATCACAAAACCATTGCCAAATTTCCAGCTATGACATTTAGTCTCCATGTGGCCTTAGGTATCTTACTCTCTTATTTTAACCTTTCTTTGATTACTGTAAAAATAATTTGTTACTACGAAGCCCTCTTGCTTTAATAGCTGTGAGTATAAAATTAAGAACATAATTCACAAAAAGTGTTTTAGTCTTCCTGGAAACATTTTAAAATATCAATTAATCATTGAACAATACACAATCGCCTGATCATTTGCTAAGAGAGGGTTGCATTCTCATCTCTGTTCACTTCTGTCCTTTCTGAGACTCATACAGGTCTGAGAGCTAGAAAAAATATTAACGTGTAGTAATTCAAAATTTCTTGTTCATGAATCACTTCAGCAGTGCAAAAAATACTTTGCAATTTTAAAAAGGCATTTTTATTAATATACTTTTTTTTTTACAGTGAGAATAAGTTCTTCATTTCTTGTAAAGATTTTAAAAACATGTTTTCAAAATAGGCATAGAAGACAGGAAAATTACGTCATTTTATGTGCCTCAGTTTCCTCACCTTTGTTACTTAAGTTTTTGATACAGGTCTCCCTCCGTCACCCAGGCTGCAGTACAATGGCGTGATCACGGCTCACTGCAGCCTCCACCTCCCAGGCTCAGGTGATCCTCCCATCTTAGCTTCCTCAGTAGCTGCGACCATAGCTGCATCCCACCACACCCAGCTAATTTTTGGTAGAGATAGGGTCTGGCTATGTTGCCCAGGCTGGTCTCAAACTCCTGGGCTCAAGTGATCTGCCCGCCTCAGCCTCCCAAAGTGATGGGATTACAGGAGTGAACCACTGTGCCCAGCCCTGTTTCCTCACCTTTAAAATGGGAATAAGTACAGCCCTCATTGGTTGGGCCGCTGTGAGTTCAGTGAGTGAATCCACCTGCTTAAATCCGATAGCAGGTGTTCTATGGGCAGAGGTCAGCTGCCGCCACTCCTTCTATCAGTGTGGCGAGAGCTGCTATGTCACCCGCAGCAAAAGGACCTGGGCTATTCTCCAAGTCAGAATCCAGTGGGGGAACCTCCTCCTCACTTCTGCTTCACCTCCCACCTCCGGCCAGGCCATAAGCCCTGCGCCCTCTGCCTGCTGGCTTTTTAGGATCTGCCCAGGCTTGGAAGGGCTGCCAACTTCACAGCTATTGGACAGACCACGATCCAGTCGGCTGACAACCCCTTCAGACACACCCTAGGCCCTCACCAGGCTCTGGCGGTGAGTTCTGGCACCTACATGCTTGTGCGCCACGGGGGGACACACGGAGTCTGCACCCGGGAGCAGCTGCCCGCAGGAGGCACACAAGCCACACGTGGAGCCCACTGATTAGCCAGAAGGGACTGTTTATTGAAGGGCGAGGCTCCGGCATCTGATGGCAGCTACAACCTGGGGACGGAGGAGAGGGGCTGAGGGTGGGTGAGAGGGTGCCCCATAACCCCTGCCGACCTGACACCCCCTGCCTTTCAGTTTCCCTTTGGGGGCCCTCCCAACCCCGCTCTGGTTTCAGGGCCTCTTCTGGGCACAGCCAAGGGGGTGTAGCTCAGCCACTGGCCACACTCTGGGAGGGGCCCTGGGACTCGGTGGGCACCATGGGGTGGGAGAAGGGCTCCCTTCCTTGCGCCGAAGCCGGGTGGACTCACTGGATCTCGCGGAACGCCCGCTTCTCCACCAGCTTCACCTTGTACTTGCGTTTGAACTTGGCTCTCTCTCGAGGCTCGATCATTTCCTCCTCTGGAAGCTCTTGAACCGGTCTCGAAGGATGTTGCCCTCGGGCTTCAGGGTCCTGAGCGAGTCTGTCAGCTGCGAGCTCAGCTGCACGTCGATGTCAGGTGCCTGGTACTTGAGCCGCCCCAGCCTTCGGGGCTTGTCAGCCTCGGCCTCCCGCCGCGCCTGCCGCTGCCTCCGCCGCCGCGCCAGCTCCGCCAGCCTCAGGGCCACCTGGGCCTTGATCCCGCGCAGCCGGAACAGCTCCTGGTGCCGGAGCCGGGCGGCCAGCAACGCGGCCTGCTGTACCCGCAGCCTGAGCGCAGCCTTCTCCCGCCGCCGCTGCTGCTCCGTCTTCTTCTCTGTGGTGGCCAGGCGAGCGGGCATGGGACCGACCTCGGCATCCCCAGCCTCTGGCGCCTCGCCCTGGCCTGGCTCCCCCTCACCATCCGACTCCTCCAGCAGCCCCTCGCACAGCTCCTGGAACGTGGACTCCTGGGTGGCGGCCTGCTCCGTGGCGGGCAGGGCCAGCTGCCGCTCCATCTTCTCCGCCTCCTTCTGCCGCTGCAACTCCACCTCGTGGGCCGCTGAGAGCAGGGCCTGGTGGTCTTCAAAGGACGGGTTGTAGGAAGCTCCGGCAGGCGCCACCTCCACGGCGGGTGCCTGGGACGGCTTGGTGTGCAGGCGTGGTGGCCGCTTCACTCCTTTCTTCTTGGTCTGCTCCAGGAAAAACTCATCCTGGCCAAACAACGGCCTGTCCAGGGGGTTGTCTGAGGCCCAGAGGTCGTAGAAGGGCCGCTCCACGGTGTCCTGGGGCCCGGGCTTGGCCCTGGCCGCGGGAGGGTTGAGGAGCCAGGCCTGGGCCCTGCGCACCTCCCGGGGCAGCTCGCCCTGCTTGGCCAGCTTCTCCCATAGCTGCTCCATCCGCCTGAGCTTCTTGGCGTTGGGGACCTGGTGGGCGAGGACGTCTTTGGGAGCAGGGACTTTGGATGTGTTCTCGAGGACGAGGTCAACCCGAAGGGGTTTTTTGAGAAGCAGTGACTTCTTCTGGACTTTGGTTCTCTTCTTTGTCAGCCCTTTTTCCTTGGAACCAGTGTCCACGAAGAAGAGTTTTTCATTTGGGGCCTCTGACAGCAAGCCACCGCTGGTGCGCTCCTGTAGCCGCACGTCTTCCAGGAACGGGTCAACCTCCAGCCCCAGCGGCTCCTGAGCAAGCCACCGCCAGCCCTGCTTCTTATTTCTTGGGCCTCGCCGCCGCCGCCTCAGCGCTGGGTCCACCGAAGTGGGCCGCAGCCCCAGGAAACCAGAATCAGCATTGCTTTTGGAGCTGGCTTCCCACCAACGCCACTGCCTCCTGCCGCCATCTTGTCAAAAGAATATACTTCTACTATTCTACACCAATCAACAGCAAATTTACCTAAATCGTGAGACTACTGGTACTGCTAATTTTTAGAAAAGAAAGACATGAACTACTATTAAATCCAATGAATCCTTTATCTACAATGAGAATATCCATGAGTCAGCTCTTCTGACCCTCTGGCCAGTGTTCTGGAGTTACTGATCCGCAACTTTCTAATTGAACTCTAGCTTGGTATGTGAGAGGAGCCGTGGGTGAACCAGTGGAGCAAGATTTAAGCCTTGACATTGCCATTAATGATTCACCACCTGTTGCAAGTTCAATAAGTTATTCACACATCAAATTGTGGCCGCAGAATTCAGTGAGATAAACTAAGTTAGAAAGATTGGGGGTGAATGTTTGCTAAATCAGAATTGTTAATAATAGAAATCTGTATCTTAACAAAGTTGAGAAATCTTGTCTTCTTAACGTGTATTTATTGACTTCCCAGGATATGTCTTAGTGAGGAAACATAGCTTCTGGCATTTGTTATTAGAGTGATAAGGAATAATAAACCACAGTGATTGAGAGACAGGGAAAGGCAGGGGGACCTAGAAACACAGTAACAGAAGCAGATTAATTGACTGATGAAATAAACTTGAGATAAGAGAGCACAGAGGAAGTTCAAGAGATGGAACCATATATTCCTCTCTATCTGCTCCCACCATCAAGGGAATTAATAGCATATTTTGTAATGAATCCCTGATAAATATTAGTCTATAATTGAAAATCTATTAAAATGACTATTTCTTAGGGTACAGAAAAATATTAAAACAAGTAAAGAAAAGTTGCCATGGGATGGAATATTATATTTTCCTGCATGTCTGCTTCAAGGCTGAATCCTAATGGTCATGTATGTAGGTAAATTATTCTTTTTACAGCACCTTCTGGGAGGTGGTATTTGGTGGTGTATAAAAGACAGGGGGTGTAGCGAGGGTAAAGTGTAAGTACTTTGATCTTGAGCCTTGACTATATTGGACTTGGGATCTCGGAAATCTTGGGGATAAACAGTGGATTAAATCCATAAATTAGTAAAGTGTTGATTATACAACAGGTAGAACTACATGCCACTTTTGGAGGGATAGACTTTTTTTTTTCAAAAAAAAAAAAGGCCCTAAAGGCTTTATATATTTATTATATTATATATATTATATATATAAAATATAATATATAAAGCCTTTTTTAATTATAATAAATACGTGTTTTTTTTAAATGAAACAATCTGCACATATACAATTCCACTCTCAAGAAAGGCAATTATTTACATAATTATGCAGAAATTCCTATAATTATGAAAATAATTGCCTTTCTTCAGAGTGGAGTTGTATATGTGCAGATTGTTTCATTTTAAGAAAAGAAATATTTATTGATTTGATTAACTGAAGTTCTGGACGCTTAAAAAATGATTAAAATACATAGATCTAATCTGTCTTCATGAAGTTTAAATGTCTTGTAAGAAATGCAAGTAATAAAGACTACAACATTTATTATTTAACTGCAACACATATTATTTATTATCCTAACTGTGGTTAGGAAGCGCCATTATTTATTATATCTAAATCAATCAAGTTGTATCCTGTAACAGGTTTCCTGTTACCCACTCATGTCTTCTAACTTCTGAAGTATTGTTTAAATTACAAGGGAGAAACCTAGACACTACATTTTCTAGGATCTCAGGACAATAGAGCTCCAGGTGAAATTATGCTAAATAAGGGCATGAGTGTAAGATGTGGATGTCACAGTGAAGAGGTCTAGAGCATTTTTCTGGTGACCTCCTGTTTAGGTTTGACAAGCATCTAAAATCATTGTTAGCAACTTTCCCATAATTATTGCATTTTCAGCCTTTATGAAAATAGCAGCATTTTTTTTCCTTTCTTTGCCCATGCACAACATCTAATCATGAGATAAGTCTCCTTCTTAGTCCCTATATTAAACACATGACATACATAGATTGGGATCTTTTCCTGACCTGTTCCTGTCTGATACATTCTTCAACTCTAAGATGAGTTCATACTCACCTTCTGAAGCCCCTGAGAAATGGAAATATTTTTTCATATTAGATGTTGGTAGAGACCCATCATTTAATGAACATCTATGTGCCAGGAAATGTACAAGGCACTTAGATACATTATTCATGTAACTCACACACATGTATCAACAACACAACAAAATGTCTGTATGAAATAATAATTATTGTATCCCTTATACGGAAACAGATCCAGAGAGGAAGATACACTAGCATGTGTAAACAGAGGATTCAAGAATTAAACATCCATCTGTCCAACTGTCTACAAGCTCTTTCATAAAATGCTAATTTCTCTCCTTGTAATTTTCTTATCACAAATTGTCATCTATTGTTATTGGGTCTATAGGTGGGTAGTGACTCCTTGGTTTCTATTTTGTTCTAGTGGATTACTGTCTTCTTTATTTTTGTTCTAGTGTTTATTGAGAGTCCTAATTAATTAACCTGGCTGCTCTGACTTCCATCAGCTCACCATTGTCTCTTCTCTCAGCTCATAATTTCTGTAACAGAGCCCTAAGCTATGCTAAAGTTCTGCTATATGCTGCCAGTCTCTCTAGATCCAAGTGCCTCTTGTCAGCCGAGTTTACATGCACGTGTTTAAAATCTTCTTATTGACTCTATATACAAAGTCTTCACATGCCTTCCTCCTTAAAATAATAGCATTGTGAGAAGAAAAAAAAATCATCATTCTTTTTAAAACTAATTCAGGATGTCTAGGTAATACAACAACAAGAAGTGGTGGAATATTTACCTGGTAGTTCTGTCCCTCATTATCATTCTCACTCATTATAAAATTGGTATGTGAAAAAAATCTTGCTGTAAAAACAAAAAAATATATATATAGGGTATAAAGAAAAAGTTTGCTTCACATCATAAACATTACCCATCCCATTGCCGAAGGGAAGATTGTACACTACATGATTCCGGGGAGCAGCATTCACATAGACTATAGTGTCATAGTACTACCCGCTTTGTCCTCTTTGTAGACATGCTCACAGATGATCCATGCTCCCTGACCTGGAGTAGTCAAATAAAAGAGTAGCATCAATTTATTATCATTCTTTCAGACCATTTTCTAGGTATTCCCATTATATATTCCTTCAAATAGAAGGATTTTATTCTGTACATCACATCTCACTGTACGCATTTTTTTCTGAAATCTGAAATCTGAGTATTTTAATTTTATACAGTTTCAATTGTGAGAAGTACCTGACAGACTGACCTGACCTAACTCTCTCTAAGCTAAAACACTCATAACCTAGCACAGAAGCTTTACACATTTATCCATTTCTCTAATTTACTTATCTATTGTTTCCTGAAACATCTATTAATCTTGCAGTTATTTGAGATGACTGTAAGCTTACCATTTGCCAGTGATGGCATGAGCACCTTGGTTTAATCTAGTGCCTGGCACTTATTTTTCCGAAACTCTGGCTGGAAGCATATTTTTTATCAGAACAATCATCCATCTTTAACTACATGTGAGGAAAGTACTTTCTCATATTGCATTACACACTTTTATATGGCCACAGAAATCCTTACTTAATCTGACAAAATTAAGGTAGATGTCTTTCTCGTAAGGTCAAGGATAGAATCATTCTGTACTGTTTCCATGGAGATGTTTCTCCTTTTCTCAATTGCTAATTGTCTACTGTGTGTCCTGGGTTCCTTCTTTTCGTATGTCATGAGGATTCTCACCCCAACATTCTGCTCCTCTGAGTCAAAGCCCTTGACTTTTCACTTCTCAATTGTTTTGTTTGTAGTTTTTTTGCTTTTCTTTATTTTTCTCACTCTATAAATGCTATGAAAGTGTATGTAAAAATTTACCCATCTTTTAGTTTATATTTGTTATCACACTTTATTCATATACCAAACCATGCAGGCAATAAATATAAGCAGATCTTTCTTAGTAGGAAGTAGAAGTAAAATTTTGTTTAGAATAAAACAGAAAAAAAGAGAATCAAATTCTATATCACCAGTTTGCTTCTGAATGTCCAATAAGTTTCCACTTATGAGCTTGCTACTGTACACAACACCAGGGCTTGTAAAAAATTGTCTAAATGATAGTGGTTAAGGACGTACTTTAGGCTAGGTTACTTTAAAAAATATATCATCACTTCTGCCATCAAAAGTGAATTTGATGTATCATAATTGTTAAAGTTGTGTAGGGTTAAGGATTCTTCTCATTCTATGGTTTCCTTATAAATACACTTTCTAATAAATGCCTAATTTTTTTCTGTGAAATTAAACCATTAGATATTGCTGAATGTCTGTATGTTTCTTACTTTTCTAGAATCTCATTCTTAATTATAGTTTTATATTTTTCCTTCAGCAAAGTCTTAAAACCCATGCAGTTGGTGTCTATTATTTACATTTTGTGATGTATTTTATTTGACTTTGTGTTTTTAGTCTTTTCACAGAAATCCTTTTATTGTGATCTTCTTTTCCAAAAGCACTTATTTCATATCTCTTTTCCATACCTATCTTCATTAGCAGGTTGCATTTCAGTTTCTTCAGTCCTTTTTTAGATAATATATTTTACTACATCTGCCTTCACAACACTGTATATGCTCTGATGATCAGGTCTCCTTTTTTTTTTTTAAATTCTCGTTCCTTTTGGGACCCACGACAAAGTAAAAGGCAGATTTTTTCTCACCTGGCTTAAAAGTAAAATGGTGGCCGGGCGCGGTGGCTCACGCCTGTGATCCCAGCACTTTGGGAGGCCGAGAAGGGCGGATCGCGAGGTCAGGAGATTGAGACTATCCTGGCTAACATGGTGAAACCCTGTCTCTATTAAAAATACAAAAAAAAAATTAGCCGGGCCTGGTGGTGGGCGCCTGTAGTCCCAGCTACTCAGGAGGCTGAGGCAGGAGAATGGCGTGAACCCGGGAGGCGGAGCTTGCAGTGAGCTGAGATCGCGCCACTGCACTCCAGCCTGGGCGACAAAGCGAGACTCCATCTCAAAAAACAAAACAAAACAAAAGTAAAAAGGCTTCATATGTTTCTCCTCTGATTCTCCTTAGGCCCAGCATTTCCAAAAACAAAATAGTACACAAAACATTAGTTGTAATGATACTTCAAAAGGTTAAAATACTAGTTTTGGGCTGCTTTCTGTCTATATTTTTCTTCTAGAGAACTTTTCTGTTACGAAGTGTTGAACTATTCAGTATATGTTAATATTTTCCAAATAAAGTTTCGAAAATGATATTAACAACATTCTCTTACATTCAAACATATTCTGAACTATTTTCTGCTGTGTCTCTAGATCAATATTTATAAATCTAGATTGTTCATGTATTTTTTTTCCTTTGCTAACTTTCAAGATCATATCAAAAAGTACCACTGTTGATTCCGTTTTTTATGTTTCATTATTTGAAACTATATTGACATTTTTCCTCTTCTTTCTTTATCATTCCCTGTTATCTCATCTTTGTGACTCTTCCCATTAATGTTTTTTCTTTTGAATTATTTATTTTTTAATTGAAAATAAATTGCATATATTTAAGGCATACCACACGATGTCTTAAAGTATACATACATTGTGGAATGGCTAAATCAAACTAAACATACGCATTATATGCATTGCCTTGTAATCGGACCCCTTGAGATGTCATTGTCAGTACCTCAGCATTTTTAGTGACTGAGATAATGAAAATTCGAATAGGCCCTTGCTTGCTTGCACAAAAGCCAACATCCCTTGTTCTCACAATACAATTGCAAACTGCTGATTTACTATTTCTTTGTCAACCAGGAGAAGATAAATTTAAGGTAACAAAAAACATTTGCAGAAGGAATGAATGCCCATAAGGATGTTGCAACTAACTGCTGAGGCCCAAAAGTCTGGTTGCTCAGGATATTATCAGAGATTAAAGAAACACAGACTTTCCCCTTGGTTCCCTAAAACTCCCCCTCTCTTACTGTCTAGCTGCAAAAATATCCTCTCTGCATTTTTTTTTTTTTTTTTTTTTTTGAGACAGATTCTCGCTCTGTGGCCCAGGCTGGAATGGAGTGGCACGATCTCGGCTCACTGCAACCTCCGCCTCCTGGGTTCCTGCCATTCTCCTGCCTCAGCCTCCCGAGTAGCTGGGACTACAGGCGGCCACCACCACGCCTGGCTGATTTTTTGTATTTTTAGTAGAGACAGGGTTTCACCGTGTTAGCCGGGATGGTCTCCATCTCCTGACCTCGTAATCCGCCCGCCTCGGTCTCCCAAAGTGCTGGGATTACAGACATGAGCCACCGCGCCCAGCCCCTTCTGCTTTGTCTTATCGTTAAGACATATCTGAGAGATCTTGCCCCGTTCTCACTTTGGCCAAATGGAATAAACTTTTATCTGTCCCCAAGCATTGGCGTATCAGTGTTTGGTTTCAACTGAGCATCAGGTACATGAGCCCGAATTTGGGCCTCTACAACATCTTCACCTACTTACTATTTTTTTGTGTGTGGGTGGTGAGAATACTTAAAATCTACTCTATTGGCAATTTTCAAATATAAATGTATTGTTATTCACTGTAGTCACCATGATGTGCAATCAATTTTTTGAACTTACTCCTCCTGGCTAACTGGAATTGTGTGTCTTTTGACCAACATCTCTGCAATTTCCCCATGCCCTAGCTTCTGATGACTACCAATTAACTCTCTATTTCTATGAGTTTTACTTATCTAAACTCTATATATAAGTGAGCTTATGTCATATTTGTTTTTAAGTGCCTGGCTTATTTCACTTGACATAAAGTCTCCCAGGTTCATCCGTGTTGTTGCACATGACAAGATTTCTTCCTTTTTTAAAGCCCATTAACCTTTTATAGATCTGTTACTGAGGCAATCCAAACTTATTGGACAATTATATGTTATTTGAATAAATTGAAACATAACAGCTTATAAAGGGTCAAATGGCAGTAACAGCCTAAGAAATAGGTTTGGAATATTATTTCCTAGCATGAAGGATAATATTGGTCAGAGTCTTCTAGGCTTGAATTCTTGGCTACTTAGATTTTATCAAGTAAATTGTAAAAGGATAGTCAATCACTTTTTCACATGAATTTCTGTATGAATTTCGATTTGACAAGAAAGACTGTGAAAACAAAACAGCTATTATCTGTGAACTACCTAATGTGGAAAGAAATATCCTTAAATAAAACCTTGAGAAAGTAGATTACTCAATTTTTTTCCTACAGATACCCCATATATTGTAACTAATTATAATATTTAATTGAATACAAAATCTTTCTTCTTAAGGAAAGATTTTATTCAGTTTTAGAACGTTAAAGTTTCTCCACTCTAATATATACAGAACTTCTTTAACCTTTAAAAATACTGCTTCACTTATTACTCATGATAATTGGGCCCCATACATAATTAAAACACTCCATTTATTATTTCCCCTTGTAAAAGTGGCATCTGGTTCCCCAACTTAACTTCAAACTGTAATTTTAAACAAATAATAAAGTGTTTTGAAACATTAATGTGGTTGTCTTATCTATTGTCTATGTTCATCAGGAGTTGTGACATGCCCAAAGGAAGGTAATCAGAAGGAAGGAAGAGAAGAAGCTAAGTTCTAGAGAATCTATTAATCATGGTTTAGATGACTGATCATTTTATTATTTTCCCAAGTAAGCTGAGGCTGACAATATCATGAATCATTTACATGCCAGTATTCAAATATTCCATTTTTAAATTGGAAGGGGGTATGTTTTAGAATAGAATAATGAAATTCCCTCCATCTCCTCCTAGTGTACATGATTAAGAAGAACCCAACAGAAACATAAGGTTCTAAGGTTCTTGCTGGAAATAATAATCAGAACTGTAGGAATTCTCTTATAGAAAACATTTAAAAAAGGAAATTCTAGCAATAGAATTCATTGTTAAAACTGTAAGTTACAACAATATTGTCTCTGCATGCTGACTGTAATCCTCTGTAATCTTCAAAGGCAAACAGGAACAGTAATAACCTTTTCATGTACTCTTAACTTCCTTCTCTGAAAGACTAGAAAATGTCTTATATGTAGCACTCATACTGTCATTTAATCAAACCCAGTTTCTATTTTTCTTCAACTTCTAGATGAATGGATACTTAGTCTTTCTGGCACAATGTGAATTTCTTAAGTGTCTGTAGACTACATCTCCTATTTTTACTTCTTGAAGTTTCTCTCAAACTGTGATAAAGAGTGTCACTCTATCGGTACTGTTAGCAATGTAAATTTTGTTTCTCTCTTTGTTACTGCCAAGATTCCACTGACTGTTGAAATATAAAAGAAAAACAGCATTAAATCAGGTCTGATAAAATCACCTTTTTCTGTTTATCTCCACCACTGGCATTTATTGGCACTTGGAAACTATTTATAAACTCATACTCTTGTAACAGTCTTGTAACTGAAACCCACTGGATTCAAAATCTATTCCTAGTACTTAACTTTCTTCTGAAAATTCCCTCATCTATAAATTTGAGGATGATGATAATTGCAATGATGCCAGGGAAATTTATAATCATTACTGAACTAATCCTTTTGAAAATATAAAGCAGCATTAAATGTTACTGTTACTAATCTTTTTAATGAAAGTGGCAAATGTGTCCAAAAAGTCTGTAACTAAGTTCATTACTCTCATTTATGCAGCTAAACTTAAGTTCTACCAAATGTATGTTTAAGTTGATTAAAAATATTGTTGGCAGCATTTATAAATACCCATTATTAACATGCTATACTGGTAAATATATTTCTGCTCTTATGACTAGAGAGTGTTGTACTTTAGTAAAAAAAAATTATACCTCAATAATTATCTGCTCTCCTATTTTTATTTTATTTGCACTAGACATGTATTTATTCATGCATTTGTATTCTTATTGAATGAAGGATGTTATGTCACTTGAATTGAGTACATAGGCATCCCTTTTGACAAATAAAATCAGAATCTAAACTACAGAACCAGGTTAAAGTGGGGACAGAAATACAATTTTAATAAAGGCCAAAATTTTGCTAGTGTTTCACTTAAAATTTATTTTTAGGCTTTCTGAATGTTCTCTTAAAGAAAAAGACTTAATCATGTACATACCTTTTTTGTATTGTTAACAAGGAAGAAACATACTAATATGAATGGTACTACATACATTATACATCTTATACAAGAGAAGAAAATTATATATTCAAGATAAACATTTTTATAATCACAATACTTCAATATAAATGTGTTCAATATAGTAAAGATGAAGGTTGTATAATTTGTCAAGCAAATTCTTCTCAATTATGTTTGAATTCTATTTAAAATCAACACTAGTGTTGACAATATTCATATTTAGGGCTTTTTAATTATTTAAATAGGTTCAAATTTGCTGTGTTCAGCATTATTACTTGTAAAAGTAGGCTCTGGTACCAAAAATATATTTTTTTAGCTCCCTTCTATCAGTCTTTCCATTAAATGCTATAGACACAGTTTTACATGCCTCTCAGCACCTCACTGCTCTTATTGCCTATAATATTTTATTCGTTTTATCCTTCTGAAATAATCCTGGTCATCCAAAACCAATACATCAAAATCTTCTAGAGTGAACAAAAGAAAAAACATTTGTGAAGATTAAAAGAAAAAGGAGACTTCTCAGATATAATAACTTTAAAGAATATATCTCACAATTATGTAATATATTTGTTGCTTTATCTAATTAGATTTGCATTTCTTATATATACCATGCATATAAAAATATATTTGATACAAATTATAATACAAGGCATGCAAAAATAGACCATTATAATAACAGAACATTTTCTAAAGAGATTTTAAAAGTGTAAGTCAAATGCCTTAATGTAATACTACTTCTAAAATGTATTCTAAAGAAATAATCTTGCATGTGTGGTTAGATTTAACTACAGAAATATTCATTGTAACCTTTCTTTAGAAGTGAATATTGAAAACTGAAATAAATCTAAATGTCCAACTTTATAATTGCTAGTTATGGAATACTAACAAATGAAATCCATGCTTTTAAAATAGCATTTAGTGAAGCAAATATATGTTCAAAATACATATAAAGGAAAAACTGGTATATTATTAAAGAAGATAGAATAAAATTTATTTTGAAAGTGTATGCTAATAAGACAGTTTTGATATTTAGGAAAATTAAAATGTTAGGTAATATTTTCAATAAAATAAAATAAATGTTCTGTTTGCTGAGATTATAGGTATTTTAAACAATTTTTAATATATGCTATAGACACTGAACATGTATAATTTATGTATCAAGAAAAAAATCAATAAGTTCAATTTTTAAAATCAAAATTAAAAGTCACATAATCAGAGAAGATAAAGATGAATTACACTTTTTTCTTTATTTGACAAGAGTGCATGGTTTACGGAGACAGACAATTTTTTCTCTGGTTTTAGCTCTAAGATATAAAAGGAATTTATTGTATACATCTGGAAATAAGAGGCATTTAATACCTAATGTATATTAAGATTACTGTTTTAGCTTTTTTTACAGTATAGAAGTACTGTGTGATGACTCATCAACCATTGAAAGAGCCATTTTCAAAGATTGATTAAAATCGAAGAGTTCCATAAACAATTTTCACTAAAGCATTGAAAACTATTATCTAAGATTAAGAAAATACTTTTCTAGGGATCCCTCATATCTAGGGATCTAACGACCATTAGATCCACCTCATATAATGGAATTAGGACAACCCAAAGATCTGGATGATTGAATTGTCATTTGGGGATTATTACCATCATACAGCTCAGTTTATGGCAATTTCTATACATGTGTTTAGTATTAACTGGAGGAAACTCATAGGAATTAGATACCAGACATGAGGACTATATACATATCTTCAGAGTGCTTGTGTCCTAAACTGAAGAGTGTGTTTTAAGAGTCTGGGATATGAAACCACCTTTTCTCTATTCTTGTTGAATCCATGTCATTCTAGCTACTGACATAATTTACACAATATAAATACAAATAATAATAAGCAAAGTTATGTGAAAATATGTTTCCAGTGTACAGGTAGTTTTAACCATTCTTTTTAGAAGAAATGTGTGTGTGTGTAAATGTCTTAATTGTTAAAATGATTAAGTCATTCACAGGTTTGTTAATGTTTTTCCATGTAGCTAGAGTGATAATAATTTGTATTACATTTTAGAGTGGTTTGATGCAAATAAATAAGAACCAACTCAAAATGTTATTGAGGTTAAACTCCAAGAAGATAAAAGGAAAACTAAAATCACAAAGTAAACTACAATTAAAACATTTCAACTAAGAAAAAAGGAAAAAGTTAAGCTATCTCAGACAATGTTCGAGATTGAAGCTTGTTAATTGCAATGGAAAAACTGCTAATTACCACAAATAGTAATTTAGAGACATAAATATTACACAGGTGTGGCTGCAGGAAGTTGATATTAATCAAACACATTTGGCATTTTCAATGTTGCAAAAATTACAATTGTAAACACCTTCCAATACAATCAAATGTTATGTGAATTTTAAATGAGTCTCAATAAATTATACTGCATAAAAACAGGATTTTTACTATGGATCATAATTGTTAATGTGTTCCATACTGAAGGTTGAAATATAAATCAATTCACTCTATTATTTGGTTTAGAAGTTTAAGAGCACAATTCACATTTCCTTTGATACACTCTACCAGTGTCACTGGACTGGTGATGTGACAAGAAAGGTCTTCTGTAGAGCTGAATTGCAATAATATGGAGATTATAACAAAATTATATATGTACCTAAGAATATTGATTTTAAAAGCCTTCTTCAGATTGCAACATTGATTTCCAGATCTGTTGGGAACTAGCTGCCTTACTTAATGTAACAGTCTTGACAATGGAATAATCATGTATATCACCCATGGATAATTAATTTTTAATCATTGAAATTCACTGAAATATGTTGAACATGAAAATTATACAAATATAATTTTGTATGCTGTTTCAGATTCTTTGGAATTTTATTCTAACCATCAATCAAGATGGTATAGTATGAGAAAGGTAGAACATGTAATTATAAATGCAACATTCAGGAAGTTTATTTTTCTCTTCTTTTTAATTATCTCAAAATAATCTTGATTCCTGCAAAGTGTTAGTATATCTGGTAAGTGAGAGTCTATTTCTTTTAAACTTCATCTGTATTAACCAGCTTTATACGACCAAAATGTCCCCCAAATTTAAAGCTTTGCACAGTAAGGCCTTATATGTACACCTGGCCTCATTTCAAAAGACTAAAGCAGTTGTTCTCAAATTCAGCTGCACACTAATATAAACTGGGAAACTGTTTAAGCTCCTGATGACAAAGCCACATGTCAGACTAATTTATGCTGAATCACTGGGCCAAGGACCCAGGTATCAGTATTTTTTAAAACTATAGAGGAATAACCAGGGTTGAGAACCACTGCACAAAATGGTAAATGCAACTTTTATTTAAGTTAATTTTTAAAAATAAATAATGGTTGAATTGATACTGATCTTAGTACCAAGTCATGGCAATTTTTTCAGACTTAGAGAATTCATCCTGGCATTGAGATTATTAAAGAACCTAGAAATCCAAGTGTTTTTGTTTACATTTTTCCTGTAAATATTAGAGTATGCTAGTGCTCATCCTTATTTGATAATTTTGGAAAATATATTAAACATTTGAGATTGAATATCAAAAATCTCTAAAATAATTTTAGAAATATCATTCTTCTATGAAATAAGCAAGCTCAATCAAGATACATATTATAGTGCCCATTTAAGAAAGTCTAATAATAATGCTTGCACTGCTTAAAGATTAGGTTGATAAATTAATTATTGTTAATCCTACTTGCATAATCAACAGACACCTAGAGATGGAGTCTTAAGTATAGACACAGAAGTTGAATACTTTTAAGAACTTTTAAATTTGCGTCCTGGTTAAATCTTACTTTAAAATTATGTTGAATGGTTGTGAGTAGCACATGTGTGATTAGAACTGTCTTTCTCAGGTTATTACATCACCATATAGACACAGCAAAAATAATAGAATTAAAAATAAAGCAAGAAAAATAATGTAACACTTTATTGGCTTCAGATAATTATTTTGAGATCCTAATCCTACCAAAACATTCTGCTTTTCTTAACTTGATCCTACTTTTTTTTGTTTGTTTTAATAAAGGATGAACCAATATCCTGAGAAATTTTCAAACAGGGTTGGGTATAACACTAAGTCTCTAGATCTCACTATGTTTTAGAACAATTGTAAAGTATTTCAAATAATCAGTAAAGTTTCAGCTCTGCACCATTGTGTCTTTGCAATATGGGGAAAGTCACTTCACTTCTCTCCCTCTCTCGTTTTTCGCACACGTAAGGCAGAGAAAATAATATCTACTCCAGCTCTCCCATAGGTTATTATAAAATATAATAAGAGATATAAAATCACTTTATAATGTTCAAAGTATTATAAAAGTAAGCCATGATTATATGTGGGATTAAGAGCAGTTTGTTATTTACCATTTAATGTATTTCTAATGTACATTTTTGCCATATTTAAAAATTTTTACATTTTGATTTTTAAGTGAAAGAGTAATAGTATGACATTATGCCATGTTATATCTGATGCCATTATGTCAAACAAACAAACAAAAGCATTTTAAACTATTTGGAATATTATCAAAATAAATCTTATAACTATGATAATACAGGTTTTTGAGGATTTAGTTTGTACAGCAAAAACAGAGGCAATAAAGGCAAAAATAGATAAACAGGATTACTTAGAATTGCAAAGCTTGTGCAGAGCAAAGGAAACAGGAGGGTGGAGGGTGGAGAGGCAACCTACAAACTGGGAGAAAATATTTGCAAACCTTATATCTCAATGTACTAGTGACTATCACCCTAATAACTAGTCATGGGAGCACTGTCATGCATTTGGTATGTTTTAATTTTTGGGATGCTGCCACTTACCATGGCTGGAGCCTGATCCCTGCGGAATCGACTGTAGCTGGACTTATCTTGAATATTCTGAGCCAACATACCCAACCATAAGGTGCTAATTCATTCATGCTTGAAGGCCATAAAAATCAATACACATTCACGCACACACGTACGTTCACGCACATGTACGTTCACGCACTATTTAAAGGACTGCTTCCGATTAAATCTGCAGATCTGCCCTCCCCCATCTCTGAGTTTATTGTTAAATTAGGTAAGCCAGCCCCCACAAACAAGATACTTAAATTGAACCTAGTCAGAGCCCTAAAAATCATAATTTAACCGTGAACACTCCAACCCTAGCCCCTCGATTAACGAAATTTTCTAAAAAAATCCTAATATTCTCCAACCAAATAAAATCTCCTATTTATATGCTAACTAAATCTCTGTCCTACTACTTATATAATACTTCAGGTATCCCGCTCTGAAAAGCGTGTATCCCAGATATTATAGTCCTAAATCAAATATAACTTCAACTACAAATGGCCCCTCAGCAAAAACCTCTGCTATCTCAACTTTTTTAAAGGCCCTAAATTTCCAGGACTGTAAAGGACCACTTTAGATTTATACCTAACAAGATCCTACCCTGACATACCCCTAGTATTTCAAAATACCACTCAAATGTTTTTCATCCAGTTAATGTAGCTTAATTATTTAAAGCAAGGCACTGAAAATGCCTAGATGGGTCCGCACAACCTGGTAAACATAGAAGTTTGGTCCTGGCCTTTTTTTTGAATTCTTAGTAAAAAATTACACATGCAAGCATCCCCACCCCAGTGAGAATGCCCTCCAGATCACCTGGATCAAAGGGAGCAGGTATCAAGCACGCATAAATGCAGCTCAAAACACTTTGCTCAACCACACCCCCATGGGAAAAAGCAGTGATAAATTTTAAGTAATAAGTGAAAATATGACTAAACTATACTAATATTTATGGTTGGTAAATTTTGTGCCAGCCACTGCGGCCATACGATAAACCCAAGCTAATAAAACTCGGCATAAAGAGTGTTTAAGGTCTGCATTCAGTGAAGTTAAGCTCCATCTAAGTCGTAAAAAACTCCAGCTGAAATAAAACAATTACGCTCTTTGAGGATAAGATTCATATTGTAACAATTTTCTATATCCTCCACAATGTTTTGCAGATTCAATAACTATTTAATGAATTGAGTTAAATTTGCCTATACTCTTACAAATACTCTCATAAATAACCTTCTAATTCTCAATTCCTCTAAAACAGAAAAAAATTGCCAATATAAAAAAGCAAGACAGAAGATATTAACCATTTTGTCATTCAAAATATGACTCATTCTTATACAACTACCTTTGTCAGCATTCTTGCCATTGGACTGTCTAGCCTTTGATGCTGTTATATCATGGCTTGTTAGAGAAGGTAAAGTTTGGAAAGCAGAAGCAGTTATGTAAAGCAATCTTAGAAAATCCTTGAGTTTCCCTTAGAATTTTGTGTCTTCTACATGTTTTCTGTTTCACATAGATTAAGTTTGCAGAGTTATGTCATAATTTCATGAGTGTATCTGTCAGAGAGCCCTTTGAAGGCCTATTTAATCCAATTAAGACTATTTTTTCTTGTTTTAATACCATTGAACTTGTTCTGATAATTGAGGAAAAAGAGAAAGACATTCCATATAATACACCAGATGCCTAAGTGCTTTGGATAGTCATAAGCCTTTTCTCCTATAGCTTCCTAATTAGAAATGCCTGCTCTTCAGAGTTTTCTTAAGCTTTCCAGCTTGCTCCTTCCATTTTATAAGAATAGTAGTCTATTTAGGAAGACTATTATCAAATAAAAATCAGAATGATCAGTGGACACCTATTTTAGCCTTGGGATTTATATCACAATTCCCTAAGACTTTATATTTCCAGAAAAGAAATTCAAACTAAAGGTCACAATTACTATTATTATGGTAATCCTGATAAGATGTGCATTTTAACTAAAAGAAGTTCCCACTATTTTTTTTTCTTTCTACTTTTCAATAATCCTTGGGACCTTAGTAGGAGTGTGCAATAGTCTTGTGGTGTATTTTTAGTTCAAAAGTCTGAGCATACCTAATTATCACTTGGTAGATATTGTCCAAACTCACTTTTGAATCCAAGTGTTTTTACCCTCATAGAATTTTTTTTAAAAGGAGTATTTGCTTGTTTCTATTATATTGTAACTATTGGAGCTACTAGGAGGCCTTTTAAATTTCACCAACAAGTAGGTAGAATGGAGACTAACTGAAGGGTTGATGGGCTTAAAGAATAAATAACCTAATAAAACCACCAGGCCAATGGCAAAACCAACATTAGGAACCAAGTCACTTTACTTGGGATTAGTGGATACCAAAATATGCTTTCTCGGAAGCAGCACTTTACAAGGAAATATGGAAATCCACCTTTGTTGTTCTTCAGCTAAAGGGAATAAAATCGTGTACTTTCTATAATTTTAACCCTGTTATAACAGATGCTACATGAACTCAAGTGGAACTCTGACTGCCTTGAGAGCTGAATAAAATGCATCCCACCATCCATTGCTGCTGCATCAAGGTATTAAAAAGAGAGACAGAAGGAAGAGGCGAGAGAGGCACAAGTTCAACAGTGCGAGGGACTCAGACACAATGGGAGGGAGAAAGAAATAAATGTCTGAATGTCATTGAAAGAAGAGACAATGAAGGCATATGTAAGAGGCCTGCTAAAGCTATGGGACCTCAGAAGCCTATTTGTAAGAACTACAATTTAGAATAGGGAACTTGCAATACCATGCCTGAACTTTATTTCCTTTCCTGCCTCGAACTTGTGAAAACCTTTGATTGACTTTTCTATTAACATGAATTACTGCTACAATATTTAGTTGAACTATATGAATTTCTCAAAGCAGTAATACAGTGCTACAGCATAGCTTAACATTGTTTAAGTAATATGGTTTGCTTATATTTAAGTCATTTCTAAGGGACCCATGCAAACACAGTCAGGAGATCTATTTCTGATGTATTTCCAAGGCTAAAAACAAAAAAAAAGCTGTTAATGCATAAACAGTCAAAAAACCAGGCATTGTGGTTTTACAGGGACTTTTATTTCCTAAAGATGATTGTTGCATGAGGGCCTCTGCCTTTATGAAGGGAAATGTGTAGATTTTAACTAGCTCTGTATTATAATGTTTGTGTTTTGAAAAAGAAAATCATGTTTCTGCACTAAAAAATAAATTCCTAATCAAACTTTTAAAATTAACATTTAGAACAGGGACAGAAACTTCTGTTGTTTCCTAAGTGTTTTGCTGTTGTTCCTGTTTAGTTTTAAATCATTTTTTAGAAGTTTTATTGAGGTGTAAAAAAATTGTACACCTTTCATATATTCACCTGGATGAGTTTGGACATGTGTGCATACACCAATACCATCATCACAACCAAGGTACTGAACATTCACCTCCAAAAATTTCCTTTTGTTCTTTTTTAATGGTGGTAGTATATTTTTAAGAATCCAGCCTTCGAGCAGGGTATGAAGGACCTTCAACAACAAATGGGAAAGTAAATGAACTAAGTTCATATAAAGGGTTAGCTCTCAGTGAGATATTCAAGTTATGATCATATCTTCAAGAGGCTTGTAAACTGACTGTGGGTTTCCAGTTTGGTTATTCACAGATAGGCCTTCATTTGCTCATTCACCTACTCATTCATATAGCCACTCATTCATTCTCAAGAAGAGGTATTTGTCCATATCTCACCATGTGGATGAGCAGATGGTCAGTTCTCACTTCTTTTGCCATTAAGTGTACTCACCCTTGAGCTCCAGGATGATATTTTCTCTCACTTTGTGTCATTACCACAGTGGCTATCAAGATTGTCTCCCCTACCTTCTTTTTCTTTTTTCAATGTTTAAGAGCTGGATTTAATTTCTGGACTCCTTTAGTAGCACATGCAGATATATACCACTCAAGGCCTTTGGATTAAACTGTTAAATTTGTCATCTAGCTAATGTTTTCTCAGAACCAGATAAATTAAACAGATTCAATTGTTGAAATTATTTCAAAAGATAATCATAGAATGGAAATAAACTACAGAAAGTAGGAACAGGAGTAACTAAGTCTCCTAGAAAACATTTGCAGCAGATGGTAAAGTATCTAGTCTCATTGTTATAAATGAATTTCAAAGAATCTCAGAGCAGCTTTACAAAATTTTACTGCACTAACAAATGGCAGCCAACCTCTGTAGTGAACACAAAATACTCTACCATCCTTTGTATCTCCTTAAATTAAGCCAATTTCTGCTTACACAGAAAATCTGTCTGTGGAAAACACTGCTTAGAATATGAAAGCACATTAATCTGGAAGCCACAAGAGAAGTGTGCTTCAGAAAACTTCTTAATATTTTTCTTGTGAGTTATTCTCTTTATGCTTTTCACATTACAATACTACCAAGTTATCATAAAGTATTTTCTGCACTCCCAGAGCAAGATAAGACGCTAGTAGTTGCTGGGAGCTATGCATTGTCTAAATACGGGTTCACATTCTCTCACAGTGATTCTGGAATCATACACACAAATGAGATCACTGCTGTCAGATCACTGGGATTAAGACTCAACCTCTCTACTCACTGGCCATGTAAATATAGATACAGTACTCAGATCCACTGAGGCTTAGCTAATTATTGGTTGATTTGGTCTACACTTACCACATTAATTATTTGAAAGGATTCATTGATATAACATGTACTGAGAACAGTTCCTGACTCATAATCATTATTAAGGCAATATTTACCAATATGTGACTTTAAAACAGATACTACTATTAGATAATAATTCATACCATACATTCAACATTTAAACAACAGAATTATAATTTTGTTAAGTAAATTTTGTACTCAAACAGAAAATCTAATTCTATAATTATTTTCTGCAATATTGGGTCATAGAACCAACAAAGAATATATGACTGGCTTAGATGTATGTATTTACTTATGCAGTTAGTAATAAAATTCTTCACTCATTCCTAGATTTGAATCCCAGGTGCTCTGTGTAGCAGCTGTATAGTCTTGGACAAGTTGCTTAATCTGTCTGTACCTCGATTTCCTCATTTGTACTCCAATTTTCTTATATAGTAAATATAAAATTACTTAACTCAGAGCTATGAGGTCAGTTTTATTTGAGAGAATCCAGAATAAAATACTTAGCACACATTTTCTACCATTCAACATGCATAATACATACTTAAGGAAATTTTAGATCTCTGTACAAGATTAATATATTAAATCCTCAAACCGACTATAATGTCTGAAAATGCATGTCTTTATGTCACTGTACCTCTCATTGCACTTGGCACAGTGTTGTGAATATATTTGTCATTTGTATGTTCTTTCTACCATACATTTCTGCCACTCCAATTGGCATATTGTGTTGGAAAACAATTGAGTGCTTGCCTTATGTTTTACTAAATTTATACGGAACTACATTGACACTTCCTTGCCCTTCAGATGCTGGGACTCACTGGTTGCTTTCTAGTTCTCAGGAGTCTCTATGTGACTCTGTCCTTTACACTTGCCCTGCAACATCACCCTCAGCCCTAGACAAAGCCAACATCATTTTTAAAAACCTGCAAATATGTCTGCAATCCACTGTATAAATGTTCTCATTCTATCAAAATCCTAGCCTCAGTAACTCAATGGAGCAATACAGGATGATAAAGTAGTTGATATGAAAGTCATAGAAAGTTTGCTTTGTTTATTCATCCAAACGTATGTTTTTAAAGGATGAGGCTTTTATCTGAAACAAATAAAATTATAATTTGAAATTTCAAATAATGTGACTAATAGATTATGAATTCATTTTCAAATATAGAAATAATTAAAACACTTGGGGGTATAGAAAAAGTGAGTGCTGTATCTATTCTTTTCTTATATGAATTTTACCCCAGCTGCCAGAATTTAGGTTTTTTGTGTTTTTTTTTTTTCTTTTTCTTTTTTTGAGACGGAGTCTCACTCTGTTGCCCAGGCTGGAGTGCAGTGGTGTTATCTCTCCGCTCACTGCAAGCTCCGCCTCCTGGGTTCACGCCACTCTCCTGCCTCAGCCTCCCGAGAAGCTGGAACCACAGGCGCCCACCACCACGCCCGGCTGATTTTTTGTATTTTTAGTAGAGACAGGGTTTCATCGTGTTAGCCAGGATGGTCTCCATCTCCTGACCTCGTGATCCACCCGCCTCAGCCTCCCAAAATGCTGGGATTACAGGCGTGAGCCACCACGCCTGGCACAAAGATATATTTTACTAATACCACAGAGGCATAATCTGCTGCTATTTCTTGATCAGGAGTAAACAAGTTGACTTCACAGCAGCTGATTTAATTTGCTTCCACATTCATTCAATGGTATTTTTTGATTATTATAGAATATACTGAATTGGATAATAAGTCCTTTTCTTTTTCTTTTTTCAGAAATGGTTTCTCTCTGTTACTGAGGCTGGAGTGCAGTAGCACTATCTCGACTCACTGCAGCCTCTGCCTGCTGGGCTCAAGAAATCCTTCAACCTCAGCCTCCTGAGTAGCTGGGACTACAGGTGAGCACCACCATGTCCACCTATATAATTTTTTTTTTTTTTTTTTTTTTTGTAGAGACAGGGTTTCACTGTGTTGCCTAGGTTGGTCTCAAACTCCTGGGCTCACAGCATCTTCCCCGCTCAGCATCCCAAAATGCTGGGATTACAGGTGTAAGCCACTGCACCTGACTGAGAAGGCTTTTTATTATAGGTTGTTCTTATTGTTTTATTTATTTGATTTACTTGTTGGTTTTCAAGGTAAGTTTGACATATAAGGTGGTATGTTTACAGGTCAAGTTATAGAGATAGCCAGATTGAAGTTCAAATCCAGAGCCAAGTTACTTAGACTCTCTAAGGACTTGTTTTTTCCCTTATAAAATTAAAATAAAGTGGATAGCCACTTCATAGGTTTGTAATAAGAATTAATATGATCATGATGTCACACAGTTACAAACAGATACTGAAACTTGGCTCTGCCAAAAAATATTAGCTATTGCCATTATGATTGTTCTCCTTAATACCTAACGCATTTGCTGACAATCAGGTTACTCATCATGTCCTTCTAGGAAAAAAATTTAAAAATGTTTAAAACGTAGGAACTACTTTTAAAATTTAATTTTCAGACCTGACATAACATAGCTGAGGAAGAGAGGTGGTGGCTGATTGGGGATAGATGTAGAGATCATTAATGGTATAAGAGTGTGAGAATGTGAAGCAGGATAGGATATGATATTACTCACAGAGATCACAAATACATGTCAAAATTATATTTATCATTCATTTAAGTAAAATTCAACATTGTTTTCTTCAAAGAAGAAATCTTTCACTCTACCTAGTTAATTCTGGAAAATTTTACAAATTGAGCATGCCATTTTTTAGTATGAATTCCTTTCTTTCAGCTACCCTGCTAACTTTGGCATGATGAGCAGAAAAAAAATAAACAGAATGATTAGTTCTGAAATATGAAAAAGTGTCCAAGAAGAGGAGTAGTCTTGAGAAGTAGGGAACAGGATGAAGTCACTAGAGGACAGAAGGGTAGGAGGGAGTGGGACCCGACAAACCCTGAACTCTGCATGCACACATAACAGTCTAAAATATCCAGCATGCAGACTCTAGGTCAAGATAACCAAGATGAATTGCCAACTTCTCCACAAGCAACATGACTTTGGGTAAGGTATTTAAGTTTTCTGTGTCTTAGTTTCTTCAACTGATAAATAAAAATGATGGTCATATCTACTTCATAAAATTGTGATAATTGATTAATACATATAATGAATAGTGTTTGGCATTTAGCTTATTAACAAGACATTTGATTAAAATATTAGCTACTTTTGTTAGCTAGCAACTCTCAATTTTGCCTAAAGCTGACCCCATATCTAGGGTTAGGTTTTGAAAGAAATTCATCACCATCAGAAGTAGGTCTGGAAATTATAAAGGAAAGCTTAAAGAAACAGAAATATGTGCAACACCTATTTACAAAGAATGCATTGGGAAACCCCCATTGAGCCCAGGTACATGGCACATGTCCCCTTTGGTTACGTAATTCAGTTCCCTGAGGGTCAGTATACTGTCTTTTTTCCCAAGGCAAACTTTTTAATAATTGTGATCCCACTCAATAGTCATGTTCACTTACTTTATAGGTACATTTGTGGCATATTTTAAAATGTGAAGTTGAGTGCTTTCACTTGAAAACCAAAGGCCTGTAATGACAACATGCTATAGAGGAAAAATTATTGATTTGTGTAAATAGGCAGATCTTGTTTGTATTCTAGCTCCAATACTTACTTATTTTGTGATATGGGCAATTTATATCCTGTCTGAGCCTGTGTTTCCTCTACAATATGAGCTAATTTCTACTTTGACGTATTGTTATGAGGGTTAAATATAAATTACTTTCTGGTTTATGATGTTGGTATATACTACTTCTACGTACGATAGTTATTTTTATGAATAAGATTTTTAACAGTAAGCCATAGAAAATATAACATAAGACTGATTCTTAGAATCTATCAAAACAGGTTGTAAAAATGACTTAAACATCTAGCATGGTAGTGACTAACATTTTGAAAAGCTTAATTTTTCCATTGAGAACTATAGCCCAACACAGTGTCTGTGCTTCAGTGTTCCTCTTGTCAGGAAGGATAATATCTGTGATGCATGGACTAACTCTAATGGAAATTTTTATTCTTAAGACACAAAATATTTCCCAGCACAGTACCTAAGGTCTTTGTGCTCATGTCAGCATTGGAGATAAATTTCTGGGAAAGTAGAGAAACTGCTCATTTCTATAGACATCAAAACACCAAAGTAGCTGGGCGCGGTAGCTCATGCCTGTAATCCCAGCACTTTGGGAGGCCGAGGCGGGCGGATCACCTGAGGTCAGGAATTCGAGACCAGCCTCAACATGGAGAAACCCCATCTCTACTAAAAGTACAAAAAATTAGCTGGGCGTGGTGGTGCATGCCTATAATCCCAGCTACTCGGGAGGCTGAGGCAGGAGAATTCCTTGAACCTGGGAGGTGGAGGTTGCGGTGAGCCGAGATCGTGCCATTGCACTGCAGCCTGGGCAACAAGAGCGAAACTCCGTCTCAAAAAACAAAACAAAACAAAATGAAAAACACCAAAGTAAAAGTGAAAATAAAGCTACACAGCAGACCTTTTCTTTTTAAATACCTAAACTGAAAAGTATACCTATCAATGAAAAGTATACCTATCAAGAAACATCCAACTCATGAATTACTTTAAATATGTTTTTAAAACAGTGTGCTTGTTTTATAACAACAGATTCATGCTATTTACCTGATATTCCCCAGTGGTTGCTTTGTGGAGCTCAGTGTCATCCTTGGAGACCATGGGCAATAAAAAGCATTTCTTCTGCACCAGTAAGACAAAAACAAACTGACTACTTCTCAAATGAACCTTGGAGGGCTTCCCTCAGTGGGGTTAGTGATCAGCAAATCATGTCAAATAACCCCTTTTGTTATTTTTGACATAATAGTGTTCCTAGCAGACAGTACTCAAGAATTCCCAGATTCTTAGCTTTAACATAAATTCAATATACTCTCTTTTATTAAAAGTCAAACTGTTTATTCACAGTAGTTCTTAGGTCCACGTTTCATTTTACACATATATGTGGATGTAATAGCTTTTTCCTTAGAATTTTTAAAAAATAGAATTCAGTAAAAGTCCTATATTTGTATTTTCTATGTGTCAAGAACAGATAACCATCATTAATGTGAACCGAATTTCAGTTGAGGAGCTGAAATTAGGAAGAATTGAAAAACACCTGAAATAAATCTTCAAGTAATAAAGGGGAAAGTTTACTTTAGAATTAGTGTATCAAAAATGGGAAAATTGGCTGGGCGCAGTGGCTCACGCCTGTAATCCCAGCACTTTGGGAGGCTGAGGCATGCAGATCACCTGAGGTCAGGAGTTCAAGACCTGCCTGGCCAACATGGTGAAACCCTGTCTCCACTAAAAATACAAAAATTAGCCGGGCATGGTGGTACATGCCTGTGGTCCCAGCTACTCGGGAGGCTGAGGCAGGAGAATCGCTTGAACCCCGGAGGCAGAGGTTGCAGTGAGCCGAGATCACACCACTACACTCGAACCTCGGTGACAGAGCGAGACTCCATAAAAATAAATAAATAAATAAATAAATAAAACTTTTTAAAAAGTCATTGCTTTATTTTTTAAAAATTAATAGTTTCAAAATGTATACATGTAAAATCTAACTGGGAATACTTTGTATCTACTTGTAGCACAAGATTAAATTTATTCTCAATTACTAGGAGATTTGCACAATAGAGTATATATTTACTTTAATCTGTATGACTAAAAGCCTCATTGTCAATGTGACTATGTCATCATTATCACATTCGTGAATCTCCTGATTATAACCTGCACAGATGGTCTACCTACAGGGCTCTGGGATAAGAAACTTGCTGTCTACAGAGGAAGCCGTTTTCACTTCCAGATAGTTCTGAATATTTGCAAGTACTTGCTGATTTACAGTCAAATTATGTCTTGCTGTAACATCCATAATTACTGAACTTACATTTGAGATAAACCAAGATTAGACTAAACCATGCCTTCAAATGACACTCTCAAAAATGTGATGCAATTTATGTGCCAAAACTATCCTATCTTGCCATTTTCCTCCATTTTTTAGGAAAAGCATGGCCCTAGTTTTGTTAGCCACAGTTGACAATATTATTTTAAATCACTATGTCATTTGGATATCCTATATTTGAACACTCTTTAGTGTCTTCCAGTTAAAATATGCATAAAAACTGCACGTCCAGGATACTCTACCTGGAGAAAAACATAGCTCTCATTAACCTTGTCCAGACATTAAACTTATGAGAGAAAATCATTATTTTCCTGTAACCAAATTACTCTGCTAAATTGTTTTTAGGCAGGATTAATAAACCTTTACTGTAAAGGGAAAGAGGCTAAGATTTTAGGTTTTGTGGGCCATATGATCTCTATACACCTGTTCAACTCTGCTGTTGCAGTGAGAAAGCATTTATAGACAATACACAAATGAATGAGTGTGTCCATGCTGCAATAAAACTTTATTTACAAAACCAGTCTCTTGGCTGGTTATGGCTTGCAGGCTATAATTTGCCAACCCTTGGTTTACAGCCTAGCTAGCTAAACACTGCTTGTTGTAGTAAAATCTTGCTTTTTAAAACATGTCTCTCATCCTAGTATTGTCATTATGTGTGTGTGGTTTATTGTTAAATATGTAATATTTAAGGGTCTTTCCTATTTAGTTTTATTAACTAAAAGCTGTTTCATAATTATAATGCACAGACATCTATATAGGTTTTTATTTTATCATTCAACCTATTAGCTAATCCTTAGAGTTCTGTTTCATTCTTCATGTGTTTGACAGATGAACATGTCTAAAACACTGATGAAAATGTTACCAGAATATAAACAAAAATGAAATTTTCAAGTTAAAACCATTTTGTTAGTAATATGTAAGTATATCAATTAGCCATTAAATAATTTACCAAATTATTCCATTACCTAATCCATATTGCTCCTTCTTGTCCGCAAGAATATAGTAAGGTACATTACCAAATACATACCTCTGACTTTAGTGGGCATTTAATGTATTATTAGAGGATCCTGATATCTGTCTTTCTTAAAGAAATTAAACTCATCCCTAGTGATTATGCTTTCTTCATCTAACACTATAATATTGATAACATTTGAAAAAATAATGTCTAATAATGAACACTAGATTTACAGAGTATTTTTAGACAATTTTCTAAAATTATCTGAAAAATTTGGCCAGAATCAGTGTAAAATTCACATCTGAGCTTATGGAAGCCAACTTTATTCCACTCTAAAAGGACAAAATTTTGTACTTTTAATTTTATCTTTTAAAATGTTTTAACATAAAGGTAGTGGAAGACGTTACTAAAGGAAGCTTAGATAGTAACATATTTGTCGTCTCAGCTAACACAAAGACCACAGATGGGGCAGATCTGTAGGATGCAAAAACTTTCCTTCTTCTCACCTCATAGTAGTCATATGGCTACTGCAATTCTCTGGTTTCATGTGCTTACAAAATGTCCTTTATTTAAAAATAAAAAGAAAGAGAAAGACAAAGACAAAGAAAGACAAAGAAAGAGAAAGAAAGAAAGAAAGAAAGAGAAAGAAGGAAAAAAGAAAAAAAATAATTTCTTCATGTGTCTATTTAAATTAACAAAGACATGAATTGTCCCAGACCTCCCTGTGATGGTTAATTTCATGTGTCACTTTTACTGGGCTAAGGGTTGCCCACATGGCTGATAAAACATTATTTCTGAGTGTGTCTGTGTTTCCAGAGAAATTAGCATTTGAATAGGTAGACTGGGTGAAGAGGATCATCCTCACCAATATCTATGGGCATCCTTCAATCTATTCAGAGCCCAAATAAAACAAAAAGGCAGAGGAAGGGTGAATTTAGTCTGTCTTCTTGAGCTGGGACATCCATCTTCTCTTGTCCTCCGATATTGGAACACCTGGTTCTCAGACTTTTGGGCTTAGGTTGAACTATATCACTAACTTTCCTGGGCCTCCATTGTGCAGGCAGGAGATTGTGGAACTTCTCAGCCTCGACATCCTTGTGAGCCAATTCCTCCCAAGAATTATCTTCTTCTAGCTATCTCTGTCTCTATCTATCTCATCTGTATCAGTATCTGTATCTATGTGTCATCTATATCATCTGTATCTTTATCTCATCTATCTCTATCTATATCTCTACCTCTATGTCTACATCTGTCTTAGTTATCTATCTCATTTATGGTTCTGTTTCTCTGGAGAACCTTAACTAATATAGTCCTTATCTTACAACTCACTTGCCAGCTTACCATGATTATAACCAAGTTGATCACTTCAAAGGAATACTGAATAATATATATTGTTTACACTAAGAGTTAGCTAGCCACCCTCCTCAAGCCGAATCTGGCCCCCACCTCACTTAGTAGAGCAAGCAAACTAAATGTAGATTATACATTGTTTACTCATTTAAAAAACCCCAAAGAATAACTTATCATGACACACTAAAATTTAAATTTTGATATACAAATAAAATTTTATTAGAACACAATTATATTTATTCATTTACATTTACATTCTTTGTCTATGGCTACTTTTACACTAATGCAGCAGAGTCTGTTAGTTGAGACACAAACAGGCCAATAAAGACCAACATTTTTACAATATGACCCTTTAAAAAAAAATTGACTCTTGGTTTAGACTGATCAATAATCCCATGGGAGGATTTTAATGATTTTCATTTGTAGCCAACCAAGCACTTTTTTTTTCTTGGCTAGGATAAATTTAGAACATCTATGTCCTTCCTTAAAATAGCCCCACATACTTGAAAGTCTGATTCTCTCACAACTATATTTTTTTCTCTGCTGTTAAAATTTGAACTCATTCTCTTCAGAAATAAAAAGAGTAACAAAATAGAAACTAAGCAGTCCCATTTTTATTTTGCCATTTATGAGGACCTATACCACCTAGTGGTGGTTTAGTATGTATTTAACAACCAGTACACTGAGAAAAACTGCTGTATTTTTAGTTTGCTTAATTTAGTGGTGTTGAATATTTCCTCTAGGACCAATTTTGGCTTACAAATATGATTTCTTTGAATGCAAAGTTGGGAGGAGATGAGCACTGTGTGCTCCTATGAGGAGTTCCATCTGGCTCAAACATAAACACTATTAATATCACTTTGCTCTAGACATGTGATTCTCCTTGATAATGCTTCTTGCATTAACTGCAACATAAAAGTTACAATCCTTATTATTCATGAAAAACTCAATTTGTATAGGACTCTTGATAATATTTTAATATATATACATTTTATAATGATTTTTATTGATATTTTTCTTCTTTTAGACTTTTTTTTGTTTATTTATATAGTTAGTTTTCACATTAAATGGGAGAAACACTGACATTGTTCAATTCACACCCAGGGAAATTCTGTGTGAATGATATCATATTATATTTCTTTTAATGCTCTAAACAATGTTGTGAGGCAAGTGTTATATCTGATTTGCATATGAAGAAACATATTCCGAGATTAAAAAATTGCCCAGTTTCACACAAGGAATAAATTGGAGCACAGGAGTTCTGTATAGATAGACCTGTATGACTTCACAGAGTGAAATGGACAGATAAACAATTCACTTTCCAGGAGAAATCACAGGACAATGGATATCAGAATAAATGATGGGACCAGGGTAATATTGGATGTTTTGTATACAAAAAACTAATTTGGGCAACAAAAAAGGATATAAAGTCACTGAAGCAAAATATATATTATGAAATCTAAAAGAAAATATGCTATTGGTTGGCCATGGCTACATTATAAAAAACATTTCATTTCACATAAAGTACGAATACTATACTACGACTATGAGTTAATATTAAAAAATTGACCACATAGGAAATAGGAGAAAAGAGTAACAACACTGTGGAAAGCAAAGAAAACGACTGCAAGATGCAGCTATCACCACCATCTCCTGGCCACATACGGACCTCCTCAGAAGCCTAGATGAATAAAGGGAAGAGACTGGAGTTATTAAAATTTGTAAACTCAGAGTAAAAGCCTTCCTGAGCTGAGGCTAGACCTCTGAGGGAGAGATATGTTTCAACTGCTGCTGTTACCTCTGAAGAGGCACTTTCTGGGGCTCTGAAAAAATTGGTAAACTGAAACAATTACTGCTCCTAGGGCAAGGGGATGTTCTTGGGAGAACATCGGCAAGGACCGCAAGCAAACAGGAAAAGGAGATCTATTCTTCCATTCTCTTGCCTATGTTTCTCTAGTACCTCCCAATAGCAGAACCTAGCAGGATCCCACTTGAAGGAACTTGGAAAACATAGCTTGCTGATCCCCATCACGGTTTCATAGCAAATTTATTTCAGAGAAATGTGGCTAGAGATCAAGATTATTAGTAAATCAATTTTCTTACCTAATTTTTAATCTGTATTGCTTTCTTATAAATATCTGTGATTACAGAGACCTCAGTATTTTCTTTTTCTTCTGTAGCAGCATTTCAATCTTTTTTGAAGTTCTACCCCTCTTTCACTTCTAGTTCACACCATGTGAGAGCAATGGACCTAATCATCATGGGCAGTGGTCATAATATGTCTCAACCTGCCCAAAATAAAGATGCTACCCCATTAACCATATGGTTTATTTTGTAATATGCTCATGATCCAACCTAGTCCAATGAGAAACTTAACTAAAAATTTTGTTGAAATTACTGAGGAAAACAATGTTCATTTTCTGAAAAAGTAGCTTAGCTAGTAAGATATAAGCTCAGTGCCACTAGTGGCCATCTTGATGTGGAACAATACTGAGAATATTTCTTCAGGTAATCCTACAAGAAATGTGTGCAAAACAGAAAAGAGAAAGTTACAGTGAGAAATTTCTTATGTACTGTATTCAGTACAGCCTGAGGGTAGCTCTAAATCTAGATACTTAATAAGAATACTATTGATAATAAATAATACTCATACAGCAAATACTATGTGCTAAGCATTCTTTCATGTACTTTATAAGATTAATATATCTAATACTCACAAGGACTGTATGAGATAGATATTATTGTCCAGTTTTATGATGTCCTACAAATAAAATGCCCTGACAAATTATATTCTCTCAACCATCTTTCTTTTGTTTGCAATCAACATTTTATATGTATTCACTTACTATGTATCACTCCTTTGATTCCCCAAAATTTATTTAGGGCTATATAAATATTTTGCTACTACTGGAATTAGCAAAAATTTAAGGTTAAGTTTTCAAACATGTTATTTCCCTCATCATACTGTAGCAAGAATTAGTAATCAATGAATCATAAACCCTATTTATTTATCCCAATTATTCCATGTTCACATACTCACAAAGGACATTATTCTGTCACCATTTAACCCTGTTCCCCAAAATCTCCTCATAAATGCAGTTTCAAAAACAGGCACGTTATAAAACGTGGTCTTCCTTTCCGTTTACAAGAGCATCCTGACTTCAGGGTGACTGTGAGTGGACTGTCCCTGAGCTGTGCTGCGGGGACAGCCAGCCATCCAGGAATGTGTGCGATGCCCACACACAATGCCTCCCCCAACTACACATAGGAAAGCCTGGCTTTGTAAAATGGTGAGCAAGTGAGTTTTCTGCAAGGCTAGTTTTTCAGAGGAGAGGCCAAGTATATTTAAATGCAAAGTGGTACAAAACTGTATCTTTGCAGGGAGCCACATATTGACCCAATGGGAGGGCCTGCTGCCTGTTACCATGGCGCTCCCATTGGGTCCTGCCTCCTAGAAGCTAGGAAGGACCTGGAGGATTAGGATTCCACGTCAAGAGTGGGTCACCAGCATCTTCCTTTCTACCCTCTTCTCTCTCAGGGCAAAGAGACTTTTCTTAAAAACTAACATTAAAAAATTGCTTGGGGCAAGGGCAGAAGTGGTGTGGGGGGATTGCCTCAAGTCAACGGATACTTACTTGATCTACAATTTCCTGAAGCAGTCTGACATCTTGCTCGCGAGACCCAGTGCTCTCTTCCAGTTGTAGGTGAAAGGCTGGAGAAAGGGACTCCCCCACCACTTTTAATCCAGAAATGCTGAAGAAGGGAAACACACACAGCCGTAAGTCCCTTCCAGGCTTGAAGATCGCTCACGGAGAAATAATGTTAGAAGTGCGCAACGTCAAGGCACAGTGAATGTACAGAAGCTTGCGATGACGGGAAGCATCATTCCAATTCCAACAAAGAAAGGGAAACGAGGCACTCTGGGCAGTGCTTCCTCATCTAAAAAAGTCTGCCTGCGATGTGGCTTCCCGAGCGCAGGACCGGGTCTCGTGGCCCCAGCCTCCCACCAGGGAGTCTGTGCCTCCTTACAGGCCCTCCGGGCCCCACCTTGGCCTATCATCCCCTTGCCATGTGCTCCCTCGCCCCCGATGTTTGTTCTTCCCTGTGCTGGCTGCACGCGCCGGGGCCCAGCTCCTGCACTGCCTGCTGCTGGGGCCTTCTTCATCACCCACTTTAGGGAAGGCTCTGCTCCATCATTTGCTATTTTTCATCCTGTCTGGATCCTTCACAAGCTACTCACTACAGTTTATGTTATGCTTCCTTGCTTATTATCTATGTCTTTAGTTTTTATTTTGTCTCTCATAAATTACAGGGATGATTTCTGACATTAACAACATTATACCCCATCTCTACAAATAAAACAAAAACAAAAACAAAAAACAAAAAATTGGCCGAGTGTGGTGGCTTGCGCCTGTAGTCCCAGCTACTTGGGAAGCTCAGGTGGGAAGATCGCTTGAACTCAGGAGGTCAAGGTTGCAGTGAGCTGAGATTGTGCCACTGCACTCTAGCTTGGGTGACAGAGCAAAACTCTGTCTCAAAGAAAAACCCAACAAATACCAAACATACATTATATTTTGACTAACAGCAATATGTTTAGATAGAAAAATGTCCTTATTTGCATGTTAAGTTTTAGATTTTACTTGGATTAAAATTATTTTCTTTTTACTTAGGATTAACAGCACAAAAATCTGTAGCTTCTCAGGGAGAAAGGTAGATCTTTAGGGGCCAAATCCTGTATTTTTAGATTAAATTAAATTTAATCCTGTATTTTTACTACAGCTGCCATGAGATGCTATTCCATATTATTATTATTATTTTTGAGACGGCATCTTGCTCTGTCACTCAGGCTGGCTGGAGTGCAGTGGCACGATCTCGGCTACTATCTAGTCAGGTTCATTTAAAGTCTATTTTCTCCTATAACAACAAATATTATTTGATTTTTGACCTACCTCCTAGGACACAAATGTGATATATGTCTATTTGAAACTGAGCTAAACATTTTAGATTCCTTTCATTTAGTCTGTTTCACCTAAAACGATTTGTTTTTCCCTCAGAATGAAATGACAATAAAAAGTACTAGGTAGCACAACTGAATCTTCCCAGTTTAGGACTCAAAAAGCCTTTACAGAATGACTACTGTATGTTACAATAATGTGAATTCTGGAAACTCATCTGACCTGGCCTTCCAATCACCCTTGGAACATTATTAATTAGCGTCTCCTTTCTTTAAATACAACACATCATGCTATATCTCTCAATAAAGCAGGCCACAGGTCTGAATCATGGAATCTTGGGCATGTGGAATGTGGGGGAACCTTCTAGATTAGTTCCTTACTAATGTAGAAACTAAGCAATACACTTTGAAAACCCATTTCCTGTGTAAATTCTGACCATGTTAAACGCATATATCAAGTATCTTTTTTTTTTTAAAGGTCATGTATTCTCACAGTATTAAAAAATTGCTTTCAGTCAGGTGTGGAGGCTCATGCCTGTAATCCCAAGCACTTTGGGAGGCCAAGGCAGGTAGATCACCTGAGGTCAGGAGTTTGAGACCAGCCTGGCCAACATGGTGAAACCCTGTCTCTACTAAAAATATAAAAATTAGCCAGGTGCGGTGGTGGGCACCTGTAATACCAGCTACTTGGGAGGCTGAGGTAGTATAATCACTTGAACCTGGGAGGTAGAGGTTGCAGTGAGCTGAGATCGCACCACTGCACTCCAGCCTGGGCAACAAAAGCAAGACTCTGTCTCAAAACAAAAACAAAAACAAAAACAAAAAACAAAAAACAAAAAAAAAAACAACAAAAAAACTGCTTTCCAAATAGCATTTCATATGAATCAAATGGCCTCAATTTTCCTCAAGAAATACAAGGCGCGATGGCTCACACCTATAATCCCAGCACTTTGGGATGCCAAGGTTGGGGGGATCACGAGGTCAGGAGTTCAAGACCAGCCTGACCAACATGGTGAAACCCCATCTCTACTAAAAATACAATAGCCAGGTGTGGTGGCATGTGCCTGTAATCCCAGCTACTCAGGAGGCTGAGACAGGAAAATCACTTGAATCTGGGAGGTGGAGGTTGCAGTGAGCTGAGATCGTGCCACTGTGCTCCAGCCTGAGTGACAGAGCAAGACTCTGTCTCTAAAAAGAAAAGAAAAGAAAAGAAATACAAGGCACCTGAGGTCCAAATCTAACTTGTGCTTTTTGATCAAAAGGTCTCATCTCACATGCTGGTGAGAGAAGGAATTAAACAAAATGCCCTATCTCTGGTTGCCCAGATGCTGAATGTCAGATGAGTTTAATTAAAACCAAATGGACACGTTTGTAGCTTGAGTTCAGAGGAGCCGTGTTTCAGAGTCTATTACACTACTCTTTAACAAAAGACTTTGCCAAACATATCATCTTATCCCAGTGGATAAACGAGCACTGGGCTAGCTCCCAGGGACAGAGCAATCACCCAGGTAGCCACGGTCTCCACTGTGTGCTTATAGTCTATAGGGAGAATCTGACACCAATAACTATCTCTATTACAATGAAAACAGAGGCAAACCAGCATAGGATGTTGACTTCCTTCCCCAAACTCAATCTCAGAGATGAGAGTAGTGAGAAATTAGAGAAAAACTGAACAAAAAAATTACTCAGAACTAAACATTGAAGATACTGCCTTTGAAAATATTTATCTTTAACATATTTATTGGAAAATGAGAAATAAAACCAAAAGCTAAATGTAAGAAGCTGAAGAAGAGTAAGAACACAGTGCAATGAGACAGTGCATAAAAATAAGAAAACACACTGATGAAAACACACAAAACCAAATTTATATAAATAAAAAGTTAAAATAATATAGATATATGAGAGATAATCAACAACTATTCCCAAACCAAAGGCCCCAAGCCTACATGGCCGTAAAGTGGGAGACCTACTCTCAACTTTTGAAGAAACGATCAAGCCTTGTTTTACTCTGTGCTTCCATGAAGCAGAAAGAGTGGCAAATAGCCAAATCATCTACTGAAGCTACCCTAACACTGACTCCTATGTTACGTAAAGTTGGTACAAGGTTATAGATCCATTTAAATTATAAACATAAATATAAAAAGTCAAATTAAAATATTAGCTAAATAAATCTAACAGTGTAGAAAAAGATATTATAATGAAGTAATGGTTTTCTCAAGAATGCAGGGATGGTTTAACATCAGAAAATATTTCAATGTAATTCAGCCATAAGACAAATTTATGATTTACCTTAATAGATGTTAAAAAAAATGGATAAAGTTCAACATCTATTTATGATTTTAAAAAAAGGCCTTCAAATTTAGGAATCATTTAGCCAGGTGCAGTGGTACGCACCGGTAGTCCCAACTAATTGGGAGGTGCTTGAGTCCAGGAGTTTGAGGCTATAGTGTGTTGACTATATCTGTGAATAGCCACTGCCCTCCAGCCTGGGCAACATAGCACAATCCTGTCTCTTAAAAAAACCACAAAACAAAACAAAACTAGGAATAATTCGATAAAAGCTACTCACCAAAAACCCATAGCATGATGTTTTATACTTAATGAAGAAGTGCTTCTATACTGGGAATAAGGAAAGAATGTTTGCTATTATTGCCACTGTTCAATACAGATTAGGGACTCAGACCAAAGCAATAAAATAAGAAAATGAACTAAGATGTAAAAGCATTACGAAGGAAAGAGAGAACACCATTATTGCAGACAACAGGACTTCCATGCACGTCATTATAACAGAATGAAACAACTACTGGAAATACTAAGAGTTTAGAAAGACTCCTGGATATAAGGTCAGTTTAGAGAAAATAATAATATTCTTATGAATCAGCAATAATCAAGTAGAAAATATAACAGAAAAGACAACTCTATTCATAACAGCAACAAAATCTATAGGATGTCTGAAAATTCCCTTTAAAGGTTCCATAAAGGTACAAGGGCTTTATAGGAATTCCATTAAAGGACACAAAGGGAGATTTAAATAGAGAGCTCATGTTCATGGATGACATTTCCCTCCACATTCATCAGAAAATTTAATGCAGTTCCAATTAAGATTCTAGTAATAATTTTGGAGACACCCATATTCCAAAACAGCAATAAAAACAGACATTAGTGATAAACCTGTATTCCAGAACAGTGATAAAAACAGACAAAATCAAAAGAGTCTGAGGAATGAGCAAATATACCAATGGAATGGAAGAGACAGTTTAAAAACAGATCTAGGTACAAATGGGAACCTGGTATATGATACAGTACTGCCAACCAGTAGGAGAAAGGATGTTTTATACTTAGCCAGATGTTATTCAGAAATTGATCTCAGTAATCTTAAACTGAAATATTCTTCTCTTGACCGATTTCTTTCTCCAGCCACCATCTTGTTTCTCAGTTCCTCTTCAGAGAAAAACTCCTCAAAACAGTCATCTAAGCCGTGTCCACCTGTCTGGAACCTCCTTCAAGCAGGCATTTTACCCCACACTCCCCTGAAACTACTCACCGAGTCATAATACCTCTACATGACGAAGTCGAAGGATCAGTGTTCTGTTATCTGGTCTGGCCTGTCAGCAGTGGCATGTCACAGGCTGACCTCCTACATAAGCAATTTCTTCCCTGGTTTCCAGGACCCTAGTCTCTTCTAGCCTGCCTCTTCCTCACTGGCCACTCTTTCTCGGACTAGTCTTCGCTAGTTTCTGACCTCTTCACACTGAAATGCTTCATATAATATCCATACCCGAAGACTCAAAAATTTATCTCTAGCTCAGTACTCTCCCTCACACTTCAGACTTGTATATCCAGCTGCTGCTCTGCACTCCATGTCTGATGGGCACTTTGGGCTTAACATAACCACTGCTGACCTTCCCCAGAAAGTATTTCTCCATAGTTCTGTCCCTCTCACTCATTAGCAACTCTACCTATTTACTCTGACCAAACCCCCTAAGCTCTACCTGGAGTCTTCTCTTTCTCACTCACCCTGCATATGAACTTCTGCCAGATCCAGTGTGCTCTTCCTTCAGAAGATACCCAGAATCCAGACACTTCACACATCATGGCTCCCAACATGGTCAGAGTCACCATCACCTTTCACCTGAGTGAATCTCCTAACTGGTCTCCCTGCTTCTGTTCTTATTGCTGTTCAATGTATTTTTTCACACCATGCAAAAGTAATTTTGCTATGGTATCAGATAGGCTGTTTCACTTTTTTGCTCAAAACCATGCTAGGGCTTCCTCTGTGTGCCAACGCCCTCATCACGGCTCACAAGTCCCTGTGTGCGGATGGCCCATGACCCAGCCCTCATCTTCCACCAGATTTCCCACTCCTTCCCTCCTGTCACATTGGCCTCTTTGCTATTTTGTTTACTGTTCTCTGTAACCATCTAGATACCAGCACGGTTTGCCCCTGCGACCCTTTTGAATGCGTGTTTACTATGAGGTGCCATGGAGTCTTCCAACTGTGGATAATGAGTAGGCAACTGGGTGTGAGACCTGCAGCTGCAGTGGTCCAGGGTGGAGATATGAAGCTGGGAGCTGTCTACATACACGTGTCATGAAACGATGTGCAGCTCCAGCTGTGGAAGAAGGCATTCTTCAAGAAGGTAACGAGAAGAAGAGAAGCACAGACAAAGCCTTGAAGAGCAAGGTGTTGAAAGAAAGCCTTCAGAGGAGACCGAGATGGAGCCATTCAAAGATGTAAAAGGAAATCCAGGTGTGCAGTGTAGCAGAGTCCAAAGAAGGAAAGATTGGTCACCTGTGCTGAAAACTATGGGGACATCAAGAAGATGAGCTCTGAAGATGGTCCACTGGATTCAGCAGTCAGTGGAGACCTCCACAAAAACAGTCCAGGCGAAGGGCAGTAGCAGAAGCCAGGTCTCAGAGCTGCCAGTGTAAGTGAAGATGTGGAGATGATAGCTACTGAGAGGAGCAAAGACATGGGGAGTTGCAGAGGGAAATGTTGGGTGACAGGCAAGAGGAATTTAAAGTGGACGTGACTGCTAATCAAATGACACAAGAAAGGGGACAGGCTGAGGACAAAGTAGCAGGGACAAGCAAAGGCACTCAGTCCTTAAAAAAGGGCCTGTGGTAGTTGGAGCAACATTTATTGGCCTACAGGAGGGAAGACTGGTTCAGATACCCACAGGTGTGTAGATTTGTCAGGAAATATGACAGAGTCCCAAGTGACAGCATAAGGCCAGGCTGTTAGCTAAAAGTGAGGGGAGTGAAGACAAGAGGATTAGGAATTTTGGAAAGAAAAAGTGTGATAGAGCTGGGGTAAGTGGAGATTGGACTTAGAAAAAGGCAGGTTAACACCATAGAGTGAAGGGCATATAAGGCTAGCACTGATGAATTTCCAGTGACTCCAATATGCTAGGCTGTGTTGGCATATTAATATTTCACAAACAATGGAACTGGAACCAATACAAATATATCTCTCTACCATAAATCATGCAAGAACTGCTGTTACTATCACACAGACACACCCAGAACTTTAATTGTCTCTGCCCCTTCTTTATCTGGAACAGCTGTGATGTACTCATTTATGAATTGTCCTTTTCTTTCAGTTAAGTCTCCAGTTTCCATATCTGGAACAGAGATAGGACTTTCATGACCAAGAAAGCATGCTTCACCTTAGGAAAGGCAAAAAGAAAGACCCCGGGCAATGTGAAATCACTTCCTATAAGACCAGAAATGTGCCTGGAGAATCACCAACCTCGATCTTTTTTTTTTTTTTTTAACTACAGAGGAATCTTAAAGAGTGACTCTTGTGTAGTTTAAAAAAAGAAAAAAAAAGAAACACTGATAAAATTTCACTTGTTTCTTTTTCTTGTGTTAAAACTTAGTAATTTATTAAAAAGTAATACAGATGGTATGAACCCAGTCATCTAATTACATAATATATAATGGCATCCCTGTGTGTGCAGACATGGAGAGATGCTTCAGTGTTTACCCTGGTTATTTCTGGTGGTAAGATGTTGGGTTGTTATTTTCATCTTTCTATCTTCTGTACTGCTGTAATATTTTATTAATGAGTTTGTTTCATTTTCAGAAAAACAAAGTCACGATTCTTTAAAACAGATGATCTGGTTTTATACAAATAAACCAATGTGAGTGAACTAAGTTTTTGGTTTCTTAGTTGCAATTTGGTCAAACTGACCCAGGCCTAAATTTAAAACTTTCCATTAGTTGGAAATTTAAATTTAAATTTAAAACTTTCCATTAGTTGGAAATTTAAATTTAAATTTAAAACTTTCCATTAGTTGTTAAGTGTGGTGCAGATAAACTTTATGTTGGTTGAAAATATATAAAACTCACCCTTGTAAAGCTTTATGAATTTGTCTGCACTTTTCCTTCAACACTGCAAAAATACCTAGATGAAAAAAATACATTTGAGAGTCTATTTGAAACGTATGATAGTACTAACCTAAAAATATTTTTGAAGACCCAGATCAAGCTCATCAATTTAAAATGCTACAAATCCTTCTACATACTAACAGAGCCAGGAATCCACACTCCCCTGAAGGCCCAAGCTCTCTCTGGTGCTAACCCGCCCCTTCTCACCTCACTATCCCACTTTCAACACACCTGGAATGATGCTTTCAAGAGCAATCAATGCCTCTTGCTCTCATCAAGATCCTAATCTGGCCAAGAATCAAAGGGTACAAATTTATTGCTTATTTCTTTATCATAAACAATTTGGTAAAAAATCAACTATAGTAAAGTAATTTTTACAATATTTCTTGATATTTTCCTTTTTTATTAAAGGAAAATCCCAAAACTAAAGTATCTGATCAGAAGGTAGGAGTGCCAGGCCATCTGAGAAGCAAGCATATGAATGAGCACAGAGACACACATTTTCTGGTTCTCTGAATTAGTATCAGTGATGAAGATTCAGAAATACTGTACTAGGTAGGGCTTGCTGCTCCCTTTCCGTTTTAAGCTTTGCAAAGGTGGCACTGTCGTAGCCAAAGGCCACATTTTAAATTCTTAGTAGACTTTTTATTTTTCCCACTGAGTAAGTTCTTTGCTGGTAAACCCGGCTTGGCCTCAGTACCAACTGATGATTCAAAGGCTAAAGGCGAAAACTCACAATATTTATAAAATTGCACAGATAAAAAAGCAGCATGCTTCAGCTGATTTCTCAAAAAACTATTAACCAAATAAAGACTGGCTTATTTACACCAATGGAACGTTTAGGCCCAGAACTGGCTGAGAGCCCCTCCTCCTCCCAGCATCTCCACCCATTATCTGAGCTAGCCTTGCTTTGGCTCTGGCTCTGGCTCCAAGCACAGGAGAAAAGCTCTGACCCCAAGTCCTTGGGGCAGGAATAGCTTCTTCACTGCCATTCTTCCTACGAATGCCATATAATGTAACTGCAAACCAGTTTTGTCTGGCAAATAATTTCTCCAGTAAGTAAATCAGTAACACAACTAATGTAACCTGAAATCTCTTTGATTTCTTGGGCTTTTAAAGGGTTATACCTGGATTCTCTTCCATGATGTTGAGGGCCTCAATTGCTGCAGCAGCTAACAGGGGAGGTAACGAAGCCGAAAAGCAGTATCCCTGGCCGGAAAGTCGCTGAGAAGAAACAAATGAGTTGAAGACATATACACATTCTCTGTCCTTTCTAGGTAAACATTTGAAAGGCATCGGTTCTCTAGAACAACTACTAAACAGTGTGTACATGTGGTGAGGGGGGTAAGATCCAGCCATAAATAAACATTATATGTGTAACAGAAACAAGACTTTTTGTTAAATGAGAGATCATTTCTAAAGAGAAATCTTTTGAGTGATTCTTTAAAAATTGACATTTAAATAAAAATTGTGTGATTAAGTAAAATTTTGTATTTCGAAGTTATATTTTGAGGTGACCAATGGAGAAATTAGTTTCAGTTTTAGCTCCTGTTTTTAAAAAGAACCCACCTGATGATCAATTACAAAAGACCTGCCACAGCAGAAACCTCCAATAGAAGCAAGTGCATTCTCCATGTTAGCACTGATAAGATCAATATCATCAATCTGCCGGAAAAGGAGGAGTGACAGTTATTCCACAATTTAAAGAAAAAAAGGCCAACTTCAAGCCTAGAGACAAAATTTAACAGCATTAAACTGTCTGTTAATATCTGGATTCAAACTACCTATCTACATGAAAATAAAAAATAAACCATATAACATCTATCGCTGAATGAACTGTAGTTTCATGGCCCATCTCTGAAACTGTCTCATCTTACACATTTTTACCATTTCATTATACATGACAAATTAACTCACAGCAAAGACAAATAAATTATAAGAAGATAAAACCCAAAGCTGTTCGATATTAAACGTAGTCACAGGTACAAAATAAGACTATTTCCTCGCTAAAACAGTTGTCTAGCCGCCCTTCTTCATGGGAGGCACTGAGAAATAAAAACAAGCCTATCGAAGTTTTGAGCATTTTATTCTTGTATTCAGTTTGCCTCTCAGCATTTCATAAGTCAATTTATCCAAACGTCATGGCGATGGAATTTTTGACCAACTGGACAGCAGAAGAACCTAATGTGCTCTAATGACCTAATGGGCTTTGAGTCCTACATCTTTCTGACCACTCAGAACTCCTTCAGTCCTCATCTTTGGGTCCAGCCCTCAGCACCAAGTTCCATTCTGGGCACACAGTAGGCATTCAATCATTACTTACTGATGGCCATGTTAATGGATTGTCAGAACACAGCTAGTGTTTTCCTTAGTGTTTCATAGATCCAGCAGAGTTTTGAGAAACTCTGCACTCTTGCTCTTTTTAAAAAGCATTTTTAAACCTTTCATTATGAAAAATTTCAAGCCTGAACAAAGTAGAACAGAACAAAGAATCCCCATCATCCAGATTCAAACATTATCAACTCAAGGACAACCTTGCTTCACCTATATCCCCTACCACCCTCATCATTTCTTTGTAGTGAGTCCCAGACTTCACGGGGTTTCATCTATAAACATTTCACTGTGTATTTCTAAAAGATAAAAACTCTCTCAAAATATAATCACAAAACTAGTATCATACTTAAGACAACAATTTTTAAATGTTAAATTTAAATTTGATGTTAAATATATTCAAATATTCGGTGTTCAAATATCTCTGATTGTCTCACCAAATTTTCTTTTAACAGCAATTGTTTGAATCAGGATCCAAATAAAGCCCGTAGATTCTGCTCTCTACTCTCAGGCGCTTGTGAGTATTTCCTCAGTGACAACTGCTGGAAGCATTCACAAAACTACAACAGTGAAGTTCGAGTTTTTTCCTCCATAAAAATTTTCATGCCTTAAAAAAGGCTGTAGTATACTGCTAAATCTGCTTGAATTACACTTACATTTACCTTTCCATTTATTCCATTTACTTCCTCGGTGCACGTAACTGCTGAATGTCAGTCTGCCTTGGAGGAGGTGCTTCCATCCAACCTCCCGGGATATTCACTCTGCTCTACATTTTTCTCTGGGACTATATGGTAGTGGGATGTCGATAATGTAAGGCAATTTTACGTTTTACAGTTCAGCTCTGTAACACAGGTTGCACAGCTCTTATGTGCATGTTCTGGAGAAAAAGCTTTCTGTAACTCTTCCCGTGGTGGTTGGTAAGACAGCTGTTCAAGACTGGCTGACTTCCTCTGCCCTGAGGCTCCAGGAGCAAAACCCACTAGGCACTGCGGGCAGTCTGGGTCCGTTTCCCTCAGAAAAGGTAACATGACACCTCATTCTTTTTGGGACTTTAAGAGATTTTGCTGAATGCATGCCAGTGGTGTTTCTGACACACACTGACACACACACACACACACACACACACACACACGCATAACTGTATCTACCTCCCACAAACAAGTTATATAGAATACAGATTTTTAAATACTAGAAACAGTATCCTTTCTCTGCCATCATGAACACTTCTGAAAAAACTACACAGGAAATTCCTAATGATTTTAAGAAATAATTGGAAGGCAAAATTTAACCATTTCTACAGAAGAGACACTAAAAGCCAATTCAAATGCAACTTTGCAAACAGAGCACAAACCATGACTACCCACTCTGAGTTTATAAGTTCAGAAGGAAGATGGGGTTCCCTGGTCTGGCTGACTAGACTCATCCTGGGCTCACTGAGGTGACAGACACCAAAGTTTCATGACCCTTCAAACTGATAAGGAGCACTGTCTTGTGCCTATAAAAGTATATGCCTAGCAGAATGGAACTACATGTCTCCTATGTCTCCTATAAGAGGGGAAACGTTCTTAAAAAAGGGGAACTTACATTGATTCCATAGTGTTCAGTGACTCCTCGGCCATGCTCTCCTAGGACTCCAAATGAAAGGCTTTCCTCCAGGAAGATTCTTGCTTTGTATTTGTATTTTAACTTAACCTAAGTGTTATATAAAGGTTAAAATACTAATGATTAGCACCATATAGAACATATTATGAAGAAAAAAATTAAGATTAAAAAGTATGTACAGCTGACTCTCAATACTTGTGAATTCTATACGTGCAAATTCATCTACTTATTACAATTTATTTGCAACCTCCAAATCAATACTTTTTTCCTGTCATCACAGATATGTGCATGTGCAGAGCTGTGAAGAATTTGAATTACCTGACACGTGTTTTCCCAGGTGAAGGTGAACAGGCAACTGTTTCAGCTCTGATCCTGTGAAAAAGTATCCTTTTCATGGCCTATTTATTGCCACTTTTTTGGACTTCTGTGTTTTGTTGGTGATTTTGCTATTTAGAGTGGCCCCCAAGTGTCATGCTAAAGTGCCGTCTATTACTCCTAGTGCTGTAATGTCCCTTATGGAGAAAATTTGTGTGTTAGAGAAGCTTTGTTCAGGCATGAGTTGTAGTGCAATGGATCAACAGACATTAAATAAGACACCTTTAAACAAAAATACACATAAAGCAAGTTTTGTGTCAACTGGTTGATGAAAATGTTGTAACCAGAGGTGCAGAGGAACCTAACCCAATTATTTGCCCTAGCAGCAATAGTTTAGTATTTCTTATTCCAGTGTTCATGGCAACTTTATAGAATATAAGTAGGGTGAATGATGAGAATCAATTGTCCTTTAGATGGTCTAGAATAATTCAACTTAACAACAGACAGCACAATACTGATTTTTTTTTTTGAGACAGAGTCTTGCTCTGCCACCCAGGCTGGAGTGCAGTGGCAGGATCATGGCTCGCTGCAGCCTTGACCTCCTGGGCTCAAGTGATTCTCCCACCTCCGCCACCCAAAGTGTTGGGATTAAAGGTGTGAGCCACCATGCCCAGCTTCAGTGCTTATCTACACTTGAGCTGTTCCTATACTTCATCTTTAGTTTTGTATCTGTCCATCAGCACTGCTTCATTACTGTAGCCCTATAATATACGTCCTAGTACCTTCTGGTTCACTACCTCCCTCCCATTATTCTATCAACCGCTGACACTCTTACAAAAACAGAAAGAAGAAAACAAATACATCTCTTCTATTGATATTTAAAATATATTTAGATTTCCTCAGAAATAGTGAAAACATTTAAAAATAACATATGGAACCCTTATTTTGAATCCTTATTCAATTAATAGACTCCTAGATTAAAATCTCAATGGCCAAATGCAAGGGTGGTTCAACATGGAAAAATCAAATATGTATTACATACATATTAGAAGAATGTAGGGGGAAAAACCCCACATGATCATCCCAATAAATGCAGAAAAAAAAATTTGACAAAATCCAACAACCTCTCATGATAAAACACTCAATAAATTAAAAATGGGAAGGAACTTCCTCAACCTGATAAAAGGTTATTATAAAAAACTCACAGCTAACATCATACTCAATGGTAGAAGACTGAAAGCTTTCCTTATAAGATCAGGAACAAGACAAAGATGCTCATTTTCGCCACCTCTAGTCAACACTGTAGTCGAGGTCCTAGCCAGGGCAATCAGGCAAGAAAGATAAAAGGCATCCAAATTGAAAAGAAACAAGTAAAATTATCTCTATTCACAGGTGGTGTAATCTTATACATAGAATAAGATCCACAAAAGTACTATTTGAGCTAATAAATTCAGCAGAAGTTACATTATGCAAAAGCAATACACAAATATCTGTTGTATTTCTATAAACTAGCAGTAAACAATCTAAAAAGGAAATTAAGGAAACAATTCCATTTATAGTAGCATAAAAAAATCAAATACTTAGTGATAAATTTAACCAAAGAGGTGCAGGACGTGTACACTAAAAACCACAAAACATTGCTGAAGGAAATATCTAAATAGATGGAAAAATCCCAAGTTCAGGACTGGAAGACTTGATATCATTAAGATGGTAATACTTCCCAAAGTGACTACATATTCAATGCAATCCCCACCAAAATCCCAACAATACTTTTTACAGAAATGGAAAAGTTAATCCTAAAATTCAAATGGAATTTCAAGAGACTCCAAATAGCTAAAATAATTTTGAAAAAGAACAAAGTTGAACTCACATGTCCTGATTTCAAAACTCACTACAAAGCTACAATAATTGACACAGTGTGGTACTGGCATAAGGACAGACATATAGAAGAATGAAACAGAATAGAGTCTAGAAATAAACCCACACATCTATGGTCAATTAATTTCAACAAGGGTGCCAAGACCAGTCAATGGGGAAACATTCACCAATGATGCAGGCAAAACTGGATAACCACTTGTGAAAGAATAAAATTGGACTTCTTCATCATCGCATATGAAAAATGAACTCAAATGAACTACAGACCTAAATGTAAGATTGAAAACTATAAACTCTTAGGGGGAAACATAGCAGTAAATATTGATAATTTTGGATTAAATAAAGTTTTTTTTTTTTTTGAGACGGAGTCTCACTGTGTTGCCCAGGCTGGAGAGCACTGGCATGATCTCGGCTCATTGCAACCTCCACATCCCGGGTTCAAGCAATTCTGCTGCCTCAGCCTCCAGAGTAGCTGGGATTACAGGTGTGTACCACCACGCCCTGCTAATTTTTTTGTATTTTTAGCAGAGACAGGGTATTACCATGTTGGCCAGGCTGGTCTCGAACTCCTGACCTCAAATGATTCACCCGCCTCGGCCTCCCAAAGTGCTGGGATTACAGGCGTGAGCCACCGTGCCCAGCCAGATTAAACAAAGATTTTAAAATAAAACACAAATGCACAAGCAACAACAAAACACATAAATTGGACATCATCAAAATTTTTAAAAACTGTGTGTCAAAGGACAGTATCAAATAAATGAAACAAACCCCCACAAAATAGGAGAAAATATTTGCAAATCATGTATCTGATAAAAATCTAGTATCCAGAATATACAAAGAATTCTTTTAAAAACAAAAAGACAAACAACCCAATTTAAAAAATGGGCAAAGCACCTGAATAGATATGTCTCCAAAGATATATGCATGGCCAAAAAAACAAACAAACAAAAAAACAAGAAAAGAGGCTCAGCATCATTAGCCATTTGGGAAACACAGCTCAAAATCACAGTGAGATACTACCTCATGCTCAATAGGGTGGCTAAAACAAACCAACAAAAACCCCTAGAAAATATAAGTGCTGACAAAGATGTAGAGAAACTGTAACCCTGGTACATAGCTGATGGGAATGTACAATGGTGCAATCGCTGTGGAAAACAGTATGTCAGTTCCTTATTAAGTTAAACACAGAATTACCATATAATCCAGCAATTACCCTGCTAGATATATACATAAAAGAACTGAAAACAGGAATTCAGACAAATACCTGTACACAAATGTTCACAACAGCACTATTCGCAATAGCAAAAAGGTGGAAAGAACCCAAATATCCATCTGTGGATGAACATATAAAACAAAACGTGGTATTATCCATGCAATGGACTATAACTTAGCATTAAAAAGGTATGAAATACTGTTACATGGTATACAATGTTAATGAACTTTAAAAACATTAAGTGAATGAAGCCAGAAAGAAAAGGTCATATATTATATGATGCCATTTATAGGAAATAACCAGAAAAGGTAAATCCATAGAGACAGAAAGCAGATTGGTGGTTGCTGGGAGCTAGAGGGAGAAGAAAATGGGGAGCGACTGTTTAATGGGTTTGAGGTCTTCTTTGCCAGTCATGAAAAGGTTTTTGACCTAGAGTTGATGGCTGCACACATGGTAAATGCAATAAATGTCACTGTCCTGTACAATTTAAATTGGTTAATTTTGTGTTATGTGAATTTCACCTCAATAAAGGAAATCTCAATGGTCATGGTTTCTAAAAACAGTTATGTTGCTTTCACTATTAAAAAGCTAAGTTTTGGCCATGCGTGGTGGCTCACGCCTGTAATCCCAGCACTTTGGGAGGCCAAGGAGGGCAGATCACCTGAGGTCGGGAGTTCAAGACCAGCCTGACTAACATGGAGAAACCTCGTCTCTACTAAAAATACAAAATTAGCCGGGCGTGGTGGCACATGCTTGTAATCCCAGCTACCTGGGAGGCTGAGGCAGGAGAATCGCTTGAACCCAGCAGCCAGAGGTTGAGGTAGCCGAGATCGTGCCATTGCATTCCAGCCTAGGCAACAAAAGTGAAACTCCATCTCAAACAAAAAACAAAAAACAAAAAAACAAAAAAAACAAAAAAGCAAGCTATGCTTTCATTCATATGCAATTCTACAAAAGGTAAAACTAATCTACAGGAATAGAAAGTAGATTAATGGCTGTCTGGGGCCAACATGGGTACGCACCACCAAGAGGCATCAGGAAGCTTTCTGGATAAAGTTTTCTTTCTGGATAAACATTGTCTTACACAAAAATGTTCTGTATCTTGACTGTGGTGGTGATGACTGTGGTGATAGAGATGTATATACATCTGTCAAAACTTATCAAACTTTACCCTTAAAGTAGGTGTACTTTATACGTTGATTTCGCCTAAATAAAGCTGGATCTTAAAAGCTACGTATGGCCGACGCAGTGGCTCATGCCTGTAATCCCAGCATTTTGGGAGGCCCAGGCGGGCGGATCACGAGGTCAAGAGATTGAGACCATCCTAGCCGACATGGTGAAACCCCGTATCTACTAAAAATACAAAAATTAGCTGGGGGTGGTTGCACACGCCTATAGTTCCAGCTACTCAGGAGGCTGAGGCAGGAGAACTGCTTGAACCCAGAGGAGGAGGCTGCAGTGAGCCAAGATGGCCACTGCACTCCAGCCTGACGACAGGGCAAGACTCTGTCTTGAAAAAAAAAAAAAAAGCTAAAGCTAAGTTTTGGCCAGGTGTGGTGGCTAATACCTGTAATACCAGCACTTTCGCAGGCTGAGGCAGGAGGATCGCTTGAGCCCAAGAGTTTGAGAATAGCCTGGGTAACACAGTGAGATCCCTACTCCACAAAAAAGGGAAAAATCAGCCAGGTGTGGTGCCATGTACCTGTAGTCCCAGCTAACTCAGAAAGCTAAGGTGGAAGGATCACTGGAGCCCAGGAGGGTAAGGCTGCAGTGAGCTGTGTTCACACCACTGCACTCCAACCTGGGCAACAGAGCAGTCTTGATTACTCTTTGAAGGCCAGCACTGGCATTCAGTGTTGTTCTTTTTCCCTAATCTGAGCAAAACATGCTTATGAGGCCTAATGTGAAAGCAACGCAGATGTTATACACTAAAAGCGGTCATAAACAAAAGGCACATCTGTCAAATAGTCCAAATATTAAAATTACGGCTGAACATGGTTGCTTACCAATTCTGGAAGAGGACAAATAGTTCCAGTATTCATATACAATCCTTCTACTACAATGAAACGCTGAGTTACATGAGGATTCTTTACAAGAGAAAAAGCAGACATCTTACATTTCAGTAACTCTAAAGAAAAGATCTGTTACATATTCCCCAGCACTTTCACCTTACAAGATTTATTCCTAAAAAAATATTCTGAATGAATTGAAAGCTCGGCGTTTGTGATGGGTTATTTTGAGATGAACAACAGTGCTATCTTCTCTCAGACTTGTTTTTCAGCTCACAGCATTAGCTAGGTGACCCCACACACACACAAACTAATTAGGCACTCTGAGAATATTAAAATACAAACAAAACCCTCCCACCTCCAACTGGGAAGAGGCCTAAGGGACTTTCTAAAGAAATGGGAATGTTTTACATCATAATGGGGCTGACATTCCTGGGTTACATGGGTATAATCACTGGTCAAAATTGTACGGCTGTATTCATGTGATTCAATGTCTGTCAATTTTACCCAAAACAACTATAATGAAGGTCATCATCATGAAGGTGGGGTGAGGAACAGATGGCACAAGAATGATGTAATGCTGATAACAAAGCTGGGAGAAGGGCACAGGGGGCTTCACTATACCACTGTGTTTCCTTCTTATATGATGGCATTTTTCCTAACAAAAAGTTAAAAAACTCAAACCGTTTTCCTTCACCTCCCAAAAAAAGGAGCAACCCTGTTCCCTCCTCACTCCCCACTGACGTATTATTGGATCAAGTAAAATTTGACTATGAGCTTGTCCAATGATGTCCCCAGGTGGTGGGGTAGAGAGGTCTCCTTTCCTTTTTTTTGAGACAGAGTCTCACTGTCACCCAGGTGGGAGTGCAGTGGCGCTATCTCTGCTCACTGCAACCTCCCGCCACCACGCCCAGCTAATTTTTGTATTTTTAGTAGAGATGGGGTTTCACCATGTTGGCCAGGCTGGTCTTGAACTCCTGACCTCTTGATTACTGATCTCGGCCTCTCAAACTGCTGGGATTACAGGTTTGAGCCACCGCGCCCGGCAGAGATCTTCTTTTCAAAAAACACACACCTTCACACACTCTGCTCAGAGCAAGTCACTAATAAATCTCTCACATGTATGAAACTGTACATGGTTCAGGTGTGTGGACTGCAAAAAATACTGAGATCCACAGATAGAGTTTGCCATTACCTTCTTACTCAGAGGTTTCTTGCCTCTAAGCTTCTGCTCCAATGGTCAATTAGAAATGATCAGAATTAGAAAGTATCAGAGCAATGCTTTAAGGGGTATTTTACAACCCACAGCAGTAGCACTAAAAAAAAAAGTTTGTTGAGGAATAAAAAGTATACATCACTGATGTTGCTCAATCATCTTTACTCTGTCAACTCACAACTGAAAGCTGGGGAGCTAGCAATATGTTAGAAGTGATTGATGAAGAGATGCCACCCTAATTTCTACACAGGGCATGCTACCTCTGCCTATCTTTAAGGAAAAACATTTTCTTAGATTTAAAAATATTCAATGTAGGATTCTTGGGAAATGGAAAAGTACAAAAAACAATTAAATAAATTAGCTAATCATACCACATGGTGATAATTTTTGTCTTTCTTGTATAAACATATAAATTACTTTGTTCAGAATCAGGATTTTACTGTAGTTTTAGGACCTGATTTTAAAAACACTATGCTGTGAGCATTTCTAAATTATTTCGGATTACATGATTTTAATGGAGACGTACTGCCTGTGGGTATACTATAAACTACTTATTTCCTTAATGCTGGATTTAGTTGTTTCCCTCATTTGCTTTTTCATATCACAATATGAATATCCTTCAATATGTGACATCATTTCTCGTAAGTTTTTAAAGACAGCACCACAGGAATGGGTCAAAGGGCATGGAATTACTTGGATCCTGGAATGTATCTGCCCATTTGCCTTCTAGAAAGGCAGTGCCAATTTAAACTCTTTCCAGTGTCATAGGAACACTCTTTGTCTCACTACACCTGTGTTGGCACTGACTATTACTACCAAAAACATGCCCTAATGTAACAGGCAAAACTCCTAGCCTAATTTCCTTAATTATTATTGAGGCCAGGCTATTTTTCACTTGTTCATAGTTATGTGTATTCCTTTTATGAACTACTGTTCATAACCACTGACCATTATGGGAACCCTGTAGTAAAGGGGATAAAAAACAATTCATGAACCATAGCACTTGGGAAATGGACAAAGAAAACATTCAAAGTGTTAACGACCAGATTATTTATGTGAAAATGAAATTGAAAATGAATATTTCTAAAAACCAAAATGTAGAGTTACTTAGAAAGCCTGCTCTCAGCAAGAAAAATATAAATTAGTAAAAAAGTAAAAATTATAAAGTAGAAATAAGTTTCAAGATATTTAATTTTACTTCTTGTTGCTCATTTAAAAAAAAGTTCTATGGCTTACAGATCTTGTAGAAAAAGAGCACATACAAAACTTGAATCTGATGTTTTCCAAATTTATACAGTACTAACTTGGCAAAACAAATGGCAGCAGACTGCAGTTCTATTACTGAATACAGACTAGCTTTCTATTACTGCATCATCATAAGAAACATCTTTTTATACTTTGTAGAAAGAAATTAACCAGTGGAATGGGCTGTTTTCAGATTTTGCCTATAGATTTTTCTAAATTGTGTAAATGTGAAATGTTAGCCTACAGCAGATTTAGTATAAAATGGCAAGATCATGCATATTCATCATGAGAATGTGTATATTCATGAAGTGATGCACTTAGGCTGACACCTAAACAAAGATGACAGAATCCTAAATGAATAATGCAAATATTTGGAAAATTGAAAATTAACACAAAATACACAAAATTAAGAAATGTGATGAGCATTTTTATCATTTATTCTAGTTATGAATGAGTTGCACTGACAAAGTCCACTTGAAACTGTGTCTGAGATGAAGACACACATAATGGTGCCCTGCTCAGAACCACAGACCTGAGCTACTTTACTTACCCATGTCATCAGGGGAAAATAAATTATAATTTTAACAACGATGCTCTGAACACACTTCCTCTGTTTCACCCTAATCAGAACACCAAGGAGCTACTTCCAAACCACCATCCCCTGGGGTTATGTTAGGTTCTTGAGAGGAAAGAGCTGAAAACAGGGCTGCAAGCTGGAAGGAGACCATGTTAGGGGCAGTCATTTCCCACAGGCAGCAGCTGCTCAGAGCAGGATACAGGTGGGATGGGGAGAAAGAGCTTCACTTTGTTCATATATTAATATAATAAGCTTGCTGCCATTCTTTCCTCATGTAATTGATACATGATTTATTCTGGTATGAATAAGCCTATTCTGAATTCACTAGGTACATGTCATTAAAGGCCTAGCAAGTTTTGGTGTCATTATGCCCAGCTCTGAGTAGACATCTCCCCGCCTCACTAAGCACATGCTGTTTTTCAGCCTCTCTTGATCTCTTAGAAAGCTGCTTGGATTACTTCCCTCCAATTTGCTATATGTAATTACGGCAATGACAAGGCAATTACAATCAGACTTGGCTCTCCAACACGAAGTACATTTAATAAGCAGGAACACCTTAATATCCAAATGTGATCCACAGGCAAGTTTTCATGACAAATTACCATTTCATATATAATTTAGCTGGTTAGAAAGTACAAAAGAACTGTATAATTTTCTTCAAAAGAATCATACCTTTTGATCTTCGATCTCTTGTTCTTTTAGTAGTCGCTCGAGGTCAGCCATGTCATTATGCTTAAATAACTTAATGTCACTACGGGATGCCTGTAATCCTTTCTGAATAGCAAAGCAGGCAGCTCTGTCTCTGCAAGGAAAAGAGATCCACCAAATTGGGTTTAAAGGGTCTTGTCAACATTCTCAAAAAGGAATGCTTGTTTTTGTAAGCTGACCAATCACTGATTGTTAACATGAGCATAGCAAAAAATAAAACATGTTTGAATATTTATACATCATTGTTTGCTCTTCATCCACGAGTCCTTTTCACATAACTACCATATTTAATCTATTCCAAGAAGCACACTCTCACTATATATTAATCTCTCTGAAATCAGCATGCATCTTACTATGGATGACCTATCAGTTTATTCACATACTTTTCTCTTTTTAAGAAACATAAAGTACTGGTGTGCCTCATCATCAGTGGCATCTCTGATTTGACTGACACATTACTCTGCCATTATTTTGCCCTGAGAAGTAATACTGGCAGCCCAGCTAGATAGAAAACTTTTAGATAATGACTATTCTACTGTAGCCAAACACCACAGAAAAAAATGAGGGGTACCCAGCCCCATCCATGTCAGCAAAGGCTGTGCAGGGAACCTAGACTTTGACCCTCGAGAGGCTGTAACAAGGTGACACCCCTCCTAGGGTGTTGTCAGGGAAGGCCAAGTAGGAAGCTGAGCCTTTTATTCCTATCAGTTGGTAACAAGTGGACCCCCTCCACCCCCACTGTGGTGTCAGCAAAGAACACATGGAGAGCCCTAACTTCCACCTGCACTTGGGAGTAGTGGGCACCCTCCCCATCTCCTCCTGGGCAGTGTCATAGGAGGGCGAGTGGAGAGTCAGGACTATTACCATCACCCAGCAGCAACAAAGAAACCCCCAATGATGTCAATGAAGGCCGAGTAGGGGCCCTGAATTGTTCCTCCTCCTGGCAGTATGAGGCAGCAGTCCCCCAGCCCCTTCCCCTGTTGGAACCATGTCAGAGAAAGCCAAATAAAAGAGATGGCTTAAACTAGACATGGACTACAGCAGCATAATATGAAAGTGTCTAGGTTTCCATCAAATATCCCTTATATCAAGAACCAGAAGATATCAAGTAGAATGAAACAACAAATGCCAATAGTGAGATGACAGAGATATCAAGACGATCTTACAACAATTTTAGAGCAGCCACAATAAAAATATTTTAATGAGCCACCATGAAGACACCTGAAGCAAATGAAATAATAAAAAGCCTCAGTGATGAAACAGAAGATACAAAGAAGAGTCCTACAGAGATATCAGAACTGAAAAACCAAATTACTAAAATAAGAAGCTTAGTGGATGGGCTCAGCAGCAGAATGGAGGCAGAGTCTCAGTGAACTGAGACAAGCAATAGAAATTATTCACTGACAGCCGGGCGCAGTGGCCCACGCCTGTAATCCCAGCACTTTGGGAGGCTGAGGCGGGTGGATCACGAGGTCAGGAGATTGAAACCACCCTGGCTAACATGGTGAAACCCCAACTCTACTAAAAAAAAAAAAAAATTAGCTGAGCGTGGTGGTGGGTGCCTGTAGTCCCAGTTACTCGGGAGGCTGAGGCAGGAGAATGGTGTGAACCCGAGAGGTGGAGCTTGCAGTGAGTCAAGATTGTGCCACTGCACTCCAGCCTGGGTGACAGAGCGAGACTCTGTCTCAAAAAAAAACAGAAAAAAAAGAAAAAAGAAAAAAGAAATTATTCACTGAGCACAACAGAAAGAAAATAGACTAGAAAGAGATGAACAGAGTCTCAGGGACCCATGGGATTATAATAAAAGACGTAACATTTGTGTCATTGGAATTCCAGAAGAGAAAGAGGCGGGGAGCTAAAAAAGTATTCAAATAAATAATGGCTAAAAACTTCCCAAATTTGTCAAGTGGTTTAAATCTACAGATTAAAGAAGCTGAGCAAAATCCATATGGGCAAATGCAAACAAATAGTTGCCAAGGCACATCATAGATAACTTCTGAAAACAAATGACAAAAAAAATCTTGAAAGCAGCCAGAGAAAAATGACACCTTATACATAGAGAAAAACAATTTGAATGAAGGGAGATTTTTCATCAGAAACCAGACACCAGAAAAAAAGCATCACAATGTGTTTCTAATGCTGAAAGAAAATAACTGTCAACCCAGAATCCTATAACAGCAAAAATATCCTTTAGGAATGAAGGTGAAATCAAGCCATTCTCAGTTAAGAAAAATGAAGAGTATTTGTCACTAGCAGACCTACCCTAAAGAAATGGCCAAAGGAAGCCCTCTAAATAGGAAAAAAGCCATAAAAGAAGACTGTTAGATTATCAGGAAGGAGGAAGGAACACAGTAAGTAAAAAATATGGGGAAATACACTAGGCTTTTTTTCTCCTCTGGAGTTTTCTAAATTATTTTGGACAGTTAAAGCAAAAATTACAACACTGATGTGGTTCTCACTGTATGTACAGGAAATATTTAAAACAATTATAATGTAAATGAGGCAAATAAAGGAATGTAAAGGAAGGTAAAAGTTTCTACACTTGAATTGGTACAATGATGACACCAGTAGTCTATTATAATATATGTGTAATGTAACACTCAGAGTAATGACTAAAAAAAGCTGTACAAAGAAAAAGTAAATTCTAAAAACATGTTCAGTTAGCCCACAGAAAGGCAGAAAAGAGAAAATAGAGAAACACAAAGTAAACGAACAAACAAGAAACAAAAAGCGAAATGGCAGACTTTGTTTTAACAGACTTAAACTCTACTATATCAATAATTACATTAAATGTAAATGTACAAATACATGATTTAAAGACAGGCAGGTAGAATAAATTAAATAACATGACCCAACTATATGCTGTCTGTAAGAAACTCACTACAAATATAATAATATAGGTAGTAAAAAATACAGATATATACACACAACTATGTAATATAAAAAATAATAAAAAGGGTATCTGACAAAATAAACTTGGGAAGAAAGAAAATTATCAGAGTGTTTGCTTTGGCAGCACATACACAAAAAGTGGAAAATTATCAGAGACAGAGAAGAACATTATGAAATGCCAAAAAGGTCAATTCATCAAGAAAACTTAGTAATCCTAAATACGCACTAAACAAAAAAGCTAAACAATTTGAGATGCAACCGCTGATAAAACTGAAAGAAATAGACAAACCCACAATTACAGTTGGAAACTTCATTATCCTTCAACAACTGATAGAAGAACTAGACAGAAAATCACCAAGATAGAAGAACCCAAAAACACCATCAACCAAAAAGACTTGACATTTATAGAACACTCCAGAATCAGAATACACACTTTTTAAGTGCCCATGTAAGATATTCCAAAATAGACTACCGTATTAGTCATAAACCAAACTACAACAAATTTAAAGTCCCTAAACACCTGAAAAGTAAACAATACACTTCTAAATAATCCATAGGTCAAAGGGAAAGTGTAAGCTGGGCACAGTGGTGTGTTTTTGTAGTCCCAACTACCCAGGAGGCTGAAGCAAAAGAATCCATTGAGCCCAGGAGTTCACGGCCAACAAGAGCAAAATAGTGACACCCTATTTCTTAAAACAAAACAAAAATGAACTAAATACAAATGAAAACACAACACATCAAAATTTGTGAGACACAACTAAAGTACCAGCGCGTAGTTAAAGAACAGTCGTGATCCCCGGATGACCGTGAGGTTGGGGAACAGGTCCTTCAGGCTCTCGAGCCCATAGACCCGGAAGAGCAGCAAGTAATCAGTGATCATTATGAGTTTGGGGAAACTGAGGTCTCGGAAATCTTCGGGCCTCGTTTTGAACATCAAGAGTATCTGCAAGTGTCCTTCGATGACAGAGCAATTCTCCAGCTCATGCAACCTAGTGAGGTTGCTCCGGATATCCATGCTGGGACACACTAGAAGAGAAAATGAACAGAAAGCAAGACAGGTGAGCAGACGCATGGTGGATGCATCAGAAGGATCAGGGGCAGAGCCGGCTTCATGGACACGAAACCTGGGCCCTGTGTTTTCACCCCGGTCCCTGTAAACTCTGCAGCCAGCCGGGATGAGTAGCTTTCTCTGTAAAGTACCCATGCCTAAGTAATTACTTTCGAAAGGCCAAGAAAATAATTCTTTAGGCAAGCCCTGTTAAAATCCTTAAAATCGTCACCTCTGAAATGATGCAGTCGGGACAATGGGATTACAGGGGATTGAGCAACGCGGCAGGTGCAGAAGGCGAAAGGGGAACTGTCTCCAGTGCGTCAACATAGAAGATCTTCAGGAGATAATTTACGGGGATAAAGGTGCCCGCGTCAGAAATGGGGCAAGAAAAGCTGAATGTATTTGTTTTGTCAATCCTCCCACCTTACTGGCTGACTTTCTTTCCCAGACTGCTCTCCTGGTCTGCAACCAAGACCTAATTACCTTTTACCTGGGTGTGGTGAGAGCTTCCCAGGGAGCCCGATCTCCAGTGCCCAAATGCCCTGAGTTCTCATTCTCCTGAAGGCAGTCCCTCCCAGGCCCCAATGTCCACCATGGCTCCCCATCACCCTGTACTTCCCTCAAGATTCTGCCCCTCCATCCCCTGCACCCCACTAAACAGGCCTGCCCACCACTCTTGCACAACTCCAAGACTCCTATCCTCCTCTGTAACATGGCTTATGTGGAAGAAGAAGTGAAACAACTCAGGGCAAGCACTCAAACAGTGCCTGAAACATAGTAAGTGCTGCATTAATGTCAGCTATCTTGTTGTTTGTTGTTGTTGTTGCTGTTGTTTATTCCCCCAAACATATAACAGTCATCTCTAGGCATCTCTAGGCTAGTCTATCTTTTGGCTGGCGAAGTGCTTTGTACCTTAGCTCCCTATTTCTAAATCCAGCCCATCATGCTTCAAGATATCCAGTTCAAATGCTGCCTCCTCCTCCAGGCAGCCGTCCCTGATTTCCTTTCCTTGGCACACCTATTTGCGTGTTTCTCCTCCTTGTGTCCCTTACACTTGAGTTAACATTTTTCAAAATCGAAGTCTTTAGATGGCTTCTCTCTGCCAACACACACACACACACACACACACACACCACCTCCCCAACACACACACCACAGTCCTCAGCACCTAGAATATAAGGCTCAGTATACAACCCCTGCTTATTTTGTTCCAAAACACTACACCTTTCACCAATATCTTTGAGGAAAACAGATCGTTCTAAAGAAGAATAGTAAATCCTCTAAAAAAAAAAAAAAATCCACCCTTATAATTTCCCACAAAAAAAGCACAACTTAGAAACAACAACAACAACAACAAAACACAGCAAAAGCAAACAAATGGGGAAAAAAAAAAAGCAGCAATGATCCTGAATCACATTCCATGCAGCAAATGGATTAGGCTAAGTCAAGAAAATACACACACACACACACACACACACACACACACACACACACACACTTGCTTGCTAGGAAGTTGCAGGAAAGTCCCAGTACACAACTGTGGATTAATCTCCACCCTCCCCTCAACACTGGCTGCCCGGGGTCTGAACCAAGCAGGAACCCTGCAGGGACCAAGCTCAGGCTGGGAGGCAGCTTCAAGGGGACAAGGATGCCAGTCCCAGCCCCCCCAACCCCTCCTAGTCAGGGACCCAACCCCAGTCTGAGGCTCCCAGTCACAGTCACATCAACAGCTTCCACATCCAGAGATGTCAAAGGACCCCGCGTGCCATTGATGCCTCCCAGCAAGCTCTGTCCCCATCCCATAGATGAGAAAACTGAAGCTCCAAGGGGCAAAGCCCATCACTCAAGGACACACAACTCACCAGTGAGTGGAAGGGTTGCCAAACTTAGCAAATAAAAATGCAGAATGCCCAGCTGAATTTGAATTTCAGATAAGCAATACCTTTTTTAAGATAAGTATATCCCATGTAATGTTTGGGATATACTTACCCTAAAAAAATTACTCATTGTTTCTATGAAATTCTTGGGGGGTTTTTGTTGTTGTTGTTTTGACATGGAGTCTCATTCTGTTGCCCAGGCTGAAGTGCAGTGCCATGATCTTGGCTCACTGCAACCTCCACCTCCTGGGTTCAAGTGATTTTCCTGCTTCAGCCTCCCAAGTAGTGTCCAACACCAAGCTTGGCTAATTTTTGTATTTTTAGTAGAGACGGGATTTCACCATGTTGACCAGGATGGTCTTGATCTCCTGACCTCGTGATCCACCCGCCTCAGCCTCCCAAAGTGCTAGGATTACGTGCATGAGCCACCATGCCTGGCTGGCATCCTAATCTTAGATTTGGCCATAGCCCTGGGCTTCTCAACCCTGAGTCCCACACTATATTTCATTTCTGTCTCTCTCTCTCTCTCTCTCTCTCTCACACACACACACACACACACACACACACACACTGCAGGTAGAAAGAACATTTGCCCACCATCTTCCCTAGGCTATGGCAGAACCAAAATCAGACATGAATATGCATTCAAAGGTTAACTAGGGCGGGGCACAGTGGCTCATGCCTGTAATCCCAGCAGTTTGGGAGGCCACAGTAAGAGGATCGATTGAAGCCAGGAGTTCAAAGTCAGCCTGGGCAACATAGCAAGACCCCAACTCTAAAAAACAATAATAATAATTAAATATCCAGGCATGGTGGCATGTGGTTGTAATTCCAGCTACTTGGGAGGCTGAGACAGGAGGATCACTTAGGTCCAGGAATAGGAGGTTACAGTGAGCTATGATCACACCACTGCACTCCAGCTTGGGCAACAGAGTGAGACCTTGTCTCAATTAAAAAAACACAACGGCTAGGCGTGGTGGCCGGCTTATGCCTGTAATCCCAGCACTTTGGGAGGCTGAGACGGGCTGATCACGAGGTCAGGAGATCAAAACCATCCTGGTTAACAGGGTGAAACTCCGTCTCTACTAAAAAATACAAAAAAATTAGCCAGGCATGGTGGCAGGCACCTGTAGTGGCAACTACTTGGGAGGCCGAGGCAGGAGAATGGCATGAACCTGGGAGGCGGAGCTTGCAGTGAGCTGAGATCACACCACTGCACTCCAGCCTGGGCGACGGAGCAAGACTCTGTCTCAAAAAAAAAAAAACCAAAGATTAACTGGCTGTTGGACATTAGGGAAATACAAATTCAAACCACAGTGGGATACCACTTTATCCCCACTAGGATAGCTAAAACCAAAAAGAGTGACAATTACAAGTGCAAAGAATGCAGAGAAATGGGCCAGGCACCGTGGCTCACACCTGTAATCCCAGTTCTTTGGGAAGCCAAGACAGGCAGATCACCTGAGGTCAGGAGTTCAAGACCAGCCTGGCCAACATGGAGAAACCCCGTCTCTACTGAAAATATAAAAAACAACTAGCTGGGCGTGGTGGCAGGCACATGTAGTTCCAGACACTTGGGAGTCTGAGGCAGGAGAATCACTTGAACCTGGGAGGTGGAGGTTGCAGTGAGCCAAGATCACTGCACTCCAGCCTGGGCGACAGAGCGAGACTCCATCTCAAAGAAAAAATAAAATGTAGAGAAATTGGTATCCTTTTGCATTCCTGATGGGGATGTAAAACAGTGCAGCCACTGTGGAAAACACTCTGGTAGTTCCTCAAAATATTAAACCAAGAATTGCCATATGACCTGGCAATTCCACTTCTAGGTAACTACCTAAGAGAAATGATACTATATGTCCACACAAAGACGTGTACACAAATGTCTATAGCAGCATTATCCATAATAGCTGAGGCTGAGTGCAGTGGCTCACACCTGTAATCCCAGTACTTTGGGAGGTAGAGACGGAAGGATCGCTTTTGAGCCCAAGAGTTCAAGACCAACCTGGGCAACATAGCGAGTCTCCATCTCTATAAAAATTTAAAACATTAGCTAGGAATGCTGGTGTGTGTCTCTGGTCCCATCTACATGGAAGACTGAGGCAGGAGGATCGCTTGAGCCTAGGAGGTCAGGACTGCAGTGATCTGTGTTTGTACCCCTGCACTCCAGCCTGGGCAACAGAGTAATATCTTGTCTCAAAAGTAAATACAGGCTGGCCGCAGTGGCTCACGCCTATAATTCCAGCACTGTGGGAGGCCGAGGTGGGCGGATCACGAGGTCAGGAGATTGAGACCATCCTGGACAACATGGTGAAACCCCATCTCTACTAAACATACAAAAAAAATTAGTTGGGCGTGGTGGCGAGTGCTTGTAGTCCCAGCTACTTGGGAAGCTAAGGCAGGAGAATCGCTTGAACCAGGGAGTTGGAGGTTTCAGCGAGCCAAGATTGCACCACTGAACTCCAGCCTGATGAAAGAGTGAGACTCCGTCTCTAAATAAATAAATAAATAAATGTAAATAAAAGGCCAGCCACAGTGGCTCACTCCTGTAATCCCAGCACTTTGGGAGGCCGAGGCAGGTGGATCACCTGAGGTCGGGAGTTCGAGACCAGCTTGGCCAACATGGTGAAACCCTGTCTCTACTAAAAATACAAAAATTAGCTGGGCAGGGTGGCACATGCCTGTAATCTCAGCTACTACAGAGGCTGAGGCAGGAGAATGGCTTGAACCCGGGAGGCGGAGGTTGCAGTGAGCTGAGATCGTGCCTTTGCACTCCAGCCTGGGTGACAGAGCGAAACTCCATCTCAAAAAACAAAAAACAAAACAAAAAAACCCACAAAACAAAAACAAAAACAAACAAACAAAAACAAAACAAAATTATGCCTCCAGTGTAGCTGGAACCACAGACATGCACCATCATGCCCAGCTAATTTAAATTTGTTTTGTAGAGATAGTGGTCTCTCTATGTTGCCCAGGATGCTCTCAAACTCCTGAACTCAAGCGATCCTCCAGTCTTGGCCTCCCAAAGTGCTAGGATTACAGGTGTGAACCTTCTCCATAAAAGAAGTCAAACAGAGAAGCCACATGTTGTCTGACTCCATTCATACAAAAAAATCCGAAAGAGGCAAATCCATAGAGACAGAAAATAGATTTGTGGCTGCCAAGAGCTAGGGAAATGGGGGATGGAAAGTAGCAGCTAGAGGGTACAGGGTTTCTTTGAGGATGATGCAAATGTTCTAAAACTGACTGTGGTCACAGTTGCACAACTGTAAATGTACTCAAAACCACCTCACTGCACACTTAAAATGGGTGAACTGTATGTCATGTGAATTCTATCTCACTAAAGTTGTTATGAGTAAAGATTAAACAGCTATAATTGTAGGGAACAATCAAGAATTGCTTTTCTTTTTAAATCTCCTATGACTCTAACTCTTAATTCATTAAAGCCGTATGTGCCCCTATTAGTGAAAGACAATAGAGCAGTTTACCACTGGGACAGAAAATACCCAGAGGATGTTAGAAATGAAGGCAGAAAGAGACGCAAGGACTTCTGCTGCCTTTTAACATCTCTGAGTGGGAGTGAAGGATGCTTCAAGTTCTTCATAATGGGTACCTGGTTAATGGCCACTCTTTGTACAGGTAGAAAAAGGCAATGAGGAAGAGGGTGCTAGTGGCAGCTAATATTTTCTTTTTTTTTTTTTTCTTTAATTAAGACTGAGTCTCACTCTGTTGCCCAGGCTGGAGTGCAATGGCACAATCTTGGCTCGCTGCAACCTCCACTTCCGGGGTTCAAGCAATTCTCCTGCCTCAGCCTCCCGAGTAGCTAGGATTACAGGCACATGCCACCACGCCTGGCTAATTTTGTATTTTTAGTAGAGATGGGATTTCATCACGTTGGCCAGGCTGGTCTCGAACTCTGACCTCAGGTGATCCACCCACCTCGGCCTCCCAAAGTGCTAGGATTACAGGCGTGAGCCACCGTGCCTGACCACCATCTCCGTACTAAAATATGCCAAATGGGCCAGGTACCATGGCTCATGCCTGTAATCCCAGCTACTCAGGAGGCTGACGCAGGAGAATCGCTTGAACCCGGGAGATGGAAGTTGCAGTGAGCTGAGATCATGCCATTGCACTCCAGCCTGGGCAACAAAGCAAGACTCCACCTCAAAAAAAAATCATTTCCACATGTAATCAATCCTAAAAAAAATGATTAATGAGATAGTCTACAGCAGTGGTCCCCAACCTTTTTGGCACCAGGGACCAATGACAGAAGACAATTTTTCCGTGGACAGGGGATGGGTGGTGATGGTTTTAGAATGAAACTGTTCCACCTCAGATCATCAGGCATCAGTTAGATTCTCATAAGGAGCAGGCAACCTAGATCCCTTGTATGTACAGTCCACGATAGGATTGGAGCTCCTATCAGAATGTAATGCTGCCATTGACCTGACATAAGGCGGAGCTCAGGCGGCAACGCTCACCTGCCCTCTGCTGACCTCTGCTGCGCAGCCCAGCTCCTAACAGGACATGGACTGCTACTGGTCTGTGGCCTAAGGGTTGGGGATCCCTGGTCTGCAGGATTTTTTTCCCATGACGCCTACGAGATATGGTGTGTGCTTTACCCTGGCAGCCCATCTCGAAACGGAGGCTTCTTTTTCTTTAAAAATAATTGATTTGTCGGCCGGGCGTGGTGGCTCATGCCTGTAATCCCAGCACTTTGGGAGGCCGAGGCGGGCGGATCACGAGGTCAGGAGATCAAGACCATCCTGGCTAACCATGTGAAACCCCATCTCTACTAAAAATACAAAAAAAAAATTAGCTGGGCGTGGTGGCGGGCGCCTGTAGTCGCAGCTACACTCGGGAGGCTGAGGCAGGAGAATGGCATGAACCCAGGAGGCGGAGCTTGCAGTGAGCCGAGATCACGCCACTGCACTCCAGCCTGGGCAACAGAGTGAGACTCTGTCTCACAAAAAAAAACAAAAAACAAAAAAAAACTTGATTTGTCTATGTAGATTTTATAAAGGGTATCATTGAAAATGTAGGTTTGATGTAGAAGAGGCAAGCCCCAAAATTGAGCCTTACCCCGGGAGGGTTTTTGGCTTCACCCAGGAAAGAATTCGAGCGCAAGCTGGTGGTGTTAGACAGCACCTTTTTTTTGTTGTTGTTGGAGAGGGAGTCTCACTCTGTTGCCCAGGCTGGAATGCAATGGCATGATCTCGGCTCACTGCAACCTCCGCCGCCTGGGTTCAAGTGATTCTCTTGCCTCAGCCTCCCGAGTAGTTGGTATTACAGGCATGCACTACCACATCCAGATAATTTTGTATTTTTAGGGTTTCACCATGTTGGCCAGGCTGGTCTCGAACTCCTGACCTCAGGTGATCCACCTGCCTCGGCCTCCCAAAGTGCTGGGATTACAGGCGTGAGCCACTACGCCTGGCCAGCCCTGTCCTTGTAGCTAGTCCTCAATTTGGTCCAGGGATGGATCCCGGCCTCTGGAGGCGAGTCCCGCCTACTACCTCAAGTTCACATAACCAAGTTGTTCCAAATATATGCAAGAGTTTTCCAGTAACACAACTGAGTACTAATTTTTTTTATATTTCCATGAATTAAATAAAAGTTTACATTGACATTTCAATGAATTAAAGTGAAAATAAAATTCAGTTTCAGCCAGGTGCGGTGGCTCACGCCTGTAATCCCAGCACTTTGGGAGGCCAAGGTGGGTGGATCACCTGAGGTCAAGAGTTCGAGATCAGCCTGGGCAACATGGTGAAACCCCGTCTCTACTAAAAATACAAAACTTAGCGGGGTGGGGGGAGTGGCGCATGCCTGTAATCCCAGCTACTAGGGAGGCTGAGGCAGGAGAATCACTTGAACCCGGGAGGCAGAGTTTGCAGTGAGCCGAGATTGTGCCATTACACTCCAGCCTGGATGACAGAGCGAGACTCCATCTCAAAAAAAAAAAAAAAAAAAAAATTCAGTCTTACCAGCCACAACTTCCAGGGCCCAAAAGCCACCCGTGGATGGTGGCTGCCGTACTGGACAGAGCAGATACAGAGTATTTCCATCAAAGCAGAGTTGTATTGGACCATGCTGGTCCTGAATGTGAGAATTTTCCAGAAGAAGAGAAGGCGGACATGAGAGCCATCTTAGGAAGTGTTCCTTTCTTCCCTGATTTTCTCTCCATCATGAAAACAGCAGGGGAGATGGGTTGGGAGCAGGGCAGAGAAAGAACTTTCTAGAAGATTCTGAAATCCTTTACAATGCTAAGAGTTTTCTACTTTCTGTTTTCAATCATAAAGATCTTTGTTCTTCAGTTACAGCATTTTTTTTTTTTTTTTGAGACAGAGTCTTGCTATGTTGCCCAGGCTGGAGTGCAGTTGTGCAATCATAGCTCACTGCAGCCTCGAATTCCTGGGCTCAAGTGATCCTCCTGCCTCAGCCTCCCAAGTAGCTGGGACTACAGCTGCGTGCCACCATGCCTGGCTAATTTTTGTATTTTTTGTAGAGACGGGGTTTCACCATGTTGCCCAGGCTGGTCTCAATATCCTGGGCTCAAGCAATCCTGCGTCAGCCTCCCAATGTGCTGGGAGTACGGGTGTGAGCTATCAAGCCCGGCCAGTAACAGCATTCTTAAAATGCTCCCTGCTGACCTATTCTGGGGCCCACACGTCCCTTTCTACATTCTTTCCAGTCCTCAAACTGCTTCATCTTAAATTCAGGATGTCCTGCCTCAACAAGTCTTGGGTTCTGGTGTGAGGCCACCACCTATACCAGTTTTGGGGCACACTAGAAACCTGACGAATCTGGCTTACCAATCCAGCTCTGTCACCTGCCAACTGTGTGATCCTGGACAACATCTTCAACCCCTCTGCACGCCTTAGTTTCCTTTTTATTTATTTATTCATTTATTTATTTTTACTTTTATTTTTATTTTTTTGTCTCTCAGACTGTCTCCCAGACTGTCTCTGTCTCCCAGACTGTCTCCCAGACTGGAGTGCAGTGGCGTGATCTCGAATCACTGCAATCTCCATCTCCCGGGTTCAAGCGATTCTCCTGCCTCAGCCTTTTGAGTAGCTGAGATTACAGGCACCCGCCACCACGCACAGCTAATTTTTTGTATTTTTAGTAGAGACGGGGTTTTGCCATGTTGGCCAGGCTAGTCTCAAACTCCTGACCTCGGGTGATCCACCCGTCTAGACCTCCCAAAGTGCTGGGATTACAGGCGTGAGCCACCGTGCCTGGCCTCAGTTTCCTTTAAATGATGACAACAACATAATGAAAGCTACAAAGAAGAGATGAGAACTGGGGTCTCTGGCTGTGTGTACCTGTTCTGTCTCCCATCCTAGCCAGATGGAATCCATTTCCAGATTTATTACCTCCAGAAATTAGAGCTTGGACACACTGGGGTGTCAGAGGTCCTTAAGATTCTCCAACTTCCTGCAAGAATAGCTTTCAAATCTACCTCTGCGAGAAGGAATGGAGGCGTCGTGGATCAAACGCAGGTTCTGGACCCGGCAAGTCAGCTATGTGGAAATCATTCCTGTATTCACTCAACAAACATTTGCTGGGCATCTCGGTGGGCCAGACATCGTACCAGGCCCAGGGGGACTCTCGAGACAAATAAGGTTGCGCTCTTACAGCTAAGTAAAGGAAAGATGCACCTAAATAACTGTGATAAGCTACCACCAGAGCTAAAGGACAAAGTACTAAAACAAAGAACTGCAGAGATGTTGGCCGGGTGCAGTGGCTCACGCCTGTAATCCCAACATATTGGGAGGCCTAGGCGGGTGGACTGCTTGAGCCCGGGAGCTCAAGACCAGCCTGGGCAACTGGCAAAACCCTGTCTCTACTAAAAATACAAAACGTAGCCAGGCGTGATGAGGTGCATCTGTGCTCTCAGCTACTCAGAAGGCTTAGGCAGGAGAACTGCTTGAGCCCAAGAGGTTGAGGCTGCAGTGAGCTATGACTGCACCACTGCACTCCAGCCTGGGTGAGAGTGAGACCCTATCTCTAAAAAAAACCAAGGCCAGACGCGGTGGCTCACGCCTGTAATCCCAGCACTTCGGGAGGCCGAGGGGGGTGGATCACCTGAGGTCAGGAGTTTGAGACCAGCCTGGCCAACAAAGTGAAACCCCATGTCCACTAAAAATACAAAAATTAGCCTGGTGTGGTGGCATGTGCCTGTAATCGCAGCACTTTGGGAGCCTGAGGTGGGAGGATCACCTGAGGTCAGGAGTTCAAGACCAGCCTGGCCAACATGGGGAAACCTCATCTCTACTAAAAATATAAAACTTAGCCAGGCATGGTGGTGCACACCTGTAATCCCAGCTACTCAGGAAGCTGAAGCAGGACAATCTCTTGAACCCAGGAGGGAGAGGTTGAGTGAGCTGAGATCACGCCACTGCACTCTAGCCTGGGCAACAGAGTGACACTCCATCTCAGAAAAGAAAAGAAATAAAATAATAAAATAAAATAAAATAAATATCCCTCTAGACAGGGCACAGTGGCTCACATCTATAATCCCAGCCCTTGGGGAGGCTGAGGCAGGAGGATCACTTAAGTCCAGAAATCTGAGACCGACCTGGGCAACACAGTAAGACCCCATGTCTATAAAAATAAAATTAAAAAATAAAAAAGAAAGAGAGAAACAGCCTTCTGGCAGCAGAATGAAGAAGGTACTGAAGACAGCATGCATAGCACCACAGAAACCGGGGGCAGTTTGTGTGAACAGGACTTCATACCCAGGAGAAATGGAAGAGAAGAGGGAGAAGAGAGTGAGGAGGGATCATCAATGAGCCTGAAGTATTCAAGACAGGAACAGTTTAGAGTGGCAAGAACAACAGGCTGAGTTGGCGGCATATTGAGTCTGTGAGGGCTTTGAGATACTCAGGGATGTGGGTCCCATGGCATTGGGAAGATGGGGGAACAGGTACGGATGCTGGTGGACGCAGTGACAACAGGTGATATTGCAGGAAAGGTAGCACGGAGACAACTGAGAGAAGAAAAGGATAGAAAGAGGGGCTCACGCCTGGAATCCCAGCACTTTGCGAGGCTGAGGTGGGTGGACTGCTTGAGCCCAGGAGTTTGAGATCGGCCTGGGTAACATAGCAAAACACCACCTCTACCAAAAAAAAAAAAAAAAAAATTGGATGGGTGTGGTGGTGTGCACCTGTAGTCCCAGCTACTCGGGAGGTTGAAGATTGCTTGAGCCTGGGACATGGAGATTGCAGAGGCCTGAGATCACACCACTACACTCCAGCCTGGGCAACAGTGCGAGACCCTGTCTCAAAAACAAAACAAGGCTGGGCATGGTGGTTCACGCCTGTAATCCCAGCACTTTGGGAGGCCAAGGCGGGCAGATCACGAGGTCAGGAGATCGAGACCATCCTGGCTAACAAGGTGAAACCCCGTCTCTACTAAAAATACAAAAATTAGCCTGGTGTGGTGGCGGACACCTGTAGTCCCAGCTACTCAGGAGGCTGAGGCAGGAGAATGGCATTAACCCGGGAGGCGGAGCTTGCAGTGAGCCGAGATTGCATCACTGCACTCCAGCCTGGGCGACAGAGTGAGACTCCACCTCCAAACAAAAACAAAAACAAAAACAGAAACAAAGGCCGGGTGCGGTTGCTCACGCCTGTAATCCCAGCACTTTGGGAGGCCAAGGCAGGTGGATCACTTGAGGTCAGGAGTTCAAGCCCAGCCTGGCCAAAGTTTTAGACCCGTCTCTACAAAAATATAAAAAATTAGCCAGGCCGAGCATGGTGGCTCACACCTGTAATCCCAGCACTTTGGGAGGCCGAGGCGGGTGGATAACCTGAGATCAGGAGTTCAAGACCAGCCTAACCAACATGGAGAAACCCCGTCTCTACTAAGAATACAAAATTAGCTGGGCATGGTGGCGTATGCCTGTAGTCCCAGCTACTTGGGAGGCTGAGGCAGGAGAATCACCTGAACCCGGGAGGCAGAGGTTGTGATGAGCCGATATCATACCATTGCACTCCAGCCTGGACAAGAAGAGCAAAACTCCATCTCAAAAAAAAAAAAAAAAAAAACCCAAAAATTAGTCAGGTATTGTGGTGCACGCTTATAATCCCAGCTACTCAGGAGGCTGAGGCAGGAGCATCGCTTGAACCTGGGAGGCAGAGGTTGCAGTGAGCCAAGATCGTGCCAATGCACTGCACTCCAGCCTGGGTGACAGAGCAAGACTCGATCTCCAAAAAGAAAAAAGAAAGAAAGAGGAGGTCCAGGGGGCACAGTATAAAGGGCCAGGGACTAGGAGGGGCACCTGTGTCCCACAGCCACCCGGACACCAACACCTTCTGTGAGCTCTGGAATGTCTGACTCCTCTAGTCTATTACATAGTTTTGTAATCCTAACAATATCAAACATCAAACCACAGGATTAGAAGGGGGCTTCCATGCTATTTCAGGAGTCCTGAAATGTATACAGACAGGAGCAGACAGGACACAGAAGACAGGAGGAAAAACAAGAGAAGTCCTGCCAGACCAGAAAGGCACTTTGTAACAGGTGGTATGGAGACCGTGTAACTGGGTATAATTAGGAGGGAACATATGAGGTCCTCTCTTTTCTGATCTTCTGCAAGGAAACAAAAAGATACATCCTTGAGAGTAGAATGACAACAACACACACACACACACACACACAGGCAGTCAGAAAACAGTTGTATCCCACCAGGCACAGTGGCTCACATCTGTAATCCCAGCACTTTGGGAGGCTAAGGCAGGACAATCACTTAAGGTCTTGAGTTTGAGGCCAGCCTGGGCAACACAGCCAAACCCTGTCTCTGCAAAAAATAAAAATAAAAAAACTAGCCAGGCATGGTGGTGCATGCCTGTGGTCCCAGCTACTTGGGAGGAGGAAGCGTGAGAATCATTTGAGCCCAGGAGTTCAGGGCTGCAATGAGCACACCACCGCACTCCAGCTGGGACGACAGAGCAAGACCCTGTCTCTAATGATAAAAATAAATGAGATTTTAAAATCAATTAAAAAAAGCAGTTGCATCCCTACTGTCAAGTCCCTTCCTGTCTGACTACTTTTGCCTGCATTGATAACAAGGGTAATTGGTAGACAATACCTATGGTTTCCACATTCCCACAAAGGCAAAGGAAATAAGAATGATAGCATCCTGCCTTTCCTGAACGTACGTCAGGGGCTTTTATATAAACCTGATGAGACACCCAACTTCTAAGGAACTGGAAGAAAATGCCAGATGTGAAATTAAACATTCATTCTCACAAGTCCGCTTTGAACTCCAACAGGAACTTAGAGCCAGTCTGTACGTGGCACTGCAGAATAGCAAACCTTGTTCTTCTGGAAACAAAACATGTTTCTAAAATCCTGCAAGCCGGCGGGGCACAGTGGCTCACACCAGTAATCCCAGCACTTTGGGAGGCCGAGGTGGGTGGATCATTTGAGGTCAGGAGTTTGAGACCAGCCTAGCCAACATGGTGAAACCCTGTCTGTACTAAAAATACAAAAATTAGCCGGGCGTGGTGGCACACGCCTGTAATCCCAGCTACTCTGGAGGCTGAGGCAGGAGAATTGCTTGAACCCGGGAGGCAGAGGTTGCAGTGAGCCGCGATCGTGCCACTGCACTCCAGCCTGGGCAACACAGTGAGACTCCATCTCAAAACAATAGTAATACTAATAATAATAACAACCCTTCAAGGCAGCTGGACAAGGTGGCTCACACCAGTAATCCCAGACCTTTGAGAGGCCAAGGCAGGTGGATGGCTTGAGGTCAGGAGTTTGAGACCCACCTGGGCAACATGGGGAAACCCCATCTCTACTAAAATACAAAAATTAGCCAGTCATGGTGGCACATGCCTGTAGTCCCAGCTACTCAGGAGGCTGAGGCAGGAGAATTGCTTAAATCACGGAGGCGGAGGTTGCAGTGAGCTGAGATCGTGACACTGCACTCCAGCCTGGGCAACAGAGTAAGACTCAGCTCAAAATAATAATAATAATAGGCAACATGGCCGGGCGCAGTGGCTCAAGCCTGTAATCCCAACACTTTGGGAGGCCGAGGCAGGGGATCACGAGGTCGGGAGATCGAGACCACGGTGAAAACCCGTCTCTACTAAAAATACAAAAAATTAGCCGGGGGCAGTGGTGGGCGCCTGTAGTCCCAGCTACTCGGGCGGCTGAGGCAGGAGAATGGCATGAACCCGGGAGGCAGAGCTTGCAGTGAGCTGAAATCATGCCGTTGCACTCCAGCCTGGGCGACAGAGCGAGACTCCATCTCAAAAAAAAAAAAAATAATAATAATAATAATATGCAACATGGTGAGACCCCATCTCTACTGAAATACAAAAATTAGCCAGTCGTGGTGGCACACACCTGTAGTCCCAGCTACTCAGGAGGCTGAGGTGGGAGGACCACTTGAGTCCAGGAGGTTGAGGGTGCAGTGAGCTGTGATTGTGCCACTGCACTCCCGCCTGAGCGAAAGAGCAAGACCCTTTCTCAAAAAAATATAAATGAGTAAATGAAATAAATAAAATCCTGAGAGCCACTGCTGCCTCTCCCTGCCACCGGTGTTGGCAGAGGGCAGGGATTCCCCTCCCTGAAACACGGGCCAGAGGTTTTTGGATATCTCATGAACTTTCCAAAAGGTATCAACCCAGCGGTTTCCAGGCAGATGAAAATACAAAAAGGTCATTTGCATTCAAAGGATTCTAAACGGAAAATGACAAACCCACAGTTTTGTTTTGTTTTATTTTTTTAGATGGGGTCTTGCTCTGTTGCCCTGGCTGGAATGCAGCGGTGCAGTCTCGGCTCACTGCAACCTCCACCTCCCGGGTTCCAGCAATTCTCCCACCTCAGCCTCCCGAGTAGCTGAGATTACAGGCGTAAGCCACCGTGCTCGGCTAATTTTTGTATTTTTAGTAGAGACGGGGTTTCGCCATGTTGGCCAGGCTGGTCTCGAACTCACCACCTCAGGTGATCCACCTGCCTCGGCCTCCCAAAGTGCTGGGATTACAGGCATGAGCCACAGATTCACCAGTTTTAAACCACTTGCAGCCGATTCTTGTTATTGGTGGTAGTTTGGCTCTGTGAAATTCCCTTGAATGTTGAACTAGCGAATACTGAACCATTGTTCCTAGGAAAATGCGAGGGTAAGCACCTGCGAACTTCTGGCCACAACACATTTATCCATGGATCAATACCTAGCCTTGTTTTATGTGTGTTTCTGCTGAAAGACACTATTGAATCTATATTGTTGATTCATTAACACTGAACTTACAGCCAACAGTAATAGAACTCATGCCTGAACAAAGTTTATGTAACACATGCCTTTGTGTGTGTGTGTGTGTGTTGGTTTTGGAGTTTTTTGGTTTTTTGTTTTTTTTTTTTGAAACAGCATCTCACTCTGTTGCCCAGGCTGGAGTGCAGTGGCACCGCCTTGGCTCACTGCAACCTTCACCTCCTGGGCTCAAGCAATTCTTGTGCCTCAGCCTCCCAGGTAGCTGGGATTACAGGCGTGCGCCATCACGCCCAGCTAATTTTTGTATTTTTAGTAGAGATGGGGTTTCACCATGTTGCTCAGGCTGGTCTCGAACTCTGGCCTCAAGTGATCCACCTGCCTCAACCTCCCAAAGTTCTGGGATTGCAGATGTGAGCCACCGTGCCCTGCCACACTGCCTTTTCTCCACAAGGGTGTTGACAGCCTTCCTTAGCCAAGGAACAGTAGAGAGCTGCGCTTCAGCACCCTGGGGGGCATATGAAACAGCCCCATCACCAAGTGAAAGCACAAAAATGCTAAAAATGTGGCACCAAATAACCACAAAAAGGACTCGGGTTTTTTTTGTTTTGAGTCTCACCCTGTCGCCCAGGCTGGAGTGTAGTGGCACAATGTCGGCTCACTGCAACCTCCGCCTCCTGGGTTCAAGTGATTCTCCTGCCTCAGCCTCTGGAGTAGCTGGGACTACAGGTGCCTGCCACCACACCTGGCTAATTTTTTGTATTTTTAGTAGAGATGTGGTTTCACCATGTTAGCCAGGATGGTCTTGATCTCCTGACCTCGTGATCCACCTGCCTCGGACTCCCAAAGCGCTTGGCATGAACCACCGTGCCTGCTCAAAAAGGACTAGTTTTAATCCTCAATGTGCAGATTGTATGAATCTGACGCATAAGGGCTGAAGCAAGAAGGTGGAATGCCCCCTTACTTCACCTCAAATTTGAGACTCGCACTTATGAGCGTCCTAAAATGACGAGAAAGGCACTGAGCATGCTGGTTTGAGGGTTACAAATAAATTTTAGTGAGTAAGTGAATTCAAAAATACAGGGTCTGGGGCCGGGTGCAGTGGCTCATGCCTGTAATCCCAATACTTTAGAAGGTCAAGATGGGAGGATCACTTGAGGCCAGGAGTTCGAGACCAGCCTGGGCAACATAGCGAGACCTTATCCCTACTGAAAAGTTAAAAATTAGGCCGGGCACAGTGGCTCGCGCCTGTAATCCCAGCACTTCGGGAGGCTGAAGTGGGCGAATCACTTGAAGCCAGGAGTTTGAGACCAGCCTGACCAACATGGTGAAACCCCATCTCTACTAAAAATAAAAAAAACTAGCCTGGCATGGTGGCACGCCTGTAACCCCAGCTACTAGAAAGGCTGAGGCAGGAGAGTCACTTGAGCCCAGGAAGCAGAGGTTGCCGTGAACCCAGATCACACCACTGCAGTCCGGCCTGGGCAACAGAGTTAGTGAGACTCTGTCTCAAAAATAAATAAATAAATAAATAACAATAAAAACTAGCTGAGCATGGTGGTGTATACCTGTAGTCCCGGCTACTCAGGAGGCTGATGCAGGAGGATCGTTGATGCTCAAGAGTTGGAGGCTGCAGGGAGTTAGGACCACACCACTGCACTCCAGCCTGGGTATCAGAGCAAGAACCTGCCTCCCAAAATAAAAATTTAAATTTTAAATTTTAAAAAGAAAATATGGGATCTGGGAATGATGAGGATCAACTGGACTCAATTTAAAATTTCAACTTTAAGAATATTAATCCAATTATAAGATAAAATCTTTTAAAGTCTAGAGAAAACTATAGGGATGGAGAACAGATCTGTCATTAGGGGTGGAGGTGGTTTAGTGATAAAGGGGTGAATTGAGGGAGTTTGGACAACAATGAGACTATTCTCTATCCTAACTGTGGCAATAGCCATACAACTCTACACATGGCTTAAAAATCATAAAACGGTACATCTTTAAAAAGCCAGTTTTACTGTATGATAATTCTTAAAATATTTTGTTGTTGTTGTTACACGGTCTCACTCTGTCACCCAGGCTGGATGCAGTGGTGCAATCACAGCTCACTGCAGCCTTGACTTCCCAGGCTCAGGTGATCCTCCCACCTCAGCCTCCCTAGTAGCTGGGACCACAGGTGCTCACCACTGTATCTGGATAATTTTTTTGTAGGCTTTTGTAGAGACGGGGTCTTGCTATGTTACCCAGGCTGGTCTTGAACTCCTGGGCTCAAGAGATCCACCTGCTTCGGCCTCCCAAAGTGCTGGGATTACAGGAGTGGGCCATGACACCTGGCCTAAAAAATTATTAAACATTAAAAAGGTACATAAACCAATGGCACAGTTACCTCCCTGGACATGAATGGAATGCTTTTGGGGACAGGGGAACAAGATTTTTTTTATTATTTCTTTTCTTTTTGAGACAGGGTCGGGCTCTATCACCCAGGCTGGAGTGCAGTGGCATGAATATGGCTCACTGTAGCCTCAACCTTCTGGGCTCAAGCGATCCTCCCACCTCAGCCTCCTAAGTAGCTGGGACTACTGGTACACACCACCATGCTCAGCTAATTTTTAAATTTTTTCTAGAGACAATGTCTCATTATGTTGCCCAGGCTGGTCTCAAACTCCTGGCTTCAAGTGTTCCTTCCACCTCAGCTTCCTAAAAAGTCCAGGGATTACAGGTGTGAGCCACTGCACCCCACCACAAGATTTTGCAGAAGGACTTTTGTGGTTTATTTTCCTTTCTACACTTTTGTAATTTTTCTTTTTGCAATGAGAATGCATTACCCGTCACTATTTTAATTAAAAACCGTAAATACAGTGCAGCTGCAAAATATCAACCAGCCCACCCCAAGAAGTATTCTTTTTTTGTTTGAGAGAGAGAGGATCTCACCGTTGCCCAGGATGGAGTGCAGTGGTACAATCACAGCTCACTGCAGCCTTGCCCTTCCAGCCTCAAGAGGTCCTCCCATCTCAGCCTCCCAAGTAGCTGGGACTATAGATGCATGCCACCATGCCCGGCTAATTTTTGTTTTATTGTTAGTGGAGACAGGGTCTTGCTATGTTGTCCAGGCTGATCTGAAACTCCTGGACACATGTAATCCTCCCACCTCAGCCTCCCAGAGTGCTGGGATTGCAGGCATGAGCCACTGCACCTGGCCAAAAATATTCTTTTTTTTTTTTTGAGATGGAGTTTCACTCTGTCGCCCGGGCTAGAGTACAGTGGCGCAATCTCGGCTCACTGCAATCTCCACCTCTGGGTTCAAGCGATTCTCCTGCCTCAGCCTCCCAACTAACTGGGATTATAGGTATGTGCCACCACACCTGGCTAATTTTGTTTTTTTTTTAGTAAAGACGGGGTTTCACTGTGTTGGTCAGGCTGGTCTTAAACCCTGACCTCAAGTTATCCACCCACCTCGGCCTCCCAAAGTGCTTGGGATTACAGGCATGAGCCACCACACCTGGCCCAGAAGTATTCTTAATAGAAATTAACACAAGAGAGGTTTGAGAAAAAAAAAAAAAATCTCATTATATGCACCAGTTATATTTTGGGTTCTAGATACAGGGTTGAGAGCGTGAAATCCTCATTCAATGCCAATATAGCTGTTTAAATACATAAATTAGAAGATCATACACATGGCTAAGTAGGCAACATCACAGTGATTTTTCTCATCCTTGGAATCCGTACATTCAGTGCAACAAATAATACACGTTTCTTTAACGTCTCTTGCGGTGTAAAGAGAAAGACATAGCGTTTCATTTCACTTGCTTCACTCACGTTGTACCAGGGACCACACAAGCTATTAGGCATGCTATCATGAATGAAACCTCAAGACGTCTGTTCCAGATCAGAGGTCAGCAAACGTTGTTCTGTAAACAGCCAAAGTGTAAATATTTTGGCCGTGGAATTCCTGTTTTAACTACTCAACCTGCCGTGTGGGGGTATTTTTGTGCAGTCATAGATGATGAGTAGACAAATGAGTGTGGCTGCATGCCAATAAAACTGCATTTACAAAAACCGTGGGATTTGGCCTGAGGGCCATAGTTTGCTGACCCCCGTTCAGAAGAAGAAGTCAGAATGTATGTAAATTTCTTAGCTGGGTGCAGTGGTTCCTCATGCCTATAATCCCAGCACTTGGGAGGCACAGGAGGGAAGACTGCTTGAGGCTAGGAGTTCAAGACCAGCCTAGGCAACATAGCAAGACCCTGTCTCTACAAAAAAAAAAAAAAAAAGTTTTAATTAGCCAGGCGTGGTGGTGATTGTCTGTGATCCCAGGTCCCCAGGAGGCGGAGGCAAGCAGGTTGCTTGAGGCCAGGAATTCAAGACCAGCCTGGGCAACATAGCTAGACTCTGTCTCTACAAATAAATTTTAAAAATTAGCTAGTCATGGTGGTGCCTGCCTGTGATCCCAGTTTCTCAGGAGGTCAAGGTGGGAGGCTCACTTGAGGCCAGGAAATCAAGACCAGCCTGGGCAACATAGCGAGACTCTGTCTCCACAAATTTTTAAATTAGCTGGGCATGGTGGCACCTGCCTGTGATTCCAGCTATTTGGGGAACCTAGGTGGGAGGACTGCTCCAGGCCATGACTTGGAGGCTGCAGTAAGCTAGGACTAAACCTCTGCACTCCAGCCTGGGTGATGGAGCAAAATCCTGTCTCTAAAAAGAAATAAAAATTAAAAAAAAAAAAAAAAAAAAAAGGGCCAGACATGGTGGCTCATGCCCGTAATCCCAGCACTTTGGGAGGCTGAGATGGGTGGATCTCTTGAGGTCAGGAGTTCGGGACCAGCCTGGCCAATGGGGTGAAACTCCGTCTCTACTAAAAATACAAAAACTAGCCAGGTGGGGTGGCACGTGCCTGTAATTCCAGCTACTGGGGAGGCTGAGGCAGGAGAATTGCTTGAACCCAGGAGACGGAGGTTGTAGTGAGCCAAGATCATGCCATTGCACACCAGCCCGGGTGAAGAAGTGAAAAAAAAAAAAAAGTGTGAGCTGAGAGAAGATTAAAGGAAACACTGACCCTCTGAGAAGAGAGAGCCAACATCTTAGCCCAGGTAGAAGGAGAAGAGAACAGTAAAACTGAAGAACTTAGGCACAGGTAAGATGGGAGACGCAGCCTTCCAGGAGTAGGGATTGGCAGTGTCAAACCCAGAGGGGTCAAGTGAGGTGAGGCTGCAGGAGACGAAACTGGGAGATGAGAGATTAACTTTGAGAGTCATCGGTAAAGCGGCGGAGATGCAAGCCAGACGCTGGGGGCAGAACACTGAGAAAAGAGTGAGATAGAAAGGGCAGGGAGGACTGGCCGGGGGAAGCTGGACAGGGTGGAGGCTGGAGGTCAGTGGTGGGTAATGGGGATCGGGGGGTACTGGGTGTTTAGAGGCTGAAAAAGCATGTGGGTAAATGAAGATTCTTTTTTTTTTTTTTTTTTTGTTGAGACAGAGTCTCTCTCTGTCGCCCAGGCTGGAATGCAATGGTGGGATCTCGGCTTACTGCAACCTCTGCCTCCCAGGTTCAAGTGATTCTCCTGCCTCAGCCTCCCAAGTAGCTGGGATTACAAGGACCCACCACCACGCCTGGCTAATTTTTGTGTTTTTAGTAGAGACAGAGTTTCTCCATGTTGGCCAGGCTGGTCTCGAACTCCTGACCTCAGGGGATCCGCCCACCTCGGCCTCCCAAGGTGTTGGGATTACAGGCGTGAGCCACTGCACCCGGCCAAGGATTCTTGAACAAAGAGAAGAGAAAGAGCAAGAGCCCAGATGGGTAAATGTCTCAGGCAGGGAAAAGGTTAACTCCTGCAGTGCCGTGCCTGGCAATGTCTGGAGACATTTGTGGTTGTCATGACTAGGGGGAAGGGGATCCTACCAGGACCACGTGGGTGGAGACCAAGGTTGCAGCTCAACACTCTACATACAGGACAGCGCCCCCCAACAGGAATGATCCAGCCCCAAATGTCAGCAGTGCCGAGATTGAAAGCTGTGCTTAAACCAAAGAGGAATGGAAGTCAAGGGTAGAGTGGGGTGAGGTGGGGACCCCCGGGGACTCAGCCCACACCCTGTAGTCTCTATGCATGAATGGGGAAGGGCAAGAAGCGGGTCTCCAGGAGAGAAGCAAAGAATAAGAATAACTGCAGAGGCCAGACACCGTGGCTCATGCCTGTGATCCCAGCACTTTGGGAGGCCAAGGCGGGCAGATCGCTTGAGGCCAGGAGTTTGAGACCAGCCTGGACAAAATAGCAAGACTTCAGCTCTACACATTAAAGTAAAAATTAGCCAGGCAGGGTGGCGTGTGCCTGTGGTCCCAGCTACTAGGGAGGCTAAAATAGGAGGATGGCTTGCGTCCAGGAGGTCGAGGCTGCAGTGAGCCATCATTGCCCAACTGCACTCCAGCCTAAGCAACAGAGCAAGACCTCATCTCAAAAAATAATAGATAACTAGTTAGATAGATACAAAAATCACACTGATTCTCCTCCACCCTTCATCCCAATCAAAATGCCATATTGGGCTGGGAGTGATGGTTCACGCCTGTAATCCCAGGACTTTGGGAGGCCAAGGCAGTCAGATCACTTGAGGTCAGAAGTTTGAGACCAGCCTAATCAATATGGCGAAATGCCATCTCTACTAAAAATACAAAAATTAGCTAAGGGTGGTGATACACGCCTGTAATCCCAGCTACTCAGGAGGCTGAGGCAGGAGACACACTTGAACCTGAAAGGCGGAGGTCGAAGTGGGCAGTGAGCAAAGATCATATCACTGCACTCCAGCCCGGGCGACAGAGTGACACCTTGTCTCAAAAAAAAAAAAAACAAAAAAAAGGCCAGGCACGGTGGCTCACACCTGTAATCGCAACACTTTGGGAGGCTGAGGCAGGCAGATCATGAGATCAGGAGATCGAGACCATCCTGGCTAACACAGTGAAGCCTTGAACCTGGGAGGTGGAGGTTGCAGTGAGCCGAGATCGTGCCACTGCACTCCAGCCTGAGTGACAGAGCAAGACTCTGTCTCAAAAAAAAAAAAAAAAAACGCCATATTGGTTGACATTAGAGATTAATGATCTGAAAAGTTCTTTGCCCCTCCCCAAGCCTTCAAGAGGCATCACAGCCCATTTATTTGATAGGATTTTGTTCACCATCACCCCAAGCGTGGGGGGTATGGAGGCTCAGACTCAAAAGAACAAAGATTTGTTAAGAAACCATTGCTCTGCAGCCACACTAGCTAGATTCCAGTCCCAGCCCTGCTGCCTGCTGGCCTCAAGCGAAGATTTCTCACTTGTGAAAAGGGATGATTAAACTGCACCTCGTGGGGTTTTGCCCTGAGGATTAACTGAGATTATATATGCAAAGCGCATAGAACAGCACCTGCTGAGAGCTTGCTCTTCTAATTCTCAGGAAGGTATTATGCAGAGAATAAGGAACTCCTTAAGATGATAAAGGAGCCCAGTACACCCAGGAATTCCACCACTTGTGCCCCACTGCAGAACAAATATTTACTGAATACCTACTATGTGCCAGGCACCGTTCTGGGCTCTAGAAATGCAACGGTGAACAACAACAACAACAACAAACCATAAACCCCTGCCTATATGGAAGCCATAAATGTGCAAAGAAATAGTAAATCCATTTACTGACCCTGAAAGCACAGGCACAGATCCACAATTAATTACCAAAGCTACAAGGAACAGAAGAGCAGGGAACCACACACACGCACACATAGAATCTGGCATAGTTCGAAACCACTCATCTTGGATTTTCTTTTTATTTTATTTATTTATTTATTTTTGAGACAGAGTCTCACTCTGTCGCCCAGTGGCACGATCTTGGCTCACTGCAAGCTCCGCCTCCCGGGTTTACGCCATTCTCCTGTCTCAGCCTCCGGAGTAGCTGGGACTACAGGCGCCCGCCATCACGCCTAGCTAATTTTTTCTATTTTTTAGTAGAGACAGGGTTTCACCGTGTTAGCCAGGATGGTCGCGATCTCCTGAACTCGTGATCCACCCGCCTCGGCCTCCCAAAGTGCTGGGATTACAAGCGTGAGCCACCGCCCCCAGCCTTTTTTTTTATTTTTTTTGAGACGAAGTCTCGCTCTGTCGCCAGGCTGGAGAGCAGTGGAGCCATCTGAGCTCACAGCAACCTCCTCCTCCCGGGTTCAAGCAATTCTCCTGCCTCAGGCTCCCAAGTAGCTGGGACTACAGGCGAACACCACCAAACCCAGCTAATTTTTGTATTTTGAGCAGAGAAGGGAGTTTCACCATGTTGGCCAGGATGGTCTCCATCTCCTGACCTCGTGATCTGCCCGCCTCAGCCTCCCAAAATGCTGAGATTACAGGCTTGAGCCACCGCAGCTGGCCAGATTTTCTTAACAAGAACCCAAACTAACCGCCACCCTTCATTGAGCACCTACTGTCTCCCAGGCACCTGGGGGCGGGGCGGGGGGGGGGGTGGGCCCGGGGCTTTTAGACATTATGTGATTGACAGAGTCGACTCAGCAAACACCGTTGGTCCACTGTAGCACCTGATTTTACATGCACCCGGTTCCCCATCAATACATTTAAGAGCTTCAATTCCTTCCCTCCCTGACCCCTTCCTCATCACGACTGATTTCCTTTTATGGAGAAATCTGAAACAGTAACCCAACAGATATTTTTAAAGCAGGGCCTCAGACCCCACAGTGGGAAACCCAGGCTATATTCTCTTAAATGATTGCGCCATCTTCATCCTACAACCCCAAAGGTGCCTGTTGTCAAGCCCAAGGAAGATGCTGCCCACACGTGGGAGAGGGGCCCATGAGGTCAGAGGGAACCAAAGGCTCACTCAAGGTCAAAGGCTCCTTCATGAAGGGCAGGGCTGAGGGGAGAGGAGGGGTCAAGGAGACAGCAGACAAGGGACAGTAGTCCAGATTCTTGGGCAGAACGGGACACAGAGAGGTTCAAGTCCTGGCTCTGGCACTGACTTTAGGGCAAGGGAGTTATGCGTCCTACCTGAGCCTCAGTTTACTCCTCTGTGAAATGGGTGCATAACTGTATCTGCCTCCGGGGGCCACTGTGACAGTCCAGAGAGATAAGATAGACCAGCCTGTGGCATGCGGTGATACCAATTACAATAAATAGGGTAAAAAACCGCCACTCCTTCTGCTACAATTGCTGCTATTGCTAAGGCTTTAGAATTTGCCTCCGGACATCTGGAAACAGAACCCAAAAGGGTAAACATGGACCTAGAGTCCGGGGTGGCCACGGGCCTAGATCCAAGGTAGTTGGGTAGAGGGGGGTTCTGCAGTCCCCGACCCCAGGCAGCGTCACCCACCTCTGAGGCACTCAGGGCGCTTGGCTCTACTACACCATATGCGCTCGGGGGACTTGGCTGTCCGGGGCTGTCCAGACCCAGTGACCCCCCTTCCCGGCCGCGACCCAAAGAGGACGCGTGTCGTGTCTCCGGAGGGACTTGGGCTCGGAGGGGCCGGGGCACGTGTCGGAGGCGCGCTCCAGAGAGGCGCCCGCGGCGGGGCGGGCACTGGGGCAAGGTTCCTCGGGCTCAGGTCGGGCACGCGGGGCGCGGAGGCGCGAGCCCGGGCGGGCAAAGGCCACGGTCAGCGGCTTCCCGCCCCCCAACGCGATGCAGGAGCTACCATCCCGGCCACCGCCCCCCGCCCCCGGGGAGGGTTCTCAGTCCACAAGCTGGGGCTCGATTTTGGCTTGGGTGGGGTCCTCTTCCCATCGCGACGCTCTCCGCCCACGCCCGCGCCCCCAGACTCACCCTCTCCGGGGTACAGGTGGCCCGCGGCGCCCAATAGCAGCGCGGCCATCGCCACCAGCAGCGGCGCGGCCGCCGCCCCCCGCCGGCCCCCGGTGCCCATGGCTGCGGGAGCGCGAGGTCTCCTCGGATCAGAGAGCGCGGCGCTGGCCCGCGGGGGTCATGCTCCGAGGCGGCCACCCAAGAGGCGCTGGGGGCCGCGCGTCCTTCTCTTCCAGGCCGGCGACCCGAAGGCCTCAGCCCCCCTGCCGGGGAGGGCCCAGAGGCAGCCCTGGGAAGGGCGCGCGCGGCTTCGCCAGCTACAAATACTGAGCGGAGGCTCTCGCGGTGGCGGCCCCGACCCCCCGGCCGCTGCGGCCGGGGCCCCGTCCCAGGATCTCGGGGCCCGGAGCTCCGCGCTGCGCCCGGTACTGTCTCTCGGCTCTCGGCCCCGCGCGCTCTGGGTCGCGATCTGCGGGCTCCGGGACAGAGGGACGCGCGGACCGACGGACTAGCTGACTGGCGGGCGGGCACCTGGGCTGGCGGGTGGCGGGCGGACGGCGGGAGAGAGGGCTGCTCGGGCCCGTAAACAACGCGGCCCGTCAGCTGGTCCTCGTGCGGGCCGCGGGAAAAGGCGGCGCGGATCTGGCCTAGGAAGGGACTCTGCGCCCGGGAGACGCCCAGGAGAGGGAGGGAAATCTTGCAGGGGAGGGAGATGCCGCCCGGCCCCGCCCCGCCCCGCCCGCCTCCCCGCCTCCCTGTGCCGGGCCCCGCGCTGGAGGCTCTGGGCGCGCCGGGACAGAGGGGGCGCCCCAGATCCGCGCGCCCTACAACCCCGAGTCTCCTCCAGTTTCAGACCCCCGGAGGCGCCCCACAGGCCCGACCCAGCGGCACAGATCCTTTCTCGACCATTTTGCTATTTTGTTCATAGTGGGCTTTGGAGGATTCCTGTTGATTTTTTAAAAAATACTGCATTAAAATGTTTATTTTGGTGACTCGAGGTGGTTTTGGTTTCTTTCTTCTCCATTTTTTTTTTTTTTTTTTTGGCACTCCCTTAAATTTTGCACCCCAGGCGAGTAGTGTCTCACTCGCCTTTCCTCAGTCCGGGCCTGACCAGCGACACTCGTCCCAGAGCGCGTGGGCGCCCCCAGATGTCCCGCCCGCGCGTGCGCCCCGGCCCAGGGGCGAGACCCAAGCCAGGCCCCTGGGGACAGCCACGTGCCCGCGTGCCCAGTGCGCTCCCTGTGTTCAAGTTGGAGAAATGACACCTGGAAAAATGTGCAGACGCTTCTGAAAGGGCAAAGAAGACGCTAAAGAAGACGCCGGAGACCTCGACTAGGGCGCGGGTGGACATCTCTGATTTTCAGCAGACCAGCCTGTATGTGTCTGAACGTCTAGCAATGACATTCACCAACAAGGCGGGACAGTGGTTCCACCTACCTTACTGCAGGAGAGGAAGGGGCTTTCAGTATAGGAAAACCAGAACTCAGTGGGAGGAGGGTTCCTCCACCCCTCACTCCTGTGTGGTCTTGGACCAGAGACTTTACTGTCTCTGGGCCAGTTTCACTTTCACTTGTGTAATGGGTTTAATAATACCTGCATGCCAGATCTGGGGAGGTACCCGGGAAAGAAAACTTAAGAAGGCGCCCATCACAACCCTAGACCGAAGGCATTCATTCTTCTTTTATTTAATAAATAGTTTGCTAGGAGTTGGACCCACTGTTCATGCAACAGGCCAAACCTATTCCTGCCTCCGGGCCTTTGCCCCAGCATTTCCCTTGCCTGTAACACTCCAAGATGGCTTCATCTCTGCTCCAAGGCGCCATCCCTAACCATATTTTTGCAAATCCTCCCCCCAGTTCCCTGTTTCCTTCTCTCTCTCTCTTTTTTTTTTTTTAGATGGAGTTTTTCTCTGTTGCCCAGGCTGGAGTGCAATGGCCAGATCTCAGTTCACTGCAACATCACCTGCCTGGGTTCAAGCGATTCTCCTGCTTCAACCTCCCAAGTAACTTGGATTACAGGCATGCACCACTACACCCGGCTAATTTTTTGTATTTTTAGTAGAGATGGGATTTCACCATGTTGGCCTGGCTGGTCCCAAACTCCTGACCTCAGGTGATCCACCGGCCTTGGCCTCCCAAAGTACTGGGATTACAGGCCTGAGCCACTGCGCCCGGCCCCTTCTCTCTCATTTTCATAGCATGTTTACCCCTCTACCTGCAATTGGTTTTTTTTTTTTTTTTCTTTTCTTTCTTTTTTTTCCTTTTGACAGAATCTTGCTGTCACCCAGGCAGGAGTGCAGTGGTGCAATCCTAGCTTCCTGCAGCCTTGAACTCCTGGCCTCAAACAATCCTCCTGCCTTGGCCTCCCAAGGTGCTAGGATTACAGGCATGCGCCACTGTGATTGGCCTTGAAATTCTTATTCGTTTTCTGTGTCTTCTCCCCTCCCCCTGAAGGCAGAAATCTTTTCGGTCTTGTTTCACTGCTTAAACCCAGTGCCTGACATATCTGTCGCTTAATAAATATTTGTTGAGTGGGAGAATCAACAAGCAATAAGTAATAGGGGATTTTTCAGTGAGCAAAATAAACATGACCCATTTCCTTATGGAGTTCACAGCTGAGCCAGGGAGAGCCCTTAAAATAATTGAGTGTGTGATGAGTTGAGGGGAATGGGAGGTGCATAGGGAGGAGTTTGCTGAGGACATGGGGTTTTTTGTTTGTTTGTTTGTTTGTTTTTTGATGGATCTTACTCTGTTGCCCAGGCTGGAGTGCAGTGGCACGATCTTGGCTCACTGCAACCTCCGCCTCCCAGGTTCAAGCAATTCTCCTGCCTCAGCCTCTAGGGTAGCTGGGATTACAGGGGCATGCCACCACGCCCGGCTAATTTTTGTATTTTTAGTAGAGACAGGGTTTCACCATATTGGACAGGCTGGTCTTGAACTCCTGACCGCAAGAGATTCACCTGTCTCGGCCTCCCTAAGTGCTGGGATTACAGACGCGTGAGCCACCGCACATGACTGAGGACGTGGTTTTGAGCTTAACTCTGAAAATGAAGAGGAGCCAGCCTAGGGAAGCCATAGGGATGTGTTTCAGGTAAGGGGAAGGCATGAGCAAAGGCCCAGAGGAGGCTGGGCAAGGCATTCTTGCAACTGAACCAGGCACTCACTGTAGCTGTAGAAAAGAAAGAGGAGAAAGTGAGGCCATGGGTAAGAACTGCAGTGGGCCCTTGAACATGAGTTTGAACCATGCACATCTTTTTTTTTTTTTTGAGGCAGAGTCTCGCTCTGTCACCCCGGCTGGAGTGCAGTGGAGCAATCTCAGCTCACTGCAGTCTCCACCTCCCGGGTTCAAGTGATTCTCCTGCCTCAGCTTCCCAAGTATCTGGGACTACAGGCACACGCCACCTTACCCGGTTAATTTTTGTATTTTTAGTACAGACGGGGTTTCACCATGTTGGCCAGGCTGGTATCGAACTCCTGACCTCAGCTGATCTGATCAGCCTCCCAAAGTGAGGTCATCTTTTAAACAGAATGTTTTTCAATAAATATATTGGAAACATTTTTAGAGATTTGCAATAGTTTGAAAAGACTTGCAGATGAACTTGGTAGTCAAGAAATATAAAAAAAAATTAAGTTAGGTATGTCATGAATGCATAAAATATATGTAGATACTAGTCTGTTTTATTATTTTTGTTATTATTTTCTTTTAGAGACAGGGTCTTGCTCTGTTGCCCAGGCTGGAGAACAGTGGCCCAATCATGGCTCACTGTAACTTCCAACTCCTGGGTTCAAGCGATCCTCCTGGCAAGCACCAACACGCCTGGCTAATTTTTTTATTTTTATAGAGACGAGGTCTCACCATGTTGCCCAGGCTGGTCTCAAACTCCTGAACTCAAGTGATCTTCCCGCCTCTACCTCCCAAAGTGCCGAGATTACAGGCATAAGGCACCATGCCCAGCCCTATTTTATCATTTGCTAGCGTAAAATATATACAAATCTGTTATAAAAAGTTAAAATGTATTAAAACGTAAACATACACTTACAAACCATACATGGTGTTATTCCAAGTCAAGAAAAATGTAAATAAACGTAAAGACGCAGCATTCAATCATAACTGCATAAAATTAACTGTAGAATATATTGTGTTATTGTAACAATTTCATAGCCACCTCCTGTTGCTACTGGAGTGAGTGCAAGTGTTGCAAGTATCCGCTTAAAATGTCATGTTACATTAATTATCTCCCTGTGGGCAGTTCGCCTCTCCAGGAAATTGTGCCCCAGTAAAAAGGGATCTCTTGGCGGTTCCCGCATATCTTTCACTGTGTTTAGTGCAATACCGCAAACATTGAATAACATCCTGAGACCCATGTAAAGTGCCACGAGTGATGCTGGAAATGCTCCCGAGAAGCAGAGAAAAGTCAGGACAGGACAAGAAAAAGTTGAATTGCTTGCTACATAACAAAAATGGAGCTCTACAGCTGCGGTTGTCTGCTTCAGACAGACAATTCATCTTGTAAACATATTTATGGCATTGATAAATATTGTAGCGCTCTGTAACTGTAAATGTATTTTCTCTTCCTTGTGATTTTCTTTTTTTTTTTTTCTTTTTGGAGACAGGGTTTCACTCTGCTGCCCAGGCTGGAGTGCAGTGGCACCATCAGGGCTCACTGCTGCCTCTACCTCCTAACTTCGGGTAATCCTCCCGCCTCAGCCTCCCAGGGAGCTGGGATTATAGGCACGTGCCACCATGCCCAGCTGTGATTTTTTAAATAACATTTTCTCTTCTCTAACTTGCTTTATTGTAAGACTGCAATGTGTAGAGGCCAGGCACGGTGGTTCACTCCTGTAATCCCAGCCCTTTTGCAAGACAGAGGGAGGTGGATCACTTGAGGTCAGGAGTTCGAGACCAGCCTGCCAACATTACAAAACCCCGTATCTACTAAAAATACAAAAGTTAGCTAGGTGTGGTGGCATGTGCCTGTAATTTCAGCTACTCTGGAGGGCTGAGGCATGAAAATTACTTGAACCCAAGAGGCGGAGGTTGCAGTGAGCTGAGATCATGCCACTAGCGCACTCCAGCCTAGGTGATGCAGTTAGACTCTATCTCAAAATAATAATAATAATAATAATAATAATAATAATAATAATAATAATAAAGTAAGAAAGAAAGAAATACAGTATGTAATACTTGTAACATACAAAATGCCTGTTAATCAGCTGTTTATGTTATTGCTAAGTCTTCAGGTCAACAGCAGTCTATAAGTAGTTAAGTTTTCAGGGAGTCAAAAGTTACATTCAGATTTTCAACTCTGTAGGGGTGAATTGGCACCAGTAGCCACAACACTATTGAAAGGTCAACTATAAAAAGTGCAGAACCTAGAATATGCCATATTAAAATTTGCTTTGGGGCTGGGTATGGTGGCTCATGCTTGTAATCATAATCCCAGCACTTTGGGATGCCAAGGTGGGTGCATCACTTGAGCCCAGGAGTTCGAGACCAGCCTGGGCAACAAGGCAAAACCCTGTCTCTACCAAAAATACAAAAAAATAGCCAAGCATGGTGGTGGGTGCCTATAGTCCCAGATACTCAGGAGGCTGAGGTAGGAGGATCGCTTGAGCCCAGGAGGCAGAGGCTGCAGTGAGCTGAGATCGCCCCACGCACTCCAGCCTAAGCAACAGAGGGAGACTCCATCTCAAAAAAAAAAAAAAGATTTGCATCTCCATGATACTAAAAATGCATTTGGTAAACTTCACAGCCATTCAGATATGAAACCATAAGACTTTATGATATGAAAATTTTATTTTATAATCCTCAGACTGAGGAAAGTTTCTCCAAGCCAGACGTGAATCCCAAGTTTAACTTTGTAAAATAACAAACTTGGCTATGTAGAAATTAAGATTGTATGAATAGCCAAAAAAAAAGTCTCATATATCAAGTCAAAAGACAGATTTTTAAAGAAGTTTTTCTTGGCCAGGTGTAGTGGCTCACGCCTGTAATCCCAGCACTTTGGGAGGCCAAGGCAGGTGGATCACTTGAGGTCAGGAGTTTGAGACCAGCCTGACCAACATGGTGAAGCCCGGTCTCTACTAAATACAAAAAATTAGCTGGGCGTGGTGATGCATGCCTGTAATCCCAGCTACTTGAGAGGCTGAGGCAGGAGGCTCACTTTAACCCAGAAGGCAGAGGTTGCAGTGAGCCGAGATCGCGCCATTGCACTCCAGCCTGGGCAACAACAGCAAAACTCCATCTCAAAAAAGAAAAGAAAAGAAAAATTTTTCTGTTGATGCATAACAGATGTACATAGTTTTGGGGTACATGTGATAATTTAATAGATTCATATAACTTGTAAAGATCAAATCAGTGCACTTGGGATTTCCTTCACCTTAAATATTTGTCTTGTCTTTATGTTAGAAACAGTCAAATTCTTCTCTTCTAGCTATTTTGAAATATTCAATAGGCTATTGTATAGTCACCCTACTGATCTAACAAACACTGTCTTATTTCTTCTATCAAACTGTACGTTTGTACCTAATAATCAATTTCTCTTCATCTCCCTCTTTCTCCTACCCTTCCTGGTAAACCAACAATCTACTGTCTATCTTTTTTTTTTTTTTTTTGAGATGGAGTCTTGCTCTGTCGCCCAGGCTGGAGTGCAGTGGCATTATCTCGGCTCACTGCAAGCTCCGCCTCCCGGGTTCACGCCATTCTCCTGCCTCAGCCTCCCGAGTAGCTGGGACTACAGGCGCCCGCCACCGAGTCCGGCTAATTTTTTGTATTTTTAGTAGGGACAGGGTTTCACCGTGGTCTCAATCTCTTGACCTTAGGTGATCTGCCTGCCTCAGCCTCCCAAAGTGCTGGGATTACAATTGTGAGCCACCGCGCCCGGCTACTGTCTATCTTTATGAGATCCACTTTTTTTTTTTTTTTTTTTTTTTAAGACGAAGTCTCGCTCTGTCACCCAGGCTGCAGTGCAGTGGTGCGATCTTGGTTCACTGCAACCTTCACCTCCTGGGTTCAAGCGATTCTCCTGCCTCAGCCTCCCGAGTAGCTGGGGCTACAGGTGCCCACCACCACCTCCGATTAAATTTTTGTATTTTTAGTAGAGATGGGGTTTTACCATGTTGGCCAGGCTGGTCTCGAATTCCTGACCTCAAGTGATCCATCCACCTCAGCCTCCCAAAGTGCAGGGATTACAGGCATGAGCCACTGCACCCGTCTGAGATCCACTTTTTTAGCTCCCACATATGAGTGAGAACATGTGATATTTGTTCAAAAGACAGACGTTTTAAGTGAGGAAAGTATATGCAACAGATAAAACGCATGCATTCAGTCTGGGCAACATAGCGAGACCTTGTCTCTACAAAGAATGTGAAAATTAGCTGAGTGTGGTGATGTGCATGGATCATCCCAGCTACATGGGAGGCTGAAGTGGGAGGATCACTGGAGCCCAGGAATTCGAGACTGCAGTGAGCTATGATTGCACCACTGCACTCCAGCCTGGACAACAGAGCAAGACACTGTCTCAAGGAAAAAAAAAAAAAAAAGCTTAAGGGTCAGAAATGAGATTTTTTTTTTATTTGTACAAATTTAAGTGGTACAAGTGCAATTTTGTTACGCAGATATATTGCATCATGGTAAGCCTGTGCTTCTGGTGCATCCATTACCCAAATAATGTACATTGTGCTCCAGAAATTTAAAATGAAAGACTAAGAGAGCTTTTTGGGAGAATTGAAATATACCTCCTTGTTTTTGTTTATTATAGTAAAATACACATAACACAGAATTTATGATTTTAACCATTTTAAAGTGTATGACACAGGGATATTCAGTACATTCACGATGTTGTACAACCATTGTCACTGTCTCGTTGCAAAATGTTTTCATCACCCCAAACAGAAACCCTGTCCCCATTGGCACTCACTCCCCACCTCCGCTCCCCAGCCCCAGGCATCCACTAATCCGCTAATCTCTGTGGACTTGCCTGTTCTGCAAACTCCATATAAATGGAGCAATATAATATGCGAGCTTTGGGGACTAGCTACTTTTATTTGGCATAATGTGTTCAAAGTTCATCCTTGTCGTTGCCTGAACCAGTGCTTTATTCCTTTTTATGGCTGAATGATATTCCATCATTCCTTAGAGTTTGGATGATCAGACCCATTCCACACTCCTATTTTGAACTCATGCTTATTTATTTATTTATATATTTATTTATTGAGACAAGGTCTCACTCTTGTTGCTCAGGCTGGAGCGCAGTGGCGCTATCTCGGCTCACTGCAGCCTCCACCTCCTTGGTTCAAGCGATTCTCAGCCTCCCAAGTACCTGGGATTACAGGAGTGCACTACCATGCCCGGCTAATTTTTGTATTTTTTGGTAGAGACAGGGTTTTGTCATGTTGGCCAAGCTGGTCTCCAACTCCTGACCTCAAGTGATCCTCCCGCCTTGGCCTCCCAAAAGTGCTGTGATTACAGTCATGAGCCACTGCGCCTAAATAAATCCATGCTTTTTGAAGCCTGCAATGTGAAAGTGCAAACCACGATAGTCAATAATAATTTTATTGTACTTTTTTTATTATTAATTTTTTTTTGAGACAGTCTCTGTCTGTTGCCCAGGCTGGAGTGTAGTGGTGCCATCTCGGCTCACTGCAACCTCCGCCTCCCAGGTTCAAGCGATTCTCCTGCCTCACCCTCCTGAGTAGCTGGGATTACAGGTGCCCACCACCACACCCAGCTAATTTTTGTATTTTTGTATTTTTAGTAGAAATGGGGTTTCACCATGTTGGCCAGGCTGGTCTCCAACTCCTGACCTCAAGTGATCTGCCGGGCTCAGCCTCCTAAAGTGTTGGGATTACAGGCGTGAGCCAGCACGCCCGGCTTAATTGCACATTTAAAAATAACTAAAAGAGTATAACTGGATTGTTTGTCACACAAAGGATAAATGCTTGAGGGGATGGAGACCCCATTCTCCATGAAGTGGTTATTACACATCGCATGCCTGCACCAAAACATCTCGTGTGCTCTGTGAATATAATCAACCACTATGTACCCACAAAAATTAAAAACACAAACTTAAAGAAAAATAAAAGAAGTGCAACCCACAGGAATTTCTGGGCGATGAGCTTCCTCCAGTTTCTTTCTTTCTTTTTTTTTTTTTTTGGAGATGGAGTCTCCCTCTGTCACCCAGGCTGGAGTGCAATGGTACAGTCTCGGCTCACTGCAACTTCTGCCTCCCGGGTTCAAGCGATTCTCCTGCCTCAGCCTCCAGAGTAGCTGGGATTACAGGGGCCCACCACCATGCCTGGCTAATTTTTGTATTTTTAGTAGAAATGGGGTTTCACCATGTTGGTCACACTGGTCTTGAACTGCTGACCCCGTGATCCGCCCACCTCGGCCTCCCAAAGTGCTGGGATTACAGGCTTGAGCCACCGTGCCCGGCCGCTTCCTCCAGTGTCTTATGCTGCTAGGGCCGTGATCAGAATTGAGGCTTCATGTTAAAGAGTTTGAGAGAGCACAGATATTACCTGGGCTCAACATATAAAACTCTTAGAAAGTGATTGGGAGAGCCAGGCGCGGTGGCTCACGCCTGTAATCCCAGCACTTTGGGAGGCCAAGGAGGGTGGACCACCTGAGGTCAGGAGTTCAAGACCAGCCTGGGTAAGATGGTGAAACCCCATCTCTACTAAAAATACAAATATTAGCTGGGTGTGGTGGCATGAGCCTGTAATCCAAGCTATTCAGGAGGCTGAGGCAGGAGAGTCGCTTGAGCCCAGGAGGCGGAGGTTGCAGTGAGCCAAGATTGTGCCATTGCACTCCAGCCTGGGCTACAGAGCGAGACTCCATCTCAAAATAAATAAATAAATAAATAAATAAAATGATTGAGAGGCCAAGGTGGGTGGATTGCTTAAGTTCAGGAGTTCAAGACCAGCCTGGGCAACATGGTGAAACCCTGCCTCTACCAAAAGTACAAAAATAGCCACTGCACTCCAGCCTGAATGACAGTGAGACCCTGTCTCAAAAAAAGAAACAAAGAAAGAGAGGGAGAGGGAGAGAGAGAGAGAGAGAGAAAGAAAGAGAGAGAGAGAGAAAGAGAGAAGAGAGAAAGAAAGAAATAGAAAAAAGGAAATCAAGGGAAGGGGAAGGGGAGGGGGAGGGGAGGGGGAGGGGAGGGGGAGGGGAGGGGGAGGGGAGGGGGAGGGGAGGGGGAGGGGAGGGGGAGGGAGAGGGGGAGGGGAGAGGAAGGAAGAAGGGAAGAAGGGAAGAAGGGAAAGGGAAGGGCAGGGCTTCTATGTCAAACTATTTGTGCCTGAATCAGGCAAAGAATATAAAGGAAGTATTACCAATTTATCTGGAGATACTGGCGCAATGGTCTTTGCTTCTCTCTCTTCCCATTTCCCTCTCCTCTGTGCACTTTTCAAGAAAGACGAAGACAAAATTTATGTAAAATATTCTCATTTCTCAAAAGCACTTCTTGGATTTGTTTTGCAAATGTACAAGACCCTTTCCCACTGGCTGAGAGAGGTAGTTACCTGAATCTAGGTAGAAAATGATTATGTAAAATTTTATAAGTAAAATTATTTTTGCAACATAAACACTGAAAAGATATTCAGTGAAACAATGTCATGTTTCAAGAAAAGACCAAGCTACATCTACATGTCCTGAGATGAGAACTTCCAATATATATATATTACTACCTAAAAAAAATTAAATGCAGAACCATGTACCTGAAACACTATCATTTGCATTTTAAAGGGCGGTGAGGTACAGCCACGCATGCTAACCTATACGCATTCACAGATATTTCCAGAATCTTGAAGTACGTCTCCAAAAACACATTCAAAACTGGCAATCTTTTTTTGTCTGTTTGAAGAGTTTTAACCATGTATATTAATACCCTTTTTAAAACACAGCACGAGACAGTTACATTTTTTTTTTCAGAACAGCATCACCATAGCTACAAAGTGACATAAAATAAAATACGAAGAGAGCCGGGCGTGGTATGCCCCGCCTGTAGTCCTGGCTACTCCGGAGGCTGAGGCAGAAGGATCGCTTGAGCCTGGGAGTTCAAGGATATAGAGAAACATGTTCCCGCCTCTGAATACCACTGTATTCCAGCCTGGTTGACATAGGGAGACCCCACCTCCTAAGAAAAAAAAAAAAAAAAACTTAGAAAAACATTTAACAGCAATGGCTCTAACCTAAATTTTTAAAAAAACTAATGCTTTATAACTTGAATAAATACAGAAATGTGCCTTATTATTTCTGGGAAAAAGAACAGAATATTGGAGGCCAGGCACAGTGGCTCATGCCTATAATCCCAGGGCTTTGGGAGGCCCAGGCAAGAGGATCACATGAGGCCAGGAGTTCAAGACCAGCCTGGGCAACATAGCAAGACCCTGTCTCTACAAAAAAAAAAAAAAAAGGTAAAAATTAGCTGAATGTGGTGGTGCCTGCCTGTGGTCCCAGCTACTCCAGAGGCTGAGGTGGGAGGATCACTTGAGTCTAGGAGTTCAAGGCTGCAGTTAGCTATGATTGTATCATTGCACTCCAGCCCAGGTGACAGAGCCAGATCTTGTCTCAAAAAAAAAAACAAAAAAAACAAAACTTCAAAATCTATACCTAAAAGAGTATAGAAAAATTATTCTGAAGTTCATCTGGCATAGGGTTTCTCAACCTCAGGGCTATGGACACTGAGGCATGGATAATTCTTTGTTGTGGAAGGCTATCCTGCACATTGTAGAATGTTTGTATTGTGTGTGTGTGTGTGTGTGTGTGTGTGTGTGTGTGTGTGTGTGTGACCGAGTCTGGCTCTGTCACCTAGGCTGGACTATAGTGGCGCAATCACGGCTCACTGCAACCTCCACCTCCTGAGTTCAAGTGATTCTCCTGCCTCAGTCTCCCGAGAAGCTGGGATTACAGGTGTCCACCACCGTGTCTGGCTAATTTTGTTATGTTTTTAGTACAGACAGAGTTTCACCATGTTGGCCAGGCTGGTCTCGAACCCCTGACCTCAAGTGACCAGGAGCATGGACTCACATCCCAGTTCTGCTGCTAGACCAAGATGTTTGGCCGAGACCAAGTAGAGTACCTCAACCACTAGCTCTTTCTCCAGAACAACTCTTTTGTGGCTGTGAACTGCCTTCATCAACCCAATCACCAATCCCAGACCCTGGATGTCCACTGCAAGACCCGCTGCCTACTCTGCCCTCTGAACACCTCTCTACCTGCTTCCTTCACTTTCAGTTCTTTCTTATTTATTTATTTTTGAGATTAAATCTTGCTATGTTGCCCAGGCTGGGGTGCAGTGGCAGGTTCTCGGCTCACTGCAAGCTCCTCCTCCCAGGTTCAAGCGTTTCTCCTGACTCAGCCTCCTGAGTAACTGGGACCACAAGCATGCACTACCATGCCCAGCTAATTTTTGTATTTTTAGTAGAGATGAGGTTTTACCATGTTGGCCAGGCTGGTCTTGAACTCCTGACCTCATTATCTGCCTGCCTCGGCCTCCCAAAGTGCTGGGATTGCAGGTGTGAGCCACTGCACACGGCCCTTCTTTTCATTTTTTAAAAGACAGGTTCTCAATCTGTCGCCCAGGCTGGAGTGCAGTGGCACAAGTTCAGCTCACAGCAACCTCCATCTCCGAGGTTCAAACGATTCTCCTGCCTCACCTTCCCAAGTAGCTAGGACTACAGGTGTGCACCACCACGCCCAGCTAATTTTTGTATTTTTAGCACAGAGGGGTTTTCACCGTGTTGGCCACACTGGTCTTGAACACCTGACCTCAGATGATCCACCCACCTCAGCCTCCCAAAGTGCTGGGATTACAGGCACGAGCCACTGTGCCCAGCCCCATCTGACTTCTTAAATCACCTTGCCTTATTACCTGTCAGAGGAAGACATTTCTACTCCCTTCCCTCTCTGAGATGCTCTAGTTGCATTAGAACAATCGTAAAAGTCCATGCTTTCATTATGTGCAATAGCTCAAAACTAGAAGCAACCCAGATTTTTATCAACAGGTGAATGGATAAACCAACAGTGTTATAACCATGCCATGGATCACTGCTTCACAATAAAAAGGAAGGAACTATTGATACATCCAACAATAGGGATGTATCTCAAAATAATTCTGCTGACTTAGAAGAAGCCAGGCCATAAAAAAAATGCTTGGTACATGATTCCAGAAAATCTTAGAAATTCTGCTGACTTAGAAGAAGCCAGGCCAAAAAAAAAAAAAAAAAAAATGCATGGTACATGATTCCATTTCCATGCCTGTAATCCCAGCACTTTGGAGGCTGAGGCGGGTGGATCACGAGGTCAGGAGATCGAGACCATCCTGGCCAACATGGTGAAACCCTGTCTCTACTAAAAATACAAAAATTAGCTGGTCGTGGTGGCAGATGCCTGTAATCGCAGCTACTCGGGAGGCTGAAGCAGGAGAATCGCTTGAAACCAGAGGACGGAGGTTGCAGTGAGCCGAGATCACGCCACTGCACTCCAGCCTGGGCAACAAGAGCAAAACTCTGTCTTTAAAAAAAAAAAGTGATATAATGGACTTTGGGGACCTGGGCAGGGAAAATGGGGGGGTGAAGGATAGAAGACTACATATTAGGTACAGTGTACACTGCTTGGGTGACAGGTACACCAAAAGCTCAGAAATCGCCACTAAAGAGTTTATCCATGTAACCAAAAACCACCTGCGCCCCCAAAACTACTGAAATAAAAATAAAAATTTAAGAAATAAATAAATATACCTTCTTCCTAGAAAAAAAAATAAATAATGCACCGGCCAGGCTCAGTGGCTCACGCCTGTAATCCCGACACTTTGAGAGGCTGAGGCAGGTGGATCACCTGAGGTCGGGTGTTCAAGACCAGCCTGGCCAACATGGTGAAACCCCATCTCTACTAAAAATACAGCAGTTAGCCAGGTATGGTGGTGCACACCTGTAATCCCAGCTAGTCCAGAGGCTGCGGCAGGAGAATCGCTTGAACCTGAGAGGCAGAGGTTGCAGTGAGCTGAGCTCGCGCCATTGCACTCCAGCCTGGGCGACAGAGTGAGACTCTGTCTCAATAATAATAATGATGATGATAATAATAATAATAATAATAATAATAATAATAATAATGCATGTATCCAGGTGCAGTGACTCACACTGTAATCCACCACTTTGGAAAGCCAAGGCGAGAGTATCTCTAGAGTCCAGGAGTTCAAGACCCACTTGGGCAACATAGCAAGACCCCATCTCTTAAAGATTTCAAATTGGCCAGTCATGGTGGTATATCCCTATAGTCCCAGCATTTTGGGAGGCTGAGGTAAGAGGACGGCTTGAGCCCAGGAGATCGAGGCTGCAGTGAGCAATGATCATACCACTGCGCTCCAGCCTGAGTGACAGAGTGAGACCCTGTCTCTAAAAAAATTAATAAATAAATAAAATAAGGAGTCAGAGAGAGTTTTGAAAGAAGAGGAGAAGGTCACGTAAAGATAGTTGCAGAGACTGGAGTGATTTAGCCACAAACGAAAGAATGCCAGTAGCCACCAGAAGTGAGAAGAAGCAAGAAATGTGTGTGTGTGTGTGTGTGTGTGTGTGTATTTTCTTTTTTTTTGAGACAGACCTTCACTTTTGTTGCCCAGACTGGAGTGCAATGGCACGACCTCGGCTCACTGCAACCTCCGCCTCCTGGGTTCAAGCGATTCTCCTGACTCAGCCTCCTGAGTAGCTGGGATTACAGGCGCACACCACCACGGGCCTGGCTAATTTTTTTTTGAGAGACGGGATTTCACCATGTTGGTCAGGCTAGTCTCAACTCCTGACCTCAGATGACCCATCCGCCTTGGCCTCTCAAAGGCGTGAGGCACCACGCCCAGCCATATGTGTGTATTTTTTAATTGATGTGAAATTCCCATAAAATAAGATCATGGATCTTAAAGTGAATAACTTAGTGGTATTTTGTACATTTACAATGTTGTACAACCACCACTTTTATCAAGTTCCCGAACATTTTCATCACCTTCAAAGGGAAACCTCACACATATTAATTAAGTAGCTGTTCCCCATTCCACTCCCTCCTTGACAACTAGTAATTTGCTTTCTGTCTCTGTGAATTTCCCTATGCCAGATTTTTTTTTTTTTTTTTTTTTTTGAGATGGAGTTTCACTCTTGTTGCCCAGGTTGGAGTGCAGGGGCGTGATCTCGGCTCACTGCAACCTCTGCCTCTAGAGTTCAAGTGATTCTCCTGCCTCAGCCTCCCAACTAGCTTGGATTACAGGCATGTGCCACCACACCTGGCTAAGTTTTGTATTTTTAGTAGAGACGAGGTTTCACCATGTTGGCCAGGCTGGTCTCGAACTCCTGACTTCAAGTGATCTGCCTGCCTCGGCCTCCCCGAGTGCTGGGATTACAGGTGTGAGCCGCCGCAACCGGCCAGAATTTCCTTCCTATTTATTTATTTATTTTATTTTTGAGATGGAGTTTTGCTTTTGTTGCCCAGGCTGGAGTACAGTGGCGTGGTCTCGGCTCACTCCAACCTCGGCCTCCCGGATTCAAGTGATTCTTCTGCCTCAGCCTCCCAAGTAGCTGGGATTACAGGTGCCCGCCACCACGCCCAGCTAATTTTTGTATTTTGAGTAGAGACAGGGTTTCACCACTTTGGCCAGGCTGGTCTCGAACTCCTGACCTCAAGTGATCCACATGCCTCGGCCTTTCAAAGTGCTGGGATTACAGGCATGAGCCGCCACGCCTGGCCGAATGTCCTTCCTTTTTAAGGCTGAATCCTATCCCACCCTACAGAGGGACCACATTGTTTATCCATTCGTCTCTTGCTGGGCACTTGGGTGCCTTCTGTCTTTTGGCTGTTATGAATCGCACTGCTGTGCACACGGATGTACAAGTGTCTCTTTGAGTCCCTGCTTTCAAGCCCCTTGTGCGTATACCCAGAAGCAGAATTTCTAGGTCATATGGTAATTCTATGTTTCTTTTTTTTCCTTTTATTTTTTTTTTTGAGACACTGTCTCATTCTGTCGCCCAGGCTGGAGTGCAATGGCGTGATCTCAGCTCACTGCAACCTCCACCTCCCAGGCTCAAGCGATTCTCTTGCCTCAGCCTCCTGAGTAGCTAAGATTACAAGCACCCGCCACCACACCTAGCTAATTTTTTTGTATTTTGAGTAGAGACGGGGTTTCACCACGTTGCCCAGGCTGGTCTCAAACTCCTGACTCAGGCAACCTGCTGGCCTCGGCCTCCCAAAGTGCTAGGATTACAGACGTGAGCCACCACGCCCGGCCTGACTCTATGTTTAATTTCTTTAAGGAACCAGCGTACCCTTTTCCATAGCAGTGGCACCATTTTATATTCCCACCATCACTGCACCGGAATTTCGATTCTTCCCCATCCTTGCCTTGTGGCCTACACATCCTGCACCCCAACACCTTCTTGGTGTCTGCTTCCAGAGCACCCCACTGGGTGACTGTTAAGCTCCACAGCTGAGTTCTAACCACTTTGCTTCCCAGATTCCCTCCTGAATGCTCCATCTTCCGAATGCCTTTGGGCCACAGATGGCCCGGGAAGGAGGCTTTCTGCTAGCATAAGCCACGGTGTACATAGCAGATATCCAGGTCCTGGGAGCATGGGAGCATCCTTTCCCTGATTCTTTTTCTTTTTTTTGTTTTTTTTTTGAGATGGATTTCACTCTTGTCACCCAGGCTAGAGTACAGTGGCGTGATCTCTGCTCACCACAACCTCCGCCTCCTGGGTTCAAGCGATTCTCCCGCCTCAGCCTCCCAAGTAACTGGGATTCCAGGCATGCACCACCATGCCCAACTAATTTTTTTTTAGTATTTTTTTTTTCAGTAGAGACGGTTCTTCATGTTGGTCAGGCTGGTCTCGAACTCCCGACCTTAGGTGATCTGCCCGCCTTGGCCTCCCAAAGTGCTGGGATTACAAGCATGAGCCAATGCGCCTGGCCTCCTTTCCCTAATTCTTGGTCAACCATCCCCACTCACTTTACACAACCTGACTCAAGCCCTCCCATTCTTCTCAGCTCCCAAGACCTCCCACCCCTGCCTGAGACACACCAGCTGGTGGCCTTCCTTGCTCCCAAGAGGAAGAACAGTCACGCAGTCCATTACACGCCTTCCCAATCTTTACCCGGGACTCCATCCGCACCCACCTCATGGCCTTGCTTCCTCCCTGTTCCCGGCTGTGGTCGGCCCTTCCCCTCCATCCTGGGCCTGTCCCTTTGCAACTTCCAGGTTGGCATCCACCAGCCATTTTGTCTCTCCTGAGCCTCTCTGCTCCATTCCCCTGGCTGTGGACTCAGCCTTCTCAGATCCCAGCTCTTCCACATCCTGGCTGTATGAGAGGCAGACGCACCTCTTCTGTAAAATGAGGAGTGAAAAAAGAAACACAGGACCAGGCACAGTGGCTTATGCATTAAGAGGCCAAGGTGGGAGGATTGCTTGAGCCCAGGAGTTTGAGACCAGCCTGGGCAACATAGTGAAAGCCCGTCTCTACTAAAAATACAAAAACTAGCTGGGCGTGGTGGCGGGTGCCTGTAATCCCAGCTACTCGGGAGGCTGAGGCAGGAGAATCGTTTGAACCCAGGAGGCAGAGGTTGCAGTGAGTTGAGATCACGCCACTGCCCTCCAGCCTGGTGACAGAGCGAGACTCCATCTCAAAAAAAAAAAAAGAATAAGAATAAATAAAATTAGCTGGGCATGGTGGTGCGTGCCTATAGTCCCAGCTACTCAGGAGGCTGAGGCAGGAGGATCGCTTGAGCCCAGGGGTTTAAGGATGCAGTGAGTCACGATCATGCCACTGCACTGCAGCCTGGGAGACAGAGTGAGACTCCCTCTCAACAACAACAACAACAACAACATACAAACAAAAATGATGCTTCCTCATCCTTGTCACAAACAATTGGTGCTATTTTCTTAGTGCATAATTAACAAAATTCAGCCGGGCGCGGTGGCTCATGCCTGTAATCCGAGGCACTTTGGGAGGCCGAGGTGGGCGGATCACGAGGTCAGGAGATCGAGACCATCCTGGCTAACACGGTGAAACCCCATCTCTCCTAAAAATACAAAAAAATAGCTGGGCGTGGTGGCAGGCGCCTGTAGTCCCAGCTACTCGGGAGGCTGAGGCAAGAGAATGGCATGAACCATAATTTTTGTATTTTTATTAGAGACAGGGTTTCACCATGTTGGCCAGGCTGGTCTTAGAACTCCCGACCTCAAATGATCTGCTCACCTCTGCCTCCCAAAATGCTAGGATTACAGGCGTGAGCCACTGCAACAGACCTATTTTTAAATTGGGTGTAATTTACATGCAATAAGTTTATGTAAACTGTAAGCAGAAGGTTTGATGAGCCTTGATAGCATACACACCTTTTAACCATGACCCCTATCAAGATATAGAATATTTCTAAAAATAGTACTACCATTCCATCCAGCAATCCCACTACTGGGTATATACCCAAAGGAAAAGAAATCAATATATCAAAAAGATACTTGCACCCCTATGTTTATTGCAGCACCATTCACAATAGCAAAGACATGGAATCAACCTAAGTGTCCATCAATTGTTGACTGAATAAACAAAATGTGGTATACATACACCATAGAGTACTGTTCAGCCATAAATAGTGTAGTATTCTTTGCAAAATAATGAGATCATGTCTTTTGCAGGTTCATGGATGGAACTGGAGGCCATTCTCTCTCTCTCTTTTTTTTTTTTTTTTTTTGAGATGGAGTCTGGCTCTTGTCACCCGGGCTGGAGTGCAGTGGCACAATCTCGGTTCACTGCAACCTCTGCCTCCCGGGTTCAAGAGATTCTCCTGCTCAGCCTCCTGAGTAGCTGGGATTACAGGCACCCGCCACCACACCTGGCTAAATTTTGTATTTTTAGTAGAGACGGGGTTTCACCATGTTGGTCAGACTGGTCTCTAAGTCCTGACCTCATGATCTGCCCACCTCGGCCTCCCCAAGTGCTGGGATTACAGGCGTGAGCCACCGCGCCCGGCCCTGGAGGCTGTTCTCTTAAATGAAACAAGCCAGACACAGACAGACAAATATCACATGTTCTGACTTATAACTGGGTGCTAAACAATGTGTACACCTGGATGTAGAGAGTGGGATGATTGACAATGGAGACTCAAAAGGGTGGAGAGAGGTGGTGGGTGATGAGAAAATACATAATGTGTATGATGTACATTATTTGGTAATGGATATCCTAAAAGTCCCGACTTTACCACTAGGAGCACAACTATGCATATAACAAAATGGCAAGGCTGAACATGGTGACTCAGGCCTGTAATCCCAGCACTTCGGGAGGCTGAGGCAGGCTGATGGCTTGAGATCAGAAGTTGGAGAACAGCCTGGGCAACATGGCAAGTCCCCATCTCTACAAAATCTACAAAACTTAGACAGGCGTGGTGGCATATGGCTGTGTTCCAGCTACTCAGGAGGCTGAGGTTGGGAGGATCGCTTGAACCCAGGAGGTGGAGATTGCAGGGAGCCAAGATGGCACCACTTCACTCCAGCCTGGGTGATAGAGTGAGATCCTGTCTCAGAATCAAAAATAGCACTTGTTCCCCATACATTTACATATATTTTGTAAAAAACGCTATATGTGTAAACTTGTTTTTTAAAAAGATGTGAAATATTGGCCAGGCGCAGTGGCTCACACCTGTAATCCTACCACTTTGGGAGGCCGAGGGAGGTGGATCACCTGAGGTCAGGAGTTCGATACTAGCCTAGCCAACATGGTGAAACCCCGTCTCTACTAAAAATACAAAAACGTTAGCCAAGCAGCACCTGTAAACTCAGGAGGCTGAGGTAGGAGAATTGCTTGAACCCGGGAGGTGGAGGTTTCAGAGAGCCGAGATCGCTCCACTGCACTCCAGCCTGGGCGACAGAGTGAGAATCTGCTTCAAAAATAAACAAAAAAAGAAATATGTGGAGTATTTCCATCACTCCAAAAATCTCCCTCATGTCTCTTCCCTGTCTGTTGGGTTCCCCAACATCCAGAGGTAACTGTGATTCTCCATCATGTTAAACTCCTTTGATCTCTTAGAGGACTTTATAGAAATAGAATCCTGTGGTCTGGTACGGGTTGAGCTCCCTTTGCTCAACATAACGTCGGTAGCATTCAGCAGTATTGCTGAGAGGACAGGGTCATGTTCACAGCAGCACTATTCACAATAGCCAAGAGGTGAAAGCAACCCAAGTGTCCATCAATAGATGAATAGGTAAACACAATGTGGTATATCCATACAGTGGAATATTATTTAGCCATTAACAGGAAGAAAATCCTGACACATGGTAAAACATGGATGAACCTTGAGGACATTATGCTCAATGAAAAGTGCAATTAGCCAGTCTCAACAAATCCTGTCTGTCCTTTTTTTTTTGTAGACTGAGTCTCACTCTGTCACCCAGGCTGGAGTGCAGTGGCACGATCTCAGCTTATTGCAACCTCTGCCTCCCAGGTTCAAGTGGTTCTCATGCCTCAGCCTCCCGAGTAGCTGAGATTACAGGCCTGCACCACCACGCCTGGCTAATTTTTGTATTTTTAGTAGAGATGGGGTTTCACCATCTTGGCTAGGATGGTCTCGAACTCCTGACCTCGTGATCCACCTGCCTTGGCCTCCCAAAGTGCTGGGATTACAGGCATGAGCCACTGCACATGGCCGGTCATGGCTTTTTATTGCTGTGTGCACAGCTCTGTTATCTTTCTGGGGCATTAGGCTTCCTGTGAGGCTTGGACCTCCAGCCTTGGCTCCTCTGCTCCAGTGCTGTGGACACGGACCAAGGAGTGCTCTCCTAGGAATGATCATGTCTCATCAATGCCCTGGTGAAGAACCTTGCACAGAACCATCCATGATCAACTGGGCATTTCCCAAGGTGCTGGGCATGGATTACTGTTAATAAGATAAGTGACTCGAGGTGGCATAAAGGTGTGATGATATCCTCTCACACAGTGAGGGCACGATTGCCTCTTAAATTCTCTCGGTTGACTCTGGGAATACATCTCTATTTGGTGTTACTCCGGCTTTTCTTCTTTTGTTGTGGTAAAAAACATATAACATAAAATTTACCATCCTAACTTTTTTTTTTTTTGAGATGGAGTCTCACTCTGTCGCCCAGGTTGCAGTGCAGTGCACGATCTCAGCTCACTGCAACCTCCCGAATTCAAGAATTTCTTCTGCCTCAGCCTTCTGAGTAGCTGGGATTACAGGAATCTCCCACCATGCCTTGCTAATTTTTGTATTTTTAGTAGAGACGGGGTTTCACCATGTTGGCCAAGCTGGTATTGAACTCCTGACCTCAAATGATCCTCCTGCCTCAGCCTCCCAAACCGCTGGGATCACAGGTGCCCACCACCACATCCAGTTATTTTTTGTATGTTTAGTAGAGATAGGATTTCACCATGTTGGCCAGGCTGGTCTCAAACTCCTGACCTCAAGTGATCCACCCACCTCAGCCTCCCAAAGTGCTAGGATTACAGCAGGCATGAGCCACGGCACCCGGCCATCCTAACCATCTTTTTTTTTTTTTTTGAGATGGAGTCTTGCTCTGTCACCCAGGCTGGAGTGCAGTGGTGCGATCTCAGCTCACTGCAACCTCTACCTCCCGAGTTCAAGCGATTCTCCTCCCTCAGCTTCCCAAGTAGCTGGGACTACAGGTGTGCACCACCATGCCCAGCTAATTTTTGTATTTTTTAGTAGACACGGGGTTTCACTACATGTTGCCCAGGCTGGTCTCGAGCTCCTGACCTCAGGTGATCTGCCTGCCTCGACCTCCCAAAGTACTGAGATTATAGTCATGAGCACCGCACCCAGCCATCCTAATCATTTTGTTTATGTGTGTGTGTGTGTGTGTGTGTATGTTTGTGTGTATGTGTGTGTGACAAAGTTTTGCCCTTGTTGCCCAGGCTGGAGTGCAATGGCGCAATCTTGGCTCACTGCAACCTCCACCTCCCAGGTTCAAGGGATTCTCCTGCGTCTGCCTCCCGAGTAGCTAGGATTACAGGCACCCGCCACCACGCCCAGCTAATTTTTGTATTTTTAGTAGAGACGGGGTTTCACCATGTTGGCCAGGCTGGTCTCGAACTCCTGACCTCAGGTTATCCACCCGCCTTGGCCTCCCAAAGTGCTGGGATTACTGGTGTGAGCCACCACACCCAGCCATCCTAACCATTTTTAAGTGCATAGCTGAGCGGCATTGAATACATTCACCTGGTTGAGTGACCATCACTACCATCCATCTCCAGAAGTTTCACACCTTCCCAAACTGAAACTCTTCCCATGAAACATACACTCCCCATCCCCACTCCCCAGCCCCTGGCACCCTCTATCCTACTTCCTCTCTCTATGAATCTGACAACTCTAGGGACCTCCTATGAGTGGGATCATACAGGATTTGTCCTTTTGAGACTGGCTAATTTCACTGAGCTATAATGTCCTCAAGATTTATCCATGTTGTAGCGTGTGTCAGAATTTCCTTCATTTTTATGGCTAAATAATATTCCACTGTATGGATATACCACTTTGTTTTTATGCATTCATCTGTTGATGGACACTTGGGTTGCTTTCACCTCTTGGATGTTGTGAATAGTGCTGCTATGAACATGGGTGTGCAAATATCTCTTTGATACTCTAAACTCTTTGGGATATATACACATAAGTAGGATTGCTGGATCATATGATGATTCTGTTTACTTTTTTGAGGAAACGCCATATTGTTTTGCACAGCAGCTGTACCATTTTGCATTCTCACTGATAATGGGAATTTCCAACTTCTTCACATCTTCCCCATGCTTCTTATTTTCTAATATATATCATATATATATAATCATATATATAGTGTTATTATATTAGCATATTAGATCATATATAGTGTTATTAGTCACATAGATTGTATATATTTTTTTTCTTTGTGTAAATTTACTGGGTACAAGTGCCATCTTTGTTTTTGTTTTCATTTTTGTTTTGAGATGGAGTCTCACTCTGTCACCCAGGCTGGAGTGCAGTGGCATGATCTCGACTCACTGCAACCTCCACCTCCAGGGCTCAAGCAATCCTCCCAACCTCAGCCCCCCGAGTAGCTGGGATTACAGACATGTGCCACCATGCCTGGCTAATTTTGTATTTTTAGTAGAGACAGGATTTCACCATGTTGGCCAGGCTGGTCTCGAACTCCTGACCTCAGGTGATCCGCCTGCCTTAGCCTCCCAAAGTGCTGGGATTACAGGTATGAGCCATCATGCTTGGCCTCCTTTTTGTTTTTGAGACAAGGTCTGGTTCTATCGCTCAGGGTGGAGTGCAGTGGCATGATCTCAGCTCCCTGCAACCTCCACCTTCTGGGTTCAAGTGATCCTCCCAACCTTGGCCTCCTAACTAGCTGGGACATAGGCGTGTGCCACCAAGCCTGGCTAAGTTTTGTATTTTTTGTAAAGAAGGGGTCCCGCTATGTTTCCCAGGCTATTCTTGAACTCCTGAGCTCTGGTATATACCATACATATACGATATACAATATATATCAGTATATATATTTACGAGGAGATATATATGCATGTATATGTGTGTGTGAGGCAATATATCATTGTTTTTGATTTGCATTTCCCTAATGACTAATGATGTGGAGCATCTTTTTCACATCCTTATTGGCCATTTGTACATCTTCTTTGGAGAAATGTCTATTCCAATCCTTTGCCCAGTTTTTAGTTGGATTATTGGATTTTTGTTGTTGAATTGCAGAAGGTATCTTTATGTATTATGGATACCAACCCCTCATCAGGTATATATTTGCAAATGTTTTCTCTCATTCCGTAGGTTGCCTTTTCGCTTTGTTGATTGTGTCCTTTGACACACACAAAATTTTAAGTTTGAAGTAATCTCATTTGTCTATTTTTGGCTTTTATTGCCCATACTTCTGTGTCATATTCTTTTTTTAATGAATTAATTTATTTTTTGAGACAGGGTCTCACTCTGTCGCCCAGGCTGGAGTGCAGTGGTGCAGTCTCAGCTCACTGCAACCTCCGCCTCCTGGATTCAAGCAATTCTCCTGCCTCAGCCTCCCAAGTAGCTGGGACTACAGGCATACGCCACCACGCTCAGCTAATTTTTTTGTATTTTTAGTAGAGACGGGGTTTCAGGAACTCCTGGCCTCAAGTGATCCACCCACCTTGGCCTCCCAGAGTGCTGGGATTACAGGCATGAGCCACCATGCCCAGCCACTTTGTGTCATATTCAATAAACCATTGCAGAAGTGAACAGAACAAACTTTTTTCAGCCTCCTAACTTTTCTATCTGCTGCTCTTCTCCCTAAAAGGTCTCTTCTTTGGCCCAGCTAACTCTTATTTGTCTATTAATGCTAACCTCTTGTGGGAAGACTTCCCTGACTATCCCTGGGCCCAAACCTTGGGTGTACACCCAGAGGAATAGAAATCATTCTATCATAAAGATAAATGGAAGTGTATGTTCATTACAGCACTATTCACAATAGCAAAGACATGGAATCAACATAAATGCCCAACGATAGACTGGATAAAGAAAATATGGTATATGGCCAGGCACAGTAGCTTATGCCTATAATCCTAGCACTTTGAGAGGCCGAGACAGGCGGATCACCTGAGGTCAGGAGTTTGAGACAAGCCTGGCCAACATGGTAAAACCCTGTCTCTACTAAAAATACAAAAATTAGCCAGGCATGGTGGTGGGCACCTGTAATCCCAGCTGCTCGGGAGGCTGAGGTGAGAAAATTGCTTGAACCCGGGAGGTGGATGTTGCAGTGAGCTGAGATCAGACCATTGCACTCTAGCCTGGGCGACAAAGTGAGACTGTGTCTCAAAAAAAAATCATAATAATAATCCATATAACAAACTCCCATGACACAAGTTTACCTATATAACGAATCTGCACATTTGCCCCTGAACTTAAAAGTTAATTTTTTTTTTTTTTTTTTTTTTTTGAGATGGAGTCTCGTTCTGTCACCCAGGCTGGAGTGCGGTGGTGGGGTCTTGACTCACTGCAAGCTCTGCCTCCCAGGTTTAAGCGATTTTCCTGCCTCAGCCTCCCAAGTAGCTGGGATTACAGGCACCTGCCACTACGCCTGGCTAATTTTTTGTATTTTTAGTAGAGACGCGGTTTCACCATGTTGGCCAGGCTAGTCTCAAACTCCTGACCTCGTGATCCACCCGCCTCTGCCTCCCAAAGCGCTGGGACTGCAGGTGTGAGCCACCGCACCCGGCCAAAAGTTAAAATTTTAAAAAAAGAAAAACAACAGCCAGGAGTTATGTCTCGAGACCATCCACAGGGGGAAAAAAAAAGTCTTCTCTAAATTGCAACAAAAAATAGACAATCGTAAACAACCCCAGTCATAAAATCATCATCTCCGTGATCACCACCAGACGATCAGCAGCCAACCAACCCCCTAAAACAGCTCCAGCTTTACAGTTCTTGGGTCTGTCTGAGGGAGACCTCAACGCATGCATGTTCCAAACCAAGAGAACCCGAAGGTCACTTCTGAAGTCACATCCTCTATCCACCCACCAGGCAAGGCCAAAACAAACAGGAGCTGATAAGCCGGCTCTATTCTGAGTAGAGAAAGGTCAGCTTATCACCCAGCCGGCCCTGCCCTAAATAGAAAGACACGTCCCTCTCCTTGGCCCAGAGACGAGAATGTGTTCAACAGCACAGAAAAATAAAAACATGAAAGAAATAAATAAAATGACTCCAAGTAGAGTTCATTCCGTTAGAACAGAGTTACCCGGCCGCAGCACTGTGGATACTTGGGACTGCATAATTCTTTGCATAGGGACCATGCTATGTGCATGGGAGGACATTGAATGGCACCCCGGCCTCTACCACCCTGATTCCGATAGCAGCTACATCCCAGTTGTGACAGAGTCTCGCCCTGTCTCCAGGCTGGATTGCGGTGGTGTGATCTCGGCTCATTGCAACCTCCACCTCCTAGGTTCAAGCGATTCTCCTGCCTCAGCCTCTCGAGTAGCTGGGATTACAGGCACGCGCCACCATGCCCAGCTTGAGACCAGTCTGGCCAACACGGTGAAACCCCACCTCTACTAAAAATACAAAAGTTATCTGGGCGTGGTGGTGGGCACCTGTCATCCCAGCTACTTGGGAGGCTGAGGCAGGAGAATCATTTGAGCCCAGGAGGTGGAGGTTGCAGTAAGCCAAGATCACACCGCTGCACTCCAACCTGGGCAAAAGAGTGAGATTCTGTCTCAAAAAAAAGTAATTTACATAATAATAATAATATACCATTTTTTAAAAGTAACACTCTAAGTCTTGTTTTCTATGCAATGACATGGAAAAATGAGCAAGATCTATTAATGTGTTAAAGGTGCAAAAAAGTATAAAGCGTGATACCATTTTCACAAAATGTGGGTATTATATATTTATTTGGGTATAGATAGAGAACATAAGACAATACATATGTAGTTGTCTGTGTGTGTGTTTATAGCATTCTAGGAGGATATACAAATATTCATAGTGGTTGAGATCACTACAGGAGACTTCCACGTTGTACATTTTTGTGTTATTTCTTTTTAAAATATGTATTGCTAAGGCTGGGCATGGTGGCTCGCACCTGTAATCCTAACACTTGGGGTGGTCGAGGTGGGCAGATCACGTGAGGCCAGGAGTTTGAGACCAGCCTGGCCAACATGGTGAAACCCTAACTCTGCTAACAATACAGAAATTAGCCGGGTGTGGTGGCAGGTGCCTGTAATCCCAACTACACTGGAGGCTGAGGCATGAGAATCACTTGAACCCAGGAGGCAGAGGTTGTGGTGAGCTGAGATCATACCACTGCACTCCAGCCTGGGCAACAGAGCGAGACTCTGTCTCAAAAAATATATATATATACATATATATATATGTGTGTGTGTGTGTGTGTGTGTATGTGTGTGTATAATGTGTATATATATAATGTGTATATATATAATGTATATATCTATATAGTATTGCTTTTTTCAATTCAGCAATTTTTTAAATTTTTACTTGTGGCAAATCACACATAACATAAAATGTATCATTGTAACTATTTTTCATTGCACAGTTCGGTGGCATTAAGCACATTCACATGGCTGTCCAGCCATCACCACCACCATCTCCAGAACATTCTCATCCTCCCAAACTGAAACTCTGTCCCCATGAAACACTCACTCCCCATCCTCCCTCCCCAGCCCCTGGCACCCGCCTTCCTACTTTCTGTCTCTATGAATCTGATGACTCCAGGGACCTCATGTAAGTGGAGGAAGAGGATATTTGGAAAACCTCAGAATCATCATTAGTAATTTGGGGGTTCCAGCTATACACGGGAGATCTCAGAGAGGCAAACTAATCCTATGGAATAAAGGGGTGCCCCTTTCCATCTTCTGGAGAGATGGGAACCAGGGCTGAAGATTCCAAGAATCCTGACAGAGGCCAGAAACAATGGCCATGTTCCTGAGTTGATTGTTTCTTGCTTTTTGGGAAGGGAGGATGAAAGAAAGCAGGCCTACCATGCCCCAGAGCCCAGGCCAATTTAGGATAGGAGTGCAGCTTCCACATGGAATTTTGACAGAATCTGGACATCCTGGGGTCCAAACCCTCTTTGCAGGCGGGGAATCAGAGGCACTGTCCCAGTCGGCATGGGGTTGGGGTGCTCTCGAGCAGCCAGAGAGACCTGGACAAGGTTTCCTGGCCAGGCGTGGTGACTCACACCGGTAATCCCAGCAGTTTGGGAGGCCGAGGCGGGTGGATGACTTGAAGTCAGGAGTTCGAGACCGGCCTGGCCAACATAGTGAAACCCTCGTCTCTACTAAAAATACAAAAAGTTAGCCAAGCATGGTGGTGGGCGCCTGTAATCCCATCTACCCAAGAGGCTGAGGCAGGAGCATTGCTTGAGCCCGGGAGGTGGAGGTTGCAGTGAGCTGAGATTGTGCCACTGCACTCCAGCCTGGGTGACAAAGTGAGACTCCGTTGCAAAAAAAAAACAAAAAAAAAAAACACAGGTTTTCTCTCTCTGAGCCTCAGTTTCTACATCTGTAAAATGGCAGTATCCTAACAGGGCCCACAAAACCACAATCTATAAAAGATTGATAATTGGCTTTCACCAAAATTCAAACTCATGCTGTTCAAAAGATACTAGTGGGAAAATTAAAAGGCAAGCACAGATCGAGAAAAAATATTTGCAAAGCATGTATCCCCACAAAGGGCATGGGTATTAAACACGTAAAGAACTCTTACAACTCAACAGTAAGAGGACAAATCTGGCCAGGCGTGGTGGGTCATGTCTGTAATCCCAGCACTTCAGGAGGCAGAGGTGGGAGGAATGCTTTAACTCAGGAGTTCAAGACCAGCCGGGACAACATAACAAGACCTCATCTCTACCTCGCCCTGTCTCCAGGCTGGAGTGCAGTGGTATGATCTTGGCTCACTGCAACATCCACCTCCTGGGTTCAAGCAATTCTCCTAACATTTTTTTAAAAAAAATTTTTAATTAGCTAGGTGTAGTAGTGCATGTCTGTAGTGCCAGCTACTCAGGAGGCTGAGGCAGGAGGATCCCTTGAGCCCAGGAGGTCGAGACTGCCATGAGCTGTGATTGTGCCACTGCACTCCAGCCTGGGGGACAGAGCAAGACCCTGTCTCAAAAAAAAAAGAGGAAGAAGACGAGGAAGAGGAATAGGAACAGGGACAGGAAGAGAAAGAGGAGGAGGAGGAGGAGAACAAATCTAATATTGTTGACAATCTAGTTTTTTTTAATGTGCAAAAGATTTGAATAGGCACTTCCCCAACAAAGATATAGAGATGACAAATAAACACCTGAAAAGGTGTTTACCATCATTATTCATTAAGAAAAAACAAATTAAACCCACAAATGTGATACCACTATAAGCCCACTAGAATGGCTAAGACTAAAAATAACACTATAAACTGCTGTCAAGGATGTGGAGAAACTGGAACTCCCATACACAGCTAAGGGGAATGTAAAATGATACAACCACTTTGGGAACACTTTGGTGGTTTCTTGAGAAGTTAAACACACACTTACTGTACAAATCAACCATTCCAATCTTGATTGTCAACCCATGAGAGGTAAAAGTATATATCCATACAAAGATTTGCAGGTGAATACTCATAGCTCCATTTATATTCACCAACAAATAAAAGCAAATCCAATGTCCATCAACAGGAGAATAAATAAACACACTATGGTATATTTGAACAATGGAACATTATTACTTTACCATTAAAAAAGAGAATAGTCCAGGCACAGTGGCTCATGCCTGTAATTGCAGCACTTTGGGAGGCCAAGGCGGGCAGATCACTTGAGGTCAGGAGTTCAAGACCAGCCTGTTCAACATAGTGAGACCCTGTCTCTATTAAAAATACAAAAATTAGCCAGGCTTGGTGGCACGCCCCTAGTCCTAGCTACTCGGGAGGCTGAGGCAGAAGAATTGCTTAAACCTGGGAGGTGGAGGTTGCAGTGAGCCAAGATCGTGCCACTGCACTCCAGCTTGGGCAACAGAGTGAGACCCTGCTTCAAAAAATATGTATATATAAATAAAAAAAGAGAAAAAACTATGGACACTAACAACAGCATGGATAAATCTCAAAATCACTATGTTGAGTGAGCATACTGTATGCTCAGACAAAAATTAGCACATGCACCTTGATTCTATTTATATGAAATACTAGAAAATGCAGGCTGAAATGTAATGGCACGATCTTGGCTCACTGTCACCTCCGCCTCTCGGGTTCAGGCGATTCTCTTGCCTCAGCCTCTTGAGTACCTGGGATTACAGGCATGCACCACCGCAACCGGCTAATTTTTGTATCTTTAGCAGAGACGGGACTTCACCATGTTGGCCAGGCTGGTCTCAAACCCCTGACCTCAGGTGATCCGCCTGCCTCGGCCTCCCAAAGTGCTGGGATTACAGGCATGAGCCACCGTGCCCAGCCTGGTTCACTTCTCTCCAAATCCTCCACGTCCCACCTGTACCAACCTGAGGCAGCTGCCTCCTCCTTGATGGCCCAGCGTCCACTCCTGCCCCCTAGAGTCCATTCTCATCACTACAGCCACGGAATTCTCTGTTTTAAGTACATAATAATCCATAGAGTGCTCCTCCCATTAACTGGGCTGGGAAAGCCAGGTCCTGGAGTTGGCGCTAGAAAATGGTCCCTGCCTTCATGGAGCTTACAGTTGAATCAAACAACTACACAAATAAATATGCTCTTACAAATGGAAGTCGGTACCATTCACTGGTACATTCAACCCTATCATACTGGTGCTTCTTTCTAAAACTCAGCTGGCACTCCAGTTCTCTTTTGAGTAGAAAATAAAAAAGAAAACAATTTTTAAATAAAGTAAAACACAGCTGGTCTTTCATTCCTCTGCCACTGTCAGCTATTTCAACCAGAAAGAATCTCTCCTCCTGGAAAACTCTTATTCACCCATCAAAACCCAGCTTAAAGTTTACTTCCCTTGATCCACTTTTCTACTACATCTCAGAAGACAAGATCCTCCTTTCACTGTGATACTATGGAAGTCAATAAACCACTGAAGCATTCAACTCAAGAAGTCCTAGAGAAATAAGCTGAGAAAGGAATTTGTCCTGGGTAACAAAAGTGGAACTTTATCCATTAAAACACATAAAAACGCTAGAATAAAGAAATGAATTTGGGAAATAGAATTTGTTTTCTTTTTCTGTTTCTTGAATAAACTCTAGCCAGTTTATTCAAGAAACAGAAAAAGAAAACAAATTCAATTTGCCACAACAGAAAGGTGGCTATAAACTCAGATATAGAGTTTTTTTTTTTTTTAAAAAATATTATATACAACTCTATGCTGAAATTTAAAAAATCTCAATGAAACTGAGCTTTCTGTAAACATGTAAATTATCAAAATTAATTCAAGAAGGAATAGAGGTACTGAATGCATAACTAAACAATGATGAAAGAAACTAAAGATATTATGAAAAATAACCTCCAAAAAGGTCAATCCCAAATGGTTTATGGGATCACTTAACCTTCAAAAGTTCAAGAAATAGATAAAGATTTCTAAGGTTTATGGAATCATTAAACTTCAAAGGTTCAAGAAATAGATAAAGATTCCTAAAATAGATGAGAAATTTCCTAACCATTCTATGAACAGCTCAATCCTGGTACAAAACCTGACTATCTACCAAAAAATTTTTAAGACCAAGTTCTCTGTCTCTCTTTCTGTCTCTCTCTCTCTCATAGATACACACACACACACACACACACACACACACACACACGCAGCTAAGTAAATAAAACTAGGTTCACTAACTCTTTTTTTCTTTGAGACAGGGTCTCACTCTGCTGCCCAGGCTGCAGTGCAGTGGTTCGATCATAGCTCATAGCAGCCTCCACCTCCCGGGCTCAAGCGATCCTCCCACATCAGCCTCCCAAGTAACTGGGACTACGGGCACACACCACCATGCCTGGCTAAGGTTCACAGACTCTTATCGGTAATTCTGAAAACCTGAATGCTCTGGGCACACAAAATATTTGGCATAAATTTGGTACCAAAACTAAGTTGGTAACCAACTTCACTAAAAGTGATATTAGCCTATTTATGTTATTTATGACACCTATGTGAATATTCATGGATTTTCTCTGCTGAAATATTAATGTGCTTGATTATGAGGTCCCCCTATATACACCATAAGTGGCGTTAGGTAGTAACACATTATATGCACGCTATTGAATATATGTGTGTATTAAAATAATAAATGATATATAATTAATAAATTATTATAATAAATAATTAATAAAATAATAAATAATTAATAAATAATAAAATAAAACTACATCTGAGTTTATAGCCACCTTTCTGTTGTTTAGATAATTGAATTTTTCTTTTTCTGTTTCTTGAATAAAGTTTATTTAAGACCCTAGAGGTCTATACCAGGAACACATGTATGAATCAATGTAAGCAGCAGTATGTTGGAACTGGCTCAGAATGGGTCACACTGGCCAATGGGCAGCATCTCTTCCCAACTTACCCTTAGTGCCATTATCCTGGGTAGCTTGAATCACCCACAGTGCAAGTATTTACACCACTGGAATTGGCAAATGCTGCAACTTTGGGACTTTCTTTTTTTCCATTGGCCAGCATCTTCTTGAACACTGGGAAATCTTTTAAATAAAACTCACTGTCTGTAGGTAAAAGAAAAAAAAATAGTGCCTGTTCATCTCCAAAGAAGTCAAACAGTTGTTAGATAAAATCTTTTATTTTTTTTTTGAGATGAAGTCTCACTCTGTTGCCCAGGCTGGAGTGTAGTGGCACCATCTCGGCTCACTGCAACCTCCACCTTCTGGGTTCAAGCGATTCTCGTGCCTCAACCTCCCAAGTAGCTGGGATAACAGGCACGCGCTACCATGCCTGGCTAATTTTTGTTTTTTTAGTGGAGATAGAGTTTCACCATGTTGACCAGCCTGGTCTTGAACTCCTGACCTTATGATCCTCCCACCTCGGCCTCCCAAAGTGCTGAGATTATAGGCATGAGCCACAGTGCTCAGCCATTGTTTGATAAAATCTTTATCCATTTCTGATATAAAAGTTTAGTAAATTAGTAGTGGGAGGATATTTTTATTGTCTAGTGGGGGCAGTATAGCCCAGGTAGACACAAAGGCTCTGAAGTTCTATTGCCTTTGTTTAAATTCTGATTCTTCTACTTTCTGGTTTTTCTTGGGTTCTCTGAGCCTATGCTTTCTCCTATGCATATGAAATAATATTAGTACCTATCTCTGAAGGCTATCTGCAGGAATTAAGTGAAATAATTCCTGTAAAGTGCTAGAAAAATGCCTGACAAATATTAATAGTAAGAACCTAGTAAATGGTAGCTAGTGCTATGAATTGTTAAATATAGGAAAATATTATATTTTCTGGATAATAAATGGTTCTATCTCAATCACTGCATCATGTTTAACAAGGAGTCCGGGTGCAGTGGCTCAAGCCTATAATCCCAGCATGTTGGGAGGCTGAGGTGGGCAGATCGCTTGAGGTCAGGAGTTCAAGACCAGCCTGGGCAACATGGCGAAACCCTGTCTCTACAAAAAATACAAAAATTAGCCGGGAGTGATGGTGTGTGCCTGTAGTCACAGCTACTTGGGAGGCTGAGGCAGGAGAATTTTTGGTACTCGGGAGATGGAGGTTGCAGTGAGCTGAGATTGTGCCGCTGCACTCCAGCCTGGGTGACAGACCGACACTCCGTCTCAAAAAAATAAAAATAAAAATAAAAATAACAAGGGGGCCAAGCATGGTGGCTCATGCCTGTAATCCCAGCACTTTGGGAGGCCGAGGTGGGCAGATCTCTTGAGGTCAGGAGTTTGAGACCAGCCTGGCCAACATGGTAAAACCCTGTCTCTACTAAAAAATACAAAAAAAATTAGCCAGGCATGGTGGTATGTGCCTATAATCCTAGCTACTCAGGAGGCCGAGGCTGGAGAACCACTTAAACCCAGGAGGCGGAGGTTGCAGTGAACCAAGATCGTGCCTGGTGACAAAGCGACACTCCATCTTAAAAAATAATAATAAAAATAAATAAGAAGGAAACACAGGCTTTCTTGTTACAGTTAAGGAAGTAATATGTTGTCATTATTAGAATTTCTGATTTCATCAGTTAACATTTAGATGTCCTGACCAGCATAGTATAGCACATACACACAAAAAGAAATAGTAGTACTAAGAGAGAAGGGGCTCATATAATGTTTATTTACAGATGATTAACCTAGTTGCCCTAGAAAACCTAGCTGAAAAACTATTTGAGTTAATAGGAATTTAGGAAGACAACAGGGTACAAAATAAATACTTAAATATTAATAGCTTTCTGATAGACTACCCATAATCAGAAAATATAATGGGGAAATGAACTATTTCATAATAGCAACCCAAAATATGTATAATCTAGGAACAGAATTGATGATAATTGTATAAGACATATGAATGAAATCACAAAATTTTAAGGAATCTAATAAACTAAACAAATAAATATACCTGGTTGGGAAGAATATTTTGAAGCTATCACTATGATACAGACAAGAAGAGAGATAGATTAAAAAGAAAATAAAAGAAAATCCTTAAGCAGACCCGAATATAGATAACTATTTGTATTTATAAATGAACAACTTTAAATCAGAATGCAAATAGCTACTTATTCAATAAATGGGTCTTGGACAACTGAGTAAACATTTGGAAGAAAATAAGTTTGACCTTCATGTCAACCCATACAACCAAATAAATACTATATGGATAAAAAAATAAAAGTTCAGTGTAGAAAATTTGCACAAACACACTGCTAAAAGAATACTTACCAAAGGTATAAATCACAAAGGAATAGGCCGATTAATTTGATTAGATAGAATTTTTAAGCTTCTAGGGGCCAGAAACCATGTTCAAAATGTTAGAAGAGAAAAACAAGAAAAGAATATTTGAAACATATTTGCCAAAGGACACTTTATATATAAGAAATCTTAGAAAGCAAGCTGGGAGCGGTGGCTCACTCCTGTAATCCCAGCACTTTGGGAGGCCAAGGCGGGTGAATGACTTGAGGTCAGGAGTTCGAAACCAGCCTGGCCAACATGGTGAAACCCAATCTCTACTAAAAACACAAAAATTAGCAAGGCGTGATGGCTCGCGCCTGTAATTCCAGCTACTAGGGAGGCTGAGGCACGAGAATCACTCAAACCAGCCATTTCTTGTTTCTTCAATTCCAAACTCCACAAGCCTGAGACAGAAAGAGCATGCACTTTAGACTGACTACCTTGAGATTCAAATCTTGGCATTTCCACTTTTCAGCTCTGTGACTGTGACTAGGAATCACGTTTCATCTCTCAGAGTCTCTGTTTCCTCATTGTGTTGTTGGAGGAATGATAGTAATGGATGAATCATGTGCCTGGCACATAATTGTTGCATTATTGTTGCTACTCCTACCCACCACCATCACCATCACCATCATCATCACCACCATCATTACCATCTCCATCACCATCTCCATCACTATAATCACCAACATCACCAACATCAATATCACCATCATTGTCATCACCATCATCACCAACACCATCATCACCATCACCATTGCCATCTCTACCATCATCATCACCATCACCACCATCAATATCACCATCATTGCCATCACCACCATCATCACCACCATCACCATTACCTTCACCATCACCATTTCCATCACTATAATCACCAACATCACCAACATCAATATCACCATCATTGTCATCACCACCATCATCGCCATCATCACCATCACCAACATCATTATAATCACCATCACTTCATTATCATCATCAGCAGCATATCATCATCACCACCATCATCATATCACCATTATCATCTCCACTGCCATTATCACCAACATTGCCACCATCAATATCATCATCATTGTCATCACCATCATCATCACCACTGTCATCACCACCATCACCATTACCATCCCATAACCACTTCCATCATTATATTCACCAACATCAATATCACCATCATTGTCATCACCATCATCATCACAACCATCATCACCACCATCATCATCACCATCATCACTATGATCACCATCATCTTCATTATCATCACCACCATCATCATATCACCATTATCATCTCCATTGCCATTATCACCAACATCGCCACCATCAATATCACCAACATTGTCATCACCATCATCACCACCATCATCACCACCATCATCATCACCATCATCATTATGATCACCATCATCATCTTCATTATCATCACCACCATCATCATATCACCATTATCATCTCCACTGCCATTATCACCAACATTGCCACAGTCAATATCATCATCATTGTCATCATCATCATCATCACTATCACCATCATCATCTCCATCACCATTATCACCAGCATCATCACCATCAACACCATTGTCATTATCACCATCATCATCACCACCACCACCATTATAATAATCATCAATATCACCATCACCATCATAATCACCATCATTATTACCACCACCATTATCATAATCATTATCATCACTGTAATTACTATCATCATCACTATCATTAACTTCATCATCACCATCATCACTATCATAATCATCAGTATCATCACCATCAACATTATCACCATCACCACCACCAACATCATTATTATAATTATCATTCTTGTTGCTGTTATTATGTTCTATTTTTAAGTTCATAATGATCCAGTTCGTGATAAGATGACACACTAGTGTGGGCTGCTAGCTTACTCCCTACAAAACGAACACAGGAGACACCACAGAAGAGAGAGGGAGGCAAGGCGTTGAGGGATTCATATAAAAACCATGAGAAACCCTGCTGGTGAACAGGTGCATGTGTTTGGGGGGCCACAGTAGATCATAGGACAGGAGAGAGGTGGGCAGAAGGAGATTTACATTCCGTTTGTGCATTTCCCCTTTATTGTCCTGGGAGGGTCAGTGTTAGTTCCATGTCTTAGAGTGGGACTCTTTGGAAGCAGACACAGAAACAGAGTTTTAGGTGCAAGATATTTATTAGAGGCCAACACCTATGAAAGGAAGGGAGAGGAAGCAGGATGATCAGAGAGGGAAATCCAGTGCATGGTAGATTCTCAACAAAGATGGTTGAACAAATAAATACTTGAACTAATGGATTTATATGCCCAGAGTGGGGCAGTTAACTTCCATTTCTTCCTTCCATGAAGGTTTTTTTAGGTGTGCACTTAGTAATAAATAATAGCGAATATCATTTGAGTGCACACACCAGACACTGTTTTCTAAGTACTTTACATGGGTTTGCTCTGAAGTATGAATGATTATCACTGGCCAGGCGCAGTGACTCACGCCTGTAATCCCAGCTCTTTGGGAGGCCAAGGCGGGCGGATCACTTGAGTCCAGGAGTTCCAGACCAGCCTGGCCAACATGGTGAAAAAATACAAAAAATAGCCAGGCAGGGTGGTACATGCCTGTAATCCCAGCTACTTGAGAGGCTGAGGCACAAGAATCGCTTAAACCCAGGGAGCAGAGGTTGCAGTGAGCCAAGATCGCGCCACTGCACTCCAGCTTGGGCGACAGAGCAAGACTCTGTCTCAAAAAAAAAAAAAAAAAAAAAAAAAATGCTGGGTGTGCTGGCTCATGCCAGCACTTTGGGAGGCCAAGAAGGGCAGATCACTTGAGGTCAGGAGTTCAAGACCAGCCTGGCCAACATGAGGAAACCCCGTCTCTACTAAAAATACAAAAAATTAGCCGGGCGTGGTGGCGGGCGCCTGTAGTCCCAGCTACTCGGGAGGCTGAGGCAGGAGAATGGCATGAACCCAGGAGGCAGAGCTTGCAGTGAGCCAAGATCGCACCACTGCACTCCAGCCTGGGCAACAGAGCGAGACTCTGTCTCAAAAAAAAAAAAAATTAGCCAGGCATGGTGGCTCATGCCTATAATCCCAGCTACTCGGGAGGCTGGGGCAAGAGAATCACTTGAACCTGGGAGGCGGAGGTTGTAGTGAGCTGAGATCACGCCATTGCACTTCAGCCTCGGCGACAAGAGCCAGACTCTGTTAAAAAAAAAAAAATTATCATCGTACCCAGTGAATAGATCAGACAAAGGAGGCACAGATGTTAAGCAACCTTCCCACATGAGTGGTAAATAGCGGAGCATGGAATGTGGCTGGAAATAAACTGGACAGGTTCCTGATTGTACGAGCTTCCATTCCAGCTGCAGAGAGAGAACAATGAATAAATCCCAGTAACAATGAATAAAGTCAAAAAGTGTCGTGAGAGTAGAATAAAGAAAGTAGCGGGGTCAGGGGCATGTGGAGGGAGGCCTGCCTGAGGTGACTTGTGACTTCAAGTCTAGAGAATGAGAAGGGGCCATCCATGAAGATCTGGGAAGCAGAGGGGGCCTGGAAGAGAGAACGCTGAGCAGAGGGAACAGCATGTGCAAAGTCCCGGAGGCTGGAGAGAGGTCTGTCTGAAGGACGAAAAGGCAGCCTGTGTGTTCGATTTGTTGAGAGGAAGATATAAAGTAGTGTTCATAACTTCTTAGTCCTGGGCCTGGCACTCAGCCCACACTGACAAAATGCAACAACTGTTATGACTTCATTCTGAGAGGTGGGCGCCTCCGTAGCTGCCCCCGGGGGCTAAGCTTTGGGAAGTCCTCTAGCCTTCAGATGTGAATCGTCTGCCGTGGGAACCTCTCCCAGGTCTGGCTCAGGAAAGCTTGGGAACCAGTCAGAGAGTCATTCTTTCTCACGTCCTCAAACACAGCCCCGGGGTCACCCCCACCTACCTTCCAGGAAGAGGGCTGGGGATTCAGCACTCCTCCCATTCTCCTAAGAAACCTCAGTCAGAAAAACAGCTGACTGCTTTTTTTTTTTTTTTTAAACACAATAGTCACATTGGAGAAGGGAAAAACTTAAAAAAAAAAAAAGAAAGTGCTCAAAAGTCATTTTTATCCAAAATATTTGTATGTATTGACTATATATTTATGCACACTGCAATGACTGCTGCTCAAGGCAGGGTTCTTAAGAAACTGAAGGGCCAGGCATGGTAGCTCACCGCTGTAATCCCAGCACTTTGGGAGGCTGAGGCAGGTGGATCACTTGAGGTCAGGAGTTCAAGACCAGCCTGACCAACATGGTGAAACCCCGTCTCTACTAAAAATACAAAAATTAGCCAGGCGTGGTGGTGCACACCTGTAATCCCAGCCACTAGGGAGGCTGAGGTGGGAGGATCGCTTGAGGCTGGGAGGCAGAGGCTGCAGTGAGCTGAGATCATGCCACTGCACTCCAGCCTGGGCAACAGAATGAGACCTTGTCTCAAAAAAAGAAAAAGAAAGAATAAAACTGAGGCCATTTATATTTTAATGGATGTTTGTGCCAACTAGGGGTAGAAACCCCTGAATGGTGGAGCAAAGGCATTTAAACTGAACTCCCCACTGTGGGAAGCATCACAAGACCCAAGCCCCGGGCTATGAGGTTGGGGAAGGGCTATTCTGGTTGACCTGAAAATATGACTGCGATTTTGTCTGATTTTGTTAGGAAGTGGAATCTACCTCTCAGCCCTTGAACCTGGGTTGGTTTTGTGATTTTATGGATTGGTTTGACTGGTAGAACCTGTGTTGTATGAATGACAGCCTGGGAGATAGGAAAGGAGTGTCGGGGAGGGGGAGAGGCAGAGAGAGGGAGATGGATACATAGAATTATAGATAGATGGATGCATAGATAGATGATGATGATAGATAGACAGACAGACAGACAGACAGAGCCAGACACAGTGGCTCAGGCCTGTAATCCTTTGGGAGGCAAAGGTGGGAGAATCCCTTGAGTCCAGGAGTTTGAGACCAGTCTGGGCGATATAGTGAGAACCTGTCCCCACAAAAAAATTAAAAAGTAGCTGTGTGTGCTGGTAAACATCTGTGCTCTCAGCTACTTGAGAGGCTGAGGTGGGAGGATAACTTGAGCTTGAAAGGTTGAGGCTGCACTAAGCTATGATGGCACCACTGCACTCAGCCTGGGCATGACAGCCCGAGACCCTGTCTCAAAAAAAAAAAAAAATAGATACATACCACATAGATAGATACATAGTTAGAGTCATAGTTAGATGGATGGATGGATGGATGGATAGATGATGTATTAGTCCATTCTCATATTGCTATAAAGAAATACCTGAGACTGGTAATTTACAAAGAAAAGAGGTTTAACTGGCTCACAGTTCTGCAGGCTGTACAGGAAGCAGGCTTCTGGGGTGGCCTCAGGGAACTTACAATCATGGCAGAAGGTGAAGAAGGAGCAGGCACGTCTTACATGGCAGGAACAGGAGCAAGAGAGAGTGAGGGGAGGGGAGAGGTGTCACACACTTTTAAATGACAGGATCTCACGAGAACTTACTATCACACTATCACAAGAATAGCACAAAGGGGATAGTGCTAAAGCCAGAGATCCTCAACCTTTTTGGCACCAGGGACCAGTTTCATGGAAGACAATTGGAAGGTGGTGGTTTCAGGATGATTCAAGAACATTACATTTATTGTGCACTATGATGCACTATTATTATATTATTACTACATTGTAATATATAATGAAATTATTATACAACTAGGCTGGACCCAAGGTGGCTCATGCCTGTAATCCCAGCACTGTGGGAGGCTGAGGCAGGCAGATCTCTTGAGGCCAGGAGTGTGAGACTAGCCTGGCAAACATGGTGAAACCCTGTTTCTACTAAAAAAAAAAAAATTAGCCGGGCACAGTGGTGCAAGCCTGCAGTCCCAGCTACCCAGGAGTCTGAGGCGGGAGAATCACTTGAACCCTGGAGGCGGAGGTGGCTGTGAGCTGAAATGGTGCCACTGCACTCCAGCCTGGGTGACAGAGTGAGACCCTGTCTCAAAAATAAATGTATAAATAAAATAAAGACAATTCAGAAAACAAAACGGGGGAGGTATGGAGGGGAGCAGAGAGATAGAGAGAGGCAAAGTCCCTTGAGGGAGTACTGTTTGAGCAGACTAAAGGATAAAGAGCCAGATGTGCCCCCAGGGTGACATCCACACACCTGTCCAGATGACAAACACAGGTTCTCAGCCCCCACCGTCCACCTGGGATTCCTGAGCCCTCTCCTGCTGACACCGGGCAGGGTGCTGAGCCCATGAGCTCATGGGAAGAGGGGTGCCCATAGCCATGACCCCTTGCCCACCCGCTGGACACCCTGCCCTTCCTCTGGGGTTCCCAGATGCCCTGGCACAGTGCTACCTGGAGGAAAAGGACGAGCGTCAGCCAGGGGCAGCCTCTGCCTTGCGGGCCAGCTGCTGGGGTGGGAAACCTCCTTCCCAGCCCTCTCCCTTCCAGGGCAACCAGTGGAGCAGCTGGAAAGTTCCAGGCTCAGGAAATGCAAATAGATGAATGGAGAGAAGTGGACAGGGACACTACACCCATAGACTGGTGGGAATTGAAGCTGTCAGTCAAAAGTGCTGACCCTGGAGCCTGTCCCAGACCCTGTCCACTGGGGAGCCAGGCTGAGAGCTGGGTGGCATTCTCGCTCCCCATCCAACCATATCTACATAAAGTCCAGCTCATTTTGCCTCTCAAATTCCCCCCAGAGTCACCCACTTTTCTCCCTCCTATGCCTGGGCCACTGTCCTGTCTTCCTGAATGACAGCATTGCCACCTTGCCAGCTTCCGGGATAATACCCTCTATCCATTCCTTCCATGCCCAGTTAAAGGGAGCTTTCTGAAACAAAGAGCAGACTTTGCCTCCCCTCCGCATAAAACCTCCCATGTCTCCCCATTGCCTTAGGGATAAAACCTAAAGCTATGCCATTGGACCCAGACACAATGGCCTCTGTCTCCAGCTTCCCCCATTATAGCCACTTTCCCTCTTGGTTCTCCTTGCTGTGGATGAGTGCAATCACCTGTGGTCCTGTGCTTGTCCCAGGTCCCTCACGTCCTTCAGGTATCTGCTGGGCACTGCTTCCTGAGGAAGCCTCCCTGGACTTCCAAGTCTGGGGCTCAGGGGCTGCTCACCCGGGCTCCAGCTATCACACCTGCCATATTGCTTTGTGCTTACTGAATAATGCAGTGTGGGAAGGGAACTGCTGGGGCATGGCCCTGTGTCCCCCGATGAGTCTTCTGCAGGTGCAAGTGGTGGGCAGAGGTTGTCCACTGCACCATCCACATGAGTTCAGGTCACTGGCAGAGACAGGCAGGGTTAGCAATACGGGTGCCCGGACCCTTGGCCAACGTGCCTAACACAGGTTCCCAGAGGCTGTCTCTCTCAACATGCCGTCAACAAAGCAGATGTTCTAAGGGGTTCTGCACACTGCAGCCTCTGGGGGACAGTGTGTCACAGAGCCTTGCCTCACTGAGCCTCAGCTTCCTCATCTACAGAATGGGGCCAATAGGGCCAACAGGGCCTTCCTCCTTGGATGGTTGTGAAGATTGCATGAGATTAAATAAACTACATAGAAAGTGCTCAGAGAGGGGTGACCTCTCTTTTATGATTCATAGCCAGCGCCAGAAGCCATGCCAGGACACATCTTGCCATTGGAAGTAAGTAAAGTAATGGCGCTGTGCTTCTGTGGACATCTCATTACAAGAATGTTCAGTTCTTGGGTTATATTAAGATGTGGTTTTCCTGTTGAAGCCTCTAAAGTCCCTTGTGGTTTCTCTGGGGTCCAACAGCCTGGATGCGAAAAAGAAAGAGCCCAGCCTGCTGCCCCACCCCGTGTTATTATGACAATTGGGGAACCAGCCCCTGGGGACACAGATGCTACCACAAAGAGTCCCTGAATTGGCTTGCCACATTTAACGGATAAATATATAAGATACTCAGGTTCCTATATTTGATCTGGCAACCCTATTTCTAGAAGTGTGCTAGGTACTCTCACTTGTCTGAATAAGTAACATCTCCCGCATATATATAGATCTATTTTACTTTTTTTTCTTTTCTTTTCTTTTTTTGAGACCGGATCTCACTCTATTGTCCAGGCTGGAATGCAGTGGTGCAATCATAGCTCACTGCAGTCTCCACCTCCCAGGCTTGAAGGATCCTCCCATCTCAGTCTCCTGAGTAGCTAGGTCAACAGGTGGGCACCACCATGCCTGGCTAATTTCTAAATTTTTTGTAGAGATAGGATCTTGCTATGCTGCCCAGGCTGATCTTGAACTCCCGGACTGAATTGACTCTCCTGCCTCAGCCTCCCAAAGTGCTGGGATTACAAGCATGAGCCACTGTGCCCAGCCTAATTAGCTAATCTAAGCTTTTTGCCTGCACACACACAAGCACACACACACACGGAGAGAGAAAGAGAGAGAGACAGAGACAGAGAGAGAGAGAACTGAAAGAGGACCAAAAGAAGAATAAAGAAGAATAGTCCAGCTGGGTGCAGTGGCTCATGCCTATAATCCCAGCACTTTGAGAGGCCGAGGCTGGAGGATCACTTGAGATCAGGAGTTTGAGACCAGCCTGGCCAACATGGCAAAACCCCGTCTCTACTAAAAACACAAAAATTAGCTGGGCATGGTGGCATGCACCTGTAATTCCAGCTACTCGGGAAGCTGAAGCAGGAGAATCACTTGAACCAGGGAGGCAGAGGTTGCAGTGAGCCGAGATCGTGTTATTACACTCCAGCCTGGGTGACAGACGGAGACTCTGTCACAAAAAAAGAAAAGAAAAGAAAAAAGAAACAGTTAAAATGTTTCTTACAACACTAAATATACATTTGCCATAAGACCCAGAAATTCTATTCCTATGTATTTTACCAAGATAAATGAAAGCATATTCACATTGAAGTCTTGACATAAATGTTTGTAGTGATATTATTCATAATTGCCAAGAAAATATACAATTTGGCCGGGTGTGGTGGGTCACACCTGTAATCCCAACACTTTGGGAGGCCAGGGTGGGAGGATCACGAGGTCAAGAGATTGAGACCATCCTGGCCAACATGGTGAAACCCTGTCTCTAAAAATACAAAAATTAACTGGATGTGGTGGCGCGCACTTGTAGTCCCAGCTACTCGGGAGGCTGAGGGAGGAGAATCGCTGGAATCTGGGAGACAGAGGTTGCAGTGAGCCGAGATTGTGCCACTGCTGGGAGACCGAGTGAGACTCCGTCTCAAAGAAAAAAAAAAAAAGAAAGAAAGAAAAAGAAATGCCACTTGGGGTGGCCACCTGTTGTCCAGCTACTCAGGAGGCTGAGGTGGGAAGATCACTTAAGCCTGAGAGGTTGAGGTTACCGTGGGCTGAAATTGTGCCATTGCACTCCAGCCTGGGTGACAGAGGGAGACCCTGTCTCCAGACACCCCCAAAAAAAAGAAGAAAGAAAGAAAAAAGAAAATATTAGAAATCATATAGACAAATTAAGCCTGTAGAATTTCATAAATACATTTTCTAATTTCCAATATAATTTCAACTATAGTAAGATGATAATTAGATACATTCCTTTTGGTGGTTGCTATTGCCGCACTCTTAGATATGAAGTGAACAGCTCCCTATTATTGAAATTCGCACTCTCTGGGCTTCTGAGAACTATATTTTCATCATTCTTTGGCTCTCGGCTCCCGTCTGTGCTTTTCTGAGACATGCCTGTTCACATCCTTTCTTTCTTTTTTTTTCTTTTCTTTCTTTCTTTTTCTTCTTTTTTTTTTGAGACAGAGTCTCCGTCTGTTGCCCAGGCTGGAGTGCAATGGCATAATCTCAGCTCACTGATGCAACCTCTGCCTCCCAGGTTCAAGTGATTCTCCTGCATCAGCCTCCCGAGTAGCTGGGTCTATAGGTGCCCACCACCTGCCCGGCTAATTTTTGTATTTTTAGTAGAGATGGGGTTTCACCATGTTGGCCAGTCTGGTCTCGAACTCCTGACCTCAACTGATCCACCTGCCTCAGCCTCCCAAAGTGCTGGGATTACAGGCATGAGCCACCAAGCCCAGCCCCACATTCTTAATTTTCTATTTCTGTTGTGTTTTTTTGCTTATCAATGTGTGAAATCTCTTTGTATATAAAGGTACTAACCCTTCTCAGACAACCAATTCATCTTTCTTTATTGCTTTTGCATATATTTCCCTGATAATTTATAAAATTATTCTGTTAGTTATATTTAATATATTTTTATTATAAGATTTTTAACAGATGTTTATATAGGTTTTGTTTGTTTGTTTGTTTTGTTTTGTTTTGTTTTTGAGACAGGATCTTGCTCTGTCACCCAGACTGGAGTGTGGTGGTGAGATCTCAGCTCACTGCAACCTCTGCCTCTAGGGTTCAAGTGATTCTCCTGCCTCAGCCTTCTGAGTAGCTGCGATTATAGGTGCCCACCACACCACACCCGGTTAATTTTTGTATTTTTAGTAGAGACAAGGTTTCTGCACATTGGCCAGGCTGGTCTCTAACTCCTGACCTCAACTGATCCACCTGCCTCAGCCTCCCAAAGTGCTGGGATTACAGGCATGAGCCACCGAACCCAGCCCCACATTCTTAATTTTCTATTTCTGTTGTGTTTTTTTGCTTATCAATGTGTGAAATCTCTTTGCATATAAAGGTACTAACCCTTCTCAGACAACCAATTCATCTTTCTTTATTGCTTTTGTGTATATTTCCCTGATAATTTATAAAATTATTGTTAGTTATATTTAATATACTTTTATTATAAGATTTTTAACAGATGTTTATATAGGTTTTTGTTTGTTTGTTTGTTTTGTTTTGTTTTGTTTTGTTTTTGAGACAGGGTCTTGCTCTGTCACCCAGGCTGAAGTGTGGTGGTGAGATCTCAGCTCACTGCAACCTCTGCCTCCAGGTTTCAAGTGATTCTCCTGACTCAACCTTCTGAGTAGCTGCAATTATAGGTGCCCACCACACCACACCCGGTTAATTTTTGTATTTTTAGTAGAGACAAGGTTTCTGCATGTTGGCCAGGCTGATCTCTAACTCCTGGCCTCAAGTGATCCACCTGCCTCAGCCTCCCCAAGTGCTGGGATTACAGGCATCAGCCACTGCGCCCGGCCACATTTATATAGATTTTTATGTATTAAGTATTTCTGTGTTTTCATTCATAGCTTCTGGGTTTTCTGTCTTAGTTAAAACACACACACAACAATTTCAAAAAAAGCATGTTTTCAATCCTCAATTGTAAAAAATAGCCTTGTAAATTCCTTCTATGATCTGTATTGGTTTATTGTTCACATTTCATCTTTAACCCATCTGAAATTATGTTGTTTTCTACAGCACAGGACTATCTCGCTCTGCCACGTCTCTGTCAAAAGTGGGAGAAAAGGCCAGGTGTGGTGACTCACATTTGTAATCCTGGCACTTTGGGAGGCCGAGGAGGAAGGATCACTTGAGGCCAGGAGTTTGAGACCAGCCTGGCCAACACAGTGAGACTACTCCGTTATAAGAAGAAAATAAGCGTGGTAGAAGGAAGGGTAAACCCGTGTCTCATACCCCATGGCCCTCACTAACTCAGGCTGCTGCCTGGCCCCTGTAAGCCTTCTGGCTTTCCACAAGGGTCGGTTTTTTTTTCTGTTTTGCTTTCTGTGGTCTTTCTGGCCAGAGGAGAAGCCACGGGGAAGTGCTGCCCCCACGTGGCCATCTCCATGATAGCAGCTAAGGCTGGAAGGAAAACGGTTTTTTGTTTTTTTTTTTTGAGATGGAGTCACTAGGCTGGATTGCAGTGGTACAATCTTGGCTCACCGCTATCTCCGGCTCCCAGGTTCAAGCGATCCTCCTGTCTCAGCCTCCTGAGCAGCTGAGACTACAGGCGTGTGCTACCATGCTCGGCTAATTTTTGGATTTGTAGTAGAGACGGGGTTTCACCATATTGGCCAGGCTGGTCTTGAACTCCTGACCTCATGATCCACCCACCTCGGCCTCCCAGAGTGCTAGGATTACAGGCATGAGCCACCGCACCTGGCCAAGGCATCTTTTAAAGCTGAAAGCAAAATAGGTTCACAGGCCCCTGCTTAAAACCCTCCAGGGGTGGCTGATGCCTGTAATTCCAGCATTTTGGGAGGCCGAGGTGGGAGGATCACTTGAGCCCAGGAGTCTGAGATCAGCCTGGGCAATATAGCGAGACCCTGTCTCTACAAAAAATAAAATAAGGCCGGGCAGGGTGGCTCATGCCTGTAATCCCAGCACTTTCGGAAGCCGAGGTGGGTCGATAACCTGAGGTCAAGAGTTCAAAACCAGCCTTACCAACATGGTGAAACCCTGTCTCTACTAAAAATACAAAAAAAAAAAAAAAAAAAAAATTAGCCAGGTATGGCAGCACATGCCTGTAATCCCAGCTACTTGGGAGGCTGAGGCAGGAGAATTGCTTGAACCTGGGAGCCGGAGGTTGCAGTGAGCCAAGACTGCACCATTGCACTCCAGACTGGGCAATAGGGTGAGACTCTGTCTGAAAAAGACAAAAATAAAATAAAATAGCAAGGCGTGGTGTTGTATGCCTGTGGTCGCAGCTACTCCAGAGGATGAGGAGGGAGGCTGGCTTGAGCTTGGGAAGTCGAGGCTGCAGTGAGCTATGATCACACCACCGTACTCCAGCCTGGGTGACAGAATGAGACCCTGTCTCTCAGAAAACAACAAGAATAAAAACTTTATTTACAAAAGTAAGCGTTGGGTTAAACTTGGCCTAAGGGTTATACTTTTCTGACCTATGTTCTATTGCATGTATTCTGCTGGACGTGATGGCTCACACCTGCAATCTCAGCACTTTGGGAGGCCGAGGCAGGTGGATCACTTGAGGCCAGGAGTTTGAGGTCAGTCTGGCCAACATGGTGAAACTCTGTTTCTACTAAATATACAAAAATTATCCAGGTGTGGTGGCACACGCCTATAATCCCCAGCTACTCGGGCGGCTGAGGCAGGAGAATCGCTTGAACCCAGGATGCAGAGGTTGCAGTGCAGTGAGCCGAGATCGCACCACTGCACTCCAGCCTGGGAAACACAGTGAGACTCTGTCTCAGAAACAAACAAACAACATCACAAAAAAAGAAAGGAAGCAAGGAAGGAAGGAAGGAAGGAAGAAAGGAAGGAAGGAAGGAAGGAAGGAAAAAAAAATCTCTACAGCGGTACATATCCAAATGTTGAAAGCAGGGATTAAAAACAAATGTTTGTACACCCATGTTCTTTTTTTTTTTTTTTTTTTTGAGACGGAGTCTCGCTTTGTCGCCCAGGCTGGAGTGCAGTGGCGTGATCTCGGCTCACTGCAACCTCCGCCTCCCGGGTTCAAGCAATTCTCCTGCCTCAGCCTCCCGAGTAGCTGGGACTACAGGCGAGCGCCACCACGCCCAGCTAATTTTTGTACTTTTAGTAGAGATGGGGTTTCACCATGTTGGCCAGAATGGTCTCAATCTCTTGACGTCATGATCCGCCCGCCTTGGGCTCCCAAAGTGCTGGGATTACAGGCCTGAGCCACCGTGCCTGGCCTATATACCCATGTTCTTAGCAGCATGATTCACAATTACCAAAAGATAGAAAGAACCCAATTATCCACCAATGGAATATAATTCAGACGCAAAAAGGAAGGAAATTCTGACACCTGCTGACATGGATGGACCTTAAAGACACTACGCTGGGTGAAAGAAACCAGGCACAGAAGGACAAATCCTGTGTGATTCCACTTATAGGGGGTCCCTAGCGTCACTAGATTGACAGAGACGGAAAGTAGAATGGTGGGTGCCAGGGGCTGGGGAGGGAGATGGGGAGCGAGGGTTTCATCGGGACAGAGTTTCAGTTTGGGGAGATGAGAAAGTGCTGGAGATGATTGCACAACAATCTGAAAGCATTTAATGCCACTGAACTGTGCACTTAAAAATGGTTAACATGGGACAGGGGCGGTGGCTCACGCCTGTAATCCCAGCACTTTGGGAGGCCGAGGTAGGTGGATCACCTGACATCAGAAGTTTGAGACCGGCCTGGCCAACATAGTGAAACCCCATCTCTACTAAAAATACAAAATTAGCTGGGCATGGTGGCAGGTGCCTGTAATCCCAGCTACTTGGGAGGCTGAGGCAGGGGAATCGCTTGAACCCAGAAGGTGGAGGTTGCAGTGAGCAGAGATCGCACCATTGCACACCAGCCTGAGCAACAAGAGCGAAACTCTATCTCAAAAAAAAAAAAAAGTTAAAATGGGCTGGGGGCAGTGGCTAATGCCTGTAATCCCAACACTTTGGGAGGCTGAGAAGGGAGGATTGTTTGAGTCTAGGAGTTTAAGACCAGCCTGGGCAAAATAATGAGACCCCTTCTGTACAAAAAAAGTTAAAAATTACCCAGGCATGGTGGCGTGCACCTGTAGTCCCAGCTACTCGGGAGGCTGAGGCAGGAGGATTGTTTGAGCCTGGGACATTGAGGCTGCAGTGAGCTGTGATTGTACCACTGCACTCCAGTCTGGGTGACAAAGACCCTGTCTCAAAAACAAACAAACAGAACAAACAAACAAAGGGTTAAAATATAGAATTAAATCATGTTTTTTGCAGCAATATGAATGGAACTGTAGGCTGTTATCATCTTAAGTGAAACAGTTCAGAAATAGAAAGTCAAATACCGCATGTTCTCACCTATAAGTAGGAATTAAATAATGTGTATACGTGGTCATAGTGTGGAATTTTAGACAGTGGAGACTCGGAAGGGGTAAAGGAGGAAGGGCAGGAGGGGGTAAGGGATGAGAAATGACTTAATGGCTACAATGTACATTGCTTGGGTGATGGTTACACTAAAGCCCAGGCTTCTTGCTGCGCAATCTATCCATGTAACAAAGTTGCCTTTATACTCCTTAAATGTATACACATTTTTAAAATCATTTTTTAAATTAAAAAAAAATGGTTAAGGCCAGGCACGGTGGCTCACGCCTGTAATCCCAGCACTGTGAGAGGCCAAGGTGGGCAGATCTCTTGAGGTCAGGAGTTTGAGACCAGCCTGGCCAACAAGATGAAACCCCGTCTCTACTAAAAATACAAAACATTAGCCAGGTGTCATGGCAGGTGCCTGTAATCCCAGCTACTCAGGAGGCTGAGGCAGGAGAATTGCTTGAACCTGGGAGGCAGGGGTTGCGTTGAGCTGAGATCGTGCCACTGCACTCCAGCCTGAGCAGCAGAGCGAGACTCCGTCTCAGAAAAAAAAAAAAAAGGTAAAAGGGTAAATGTTATGTTATGTGTCTTTTCCCACCAACGCAAGCAGTAAAGGGTAGAGCAGGTGGTGGCCTCCCTGTGGGCTGGACGGGGTGGTGGAGGGGAAGGAAGGGAGCCAGGTGTGCACAGCCAAGGGGTGGCCTCTGCATTCAGCCTTAAGGCCAATATCAGGTGTCCAGGGGGCAGTGGGGACACAGGCCAGGGTTCAGAGAGTGGGGAAGCGTGGACAGGAAGTATGGACGGCACTCCCAAACAGCACAGAATATTTCTACAGCACAGAAATATTTCGCTCTGCTATGTCTCTATCAAAAGTGGGAGAAAAGGGCAGGTGCAGTGGCTCATATTTGTAATCCCAGCACTTTGGGTCCTGTGACAGTCCTCCTCCAGCCTGGCTCCAGCCACGCCTGCTTCCTCCTGTTCCTCAAACACCCCACGCTCAGTCTTGCCTCCAAGCCTTTGCTCTGGCAGTTCCTACCACCCAGAATAACTTTCCCCTAGATTTTTTTTTCTTTCTTGAGACCGGGTCTCACTCTATCACCCAGGTTGGAGTAGAGTGGCACAATCTCGGCTCACTGCAGCCTCTGCCTCCCGGGTTCTAGTGATTCTTCTGCCTCAGCATCCTTAGTAGCTGGGATTACAGACAGATGCCACCACACCCGGCTAATTTTTGTATTTTTAGAAGAGATGGGGTTTCCCCATGTTGGCCAGGCTGGTCTCGAACTCCTGACCTCACGTGATCCGCCCGCCTCGGCCTCCCAAAGTGTTGGGATTACAGGCGTGAGCCACCGCGCCCAGCTAGACATTGATTTATATGCTTGACTTCTTCTGAGCTTACAGATCTCAGCTCAAATGGCCTTCCCTGACCTTCCCGGCTAAAGCATCAACCTCCCCCACCCACTCTATCCATCTCTCTGTTTACTTCCTGCTGCGGAAATTCACAGCACCTGAATTTATCTCCGAGGTGTGTTTCCTGATTCACGGTTTGCCTCCCCCAGCTGGAGCTCCTGCAGGGTGGGGGTGTGTGTCTGTCTTGTTCACCGTGATCCCACACCTGCCACAGTGCCTGGCATACAGTGGGTGCTCGATAAATGCATGTTGCCTGAAAGAAATAATCAACTGGTTACAGAATGAGTGTGTGCAAATCTGTGCATATCTGTGTCTCCTTGTGTCCTGTGTGTGTCTCGTTGGTGTGGTTCTGTGGATGGCCCCACCTGTGTCCCCGGGGACAAGTGTGGAGCTATGGGTCAGTGAGTGTTTGTGGTGAGGGCTTTCTGGGTCTGTGTGTTTGTGATTTTGAGGGGTCCTGTGGCAACCGGTGTGCAAGTCAGTGTCTCCAGAGGTGTTCTCAGAGGTGGCCAGCATCTGCTCTTTTTTTTTGTTGTTGTTGTTTTGTTTTTGTTTGTTGTTTAAGATGGAATCTCACTCTGTTACCCAGGCTGGAGTGCAGTGGCACGATCTTGGCTCACTGCAACCTCCGCCTCCCGGGTTCAAGCCATTCTCCTGCCTCAGCCTCCCGAGTAGCTGGGATTACAGGCACATGCCACCACACCCAGCTAATTTTTATATTTTTAGTAGAAATGGGTTTTCACCATGTTGGCCAGGCTGGACTTGAACTCCTGACCTCAGATGATCCATGCTCCTCAGCCTCCCAAAGTGCTGGGACTATAGGCATGAGCCAACGCGCCCGGCCAGCAACATCTTATCGTGTGTGTGTGTGTGTGTGTGTGTGTGTGTTTGATTTGTGTGACCTCAAGTGATCCACCCGCCTTGGCCTCCCAGAGTGCTGGGATTACAGGTGTGAGCCACTGCGCCTGGCCAGCAGCATCTGCTCGTGTGTGTGTGTGTGTGTGTTCTGTGTGACTGTGAGTCCACATGCATGTTGGGGTGTTTGTTGTGTGTGCGTCTGCATGCCCGTTCTGCGTGTCCACATGACACTGCATGCTCCTGTGTGAAGTTGTGCCCGTGAGCACATGTGTCTGTGTTTGCATCTCCTTGTGTGTCCTCTGGGTGTGTCCTTGAGCTTCGTGTTTCCAGGAGTCTGCAGCCCTGTTGTGCAGGGCTATTGTGCTCTGTTGTGCACGTGTATGTGTCTCGTGTCCTCTGTGTGTGGGGTGGCTCCTACATGTACTTGTGCAGACTTGTACCTGCCTCTGTGAGTCCCTGTGCCTATGTGTGACCATGTGTGAGGCGTGATTGTGCAGTATTCCAAGACCGTCTGTGTGCACCACTGTGCAGTAGTGTGCTGGTAAATGTTGAACCTCTCCAGTGGAGAGCACTGATTTATAGCATTGCCAGTTCTTATGGTGTAAATACTCTCACCACAGCCAATTTCAAGTGATGCCACTGAACAGTGAGTCAGAAAGAGATGGGCAGCAGCAAACCATTATGCAATATTTCTACCAAACAGGTTCCGTAGACAAAAGCAACATCAAAAGCATAGATTATGAGGCCAGGTGTGGTGGCTCACACCTGTAACCCCAACACTTCCGGAGGCCGAGGTGGGCGAATCCTCTGAGGTCAGGAGTTCGAGACCAGCCTGGCCAACATAGTGAAACCCCGTCTCTACTAAAAATACAAAAATTAGCCTGGTGTGGTGGTGGTCACCTGTAATCCCAGCTACCTGGGAGGCTGAGGCAGGAGAATCACTTGAACCCAGGAGGCAGAGGTTACAGTGAGCTGAGATTGCACCACTGCATTCCAGCCTGGGCAACAGAGCGAGACTCCATCTCAAAAAAAAAAAAAAAAAAAAAGGAAAAGGAAGAAAAGCATAGATTATGGAAAATGCAGCAAAAATAATGTTAAAGTTATTAATTTAAATGTGGTAAAATAGGCATAACGTAAAATTTACCATTTTAACCTTCTTTAAAAAAAATGGGATTTCACTCTGTCACCGAGGCTGGAGTACGGTGGCACAATTATAGCTCACTGCAGCTTTGAACACCTGGGCTCAAGTGATCCTCCCCGCCTCAGCCTCTGGAGCAGCTGGGACTGCAGGCAGGCACCACCAAATCTGGCTAATTTTTAAATTTTTTGTAGAGTACCCACTCCAGTGACAGGCTGAAGCCAGCCCAAGAGCCAAGTTTTGTGGGGCATCATGGCTCATGCCTGTAATCCCAGCACTTTGGGAGGCCAAGGCGGGAGGATTGCTTGAGCCCACAAGTTCAAGACCAGCCTGGGAAACATAGTAAAATCCCTGTCTCTACCAAAAAAAAAAAAAAAAAAAATTAACTTAGGCTGGGCACCGTGGCTCATGCCTCTAATCCCAGCACTTTGGGAGGCCAAGGAGGATGGACTGCTTGAGCCCAGGAGTTCGAGACCAGCCTGGACAATATGGTGAGACCCTGTCTCTACTAAAAATACAAACCAAAAAAAAATAGCCAGGTGTGGTGATGTGTGCCTGTGGTCCCAGCTACTCAGGAGGCGGAGGTGGGAGGATCACTTGAGCCCAGGGGTTGGAGGTTGCAATGAAACAAAATCACCCCCGCTGCACTCCAGCCTGGATGACAGAGTGAGAGCCTGTCTCAAAAGAAAAATTATATATAAAAATTATATATAAATTATATATAAGTCTATATATAATACATATATAATTATATATAAAGTATATATAAATTATCTATAAACAAAAAACTTAGCCAGGCATGGTGGCATGTGCCTGTAATCTCAACTACTCAGGAGGCTGAAGCAGAAGGATCACTTGAGCCCAAGAGATTGAGGCTGCAGTGAGCTATGATTTTTCCACTGCACTCCAGACTGGATGACAGAATGAGACCCTATCTGTAAAAATAAAATAAACAGTTTTGTTGTTGTTGTTGTTGTTGTTTTTTTTAAAAAAAAAAAAAGCCAAATCTGAGCATTTCCTACAACTCCACGCTCGGTGATATCACATGGTAGGTGAAATCAGCCATGCTGGGGGTATTTACACCAGGAGAATTGGCAATGGCTACAAATCGGAGAGGTGGTTGTTAAACATTACCAGCACACCACATTGTTCTGCCAGCTTCCAGGTACCCATGTAACAATGTAACCATGTGTGTTTCTGTCTCTCTGTGTGTACCCACCATGCTGGTGTTTGTCTGGGTGCCTGAGTCTCTACGGATACACATGACTTGCATGTCCCTATATGTTGCTGTCTATACACCCATGTGCCTGGGTGAGGCCCCCACACCCTGTTCCTCTTCAGCAGTTGGTTCCACAGGAAGCTGCTGGGGTGGGGGTTGAGGACGCTGGGCCTCCCCTCAGCTCCCCACCCCTCCTCCTCAAGACACCTGCATGCGCAGGGCTGAGGGGTGGGAGCAGGTCTCTCTGCCTCTAGAACCCCCATCCTCTGTGCTCTTTTTAGGCCCCTAGATTGGCCTGCAGCTGGGAGCAGAGTGGCAACCATGCAGGCAGGCCGTTGAGAAAGAGGAAGTCGAGGTGCCGTTGGGTCATTCTGTGGTTATCCCAGGCTCTACCCAGCCAGCGGTTCCCTTGGGCCAGCTCGAAACCCTGGCTGTAGGTCATGGGGGCTGCAGGAGCTGTTAGCCAGGCTAGGTGCCTGCAGGTTGAAGAACCGAGCTCCATCTGGTAAGTACTTATCCTGGGAAGTGCAGAGAGATGGACCCATCGGGACAGAATGGCAATGGGGTCTGGGAAGTCTAGGGGGACAGCGAGCAGACAGACATCACTGTCTCTCTCCCCCTTGCAGTCACCTTGCTTCCTGAGTGGGTGGGGGAAGCTGTTTGACCCTTGTGTTCATTGTGCGGAGATCTGTGGTCACAAGAGGTCACCCCAGGGGACGGAGATCCGTGAGGGGCCGCTAGGTAAGAAAGGAGGGTGGAGGCCGGGCGCGGTGGCTCACACCTGTAATCCTAGCATTTTGGGAGGCTGAGGAGGGCGGATCACTTGAGGTCAAGAGTTGGAAACCAGCCCGGCCAACATGGTGAAACCCTGTCTCTACTAAAAATACAAAAATTAGCCAGTTGTGGTGGCGGGCGGCTGTAATCTCAGCTACTCGGGAGGCTGAGGCAGGAGAATGGCTTGAACCCGGGAGGCGGAGGTTGAAGTGAACCTCTCAGTCTCAAAACAAAGAAAAGAAAAGAAAAAGAAAAGCAAAGAAAGGAGGATAGAGCTCCTTGTAACCAAGGCCCTCCTACGTGGAGACAGGAGACAGAGAATGAATGGGGGAGCTGTGGCAAAGCCTCAGGTGCCCTTTGCATCTTAAACTGCAGATTCTGGGCCCCCCAAGAACCTCCCTGATGCAGATTCTGAATCCACTGTCAAAACAAACTCACACTTAAGGCTGATGGCTGACAACCAGCCCTGAGAAGGGTCTTGTCCTGATCTGAAATCATCCAGAGAGCACATCCCTCCACCCAGGCAGCCTTCCTCCAGGTGAGGGGTTCTCCCCCTTGGGAGACATCCCCTGTCTCCTCTCATGGCCCCCTTTTAGGGGGCCTCCCACACCACCGCCTGCCTGGGACCGGGAGGGGTGGGGGAGGAAGGCTGTGGTTTCTGCTGGGCACACCCAGTCTGTTGTTTCCTGCCAGCCCCCAATGCTGCAGGGCAGGCTTCAGGCACCCTGAGGTCTAGGAAGGTGGCCCCAGAACCAGGAGGGAGTGAATTTAGCTAGAGTGGACGGCTGGGGCCAGAGAGGATGGAGCTGGTAAGTGACACTGGGGGCTGCTGCTCCAAGGCCAGGTCACCTGCAGTTCTGAGAAAAGAACCTGACAACCAAAGGAGGTCAGGAAAGGGTTGACCTCATAATCAGCCACATTTCAACTCCCTTGCTGTGACTGGGAGTCACTCTGGGAGGGCTTCCTGGTAGAGGCAGCCTTTTCACTATGCCTGGAAGAACCAGTAGATGCTTCTGGTCTGGGCTGTCTCCCATGCCTCCCTGGCCATCCCCTAGCCCTTGACAAAGGGATGGGCATATGCTGATGCTCAATACTGTTGTAGAAGACATGGTGACTGTGTTGGACAGCTGGGTGTTCAAATCCCAGTTCCCTGGCCTCTATGTGGCCTCAGGCAAATGACTTAACTGCTCTGAGCTTTCATTTGCTCATCTGTTAAAAGGCTGTTATGAGTTTTTGGGGGGGGGTGTGTGTGTGTGTGTGTGTTTGTGTGTTGGAGACAGAATCTTGCTCTATCGCCCAGGCTAGAGTGCACTGGTGCAATCTCAGCTCACTGCAACCTCCGCCTCTTGGGTTTAAGCAATTCTCCTGCCTCAGCCTCCCAAGTAGCTGGGATTACAGGCACACGCCTCCATGCCCAGCTAATTTTTGTATTTTTAGTATAGACAGGGTTTCACCATATTGATTAGGCTGGTCTTGAACTCCTGACTGCAGGTGATCTGCCTGCCTTGGCCTCCCAAAGTGCTAGGATTACAGGCATGAGCCACCTCGCTCAGCCTGTTATGAAGTCTGGTCTGTGAGATCTTAGTGCAGTGTCTGGCACGTAATAGATCAGAAAACATTGTCAGCCTCACCTATGCCTTCATACTCTGACCTTGTCCCCAAGCCTTCCTTCCTGAGTAGTCCCACCATCTTCTGAAATGTTCTGGGTCATACCCATGGTGGATCTCAATCCGTAAGCAAGTCTGCTAGAGTGGACTTCTTTTTTGTTTGTTTGTTTGTTTGTTTGTTTTGAGATGGAGTCTCATTCTGTCACCCAGGCTGGAGTGCAGTGGCATGATCTCGGCTCACTGCAAGCTCCACCTCCTGGGTTCACACCATTCTCCTGCCTCAGCCTCCCGAGTAGCTGGGACTATAGGTGCCCGCCACCATGCCCGGCTAATTTTTTGTATTTTTAATAGAGATGGGGTTTCACTGTGTTACCCAGGATGGTCTTGATCTCCTGACCTCGTGATCCGCCCAACTTGGCCTCCCAAAGTGCTGGAATTACAGGCGTGAGCCACTGTGCCCAGCTAGAGTGGACTTCTTAAGGATCACATCCACCCATCCCTGTGTCATATGCTACTGTATTTTCTCTCTGTCTCTCTCTCTCTTTTTTTTTTTTTTTTTTTGAGACAGAGTGAGACAGAGTTGCCCAGCCTGGAGTGCAATGGTACAGTCTCAGCTCACTGCAACCTCCACCTCCTGGGTTCAGGCAGTTCTCCTGCCTCAGCCTCCTGAGTAGCTGGGATTATAAGTGCGTACCACCACACCTGGCTAATTTTAGTAGTTTTAGTAGAGACAGGGTTTCATCATGTTACCCAGGCTGGTCTTGAATTCCTGACCTCAGGTGATCCACCTGCCTTGGCCTCCCAAAGTGCTGGGATTACAGGTGTAAGCCACTGCACCTGGCCTGTTGTATTTTTAATTCTAGCATCTTTATCTCCTGTAGGGCTGTTGCTATTGTCTGTGTTTCTTCTTGTTTTTTGGTCATGAGGTTCTGTCTTCTAGTATGCCTGGTAGTCTTTGATTAAATGCCAGGCCTTGTTTGTGAAAAACTATAGGGATCATTTGTGTCTCTTTATGGTGTCATTCTCCTCCATAAAGGGTTTACTTTTGCTTTGGGCAGGCAGTTAGAGAAAGGAAAGATCACTTTAATCTGATTGTGACCTATGCTGACTTGAAGATGGATTTTGCTCTTGGTGAGGGCTAGTCTATGTCTGGTCCCTCCTTGCTCCTAGGGTGTAGTCTTTTAGGGGTCTAAATCACCTCCTCTTTGTGGGCCCTGAATTCCAATGTTTATTTATCCAACATAAGATTGCTAAGAGCTACATTCAGCTTCTCAGGATTTTTCTGGTCTGCTTCCCACTCACTGAAGAACTGTGTTCAAATCAACAACTTGTTTGTGAGAGAAAAGCATTGCATATGTCCTCCTCACTTTCCTAGGTTTCCTTTTTTTTTTTGCGATGGAATCTCACTCTGTCACCCAGGCTGTCGTGCAGTGGCACGATCTCGGCTCACTGCAAGCTCCACCTCCCAGGTTCACGCCATTCTCCTGCCTCAGCCTCCCGAGTAGCTGGGACTACAGGTGCCCGCCACCACGCCCGGCTAATTTTTTGTATTTTTAGTAGAGACGGGGTTTCACAGTGTTAGCCGGGATGGTCTCAATCTCCTGACCTCATGATCCACCCACCTTGGCCTCCCAAAGTGCTGGAATTACAGGCGTGAGTCACCGTGCCTGGCCGTTTTTTTTCTTTTTTTTTTGAGACAGAGTCTTGCTCTGTCATCCAAGCTGGAGTGCAGTGGCATGATCTTGGCTCATCACAACCTCTGTCTCCTGGGTTCAAGTGATTCTCCTGCCTCAGCCTCCCGAATAGCTGGGATTACAGGCACCCACCACCACACCTGGCTAGTTTTGTATTTTTAGTAGAGATGGGGTTTCACCATGTTGGCCAGGCTGGTCTCGAACTCCCAACCTCCGGTGATTTGCCCACCTCGGCCTCCCAAAGTGCTGGGATTACAGGTGTGAGCCACCACGCCCGGCCCCTAGGTTTCCTTTCTTTCCAGGGCCGTGATTCTTCCAACTCTGACTGCCAATGCCTTCCAAGCAAGGGTGATTTTTTACTCTTCCAATTTTGTCCAGCTTTTCTATTTGTTCTTGGTGGGAGGATAAATCTGCAATAAGCTAACCTGCCATCATTTGAAATACATATTCCAGCTGGGTGCAGTGGCTCACGCCTGTAATCTCAGCACTTTGGGATGCTGAGGCGGTCGGATCACCTGAGGTCAGGAGTTCGAGACCAGCCTGGCCAATATGGCAAAGCCCCATCTCTACTAAGAATACAAAAAATTAGCCAAGCGTGGTGGCGGGCGCCTGTAATCCCAGCTACTTGAGAGGCTGAGGCAGGAGAATCACTTGAACCCGGGAGGCAGAGGTTGCAGTGAGCTGAGATTGCACCATTGCATTCCAGCCTGGGCAACAAAAGTGAAACTCCATCTCAAAAAAAAAAAGAAAAGAAAAAGAAAAAGAAATAGATATCCCTGTTGTATTTTTTAAAGTGAGATTTAGCCAGGTGTGGCTCACACCTGTAATCCCAGCACTTTGGGAGGCCGAGGTGGGAGGATCACCTGAGGTTAGGAGTTCAAGACCAGTCTGGCCAACATGGTGAAAGCCTGCCTCTACTAAAAACACAAAAATTAGCTGGGCGTGGTGGTGCATGCCTGTGATCCCAGCTACTCGGGAGGCTGAGGCAGGAGAATCGCTTGAATCTAGCAGGTGGAGGTTGGAGGTTGCAGTGAGCTGAGATCAGCCACTGCACCCCAGTCTGGGTGACAGAGCAAGACTCTGTCTAAAAAAAAAAAAAGAAAAAGAAAATAAATAGATATCCCTGTTGTATTTTTAAAGTGAGATTTGGCTGGGTGCCATGGCTCACGCCTGTAATCCCAAAACTTTGGAAGGCTGAGTCAGGAGGGTCACTTGAAGTTCGGAGTTTGAGACCAGCCTGGGCAACATAGAAGACCCCATCCCTACAAAAAAGAAAAAAAAAAAAAATAGCCAAGTGTGATAGCATGCGTGTATATTCCCAGCTACTCAGGAGTCTGAGGCAAGAGGATTGCTTGAGCCAAGGGGTTCAAGGCTGCAGTGAGCTATAGATCACCCTACTCCAGCCTGGGTAACAGAGTGAGATCCTGTCTCAAAAATAAAACTTAAAAAATAACAGCTGGGCGTGGTGGCTCATGCCCGTTATCCCAGCACTTTGGGAGGCTGATTTGGGGCTGGGGGTGATTTGGGGCTGGGAAGCAATGTAAAGAATTGGGGGACTGAAGGAGGGAGTCACACAGCAAGTACGTGCTGGAGGAGCTGGGATTTGAAGCAGGGATTTTTCAGACACAAGGAGTGAAGATGCTGATAAAGGAGCTTCCACCACGAGGGGGCAGCACCTGCACGGATGAGCACTCATTGACACACACACACCATACCCCACACTTGGGTACAGAGAGAAAGGTGATGTGGCTCAATGCCTGCAATCCCAGCACTTTGGGAGGCTGCAGCAGGAGGATCGCTTGCGCCCAGGAGTTTTGAGACCAGCCTGAGCAACATAGTGAGACCCCAGCTCTACAAAAAATACAAAACTTAGCCAGTGTGATGGCACACACCTGTAGTCCTAGCTACTCAGGAGGCTGAGGCTGGAGGATCCCTTGAGCCCAGGAGTTGGAGGCTGCAGTGAGCTGTGATCATGCCATTGCACTCCAGCCTGGGTGACAGAGCAAGACCCCATCTCAAAACAAACAAACAAACAAAAAACAGAAACAGATGAAGACACAAATATGTAGAAACACAGAAACCCAGGCAGACACCAGAACCACCTCACAGATACTAGAAACAGATCTCCCCAAGACACAGATGAGTCATGTAGGTAGATCTGACCCCACAGATACAAATGGGCTTCTCACACACACACACATACACACAGAGACAATCATAGAGACACTTTTAAAATTATCTAGATAATCAAATACACCCCCACATTGACAAGTTGATATTCAGAACTCACCCTGAAACACAGAATCACAAACCCAAAAGCACGTGCTCTCTACACAACATGTAAATGCATCATCAAACCCACCAAGCCGATGGCACACACACACACACAAACACTCAGACATCCATGCACACCCAGGCTCCCCGAAGGACACATTTTGTACTTGTATTTCCCTAAGATTGTCTTGTCCAGCCAGGGTAAGAGGCCTGTAAGACTGGGTTTAAGGGACAGAGGGTGCTAAAGGGCTTGGCTTCTCCTCAAACCAGGGGTCCCTGGAGCCCTGAGCTGGAAACCCCAGCCTCCCTGCTGAAGCCCCAGGCTTCTATCAGCTGATGCATCTGGCAAACCTTGGAGGCAGTCTCCGCCCCTCTTACTGGCAGCCCCATCCTGGCAGGGATTCCCAGCTCAGCTCACACTCGAGCTCTCACACGCACACACGGCCCCCATGGCTGACTCGGTGCTCAACCACTCCTGGCCGGCCTTCTCCAAGCTGTGGCTGAAGCGGTGGGCCTCCAAGGGAGGTAAGCAGCTGGCAGTGACCAGCGGGAGTCATCCACCCAGGTGGGGATCCCAGGACAGCCTGCCTGCCATCCCCCTTCGAGCTTTTTCTTGGCTGCGGTGCTGACTCCGCTGGCATCGGCCCTGGATTCCATGACCCCTGATTCTCCAGGGCCCCCTGGAATTATCACAGACTTGTGGGGTCCCTCTTGTTTCAGAGGAAATGTCTCCCAAGACTCAGCCAGGAATTTGTCTCAGGCGGTAAATTTGCAGAAAGAAAGTCCGCCCTCAACTCAGCCGCTGAACTCCTTAGGGGCAGCCCAGCAATTTCCTAGGGGTCCCAGATGCTGTTGGTTTCTGGCCCAGCTGCAGGACAGGAGGCTCAGGACAGAAACAAAAATGGGGGGATTAGAAGCTCTGGGGCACACACCTCCCTTGCACACACCTCCCTCCAACACACATATACACACACATCGGCTGGTGCCCTCTGTCTCAACCCCCAGGGTCCCCAGGCCTCAGGTAACCTCTTTGGGGACTGATAACAGCCTTTATTATGTCTCAAAGGCCTGAGTGAACTGCTGTTGCAAAGAGAGACACTTATTTTTTTTTTTTTTCTGAGACCGAGTCTCACTCAGTCGCCGAGGCTGGCGTGCAGTGGCGCGATCTCAGCTCACTACTGCAAACTCCGCTTCCTGGGTTCAATTGATTCTCCTGCCTCAGCCTTTCGGGTAGCTGGAATTACAGGTGCCCCCCACCACACCCGGCTAATTTATGTATTTTTAGTAGAGACAGGGTTTCACCATGTTGACCAGGCTGGTCTCGAACTCCTGACTGCAGGTGATCCACCTGCCTCGGCCTCCCAAAGTGCTAGGATTATAGGTGTGAGCCAGCGCACCCAGCCATCAAAGAGACACTTCTTAATGCTCAAGAGTTTAGCCCTTGAAGATAACCAGATGATGTCCCGATACACAGGGCATGAGAGGACAGTGCCGGACGATATAATAAGAGCTGGTCATGCACTCATTGCCTCATGGGTTTTCTTGTCCCCTGTTCCCCACTGCCCATATGAGCGCCTCCTGGTCAGGCCAGCCACATTGCTTAGCCTGCATGACTTGTTAGTCACGGCCACCATCACCTGCATGAGCCACGTACTTGTTCAGGGTAGCAGTGAGTTTTCATGAAAGAGGGGGCCAATGTGAAGATTCATTAGCTCATTCATTCCACTGACTCTCCTTGAAGGCTCATTGTGTACCAGGCACTGCGCCGGGGTCAGCGAGCAGATGGGAGTGTCAGGGGACCCAAGGGCTGGGGTTAGGGGGAGAGAGGATGGCCTGGGAACTGGGATGCAATAGAAGAGTAATCATCAGGATAGAAGTTGTTGGTGGCTGTTGAGCTCTCATGAAGTTGGGCTCAGAGAGGTTGAGCGACTTGCTCAAGGTCACACAGCAAGTATATGCTGAAGGAACCGGAATTTGAAGCCGATTCTGTCTGAGGCCACTTTGATGTGTTCTGACTGATGAACAAAGCTGCCAATGTGGGCAGCTGGAGTGCCTGGGGAGGGTTTTTAGATCCAACGGTGGATGGCGATCCTGAAGAATCAGTGTATCTGCCATGGATTACCAAAGTGTCCGCCTGTGACCCAGGTCCCTAAGAAGTTCTGCCCGTCTTGTGGCTGCTCAGCTCACCCTGTCTCCCTGCCCAGGTAGTTGAGGCCAGGATTTATATGCTAGCAGGTGGGGGAGTGAGCTGTGGGAACTGACAGTGACTCTTAAACCCTTTTATGGGTGATGCTGCAGGGGCTGATAGTGGAGGAGGCTGCCTGGGACTGAATCCAAGCTGATGGACAGCTCCTTGGAGAGGAGCATGGGGGTGGGGAGCAGGGTGTATCCCCAGCAGAGCCCCTTTCCCTGAGGCCTCATGTCTCCTCTGGCTTAGCTCCCCTGGGAGAGTGACTCCCTTACAGCGTGTCTCCTGTCATTAGCCTTGGAAAGCAGGGAAGAATGGCCTTTTTGTCACCCTCTTAAGCTCTGTAATTGGCTGTCTGGGCACCTAATAGGAATTTCCTGGGGAAAGGGTGGGATTGGACTTGGGGAGGCAAGTAAGGCTTGAGAGAGGAGAACTGAGACTTTCAGTGAAGGGTCCCAGTGCCCCTTCCCCATCAACTGCCCCCATCAGCCATTCTTCTCATGTTTTTTCATTCATTCCTCAATCTATTGATGCATGTCTCATGAGTGCAGTCTGTGCCTCGCTCACCTTGGTTTCCTTCCTGTGTGGCTCTTCTGCCACAATTCTGTCCCTCTTCCTTCTACATCTCCTTCCTCACCCCCTCAGAATGCCATCTCCTGAGTGTAATGCATCACTGCCTCTAGACACTGCCATATAACCTATCCATCCCACTATCTACCCATTCATCCCTGCAACCATGCAGCCATCCACTGTCTATCCAGTCAACCAGCCAATCAGCCAACTCTTCAACCATCCATCCTTCCATCCATCCGTCCATCCATCCACTATTCCATCCATCCAACCATCCATCCATTCAACATCCATTCATCCATCTACCTATCCATCCACCCATCCACTCATACATCCAATTATCTACTCATTCATCCATCCACCTATCCATCCATCTACCTATCCAACCATTTATCCATCCACCTATCCATCCATCTACCTATCCAACCATTCACCCATCTGTCTATCCACTCATTCATCCATCCATTCATCCTTCCACACATCCACCCATCCATTCAACCATCCACTCACCCATCCATCCATCCAACCATCTATCCATTTGTCTACCCATTTATCCAAATATATGGGCACTGACTCTGTGCCCAACCCAACACAGCACAGGATAGCCTGGTGATTGGGAGTTCTTTTCTGAATTCAGAAATACCTGAATTTGACTCCCAGCTCTACCTCATACCAGATTGGTATGGCCTTGGCAAAGTCAGTGCACCTCTCTAAACCTCAGTTTCCCTTTCTATAAAATGAGGACTCAGAGTTGTTGTAAGTATAGAAGAATGAAAAGTACATGATGGGCTTAGCACTAAGCCAGACATATAGAAAGTGATTGATACAAGATTTTACCCCTTGGATCTTGGGGATGTAAAAGTAGATCAGATATCGTGCCTGCCCTCACAGACCTCATGCTCTAGAGCATGGATCAGCAAACCTTTTCTATAAAGAGCTAGGCAGAGCAATCCAAAGTCCTGTGGCTAAAATTGTCTGCAGAGGATCTGACACAGAGCCCTCAGTTGCCAGGCTGGAAGAGTGGTAGGAACAGCACAGAGATACCAGGAGAATGGTGAGTTGGGTGTGCATGTGTGTGACAGGGAGGTAAGAGGACAGGCTGAGGGGGGCTCTGAATGTCATTCTAAGGGGACTGGAGTCTATGGGGGTGGGGATCAGTAGAAGGGGAGTGACCATCAGAGGGTCATATCAGAAGGACACACCAACTCCAGGACAGAAGATGGACTACAGGGGAGAGACTGGTAGCTGAGGGTCAGTGACAAATGTGATTGGCAATCATTTGGGGCAATTGTGGTTGGTAATTAACAGAGCTCAGTCTATGACACTGGGATTAGGGCTTAGCTCATAATATTGGAATCAGGACACAGCCTATGACACCAGGATTGGAGCTCAGTCTATGATGCCAGATCAAGATTCAGTCTATGACACCAGGATTGGGGCTCAGTCTATGATACCAGGATAAGAGCTAAGACTATGGCACCAGGATTAGGGCTTAGCCTATGACACTAGGATCAGGGGTCAGTATATGACACCAGGATAAAGGCTTAGTCTATGACACTAGGATGGGGTTTCAGTCTATGATACAAGAATGAATGCTCAACCAATGACAGCCAGATGAAGTTCAGTCTGTGATATCAGGATCAAGCCTCAGTATATGACACCAGGATCATGGCTCAGTCTGTGACACAAAGATTGGAGTTCAATCTGTAAAACTAGGATCAGAGTTGAGTCAGTCATTGGGAGCTAGGATTAGAGTTGAGTTCATCATCAGGTCAAGCTCAACCTGTTCCTAGGTCAGAAGCTTCCCTATAAAAACAAAACTCAGCCAGGCACAGTGGCTCATGCCTGTAATCCCAGCACTTTGGGAGGCCGAGGTGGGAGGATCATATGAGACCAGGAGTTCAAGACTAGCCTAGCCAACATGGTGAAACCCCATTTCAACTAAAAATGCGAAAATTAGCTGGATATGGTGGTACACATCAGTGGTCCCAGCTACTCAGAAGTCTGAGGCAGGAGAATCGCTTATACCCAGGAGGTGGAGATTGCAGTGAGCCAAGATCGAACCACTCCAGCCTGGGTGACAGAGTGAGACTCTCTTGAAACAAAACAACAACAACAACAACAACAACAACAACAACAAAAACATGCACAATCACACAACCCTGGAATTTCTTTTCTTTTCTTTTTTTATTCTTTTCCTTTTTTTTTTTTTTTTTTTTTTTTTTGAGACAGAGTCTCACTCTGTCACCCAGGCTGGAGTGCAGTGGCACAATCTCAGTTCACTGCACCCTCCCCTTCCCTGGCTCAAGAGATTCTCATGTGTCAGCCTCCCTAATAGTTGGAATTATAAGCACATGCCACCATGCCCAGCTAATATTTGTATTTTCAGTAGAGACTAGGTTTCGCCATGTTGGTCAGGCTGGTCTCGAACTCCTCACCTCAAGTGATCCGCCTGCCTCGGCCTCCCAAAGTGCTGGGATTACAGGTGTGAGCCACTGGGCCCGGCCAACCCTGGCCTTTCACCTTTGATCTTTGGATCCCAGACCTTCAGGGTTCACAGATACAGGGCATGAGGTCCTGCAGGCTACAGGAAGCCTCAGGCCTCCACAAGGACCCTGTCCAGTGAAGCAAGCCAACCCTGCAGGCTCTCCTCCAGCCCCGAGGGGACTTGGCTGAGGAATGGGACTGCCTTTCCCCTCCCAAGCTCCCACCAACCTCCAGGACCCTCCCCTACATCTGGCTTTCCTCCTCCTTCACAGCCTGCTTGTTTCGTTTCTGTGAGTCATAGATGCTGCTTCAGCTTCTGGGTGGGGAAGAGAACAGATGCAAAGCTTAACAACAGCAGCTGAACAGAGTCCCTCCAACCAGCCTGGGAGGGCAACCTGGAAAGCAGTGATGGTGGAAACCCTGGCATTGCCCAGTTAATCTGTGAATACAGGTGGCATCAGGGGGCAAATTTACCTTGAAGCAATGGAAACTGAAGCTTCAGACCCCATGTGTACCTGCCCTATCCAAAGCTCTGCAAGAAGCTCCGACAAAAAATTTTTTAGGAACAGCTTTATTGAGCTACCATATACTTCACCCATTTAAAGCATACAATTCAATGGTTTTAGGCCAGGTGCAATGGCTCATGCCTGTAATCCCAGCACTTTGGGAGGCCAAGGCGGGGGGATTGCCTGAGCTCAGGAGTTCTGGACCAGCCTAGCCAACATAGCAAGACCCCCGTCTCTACTAAAAATAAAAAAATTAGCCAGGTGTGGTTGTGCACACGTGTAATCCCAGCTACTCAACAGGCTGAGGCAGGAGAATCGCTCAAATCCCGGAGGTGGAGGTTGCAGTGAGCTGAGATGGCGCCACTGCACTCCAGCCTGGGAAACAGAGCGAGGCTCTGTCTCAAAAAACAGATTGCATAACAGCAGTTCCTCAAAAAGTTAAGCATAGATTAGCATGTACTCCAGCAATTCCCTTCCTAGGTAACGACCCAAGACAATGGAAAACACACATCCATGCAATTGCGTACATCCGTACGCGATTGTTCATGGCAGCATGATTCGAAATACCAAATGGTGAAAACGACCCAAATGTCCATCAACAGATCAATGGATACATGAAATGTGGTATTTCCGTGCAATTGAATATTATTCAGCTCTAAAACAAATAAAGCACTGGCCGGGCGCCGTGGCTCACACCTGTAATCCCTACATTTTGGGAGGCCGAGGCGTGTGGATCACCTGAGGTCAGGAGTTCTAGACTAGCCTGGCCAACATGGTGAAACCCCAACTCTACTAATCACACAAAATTAGCCAGGTGCAGTGGTGTGCACCTGTAATCCCAGCTACTCAGGAGGCTGAGGCAGGAGAATGGCTTGAACTCGGGAGGCGGAGGTTGTGGTGAGCCAAGATCGCGCCACTGCACTCCAGCTTGGGGGCAACAGAGCAAGAGTCTGTCGAAGAAGAAGAAGAGGAAGAAGAAGAAGAAGAAGGGAGAAGAAGAAGAAGAACACAAGAAGAAGAGGAAGAAGAAGAAGAAGGAAGAAAGAAAGGAAGGAGAAGAAGAGGAGGAGGAAGAAGGAGAAGGAGGAAGAAGAAGGAAGGAGGTGGAGGAGGAGGAGGAGGAGGAAGAGGAGGAGGAGGAGAGGGAAAAAACAATGTGGGCATTGGGTACTTGCATTTGGTCTATGGGACCATTAGCATCATTGATCAACTGAGGGCTTCTTCCTAGAGCAGGCATAACAAATTGATTTCATACATAAGCCAACTTGGATCACCTGGTAATGGCTGCTGGAACTGGTGTGTTGGGAAGAATCCTGAGGGGGCAAATGGCTAAGCAGGAAATTGCCTCGTGATTGACTAGCAATGTCTGCCACAGGCTTGGGATGGGGAAGAGGTGACACGTATGTTGGCTTCAAGATCATTGAGACCATCCTCCCCCTCCCCTCACTAACTCATTTTATAGATGAGAAAACTGAGGTCCAGGGTGACCAGCAACAGATGCAGAATCCAGGTCCTGGCTTCCTCAGCACTCCCAGCTTATCCCTGACACCTTGTCCCTCCTTTCTCCACAGGCTCTGAGCCCAAGTCATGTGTTCAGCCTTTTGACTCTGGAGCTGTGGCTTCAGCCACCAAGAGCAGCAGTGGATCCTGGAAACCTGAGAACCCAGACTTCTCTGCCATGGAGGATGATCAGGCAGGTGTCTGACTGCTGAAACAGGCAGGAGCTGATGACGACAGTGGCAGCAAGTACACTTTGTTTAGTACCTGCATTTTACCAGGCACTTTGTGTACATTATCTCAGGGAATCCTCATCGAAACTTGCAAAGTCATTATTATCCTGTTTTACCTATGAGGAAACCAGAATCTGTTCTGAAATAAGAAGAGGGAGGAAAGGAGCAATGGAGGGATGAATGGATGGATGGATAGATGGATGGGTGGGGGGATATCTGGATAGATGGATGGATAGATGGAAGGAAAGAGGAAATCAAGGAAAGATGAGTAGAAGGATGGATGGATGGATGGATGCATGGATGGATGGATGGATACATGGATGAATAGAAGGGTGGTTGGGTGGATGAATGGATGATGGATGACTAGAAGGAAGGGAGGAAAGATGGGTAGAAGTGTGGGTGAATGGATAAATGGATGATGGGTGAATAAAAAGAAGACAGCTAGATGGATAGATGGATGGACCGATGGAAGGAAGGAGGATGGATGAATGAAGGAAGGAAAGAAGGAAGTATGGATGGATGGGTAGAAGGATGGGTGGATTAAAGGAAGGAAGGAGAGATGGTTGATGAATGAAAGAGTAGAAAGGTGAGTGAATGGAAGGAAGAAAGATGAGAAATGTGGGTGGATGGATACATGAATGATTGATGAATAAAACGAAAGAGGAAGGAAGATGGATGGATGAAAGGAAAGAGGATGGATAAATGAAAGAATGAAGGAAGGATGGATGGATAATGGTTGGGTGAGTGGATGGATGAGAAGAAAGGTGAGTGGAAGGAAGGAAGGAAAGAGGGAAGGAAAGAAGGAAGGAAGAAAGATGGATGGGTGAAAGGAAAGAAGATGGCTAGATTGATGAAGGAGGATGGATAAATGAAAGAATGAAGGAAGGATGGATGGATAATGGGTGGGTGAATGGATGGATGAGAAGAAGGGGGAGTGAAAAGAAGGAAGGAAGAAAGGAAGAAAGGAAGGAAGGGGGATGGATGGATGGGTTGATGGAAGGAAGGAGGATGAATAAATGAATGAAGGAAAGATGGATAAATAATGGGTGGGTGAATGGATAGATGAGTAGAAGGATGAGAGGAAGGAAGGAAGAGGGATGGATGAAAGGAAGGAGAATGGATAAATGAAAGAATGAAGGAAAGATAGATGGATAATGGATGGATGAATGGATGGATGAGAAGAAGGGTGAGTGGAAGGAAGGAAGATGGATGGATGGGTTGATGGAAGGAAGGAGGATGGATAAATAAAAGAATGAAGGAAGGATGGATGGATAATGGATGGGTGAATGGATAGATGAGAAGAAGGGTGAGTGGAAGGAAGGAAAGAAGGAAGGAAGTAAGGAAGATGGATGGATGGGTTGATGGAAGGAAGGAGGATGGATAAATGAAAGAATGAAGGAAGGATGGATGGATAATGGATGGGTGAATGGATAGATGAGAAGAAGGGTGAGAGGAAGAAAGGAAGGAAGGAAGGAAGAAGGAAGGAAGGAAGGAAGGAAGGCTGACTAAAACCAAATACAGCCTAGAAAGGTAGACTGATTTGCCTGAGTTCCCGTCATGGCAGAGTTGGGATTCAAGCCCATTCTGACTCTGCAGCCTGCGTCCATACCCTCTGCTCTCATCACACTTTCTCTAAGTGCTTATGCCAGGGGCCTGTGGGGGAGGCCAGCACCCAGGCTCCAGTCTCAAAAGAAAGACGCTGAAAGCTTGAGGTCCCTGGGTGGAGTTGGGACACAGTTAACATCAAGCCCTAATGGTGTGTGGCTGGGACTGAGGTCGTGGCAAAGGTCCTGGTGACAGCCTCCAGGCTGCTTCAGGGAAGGTCTCCTGGGGTGGAAGATGTGGCATCTAGAAGGTGCATCCTTGAGAGGGCAGGGGCCGGGGAGAGGTCTCGTAAACATAGTTCAGCTCCAGCTCCACCAGGGACCAAGACATTCAGGTGGTGTGTGTTGGGTCTCCAGGAAGCAGACTCAGACGGAGTTGGGCTGAAATGGTCAACCATTGATTGACAATGGTTGATCCCCTTGTCAATCAACCATTGCCGATGGGCTGCCCAGGAAGGGAGCTGAGAACTGACAGTTCCTTCTCCCACAGCCTCGGGGGATCTGAGTGGCTTTCCACAACATCCGCTACACTAAGGAAGGAGGGTCTGTTATGGTTAAGCCATAAAGGGCATTCCATGTACCCACGCTTGTCGTTTTATGGAAGAGGACACTGAGGGGCTGGGCACAGTGGCTCATGCATGTAATCACAGCAATTTGGGAGGCCGAGGCGGGCAGATCACTTGAGGTCAGGAGTTTGAGACCAGTCTGGGCAACATGCCCAGCCCAGGCCAGCCTGAGCAACAGGGTGAAACCCCGTCTCTACTAAAAATACAAAAATTAGCCGGACATGGAGGTGTGCACCTGTAGTCCCAGCTACTTGGGAGACTGGGGCAAGAGAATGGCTTGAACCCAGGAGGTGGGGATTGCAGTGAGCCAAGATCACACCATTGCACTCCACCCTGGGTGATAGAATAAGGAAAAAAAAAATACACTGAGATGCAAGCAGTGAAGTAATTAGTCCAGATGTCATGGAAGGTCCCGAGTAAAGGATCACAGAACCAGGACTGGAGTTTAGCCCTGCGCCTTCCCTGGGATCTGGACCTCTTTGAAAGAGAACCATGGGATACAGGCAGTTGGGTGGGTAACACGGCAATGGGGGAACGGTGGGCTCTGGGGAAGCAGCAGGCCTGTGAGTAGGCAGCAAGGCTGTGCCCCCACCCACTGGCAAATCTGCTCCCTCTTCCTGAGTCTCTATTATCATCCACTTGGTCATCAGAGTTGGAGACCAGGGCATTTTCCTTGTCCCTTCCTCTCCCATCAGGCACCAAGTCCTGTGAATTTTGAACCCCAAGGACCCTCCATTTCTGTGCATTGCACCCTCCTTCCCCTTCCCTGGTGTTGGTCCCCATCACGGCTCCCCCAGGTAATCTGCACGAGTGTCCTGGCTGGGCCACCTGCCTGCATCTTGGCCCCATCCAAGACCATCTCTGCTCTGCAAGCTGAATACATTTTTTTTTTTTTTTTTTTGAGACAGGGTCTCACTCCATCACCCAGGCTGGAGTGCAGTGGCACAATCTCGGCTCACTGCAACCTACGCCTCCCGGGTTCAAGAGATTCTTGTGCCTCAGCCTCCTAAGTAGCTGAGATTACAGGGCACCCACCACCATGTCCAGCTAATTTTTGTATTTTTAGAAGAGATGGGGTTTTGCCATGTTGGCCAGGCTGTTCTCAAACTCCTGGACTCATGTGATCCACCTGCCTCAGGCCTCCCGAAGTGCTGGGATTACAGGCGTGAGCCACCGCGCCCGGCCAGCAAGCTGAATAATCTTTCTGAAGGCCAATCACTGCCCTCCCTACCACCACTATTGGAAACTTCCAGATTAAATCCATGCTTTGGCCAACCAGACTTGTGTTCCCCAACTGTCCACACCTCCAGCCATAGGAACATTTGCCAGTTGCTTAAAGGTGCCATGAGCTCTCCAGCCTGCAGACTTCTGGATGTCCTGTTCTTTCACTGTCTGGAATGTACTTACCTGCAGTATCTGCCTAGGCAGCTCCTACTCAGTCCTCAGGCCTTCACTTGCTGCCATTTCCTCCAGGAAGCCCTCCCTGATATTCTTTGGACAGCGTAATCTGTTCCCCCTCAGATCTTCCCCAGCCTGCTGGCTGGAACCTTCTATCATTCTTGATTATAACGGTTTGGCTTAATCATCTATCTTCTCCAATTAGCTCCATGAGGACAGGGGAGACCGTGTGATTCCATTTGGGGCTGTCAGAGGCTTGCTCAGAGGAAGGGTCCTGACTCCTGAAATTTATTTATTTTATGTAATTTAATCATTTATTTGTAGAGACGAGGTCTTCTCTGTCACCCAGGTTGGAGTGCAGTGGTGTGATCATAGGTCACTGCAACCTCTGCCTCCTGAACTCAAGCAACCCTCCCACCTCAGTTTCCAGAGTAGCTGGGACTACAGGTGCACGCCACCACATCCGGCTAGTTTTTTTTGTTGTTGTTGTTATTGTTTTTAAAGATGGGATCTCGCTATGCTGCCCGGGCTGGTCTCAAACCCCTAGTCTCAACTGATCCTCTTACTTTAACCTCCCAAAGCACTGGGATTACAGGTATGAGCCACAGCCCTGGCCCCCTGACTCCTGAAATTTAAAAACAGCAATATATTATTCCATCAGCCGAGGCTTGCATTGCCCAAGCGTCTCATTTCACCTGCACAACACAATCCTACAAGTAGGTGGCAGTATGCCCATTTTAGAGATGGAAAAAACTGAGGCTCAGAGAGCTTTAGGTACTTGATGGAGGTCATGCTAAGCTAACAACAGCTACCGTAGCAGGATGCAAACCTTGACTGAGGTCTTTCTACCCAATGACCATTTGAAAACCATCTGCCCTGCGAGGCACGGTGGCTCATGTCTGTAATTCCAGCACTTTGGGAGGCCAAGGTGGGAGGGTCACTTTAACCCAGAATTTCAAGACCAGCCTGGGCAACATAACAAGACTCTGTCTCTACAAAAAATAAAAAAATACTAGCTGGGGCCAGGCGTGGTGACTCACGCCTGTAATCCCAGCACTTTGGGAGGCTGAGGCGGGCAGATCACCTGAGGTCAGGAGTTGGAGACCAGCCTGGCCAACATGGTGAAACCTGTCTCTACTAAAAATACAAAAATTAGCCGGGCATGGTGGTGGGCACCTGTAATCCCAGCTACTTGGGAGACTGAGGCAGGAGAATCACTTGAACCCAGGAGGCAGAGGTTGCAGTGAGCCAAGATCGCACCATTGCACTCCAGCCTAGGCAACATTAGCGAAACTCCATCTCAAAAAAAAAAAATATCTATCTATCTATCTATATCTATATATATATATAAAATCTGGGCATGGTAGTGCACACATGGAAAGAAGGAAGGAAGGAAGGAAAGAAAAGAAAGAGAAAGAGAAAGAAAGAAAGAAAAGAAAAGAAAGAAAGAAAGGAAGGAAGGAGAAGGAAAGACTATCTGCTCTATGATTTACTTGCCATTTTGTTTGAAATCAAGCCACTTTTTTACATGACAAAATGGGACCAGGGACACATTATGCTTGAAGTTGCTTTGGTGTGTTATCTTTTTCCAATAGACAACAAGATCAATAACTATTTACATTTTTAAAATAAGCATTTATCCATGTACTATGTAAAACTGTGCGTGGTGAGCCCTTCCGAAGAGTAGGGAACCCTGGGCTGTTTCACCTCTGGGTTTGATGGGGGATCCCATCCCCCAAGGCTCCCCCACGTCTAGGGAACAGGAACCTGGATTTATAGCATCCTTTCTGGGGTGTCAGGGCCAGCGGGGTAGCGTACGATGCTTACTCAGATACCTGGAAAGACCCCCACTGGGCTGGCTCTCATCTTTTCTTGCCCAAGATATGTCAGAACAAAGGTGCAAGCTCCAAAATAAAAGATGAGACACCCCCTCTCTCCCTCCCTCAATGTACCTACCAACGGGAGCTGGAACAGCCTGTACTGCCTGGCTCCCCACTCTCCAGCTCCACCCCCATCTCTGGCCTGGCTCCCACCTCTGCCTCCTCTGAAGGAGGCCAGATGCTGGAGAAAGAGGGAGGCTCAGCCAGGCCAAGAGCCTGTCCTGACGTGTTTATATTTACAGGAGGATGAAAACCAGAGACACAAAAATCCTTCGGGGGCAGCGACAGAAAAGACAGTAGGAGGTTGTCCAGGCACTGGGGGTAGGAATGGAGCCATTTGGGGGTAAGTGGGAATTTGAAAGGAGGCTGCCGCCCAAGTCACATGAGGGCCAGCCAGAGCTAGAGCTGTGGCTCTTTAGAAAGAGACCGAGAAAGAGGGACCCTGGTGATCAAAAGGCAGAGGGAGAAAGAGGAGGCAGAGGAGGAGTCAGCAGGGAGGAGGGAGGGAAACGAGGACAGTGGCCACAAAGGAGAGATTCAAGAAGGCAGGCTGTGGAAACAGTAGAGTGAGTCCTTAGGAAGTTAAGCCTAAAATTGTCCAGGCGCGGCGGCTCATGCCCATAATCCCAGCACTTTGGGAGGCCGAGGAGGGTGAATCATGAGGTCAGGAGTTCAAGAGCAGCCTGGCCGAGATGGTGAAACCATGTCTCTACTAAAAATCCAAAATTAGGCGGGTGTGGTGACTCATGCCTGTAATCCCAGCACTTTGGGAGGCCGAGGCGGATGGATCATCTGAGGTAGGGAGTTCGAGACCAGCCTGGGCAACATGGAGAAACCCCATCTCTACTAAAAATACGAAATTAGCCGGGCGTGGTGGCACATGCCTGTAATCCCAGCTACTCGGGAGGCTGAGGTAGGAGAATCGCTTGAACCCGGGAGGCGGAGATTGCGGTGAGCCAAGATCGCACCATTGCACTCCAGCCTAGGCAACAAGAGTGAAACTCCGTCTCAGGGAAAAAAAAAGAAAAGAAAAGAAATAAAGGAAAGTTAAACCTAAAATTGGCTGGGCATGGTGGCTCACGACCGTAATCCTAGCCCTTTGGGAGGCTGAGGCAGGTGAATCATGAGGTCAGGAGTTCAAGAGCAGCCTGGCCAAGATGGTGAAACTCTGTCTCCACTAAAAATACAAAAATTAGCCGGACATTGTGGCAGGCACCTGTAATTCCAGCTACTTGGGAGGCTGAGGCAGAAGAATTGTTTGAACCTGGGAGGCAGAGGTTGCAGTGAGCTGAGGTTATGCCATTGCACTCCAGCCTGGGAGACAGAGTGAGACTTCATCTCAAAAAAATTAAAAAAAAAAAAAAAAAAAGAAAGTTAAACCTAAAATTGCCATGCAATTGTGATACTGCACTCCAGCCCAGGAGACAGAGGGAGATGCTGTCTCAAAAAATAAAATAAATTAGTTTGGGCGCAGTGGCTCACGCTTGTAACCCCAGCACTTTGGGAGGCTGAGCGGGGGAGGATCATCTGAAATCAGGAGTTTGAGACCAGCCTCAGCAACATGATGAAACTGTGTCTCTACTGAAAATAGAAAAATCAGCCGGACATGGTGGTGCACACCTGTAATCCCAACTACTCAGGAGGGTGAGGCACGAGAATTACTTGAACCCAGGAGGCGGAGGTTGCAGTGAGCCGAAATGGTGCCACTGCACTCCAGCCTGGGCGACAGAGCAAGACTCTGTCTCAAAAAATAAAAAATAGGGGCCGGGTGTGGTGGCTCATGCCTGTAATCCCAGCACTTTGGGAGGCCGAAGCGGGTGGATCACGAGATCAGGAGATCGAGACCATCCTGGCTAACACAGGGAAACTCTGTCTCTACTAAAAATACAAAAAAATCAGCCGGGCGTGGTGGCGGGCGCCTGTAGTCCCAGCTACTCGGGAGGCTGAGGCAGGAGAATGGCGTGAACCCAGGAGGTGGAGCTTGCAGTGAGCTGAGATTGCACCACTGCACTCCAGCCTGGGCAACAGAGCGAGACTCCGTCTCAAAAAATAATAATAAATAAATAAATAAATATAAAAATAAATAAATGTAAAAATAAAATTACCATATGATCCAGCAATTCCACTTCTGGGTATCTTCCCAGAAGAACTGAGAGCAAGGACTCACAGATATTTGCACACTGATGTTGATAGCAGCGTTATTCACAAGAGCCAACAGATGGAAAGAGCCCAGGTGTCCGTTGATGGATGGATGAATAAATGCGACGTGATCCATCCACACAATGGAATACAATTCAACCTTAAAAAGGAAGGAAATTCTGACACATGCTGCGATGTGGAGGAACCGTGAGGATGTTATGCTCAGTGAAATAAACCAGACAGAAAAGGATAAATTAAATACTGTCTGATTCTACTCGTAGGTGGTCTCTGGACTCGTCGGGTTCATAGATTTACCAACCCCCACCCCCCCGGCTTTTTTTTTTTTTTTTTTGGAGACAGGGTCTTGCTTTGTCACCCAGGCCAGAGTGTGGTAGCACGATCACAGCTCACTTCAGCTTTGACCTCCCAGGTTCAAGTGATCCTCCCACCTCAGCCTCCCAAGTAGCTGGGACTACAGGAGCCTCCCACCATGCCCAGCTCACTTTTAAATTTTTTTGTAGAGATAGGGTCTTGTTATGTTGTCCAGGCGGGTCTCAAACTCCTGGGCTCAAGTGATCCTCCCAGATTGCTGGGATTCCAAGACATGAGCCACCACGCCAGGCCTGGTCAGATTCATGGAGACAGAAAGTAGAAAGGTGGGTACCACCTTTCTGGGGAGGAGAATGAGGCTGGGGAGGGGAATGAGGAGGGAGTGTTTCATGGGAACAGAATTTTAGTTTGGGAAGATGAGAAAGTTCTGGAGACAGATGGAGGTGATGGTTGCACAGCAATGGGAATGTGCTTAATGATACTGAACTGGACACTTAAAAATGGTTAAGATGTGGGCCCGGGTACAGTGGCTCACATCTGTAATCCCAACAATTTGGGAGGCTGAGGCGGGCGGATCACTTGAAGCTAGGAGTTCAAGACCATCCTGGCCAACATCGTGAAACCCCATCTCTAATAAAAGATATATAAAAATTTGCCAGGAGCGGTGGCACATGTCTGTAGTCCCAGCACTTTGGGAGGCCAAGGCAGTCGAATTGCCTGTAGTCAGGAGTTCGAGACCAGCCTGGCCAACGTGGTGAAACGCCATCTCCACTAAAAATACAAAAATTAGCCGGGCATAATGGTGGGTGCCTGTAATCCTGGCTACCCAGGAGGCTGAGGCAGAAGAATCACTTGAACCCGGGAGGTGGAGGTTGCAGTGAGCTGAGATCGTGTCACTGCACTCCAGCCTGGGCGACAGAGCAAGACTCCATCTCAAACAAAAAAAAAAAGGTTAAGATGATAAATGTTATGTGATGTGTATTTCACTGCAATAAAAAGAAGGGAGGGGCCAAATCTATAAAGACATCAACATGGGTGAGTTCCGGGTAAAGGGCAAACCCTGCGTAGCTCCTCCTTCCTCATCCCAAGACAGGTGTGGACACTGGCCCCTTGCCTCCTACCAGCAAAGATCTGCAGCTGACAAATTGAGAGCATCCACCAAGGGCTGCCTGAGATCACATGGATGCCTGGAGCCACATTTCAGCACTGGCCTTGCATGGAGCCATGGGGGAAGCCCACTCGCCCACCTACCCACCAAACCCTGTGTGCAGACAGTCCTAACAAATGCCTGGAAAAGGACAAGTCCTGTCCTGCAGATCCTGACAGCCCAGAGGAGGGGCACCTTACCAACCTTGAGGAGTCAGGAAGGCAACCTGGGGGGCATGCCCAAGCTGGGTTTTGACGGATGCATAGGAGTTCACCAGACAGACTCAGGATGGGCCGGGTGGGAGAGGAGGTTTTGCAAGAAGAAAAGGCAGGTGCCCTGGCTGGACAGAATGACAAATAGAATGACTGGGAGGAGAAGAGGGAAGTGAAGGACAAAAGAAGGGAAGGAAAAAGAATAGGAACAGGAGCAGAAACTGTACCAAAAAAAAAAAAGAGAGAGAGAGAGAGATAATCAGATGGAAACTCAGTGACGAGAAGTGCTTTGCCAAGGCTAGAAGTAGGGGAATCTGGCATGGAAGACCAGACTTCTGGCCCTTTTGTGGGGGTGAGCTCTTGAAGGTCCAGGTTAGACAGGACCATCCATCCCACCCGCTGTGAGAAGGGTGCTGAGCCCAGGAGGAACAGGTGGGGGACAGGCAGGGTCCAGATGTTGGGAGCAGGGACCTTGTGGTCAAGACACCCCAGGTTCTGCTGCCCCTTGGTCAATGTCTTCTTCTCCCTCCTCACCCTCCCAACCTACAAGAGGATGATTTTCCCAGGCGGCTCAGCGAGAGTATGGAGGACTTCAGCCTGGATTTGGGGGCACTTCAGGGCAGGGAGTATCTGCAGGACCTGGGCCTTGGGGCCCCTTCCCACAGCCAGCCTGGGGAGACCCCAGACAGCCACCTCACCGGTGAAGAACTAGGAAGGGATTCTCTTTTCTCCAGCTTGGCAGGGTCCCAAGACCGGTCAAGGCGGCGCAGCTGGGAGAGGTCACGGAGCTGCTCAGAGAGATGGCAGAGGTCAGTTCCCCACTGCTGCCTGCTTCCCACAATGCACCCCTGGGACAGGGCAGAGGTCCAGATGGCCAGAGCCAGGTCCTAAGACAAGCCGCCCCTTGCACCTGCCATGGTCCCCAACCTTTTTGGTACCAGGGATCGGTTTCATGGAAAACAATTTTTCCATAGACCCAGGGGGACAGGGGATACTTTCTGGACAATTCAAGCACATTCCATTTATCATGCACTTTATTTATATTATTATTACATTGTAATACATAATGAAATAATTATACAATTCATCATTATGTAGAATCAGTGGGAGCCCCGAGCTTGTTTTCCTGCACTAGACAGTCCATTCTGGGGGTGATGGGAGACAGTGACAGATCATCAGGCACTAGATTCTCGTTTTTTTGTTTGTTTGTTTGTTTTGTTTTTTTTTGAGATGGAGTCTCACTCCATTGCCCAGGCTGGAGTGCAGTGGCGTGATCTCGGCTCACTGCAATCTCTGCCTCCTGGGTTCAAGCAATTCTCCTGCCTCAGCCTCCCGAGTAGCTGGGATTACAGGCGTGCACCACCACACCCAGCTAATTTTTTCATTTTTAGTAGAGACGGGGTTTCACCATGTTGGTCAGGCTGGTCTCGAACTCCTGACTTCATGATCCGCCTGCCTCGGCCTCCCAAAGTGCTGGGATTACAGGCGTGAGCCACCGCACCCAGCCTAGATTATCATAAGGAGCGTGCAACCTAGATCCCTTTCATGTGCCGTTCACAATACAGTTCCCGCTCCTATGAGAATTTTTTTTTTTTTTTGAGACAGAATCTCACTCTGTTGCCCAGGCTACAGGCTCACACCACCACACCCGGCTAATGTTTTGTATTTTTAGTAGTAGAGACGGAGTTTTATCATGTTGGCCAGACTAGTCTCAAACTCCTGACCTCAGGGGATCCTCCTGCCTCAGCCTCCCAAGTGCTGGAATGACAGGCATGAGTCACCATGCCGGGCCCCTGCTCCTTTGATAATCTAATGCTGCCACTCATATGACAAGAGGCGGAGCTCAGGCAGTCATGTGAGCAACGGGGAGTGGCTGTAAATACAGATGAAGTTTCGCTCACACGCCTGCGCTCACTTTCTGCTTTGCAGCCCGGATTCTAAAAGGTCACAGACTAGTACCAGTCTGTGGCCCAGGAGTTGGGGATCCCTGCTCTAGGGCCATGAGGGGTGTCTGCACCATCAGAGGCAGCCCAAAAAACCCTCTTCTAACTTGTACATGCATGAACATAGAGCCTGTGCAAGTGACTGAGCATGCACGAGCCCAAACTGAAAACTGCATGTGAGGCCGTGCGCGGTGGCTCACACGTGTAATCCCAGCACTTTGGGAGGCCAAGGCGGGTGGATCAGCTGAGGTCAGGAGTTCAAGACCAGCCATGGTCAACATGGCAAAACCCCCTGTCTACTAAAAATACAAAAATTAGCCGGGTGTGGTAGTGCACACCTGTAGTCCCAGCTACAGGTGAGGCCCGAGAATCTCTTGAACCCGGGAGATGGAGGTTGCAGTGAGCTAAGATTATGCCACTGCACTCCAGCCTGGGCGACAGAGCGAGACTCTGTCTCGAAAAAAAAAAAGGAAGAAAAAAAATCAACTGTATGCACACACTGCAAGCACACAAAAACCTAAATTTGCACACCTGCTGAGAGTACGGCCATGCTCAGCACCCATCAGACCCACGCATATAAGCCTAAACGTGATCTGCATACTGCTTGCGCCCATACGCATGAAGCCACCCATGCAGTTATGATCAAAAGGGAAATGTGTGAGACACCATACACCCCACAGTGGCAGCACCAAATAGTAGAGGTGGGGGGTGCTCTAGCCACCCCTAACCCGTGTCCCTCAACCCCTTCCAAGTCATCCCACATAGAAATTCAGGTCGGGTGCAGTGGCTCACGCCTGTAATCCCAGCACTTTGGGAGGCAGAGTCGGGTGGATCACTTGAGGTCAGGAGTTCGAGATCAGCCTGGCTAACATGGTGAAACCCCGTCTCTACTAAAAATACAAAAATTAGCTAGGCATGGTGGCACGTGCCTGTAATCCCAGCTACTTGGGAGGTTGAAGGAGGAGAATTGCTTGAACCCGGGAGGCAGAGGTTGCAGTGAGCCGAGATCGTGCCACTGCACTCCAGCCTGGGTGACAGAGTGAGACTCTGTCTCAAAAAAAAAAAAAAAAAAAAAGAAAGAAAAGAAAAGAAAAGAAAAGGAAAACCAGTCTGTGCAAAAACTATCTGAGAGGCAAATGTAGCTCCAACAAATCTAACCAGGCTGGCTTTCTTTATCCCCTCCCCCTTGTCACCCACTCCTCTTATATTGGGAGGTCTAGACCCCTTTCTGTGGCCTGTGCACCCTTCCCTGTCCTGGAAGGACCCCCTTGCATGTTCTTTCAAGCCCCCCTAGATGCCTGGGGCAGCAGCCAGGTGGGCAAGACCTGCTGAAGCCCCAGTACCCTGTCTTCTCCCACTAGGCTCAGCCTCGATGCCTCAACTGTGGATGAGGAACCCTGTCTCCCCCGAACACTGGCCAGCCTTGCTTTGAACCTGCCAGGAGGAGGGCTGAAGACCTGGACTCAAGGGTGTCTGTCTGGGGGCGGGACCCCTGCAGAGACCCCAGGCAAAGTGGGTATAACCTGCAGCCACCCCTGACAATAGCACACTTTTGGGTCTAGAAGCCAGTGCTGTGGGTAAGAAGGAGAGACTTGCCAGGGCTGGTGGCGCTTACCCACCATGGCAGGGTGGAGGCTGCTTATCTGTGGTCCTCTCTGGGTCCTAAGATTCCAGCCCAGGCCTGAAGGGTTTTCCCTGGGTAAGCATCTAAGGCAGGCTATGCATGGCCATGACTCCAACCCAAGGGCTGGAGACAAGGGGTTGGGGGATGTCTTATCTTGCAGATTCAGCCAGGCTTGGAGGATCTTTGCCTGGAGTGTAGCCTGCAGCTGGAAGGCAGCTGTGTCTATGGTTGGGGTATACAGCTAAGGAGAATTTCTCTCTGACCTGAGATCCCAGCTCACACCTGAGGAATGCATGCTTGGAGCTGTGGCTGGTGGCTGAGACATCTTTGGCTGTGATCACAAAGGACGCTGGGGGAAATTCCTGGCCATTGTTGGAACCTGTGGCTCTGATACCTGGGGCTCCAGCTCAGAGCTGGAGGCTCCTCGGCCAGGACTACAGCCCTGTGGCTGGGGAGGAGGTGGCTGAACCCATGTCTTATGGCTGCGGGGAGTGGCTGGAGGCTGAGGCTTGGATGAGTGTGTCACCCCATTTCTGTGGAGGTGGCCCTGGCTGTGGGTGGGGCCCCTCAATCTAGGGAACCTGCCTGCAGTTCAGGCTGCCTTCCCAGCTTAGTGAGATGTTTAATTCCCTGCAGGAATGGGACAGCCCCAAGAAAAGAGTGAGGTCAAGGTCTGTTCCTGTGTCCTTCTATGAGATCCGCTCTCCGGAAATCTCTCCGGTTTTGGAAGTGCCCACTCCACCTGTTCAAGGTAGCCAGCCTGGGAGTTTCCTTCATTCAAACCAAGTCAGGGAAAGAGGAGCCTGGCCAACATGGTGAAACCCTGTTGGAGTTTCATCCTTCATCCTGGAGGGTCCCCTTGATGGGGCTCCAGATGGGCCCCAGGGAAGGGAAGGGAGTTGGCTTAGGGTCCCCTGGGCAGGGACTGAGCAGAACGCTGGGGGAAGCCAGAGAGAGGAAGAGACCTCCAGCATCTGTCCCTCCTCCTCTCCCTGCAGCTCTTGAGCCAGTGTGAGATTGCCCCATTGCAATGACCTTGTCCCCAAGATTCTCTCTTCTCTCTATGACTTTTTTTTTTTTTTTTTTTTTGAGATGGAGTCTTGCTCTGTCGCCCAGGCTGCAGTGCAGTGGTGCAATCTCAGTTCACTGCAATCTTCGCCTCCCGGGTTCAAACAATTCTCCTGCCTCAGCCTCCCAAGTAGCTGGGACTACAAGCACCCACTACCATGCCCGGCTAATTTTTGTATTTTTAGTAGACACAGGGTTTCGCCATGTTGGCCAGGCTGGTCTCAAAGTTCTGGCCTCGAGTGATCGGCCTGCCTCAACCTCCCAAAGTTCTGAGATTACAAGCATGAACCACCGCGCCCGGCATTCTGACTATTTCTTTATCTCTTTCTTTATCTCTGAATTTTTATCCTGAGATCTTGCACCTCTGTGGCATCAGACAAACCTGGAATCTAAACACATAACAAGTCTCTGAGCCTCTGTGTCTTCCTCTATTAGAAGAGGTGCAGCAGCTCACACCTGGAATCCCAGCACTTTGGGAGGCTGAGGCAGGTGAATAGCTTGAGCCCAGGAGTTCGAGGCCAGCCTGGGCAACATGGCGAAACCTTGTCTCTACTAAAAATACAAAATCAATTAGCTGGGCATGACGGTGTGCACCTGTAGTCCCAGCTACTTTGGAGGCTGAGATGGGAGGATCGCTTAAACCCAGGAGGTCAAGGCTGCAGTGAGTTCTGATGGCAGGACTGCACTCCACTCTGGGTGACAAAGTGAAACCGTCTCAAAAAAAAAAAAAAAGGCCTGGTGCAGCGGCTCACACCTGTAATCCTAGCACTTTGGGAGGCCGAGGCAGGTGGATCACCTGAGGTCCAGAGTTTGAGACCACCCTGGCCAACATGGTGAAAACCCCATCTCTACTAAAAATATAAAAATACAAGAATTAGTCAGGCATGGTGGTGTGTGCCTGTAATCCCAGCTACTCAGGAGGCTGAGACAAGAGAATTGCTTGAACCCAGGAGGCGGAGATTGCAGTGAGCTGAGATTGAGCCATTGCACTCCAGCCAGAGTGACAGAGCGAGACTGTGTCTAAGGAAAAAAAGAGGAGGGGGGACAATAAGCATATCTCCTTAAGGCCACTTGGAGAGTCTGCTCATCTCACACACGTAAAGCACTTAGTAGGTTGTAAGCACTCACGAGACACTGGGGACACCTGGGTTTGTCCCTGGCTCTCTATCCTCTTCTTGTCTCTGTTGCCTGAGAGTACAGGCCCTGTCTGCATGGCCTCCAGTTCTGCAGGGGCCCAGGGTGGCATCCGGGAGGGCTCTGCTGGGCTGGTCCTGTCCCAGAGCTCCTCACAACTGTGCTTCCTGGGATGGGGGGCTTCTTCCAGGCCTGGAACCTCCAGTGCTGGAGTGCATGGAAAAAGACCACGTGGAACCAGATCACGTGTGAGTTTCTGCCTCATGGTGGGGGAGGGACAAAGTTGCCATGACAGAGCCTGGAGGGTCTTGCCTTCAGGACCCTGCCTGATACCTCCTTCCAGAGAACCATCTTCCAGCCCCTAACATATTTTCCCGTCCCTGTAATCATGCTAAATGGAACTGGGAGACACTGTATTAGGGTTCACCAGAGGGACAGAACCAATAGGATATATAAGGGGAATTAGCTCACATGATCACAAAGGCAAAGTCCCATGAGCTGGAGAATGACAGCGTGGCACCCAGGCGAGCCAGTAGCATGGCTCAATAGTTTGAAAGCCTCAGAACCAGGGAAGCCACAGGGCAGCCCCCAGTCTGAGGCCAAAGGCCTAAGAGCCCCCAGGAGGCTGCTGGTACAAGTCCTAGTGTCCAAAAGCCAAAGAACCTGGAGTCTGATGTCCAAGGGCAGAAGGAGAAAAAGGCATCCTGTTCTGGAATGAAGAGACGGGGAGGGGTGCGGGGGTGGGGTGGGAAGGGGAGAGGGAGAGAAAGAGAAAGAGAGAGGGAGCACTGAATATCCCCTTTCTTCTACCTGCTTTGTCCTAGCCACACCCCCAGCTGATTGTATGGTGCCACCCACATTGAGCAGGGATCTTCCTCTCTCCATTCACTGACTCACATGTCAGTCTCCTCTGGAAACACCTTCACAGACACAACCAGGAACAATGCTTCACTAGCCATCCAGGCATCCCTCAATCCAGTCAAATTGACATCTACTACTAACCATCACAGATATACAGCATCAAAGGAGGCAAATGTGGAAAAATAAAATTCACTCTGTGCTTTCTCCTCCAGCTGAGGCTACGAGTGCTCAAGACCACCCTCCCGGCATTACACTCACCCCAAAGCCTCCACCTGTTTCCAGGAGCACAGATACTACATAGGCCATCGGATACACCCTAGCAAGGTTCTCCCCTGAGGTGGGACTCAGAGGGCCCCCTGAGGCTTGATAGGTGTCAACAGTTTGCCTCATTGTAGCTTATGCCACAGAATGATTTTGAATAGGGATTACAGTGCCAGTAAATTTGCAGCATAACTTTTGAGTCCAATCATTTCTCTTTCTTTCTTTTCTTTTCTTTCTTTCTTTCTTTCTTTTCTTTTCTCTTTCCTTCTTTCTTTCTTTCTTTCTTCCTTTCTTTCTTTCTTTCTTTCTTTCTTTCTTTCTTTCTTTCTTTCTTTCTTTCTTTCTTTCTTTCTTTCTTTCTTTCTTTCTTTCTTTCTTTCTTTCTTTCCTTCCTTCCTTTGTCTTTCTCTCTCTCTCTTTCTTTCTTTCTTTTTTTTTTGAGACAGAGTCTCGCTCTGTCTCCCAGCCTGGAGTGCAGTGGAGCGATCTCGGCTCACTACAACTTCTGCCTCCTGGGTTCAAGCAATTCTCCCCGCCTCAGCCTCCCAAGTAGCTGGGATCACAGGCGCGTGCCACCACGCCTGGCTGATTTTTGTATTTTTAGTAGAGATGGGGTTTTGCCATGCTGGCCAGGCTGGTCTTGAACGCCTGACCTCGGGTGATCGGCCCGCCTTGGCCTCCATGGACTCTGTCCTGGTATCCTTATACTGTGTGGTTGCCAAGTGTCCCCTGGCCTAGGGTTAACTGTGCAAGATGCTTGTGAGTATTCAGAGTGTTGTTCCTAATAAATGCACTTCATTAAAAACAAATGTTCTTGATGAAGTAGTAAAAATTATTAAAGTTATGAAATTTCAATCATTAAAAATGAATATTCTTAATAATGTGTGATAAATTGAACATGCAGGCATCACACTTATGCATATCAAAGTGAGTGGGCAAAAGAGTAGATTAGACACAGATAATCTACTGTGTCTACTGTGTCTAAAGAGGAAATCGATGACATGGATGATTGATAAATGTAAAAAGTCAGTTAGAATGTGGCACAGAAAATATGAAAGAGGAGTTTATGAACACAGAGTCTACTAGCACCTGAATCTTGGACTTCCTACCCTCCAGCTCCAGAACTGAAAGAAGTAAACATCTGTTGCTTAAACCACTCAGTCTATAGTATTTTATTATAGCACCATAAGCTTGAAGAAAGAGCTGAAATCAATAACCTAACACCTCAAGGAACTAGAAAAAGAACAAACTAAACCAAAAATCAGCAGAAGGAAGGAAATAATAAAGATCAGATAGATAAACAAAATAGAGAATAGAAAAGCAGTAGAAAAAGTCAACAAAATCAAGAATTAGATGTATTAAAATATCAACAAAATTACAAACCCTTAACTGGACTACCTATGAAAAAAAGAAAGAAAACTAAGATAACTCAAATTAAAAATGAAAGAAGGGACATTACAACTGATGCCACAGAAACAAAAAGAATTATGAGAGAATACTACTAATATTTAAATGCCAACATATTGAATAACCTAGAAGAAATGGATAAATTTGTAGAAACATACAACCTACCAAGACTGAATCACAAATAAATTTTACAAATTGGAACAGACCTATAACTAGTAAGTAGATTGAAGCAGTAATCAAAAACCTCCCAAAAAGAAAAACCCAGCCCTGGGAAATTCTACCAAAGAATCAATTCAATTCTTCCAAAGAATTAAAGAAAGGAAATGCTCTCAAACTCATATGAGACCAAAATCACCTTGATTCCACAACCAAAGCCACAAGAAAAGAAAACTAAAGACCAATGTATCAGGTGAATATTGATGCAAAAATCCTAAAAAAATTTTAGTGAACAGAATTAAACAGCACATTAAAAGGATTGTAGGCTGGGCGCGGTGGCTCACGCCTATAATCCCAGCACTTTGGGAGGCCAAGGCAGGTGGATCACGAGGTCAGGAATTCAAGACCAGCATGGCCAAGATGGTGAAACCCCGTCTCTACTAAAAATACAAAAATTAGCCAGGCGTGGTGGCAGGTGCCTGTAATCCCAGTTACTCAGGAGGTTGAGGCAGGAGAATCACTTGAACCTGGGAGGCAGAGGTTGCAGTGAGCCGAGATTGCGCCACTGCACTGCAGCCTGGGTGACACAGTGAGACTCCATCTCAAAGAAAAAAAAGATCATATATCATGACCAAGTTGGATTTATGCTTGGAATGCAAGGATGAGTCAAGATACAAAAATCAATCAAGTCATACACCACATTAATATAATGAAAGACAGAAACCACAAGATTCAGACAAAGCATTCAACAAAATTCAACACCATTTCATGATTTAAAACACTCAACAAACTAGGAATAAAAGGAAAATACTACCACATAATAAAGACCTTACATGAAATGCCCACAACTAACATTATGTTTACTAGTGGAAGACAAAGCTATTCCTCAAAGTACAGGAAAAAATCAAGGATTCCCACTCTTGCCACTTCCATTCAATGTAGTACTGGGCCAGAGCAATTAGACAAGGAAAAGATATATAAAAGGCATTCCAATTGGAAAGGAAGAAGTAAAATTATTTCTATTTACAGATTATATGGTTTTATATGTAGAAAACCCTAAAAATTCCACCAAAAAACCTGTAAGAACTAATAAATGATTTCCGCAAAGTTACAAAATGCAAAATTAACACACAAAAATCCATTGCAGTTCCATACATTAGCAATGACCAATATGGAAAGGAAATTAAGAAAAAAATTTCAGACCAGGTGCGGCAGCTTACACTTATAATCCCAACATGTTGGGAGGCTGAGGCAGGTGGATCACTTGAGGCCAGGAGTTTGAGACCAGCCTGGCCAACATAGTGAAATCCTGTCTCTACTACAAAAACAAACAAATAAACAAACAAAAACAAAAAACCCACAATTTTATTTATAATAGCATGAAAAAGAACAAAATACTTAGAAATAAACAACCAAGGAGGCAAACAACTTGGACACTAAAAATTACAAAACAACAATGCTACAAGAAACCAAAGAGTATATAAATAAATGAAAAGACATCTCCATGCACGTGGATTTGAAGACTTAATATTGTTAAAATGTCCATATTACCTAAAACAATTTACAAATTCCACACAATCCCTATTACAGCATTATTCACAGTAGCCAAGAGATCCAATCCAAATATCCATTGGTGGATCAAAGGATAAAATATGGTATATACACACAATGGAAGACTAAGCAGCCTACAGAAAGAAGGAAATCATGTCACATGCTAGAACATGGATCAATCTCAAGAACATTATGCTAGGTGAAATAAGCCCATCACAAAAGGACAAATACTTTCCTTCATATGAAGTATTTAAGGTAGTCAAAATCACAGAAACATAAAGTAGTGGTTGCCAAGGGCTGGGGGTGGGAGTAGGGGGGAAATTAGTATTTAATGTGTACAAAATTTCAGTTGTGAAAGACAAAAAGTTTCTAAAGATCTAAATTTCACAATGATGTGAATATACATAACATTACTAAATTGTACAATTGAAAATGTTTAAGATGGTTTTTTAAAAAGGAAAAAGCATAGGAATAAATTTCATGACCTAAGACTAGTTAATGGTTTCTTAAACATGACATCAAAACCACAAGTAACAAAAGAAAAAATAGATAAATTGGACTTCATCCAAGTAAAAACTTTTGTGCTTCAAAGTGTACCATCAAGAAGGTAAAGGACAACCCATAGAATGGGAGAATATTTCTGCAAATTATATCTTGTAAAGCATTTTTATCTGGAATGTATAAAGAATTCTTATAACTCAATGACAAAACACAAACCAGTTAAAAATTACTAAATGTTGAGTACACATTGCTCCAAAGAAGGTGTACAAGTGGCGCATAGGTACATGAAAGAGGTTCAACATCAGGGAAACACAAATGCAAACTACGATGAGATGCAACTTCAGAACCACTAGGATGACTTTATCAAAAAGAGAGTTGATAATAAATGTTGGCTAGAATATGGAGAGATGCTGGGACCCTCACACAGCTAGTGGGTATATAAAATGGTTCATGTACACTGGAAACAGTCTGGCACCTTCTGAAATGGTTAAACATAGAGTTTCCATATGGCCCATCAATTTCACTCTTAGGTATGTAGCCATGAGAAATGGAAACATACATCCCCAGGAAACCTTGTACACAAATGTTCTTAGAAGTGTTATTCACAATAGCCAAAAAGTGAAAAAAAACCAAATGTTCTTAACTGATAAATGGATAAATTTTAGTATATCCATTAATGGAATATTATTCAGCAACAAAAAGGTTTGATGTAATGATACATACTAAAAATGTAGATGACCTTGGAAATATTATTCTAAGTGAAAGAAGGCAGATGTGAAAGACACACATTGTATATTCCATTCATAGGGCATCATGCGACGCTGAAGTTAGAATCAAAGTGAGCTACAAAAGGGCAGCCACCTGAATCAAGTCCATCCTGGTAGCTGTGAGAAAGCACAGCATGTTCACTAACGGGGGCCAGCTTTGCTCACATTGTCAGATGGAGTTTCCCAGGAGGCCGTGGCTTCTTCAGGGATCTGTCATCCAGTGGTGAAGGGAGGGGTCTCTGGAGGCAAACCTGCCGGTGGCCACCCCAGCTGCACTGGCTCCCAGAGAGTGACCTGGCTGCGTAAGCAGGGAGGCCAAGACGACCAAGAGCCTCAGTACACCCGCAGCACCTGCTGTGAATAAGCTGCATGGCTTCCCCAAGCGTGGATGTGACGACATCATGGGTATTTACAGATTCCTTTTCACTGCGTCCCAGGCTCTCCTGGTTCATGTGTGATACACTGCACTTGGGGTGGAGGTGTGCTGACAGTTGCAAAGGGCCGAGCCTTTCTTTCCCGTGGCTCTGATGCACAGTTTCCAGATACTGGTCATGAAGGAAGTTCTTGAGATTATGCACCTTGTCCTAGTCACATAGGGCTGCTAGGACAAAGTGCCATAGACTTGGGGGTGGTGGTGCATATTTAAAAAAAATGTATTTGTCACAGTCTGGAGGCTGGAAGTCCAAGGTTAGCATCCCAGTGGGCGAGGTTCTGGTGAGGGCTCTCTTTCTGGCTTGCAGATGGCTGCCTTCTCACTGTGTCCTCGTGTCAGGGAGAGAGCTCTGGGGTCTCTGCTTCTTACCAGGGCCCTAATCCCATCATTAGGGCCCCACCCTCATGGTCTCTTCTAACCCTGAATAACTCCCAAAGGCCCCATCTCCAACTACCATCACGTTGGGGGTTAGGGCTTCAGCACAGGAACTGGGCAGGGGATGTGTGTTCAGTCTACCAGAGCCCCCCAGTCAGCCCCACTGTGCCCATTTAGGGGCAGATTGTAGGGCTCAGGTGGGACACAGAGGTGGAGGAAGCACAAGTTCTGCCTCCTAGGAATGGCTCAGCCAAAACAAGGACAGGGACAGTGGGATAGACAACAGCCAGTGGGGTAACCAGCAGGAGCCCCAAGGTGTCACTTTCACCCTTAGGTGAGGAAGTCGGCTGGGCACCCACACACGCCAGAGTATGGATGACGTTCCCTTCAAACACGGCTCACTTAACATTCCTAAACCCTGCAAAGGGGCAGTGCTACCTTATCTCCTGAGGATGGCCCTGAATGTAGAGGAGTCACGGGAGCTGCCCACATCACCCACCAGTGACTCTTCACTCCCCACATTTTCCCCGAGGGCCTGATGTGCACTGAGCTGGGGAAGCCCTGCCAAGATAAACTCTCCTTCCCAAAGGCCACAGAAGACGGCAGGCCTCCGACACTGCCCACATCGAGCAGAAGGGACGGGGCAGAGGGGCATCTGTCCGGCTGACTGCTGTGTTCTGTGGGCAGATGGGGCCAGAGAGGACCCAAACATGGCCCCCTTTGTCACTTGGCCGAGGGGCCAGGCCACCGTGTACCGGACAGCTTTGCCCCAACAGCCTCTGCTGCTGGGCCAGCCCCCAGCACCATGACCACAGCTCTGCATGCAGGCAGTGCTGGGACAGGTGCCCTGGCAGTCACAGGGGTCCTGAGCCAATAAGGGCCCTGGGGGAGGAATCAGAACTCAGACTGTGGAGAAGAAGGTGTTGGCCAGGAGGGAACCAAGGTGGGTGCTGGGTCCTGTCCACGCTGGGATCTGAGATTCTAAGAGGTGGGTTAGGGGTAAAAGGGGCAGAAGTTGGCCCATGGGGTGAGAGGAGTTCAGCAGAGATTGGGAGGACAGGACAACCTGGGGAAGAGCAGAGTGTCCTCCCCAGCCTCGGTTCCTCTCCTGATGCAGTCCTCATCTCACTCATAGACTCTGGAAGTCTCCCTTTGGCGAACACCTAGCCCCCGGCTCCCAGGGCACTTCCCAGACAGCCGATGCCACATCCCAGGCAGCCCCTGCTCTGCCCTTGGGGTCTGTGCCCGGCAGAAGGGCAGCTGACCCTCGGACCCTCTCAGCCTGGGCCCCAGCTCCTCCTGGCCCTGGAACCAGCAGACACACCCACCCTGCGCCTGGTGACTGGTCATGCTTGTTCCCATTGGTGATGGTGTGTTGGGAGGGAACTGTTTTAGATACCAATGTAAATCTGTGTCTACATCAATTCCACATGAGTTCAGTCCTCATATGGGAAGGGAATCATAGCTGTGGGGGGCTCCATGCAGGACCTTGAGGTCCCCGAGGCCAGTCCCTGTGGCCACAGCAAGGAGCATCTGCTTCAGCTAGTTGGACAAGACTCTCTCCTGCCCAGAAACAGGCAGAGGGACTTCCCCTGCTCTCCACCCATCATTGTATCCCAAACACACCCGTGTGGACAGTCACCTCAATGTCTCCTCTCAGCCCAGTGCCCGCGCTCTTCCTGATGAGGGTTAAGCAGGAGCAGCCTCCTTTCCCCATGTTCACGTTGCAGGTGGCTGCCTTCTCCTCAGCTCCCACCAAGCAGAACAAGAGCCAGCCAGGTCTCTCCAATCCCAGGACTTTCCAGGGATGCTGATAATGATGGGAGGCCCCAAGAAGCCTCCCTAAAGCAGGCAGGGCCTTGTGAGTGGGTGGTGGGAGGGATCAGGGCTTCGTCAGCATCTGTCAGTCCCCGGAGCATCTGAAGGGGCTCCCTACGCCAGGAGGAAAGAGTGGGGCCGGCCCCTGTGGGTTCCCAGAGCCTGGCATCTGCCAGTTCCTCTGCCCTCCCTCACAGACACCCTCCACGGAGCAGCACAGCACCGAGGACAGAGGCAGCAGCCCCGAGAGCATTTTCCAACACAACTACATTTATTCACATTTACACACGAGGCCCCCAACGCACTGCTTCCCACCCCCACTCCCCAGCCCCTTCCCCCCAGCCCCTCCCTTCCTGCCCTCCCCGTTCAGCCACCCTCTCCCTCCCCTCCCTCCCCTACCCTCCAAAGCTAAGGCCCAGCAAGATCAGCACTGGGGGAGAAGAAGCTTTTGACTGCTTTGGGGCATCGGATGCCAGAGCCCCAACCTTGGGGATTGGCCCCAGAGAGCCTGCCCAGAAGCCCCTACTGGCTACAATGCTGCTTATTCTCCTTCCTGGAGACCAAGGGGTCACCCTTTCTCTTTCGAGACTGTGAGGGGCCACCCAGCCCCCAAGTCAGGGATTGCTCCCCAGACACCCTGAGCCCAGGCCCTGGGTGGGGTGTCTTTTCAGTAGGGGACGGGCTTCCAAAGAGAGGTCGCTTCTTGGACTTCATGGCAGGAGAGCGTGCTAGGGTGAGGCCTCTTCTCTGAGCAGATGGGGACTGATGAGTTCCCTGGGGTCCCCACTTTTCTGGGCTGAGAAGGCCCGAGGCAGGGACAGGGCTCTGGGGTAGCCACCAGGGCAGAAGCTTGTGCTGGGAACCCAAGAGGAAGGCCAGGCTGGGGAGCTCCTCCTCCTCACTTGATCCCTGAGCCAGCCCATGTGACTCCCGGACAGGAGACCCTCCAGGGAGATCCAAGGCATCCTTGGTCCCCAGGCCAGGGCTGGTGGGTCTGTGGTCCTGGGGAGGGGAGGTTGGCCGGGCAGCCCTCAGCCCAGGGGAATCCTGACATCCCAAAAGCACAACAGAGTCTTTGGACCTGGCCATGCCAGTGTGTGCTCTGCCTCGACTCTGAGGGTCCCGGGCAGCCTTCTGGGCTGGGCAGGTTTCCATGCCAACCCCTTGTTGGGGGTCAGGGATGTCTCTCTCTGCTCCTTGGCCAGCTGCAAACTTAGAAGAACTTGAGTCCAACTGGGCCGTGCCATGACCAGGGGCTGCCCTCGTATGCTGTTTCTCCTTCAAAGTTAGGAGGCGCTTCTCCACTAGCTGCGGGAGGAAAGGGGGCACTTACTGGCACTGCCCCAGGTGTGAGCAGGGCCCAGGGTGGTGGAGACCAGGGCACTTGGGCGGCAGGCAGGGAAGCCTGAGGCAGCTGGGCTTTATGTCAAAGAGAGAGGGTGTGGCTCTGCCGGGCATCCCGTTGGGCCTCACCGCAGCTTGCATGCTGACTCCCCTCCCTGGCTCCTGTCCATCCTACTCCCTCTGAACCTGCATCTTCCCACTCCAGAGTGGTTCCCCAAGAAGCCAGGCATCCCCGGGGGGGGGGGATTAGACAATCAGGTGGGCCCTGTGTGCCGGGTCCCTCCTGCCCCTGGGGTACCTGGGCAAGGGTGAGTCCTTCCTCCTGCTCCAGCTCCTGGCTTAGGGCCAAGAAATCCATCTGTGGATCTGGGGAAAGCAATTCTTCCAGGAATCGGGGGTGAATGACGGCCTCCACCTGGAAACAGAAGGAAGAAGGCATGAGCTTCCTGGGCAGGGAGTAACCTGGAGCCAAGAACACCTGGAGGGGATGCAGAAAGCAGCGAGCGCCCCATCCCCACCCTCCTGGGGCTGTCTCATATCATGGTGACCACCAGCTACAGACACAGACCACAGACCTGGTAGCATACACACACACAGACAGAGACACACAAACCACACACAGACACACAAACAGACCCACATATGACACAGGAAAAGACACAGACACAGGTAAGGTACACACTCCACACTCACACCCGCACAGACACACAAAGACACACAGTAACAAACCACAGACACAAACACACAGCAGCACACAGACACACACAATCAGATACACAGACACTCAAATCCATGGAAATACACACACTGCTGAGTAGCTAAGGAACAGAGTTTAATTCCAAGGACCTGGGAGTGCCACCCGCTGGAATCCGGCAGACCCCAGCACTCCAGCCCACCTTGGTGACGAAGTCTTTCTGGGAACACAGCTTGTCAATGTAGCTCAGGAGGCCCGGGTCTGGGGGCGTCCAGTCCTCTTCCCGTTGTTTCTCGGGCTCCCCTGTGGCCCCAAGGGAAGGCCCCAGCAGTTCCTCCATGATGTCCATGTACTCCTGCACCACTTCTGGGGGGATCTCCTCAGGGACCTTGGTCTCTGCTGGCCTCTGGGGCCTGGGTGGTGGCAGGCGGGCCTTGGTCTCTGCTGGCCTCTGGGGCCTGGGTGGTGGCAGGCGGGCCTTGGTCTCTGCTCGTCGGTGGGGCCGGGGTGGTGGCAGGCGGGCCTTGGTCACTGGCCTCTGGGGCCTGGGTGGTGGCAGGGAGGCAGTCGGGGCCTCGGGGCCGGCCTTGCTGGGAAGGTACACTGAGGCAGAGAGGGAGGAGTATGGGCGTGGTGAGGGCTGCTCCTCCTGCTTGTACCACACAGGGGAGGGCAGGGCTTGGAGATGTGAAGTGGATCCCAGCTGGGTTAGGTCCACCTTAACCACAGCGCCCCCGGAGGAGGCAGGAGGGGCACATCTGAGACAGCATCGCTTGGGAGGAAGTTTGGAGCCACCAATACGCCCTGTACTCTCCCCACTCATCCCTGCTTCCTGGGCAGAGCATATGTGGAGTTTTGGACAGGAGAGGGGAGAGAGTAGCTAGGAAACTCGACCAGGTCAATACCCAACATATGCTCCCAGAAACTGTCCTGTTGGAGGGAGCAAATCCCCCTCTTGAAGGGAAGCATGGGGTGTGGGGACAGTGGCCTCCCTTGGCCCCTTTGGTCTTTGCCATGGCTCCTGTGGGAATGTGGGAAGCCATACCTGGCTGCTTGACCACCTCAGGGGCCGGGGGTCCTCGAGGTTCAAGCCTCGGTGTGGCTGGAGGAGGCAGGCACTGGGGCCCCTTCATCCATTGCGATTTCTGAATCTGCATCTCCTCCTCAGCCTCAAACTCCAGGAACCTGGCGGTGAAGGAGGCCCAGGCTGTGCTGAGAGGGTCCAGGTCCCCTCCCCCCAGGACCAGGCAGTGACCAAGGGCAGGGATGGGAGGGAGTGCCTCGGGTGGGCTGTCCAGGCCCTCACTGTGTCCCATTCCCCAGTCCCAGGAGGAAGCTGCTCCCAGAGTTCTGGGCTCACCCTCCCTCACTCGGCCCCTGCAGAGCCCATGGCATCAATGGGGCTTCCTGACTCAAGTCAGGGCCATGAGGTCCAGGAGGGTCCCAGGGGACCCCTCCTCCAGGTTTCAGCTGGCCAGGGGTGGGGTGTATGGCAGAAGGCATCAGGGATGATGCCCAGATGCAGGAGTCCTGAGGCTAGGACTGTGGGCCCCCGAAAGATAACCCAGGGGCACGAGGCCTGGGAGACCCCGGGTCAGGAGGAAGCAAAAGCTGAGCCCAGAGAACAGGGCCCCTTTCCCCTGAGGCTGCTGTCTGTCTGTCTGTCTTCATGGAGGGGACTGCCCAGGAGCAAAGGCAGTCAGGCCAGAGATGGGTCTCATGGTGTCCCGGGCACAGGTCTCCCCAACCCAACTCCCTGGCCAGGCTGGGATGGGAGAAAACTGACTTCTGGCCACTGCTGTGAGGAGCCTGCACCCCACTCTTGTCTATAGTCACTGGTGCCCCTTCTCCCCAATCCCCACAGCTGGAGGTGACCCACTTTGGGCTGTGATGCTGGCTGCTCCCGCCATGACCTCTAGTGTCAAGGCAGGGGTTGGCCCCAGGCCAGGCAGGGGGTGCTTCTCAATAGGGCAGGACAGAGACCCCAGAACACTCTAGGTGGCAGGAGCAGCTTCCTGAGGGAGCCAGGGGCCCAGAGTGTCCTGGGTTTGTCCAAACCCACCTCATACTCCACGTTGAGAAGCCACCATGGCCACCGGACCTCTGTCATTCACTCTCACCCTGCCATGCGGGCCCTGTTCCGAGGACCCCAGACTCACTTTTCTGCTATCTCGTAGAATATCATCCGGTCAAAGTTGCTCGTGTGCTGCCATTCCCGCATGGCCCGCCACAGTCCCTCCTCCAGGGTCATGGTGGGCTTCCGCCGGGCCAGGGATCGGAGAACTGGGCTGTAAACCAGTGCAGTCAGTCTCAGCCTATAAGCCCACCCTTCATCCCAAGCCCACCTTGTCCCAACACCTGGCCCCTGTCCTCCCCACACCTGTCCTGCCATCTGTCCCTGTCCTGTTCTCCCCCATGTGGGCTCCTCAGGCCCCAGGACACACCCCCAAGATCAAACATCAACACAAGCTACCAAGTGGCCTCTCCGACTGCCCCTCAAGTCCTCAGTGTTGAGAAGTGGACTCAGTACTATGGGTGGAACATGTGTGTCCCCAACATTCCTGTGCTGAAGCCCTCAGCACCAGTGTGTCAGTATTTGGAGGCAATCAGGGTTAGAGCAGGTCATGAGCGTGGGTCCCAGTCATGGAATCCAAGCTCTGATAAGGGCAGGAGGAGACACCAGGGCTCTTGCTCTCAGCCACGAGGAGACACAACCAGAGACAGCTCTCTCCAGCCAGGAGGAGGGCCCTGACCAGACACCAAATCTGCTCTCACCTTGATCTGGGACTTCTGGCCTCTGGAACTGGGAGACATGAATGTGTCTTGATAAAGCACCCAGTCTACGGGATTTGTTACGGCAGAGCCTGAGCTGACTGAGACAGTGTGCACACAGGATGACCTGGGTGTGAGGGTTAAAGTGCAGGTTCCAGGGCCCCAGGACTGAGCATTCAACTGCCTTCCTGGGGATTCTGGAGCAAGGCAGACCCTGGGGATGTAGCCTCAGGGCCCTGGAGCATGAGGAGCAGGAGCACACGTCCAGAACCAAAGCAGAGTGGTGTCCATGCCACTGCAAGCAGCAGGTCTAGATCCCACATTCCCACAAGAGCCATGGCAAAGGCCTGTGAGCCTGGGGCAGCTCCACTCCAAGAATCAGGGTCCCCAGTGCACCCAGACTCTGCTCCAAGGGGGAATGCAACCAGTTCCAGGGTGCAGGAACAGCGAGATTTTGGGGGATGAAGATGGGGCCACCTTCCACCTACACCCCAGGCAGGGGACTTCTCTAGGGGAACGGCCAGTGTGTTGCACGGTGGATGTGCTCAAGCTCCCGTTTGCTCGTCAGTGGGAAACACAGGGTGACAGAGGCGCCGCAGGGTGGAGAGAGGCAGGGACAGGGAATGAAACCACAAACTCTCCCAGATGCTGACGTTGCTGCCTCACAGCCACCACAGTCCATGGCCCTGGGCTGCTGGGCTTGAGGTGCACTCAGAGCTGTCACTGGAGCCCGTGGCTTTGGGGAGTGCTCTCCTAGATGGCCTAGTCCTGATAATGATAGTAATGGGGACAGCAATCATAATTGCTGTCATGTAATGTGTCATAGCATGTGCCAGGCACTGTGCTATGCATGTCATATGTGAGCTCAAGTCATCTCTTCGCCATCATCTGAATGAAGCATCATTGCTTCATTTCTAGGAGGGATAGAGGGTGAAGATGCAAATACCTGCCTGGCATCAACCCCAGTGCGGGGCCCAAGACCATCCCCCTGTGCAGGCTCCACCACCACTGTGCTAACTGGACCTCGGCAGAACTGCGGGCATGTGCCAGGTTCCTGCTGGGCCCTGCACCTCCTCCCCCCAGCCCCATGTGAGGTGCTCCTGACCATCAATACTGGGTTAAAGGGGAGGCACTGGGGTGTGTACTCAAAGACCTAAACCCAAACTGTAGCTCACGTCACACCAGGAACCCTCTCTGACCTGGGTCTTCTGTAAACATTGCTGTGAAAATTATTGAAAGTAAGGATTGGCTGGACTCATGGGACAGTGACGGGCAGTTGAGATGAGGCCCCTGACAGTCTGTCCTGAGCCACAGCCAGATTAATATTGTTGAAAATGTATCTTCCCATAGTGCAACCCATCACCCTCACAACCGCCCTGCAAGCTCCCCTGAACAGCGTGACCTCCCGTCCATCCAGCAGCCTCATTACGTGTGAGCTGCAAGACCAGCTCCAATGCCCTGAGGACACTCACATGAGGAAGCATGAAAGCGCTTCGGTGTCAGGACTCTGGGGAAGGTGCCTCCGGGCCAGGGGCTTGTAGTGCTGCCAGAGTCGGAAGTTCTCATAGACACTCTTGGGGTTACAGGAGTCATCTGGTGGGGCCTTGGCCTGGGAGGAAGCCAGGCTGCCCTCTCCATGAGCCCCTTGTGGCCATGGCCCAGCATTCCCTTGGGACACGATGGGGGGCAACTGGGCAGCCGGTGGTGGTGGTGGTGGAAGAGGAAGGCCCTGGGACAAGCCTCCCTCACCGGCCTGGGTGCCCCCAACCACCTGGGGAGCCATAACAGGCACCACAGGAGCAGCTGCCAGGAGTAGGGGAGGTGGACACACGACACCTCCGCAGAGGGTGCCTGGAGCCTGCCAGATGAGGGGGGCCTGAGTTAGGACCAAGGTCTGCACCTGAGGGGCTTTCACAGGCCCCACCTCTGTCCCCATCTGGACAAAGACGTTGGAAGCCCCGGCCCCACTCAGGCCGAGGCCATCCTTTCCTGCCACCAGAGGTGTGCTGGGGAAGGCAGACAGCACCAGAGGGCCACCTGGAGGAACCCCTGCAGTCACAAGGGGCAGCCCATGTGCTGGGCTGGGAGCGGGTGTGGTGAAGGGCAGAGCCGTGAACACAGACAGGGAGGTGCCAGGGTTCACAGTCACGCCCGGTCCCAGCACTGGGTATGCTGTGGAGACAAAGGAAAGAGGTGAATGAGCTGGGGTCTCCAGGTCCACACTAGTCACTGGGGAATCAGAGGGGAGTCCCAACAGCTAAGGGCTTATGACAGGGAAACTCTGCAGCTTGCAAGTGTCCCTGAGTGTGCATCGGATGCTCTGTTCCTCCAAGGAGAGTCGCACCACTGGAGAGCCTGGCCCTGCTCACCAAGACTCCCTAAACTCTGTCTCCCAAGAAGCAACAGCCAAGCCTTTGCTGCCTGAGGGTCTGCCTTGGGTGTCCCTGGCAGACTCTGTGAGCCTCACAGGCATCTCCCAAGCCATGGGTCAGGGATCAGTCTCTCAGCGGCTTGGTGGTCCTCAGCGTGCTCAGCAACAGGTGAGGGGCCTACCCCAGGGCAATGGCTCGGCACTCAGAAGGCTGATAGGAAGCCAGAAGCTTCCGAATATTATGGCCCCATCTCCTCCTCAATCTTCCTTTTCCTGAAGCTCTTGTAAATCCCTTTCTTTTCTAGCTCAAACACAACAAAAGAAAACCACTGGATAGAAATCTTTCCCAATCCAGCACCCTAGGAACCCTGAAGATAATCCATAACACGTCACACCCAGCATGGAAGTGATTGTCCTGGCACCACCCACAGCAAGTGCTAAATAGGGGTCAGATTCAGGCCACCCTTTCCTCAGTACTAGATGGTCCCAGCTGCCACTCAGGAAGCTCTGTTCCCAGGGAGCAGGTCTGAGAGGCAGTGGTGGAGTCCCCTGAGACAGTGTCACTGCATAGCCAGCAACAGCCACACACGATTAGAACACAGCCAGCAAATGGCAAGCAGCAGGGCTATCGGGGGAGGTGTCTAGGGATTTTCACAGCTGCTGGTCATGTTACAATAGGTAGGGGGACAAGGAGCCCATCTCTGGTCCTTCTTCTCCTTTGAGCTCCCAATAACTGAACATAGCGACCAACCAAGAACCAGGGGTTCTTGGGCCATGGGCCAGGTGAGGCAAAGTTGTCTGGAAATCATCCCTGTTCATTAGGACCTTATGCAGTCTCTAGTCAAGGGGAATAAGGGATACAGCACATGCACCTCAGCATTCAGGACACATATTCTAACTTGAATAATAATAATAAGAGAATCATCTTCCTATTTGTGTGCTACTCTCTTTCCTCTACTGAAAAGGAAACCAGCCTTTCCAGACCCTTCCACAGAGAACCAGCAAGAATCCACACCTGTCCCCTGTCCATGAGGTAGTATAAATGGAATAAGAGCAAATTCTTCATCTCCACAGTAACACAAAGTGCAGAGGACGGGCCATGAGCTAGCAGACAAGAGGAAATGGGTCTGAAGACCTGAGCTTCCACAAAAGGGCAAACAATTCAGAACAACTCAGGAAACCCAGGCCCTGTGTTGCCTGAACTTCCCCATCTGCCCCCACCCCTGTTAAATCAAAGCCAACAGCTACCTGAACTGAGGGAGAAGCCATGTCTGGGGAGGGAGCTGAGAGGCTCTGGGCTGTGGCAGTTACAGTAGCCGCCAGCCTCACCCACCCAGAGGCTGTCACTACATGCTCTGTCACAGTCAACCCACCCAACAGTTTTCTGGCTGAGACCGCTTCTCCCCACTCCTCCCTAAGATCTAGAAAATTCCAGTCCAAATCCCTCTGAACACTATGGAAGGGCACCTTCCAGGTGCCTGAAGACACGGCACAGGGTTTGGGCTTGCCTGTCATCCTCCAGGGGCCACCAGCACTACAGGATCCCACCACTCCCTACAAACACACAATGACGTGACCTGTCTCCTTCTAGAAAGGATCAATCCATCCACTCCATCCTTTCCCCTACATGGTGTATTCCCCCAGGCATCTTGGTCCACCTCTAAGGAGCCGTCCTCCCTAACCACAGACTCAGGGTGCCATGGCCATCCCCAGGTGTGATGTCCTTGGGGACATCCAGTCCTCCCTCCCAACTCAACAGCAGCCCTATCAACTGTCCCCAGGGTCAGTGTCAAATTTGAATTCCCAAGGAGTTGAGGCATGGCAGACTCGGATAATGCCCCCATCCCTACAGGCTCACCTCCATTTGAAGCCATCTCCTCAGGCTGGGCACTGAGAACCGCTATCTGGCAGTTTACGCAATGAGAAAAGTCAAGGGTAAGACCCAGAGAGTGACCTGGCTCAGCAGATGCTCCTGAGTCCAGTGGAGCAGGTAAAATTTGAATGTAAATAGGTTTAGAACATAGGACCCCAGACATTCTGCAGAGGGGGAGGGGCAGTGGGCAGTTGGTAGGGGTGGGGGACATTCTGTGAGGGGCTTCGGCCATTAGGCAAGAACCTGAGTTTCCTTTCCAACTGGACGGCAGCAACAGAGATGGCGTGTGCCTCTTTAGGCAACTTTTAAATTGACCTTTTGACTCACAGCAAAAGCTTCTACCTGATGTCCTCTTTACTTCCATTCTTTATCAACAGACCTACTTTTGTGCCAATCAACCCATGCTCCTTCCCACTTTGGCTCTTTCCCACTCTTGATGAATTTCAACGGGGGCTGCACTTCGTGAACAAAATTCAGAACACATTTTCAGTCTGAGAAACACAGGGGTTCTTAGGAAGGCAAGGGGACTGGGTGTTTGAAATCAGGATGGTCTCAGCCGATCCAGGCTATTAGGTGGCTGTGTGTTCATCATTGTTTAGGAAGCAATCTTTGTGCCCCCAGGACATGTATGTTGCTGGAATCTCTGTCCACACCAGCAGGCCAGCCTTGCTTCCTATCCCCTTTGCTGGAAAGCCTCAATCCAGGAAAGAGTGGCTATGTGACCTACAGCACCGAGACCAGAAATCCTTTCATTTTGTTTCCCAGCATATTGTGCTGGTGTTAAATGTTTATTTTTTTATCTTTTGAATGATTTTAATTTAACCAAGCAGTACTTTTCATGGCTTCAAATTCAAACTGTGCACAGTGGAATAGGCAATGACCAGCCTTCTTCCCATCTCTTTTCCCTGGCCACCACATTTTCTTTCCTGGAGGAAACAAGTGTTATCTGATTGTTTCTCATCTTCACTGAAACACATCCTGGCTGGCCTCTCTCAGCTCACTGTTGGCCTCATCTTCACCATACATTCTTGCTGTTTGGAATCCAGTGTCATCGCATGTGGTTCTCTGCATGGGAATTATTGTAGCCTGTCTTAAAAAAAACTTCATTCTCATTTCCACACTGAGAATCACTGTCCGTTTATTAGTGTCAAAATGACAGGAAAGAGCACTCATGTTCTGTGTTGTGAACAAGGGGAGTGTTAGAGGAAACTGGTCAAAGGAGATGAGGAGTAAGAACTCAGAGCACAGCAACAAAATCTTCTGAGACACACACATCACTCCCTGCTGGGCAGGGTAATTTTGCACGATGGGAGGGTGTTGGGGAAGGGAAGAGGCCTTCAGCCAGACCGGTGCACACTGCGAACATTCACTGAAACACACTCTGTTGGAACTTATGAAGCATTTGCCCCATTTGAAGACATTTGGACTCAAGAAGGCAGAGTTGCAGAAAAATGTAACAGGGGCCACACTGCAGGGGCAGGTGGTGGATTGCAAGTCTCAAGCCCAGGGTTCTCCCCTCCTTGCGCCAGTTGTGTGAGAAGGTCATTTCCTAACTCCTGTCCAATATCCCCATGAGTTCTCGGTTTTGTCCCAACTCTAAACCTGAATGGTCCAGCAAGCATTTCTATGAAATGCCTCCACAGTGGCCACTGGGAGGGGAGTGACCTCCATGCAGTGATTGCCTGTCTGGGTGCTCCCAGGCCTTTTGTCCTCTGAGACAGACCTGCCTACTTACATGCAGCCCTCTTCCGCTGTGCAACTCTACCTCGATCTTAGCTGAGAAGATCAACGGAGAGCAATTCAAGCAAAATCATGGTAAACCTACCAAAACCAAACCAAACCAAACAAACCATAAACGCTTTGGAGATCTTTCTGAGGACTTGATCTTTTATCACGGGGCAAACTTAAATGATTTTCAATCAATAACTTCATCTAAGAGGGATGTTGAAGCAAAATATCATACTCAGATACTGAAGAAGGGCAGCATTCTTGGTAGCTTCCTCCCTTGTCAAGTCAGTCAACCGATGCTTTCTCAAGATTCTCACACATGGCTTTGATATAGGATTTGAATGAGTCTTTTTCTGAGCCAGTGATACAAAAACTATACTGTGGAACAGTGTCTTGTCTTAATTCTGCAATCGCTTCTGTACATGTTTGAAGTCCTAGACCCCAGGAGGAGAGACAATCAAATTAGCCAAAGGTAATTTGTGAAGACTGGCCATGGGAGGTGGTGGCTAAAAGTCCTCCAGCCCCTGCTCTCTGAGCATCCCCACAGAAACTCCTGGGCCACACTGACTGCTGAGAAAGAACATCTCAGGGCTTGGATCCCCTGTTCAGAGGACACATGCTCTTCCACCCAATCACGGAACAGTAGAGGAATGGCAGCTCCATGCTGTGTCCTGCAGAGCTCTCAGTCTCTGCACTTGAAGCCCTGGGCCTGCATAGAGGTGAAGGCTCTTCAATGCTATCACGTGGAGACAGACGATAGGAATCCTGCAAACAAGCAGAAAGGATGTGACCATTAAACTTTCTTCTGAAGCTATTACAAACTCAAGTCAGTGAGTTGCTTCTCTACTAGCTTTTTATTGCCAACTGGAATGCTGCACTGTGTTGCAGAGTCAGGGGTGGGGGAGCCTGGAATTGTTCCCTTACTACCTGCTGCTTTATCGACTGAAATTGATCAAGGCTACAACCAAAACATTTCTAGAAATAATTTGAATGTGGTAGGAAAAACTCTGGGAATGGAGTCAGAAGAAAGTATATTTTGGAGTGTGTTTTCAGGACTAAAATTCTTTGCCAGAGGTGTTCTTTAATGGAACCTCCAGCCTGAGTAGGAAAATAGGGCATACTATTTTTTGAAACGCATGAGCAGGAATGAAATAAATGCCATCCAAAGGGAATGCAGGACATTCAATTCGGGGATACTTTGCTTTAGGATAAACCCTCCAAAGGTAAACCTTTCAGCAAGGGTGTTACCTAAGTGCATGGACTGCAGGTTTGTATTACCGAAAATTAGGAGTGGTAGTTGCTGACGCGCTGGTTTCTCAGAGGCACGGTCATGGAGGTTCCAATGAGGGGGCGTTGTCTGGCCCCAGAAAGCGCCCAGGTGCCGCCTCCCTCCATTTCCCCATCTCCAGCGGGGCTCTCCCAGGGTGGGCTCCAGGCCAGGGCGGGCTCGTGCACCTGCGCACGAGCCTTGAGGCGGGTGAGGTTCCAGCGTGGGCCGGTGGCCCTCAACCGCTCCCAGCACTGGTTGCGGCGGTTCATGGCAGGGAGACCCGCAGCGCGACAGCAAAGTGCGGTTACCCAACGGCCTTCGCTCTCATGGCGTCCTTCTTGGTGTTACCTAAAAATAAAGCCAAGTGTGTTTACAAGGTAATCGCCTCCTGGTCATGCTCCCACTGGTCACCAGTGTCTGTGGGGCGACCCCACATTGTGGCCAGAGCAGGCCTGTGGCTGCGCTCAAGGTGAGAGCGTTCATAGCTTTCCTAGCGGGGCCCTGCGGGACGCCCAGGCCGCGCTCCTTTCCCTTGCTCACCTGGCCCTGAAGTGAGGGGGGAGCTGTAGCAATGCAGTAGGAACCCCAAAATGTGTCTCGGCCATGCCTTTCACATTCCAAACAATGCAAAAGCTTGAGGAAAACCTCAGCAGTTGAAACCGCAATGCAGTTCAGCAAAGAAGTAGCTCCTGTCCTCGTAAAACAGTGAAGTTCTCACGGACGACCTCACTGAGTAAGTTGTGAAGCTTGTTGACTTGATCAGAATGATCAGCCAGCATGCATGTTCTAATACGCTCATTTGTCACTGATATGAGCAGCTGCAAAGTGGAAGAACAGGCCTTTAGTCATAGTCTGTTCACTTGGTAGCACAAGTTGATTGTGGATGCAAGAGTGCAGCCAAAGTCAAGAAAAGCTTCTATGAGAATCATTTACTTACGTGGAATTTACAAATAAAAAGTAGTGGTATATTATTTGTAAATTGTAGGCTACACATGTATCTAAAATTTGCTGCACACACGTGTGTATCTTGGGTGGTCGGGTTAGTGTGTACTTGAGAATGTCAGGAAAATTTATTTTGGATTTTGGAGGGTGTGAGATTTGTGGGGGTGGTTTTGTGTGTGTGAAAATGTGTTTATATGAATTCTTAGTTTCGAATTTGATATGTATTTAATTGGTGAGAATCTAATATGTATTCACATGTGTGGGTTGGTGGTGTCTGTGTGGAGATTGCAGATTAAAGAAGGTCATAACTGGGCCGGGCAGTATTGTGGAACTCTATGGGTATTTGGGGATATGAGGTGGCATGTTTGCATATTTGTGGCATGTTAGTTAATCGTGGGTATATTTAGGGCATGTAGAGAACTACATGAGTATTGAGTTTGTGTGTGTGTTCAAGGGCGTGGCAGTTTAGATGAATGTTTTGTGGAGCTATGTGCTTGTATTTTTCAGTAAGTGGTTATTAGGCTTATATATTCTGGGAATTTAGTATGTGTGTGTCTGATAGAGAGATGGGGTTCTCTTTTTATACAAGAGAGTGACAGAGTTGAATTTATATGTATCAGAGGTATGTGATATTGTTATTGGTTAGTACTTGGCAATGTGGGAGCTGGTTCATACTAGATTGGGATAATTTGGGATTGGGAAGTGTTTCTATGGGTATTTATAAATGATATGCTGGAGATATTTCCGTGCATCTCGGGTGTGTATACTGGTTTGTGTGTATATTTATCAGCAGATAGATGAATTATCTAAGTCTATTTATAGAATATGGGATTGTTAGTATTTAAAGTGTATTTCTTTGGAGAATGCCAGGATGTTTGTACATGTGTTTGGGCATGTTTAGGGGACGAGGTGAAGAGGTTGTATTCTGGAGATGCAGCATATTGATTGGATAGTGTTTTGGGGGATTTATACACTCAGGGATTGGGGATATTTGCATGAGTGTGTATGTGCCCATGGGTATATGGAAGTTGTGTACATATATTCCAGCATTATTGGTGTTTCTGTGTGTGTTTTTCTTTGTATTGTATGAGTTTTATCTGGGAGGGTGGGGTGTGTATTCATGGGTAGTTTGTGAGTGTGTATATGAGGGGTTTTGGGTATATTAAGACTTAGTGGTCCTCTGTGTCTGTTGTGAAATGTAATACTCACAGAATTTGGTGTTGCCACTCATATGTGTGTTCTCAGAGTTTGTGAGGTGGAGTTACATGTATTTGATAAAAATAGTTTGTGGTTCTGTGTGTATTTGAGTTTATGTGGCTTCTGTATTTTGTGTTCTGGGAGATGTGGGAGGTTCAGTGAATGTATTTGGAGACAGAGAGGCTGTGTAGGTTGTGTTTGCATTCAAGAATCATGGATTCCTGTATTTTAGAGCTGTGGGATTGTATGTGATTCTTTTTCTGGGTGATGCATGACACAAGTGTTGTATACCTTGTGATTATTTTTTGAGCCTATGCCTATGGAATTTTCATTATGTACTGTTAACAAATCTACTGAAAAGGATTTTCTTAAAAAAACAACAAAAGAAAAAAATAGAAATTTGATTCCAGTGAGCTGTTTGCAAATCAAGGAGTCCCAGCCTTCAGTGCAAAACAAAGGTACACTCTGAAAGAACAAAGAGAGGTATTATCTTTTATAGAGAAAGTTCATCCTCAGATTCCCAATCTGGTTCACTCCGCAAATGAGGGATACAAGCTTGTTTATTTCTGATTGGCTGATGCAAGTCACAGTCTATTTCTTAAGTCCATATGACAAAATGGTACCCCTTGATTCAGGTGGCATAAACAGGAACAGACAGCTGTGAAATTTCCAAAGTGACACAAGTATGTGGTTTTTGCAGGAAGTAGGGTACATGTGTGAGACCTGCAGTCAGTAAATGGCCGCTTGGCTCCATTTTGAGTTTAGGCCCAGTCAGCCACTCATGATCCATCTGGAAGGATTAGCCCTTTCAGGGTTCACAGTATATATGGGTATATATGGGTACTGTGTTCATTGTACAAGTTTGTATTTGGGCACATATATATGTACATATATGGTTTTAGCAGTGATGTGAGCATTTGGGGTGGGTAGAGTTTTGTCTGCAAATTTAAGTAGTAATTGGGCAGGCCATCTGTGTATTTAGGGTACAGGTAGCAGTTGTGTTGCTGGTGGGCTGGTTCAGGTTCTTAACTTTGCTGCACAAAAGAAGTCTTACTTTGAGAGTGAGTCCAACATAAAAGTAAGCAAGAGAGGTTATTGCAAAGTGAATATACACTCTAACAGCCGATCAGAGTGGGCTGCTCAAAGATGAGACAGCATTGACTGACACTGGGGAAACCTCCTTTATCGAAGCCTTACATGACTATTCATGAGGGGGTGGGAAGGGGTGTCACCGTTAAGCACTCTCTGGGCTGTTCTCTGGACACGCATGCGCTATTGCTGCACATGCTAGTGCCTATATCACGTGAATACCTGGTTAACATCTTAAATCTCTACCCAAGGGTGTGTTTTTCACTGTTATAATGAGCACTGGTCAACCCAGGGACACTAATCATGGGTTTTCGCACTTGTGCGAATTTGGGGATTTTCCCTTCTTCTTTTCCACTTCCTTACTGCAGGACCTCCTTGTGCACTGTCGGATGGTTTGTTCTCTTCATCTGTTTAGCAAGTTTGTTCTCCTTTAATGGAGGCTATGACCACCCTATCCTATCTCAGTTGTGTGTATCTGTTCAGGATACATGAGGAGGTTGTGTTCTGGAGGTACGTAGTTTGGTTTTGTTTTTATATTTGGGGTGAGAGTTGAGGGTCCTACTCAGGGTGCAGGTAGATTGTGTACACGTATTCCTATGAAAGGATGTGGCTGTGCTGGAGCTGGCTTGTGCGAGCTTGGGGTAGCCACTGGGCATGGCACATCTCTTCTCAGCTCTGTGTTCAGTGGTGTTAGGTTGGTAGTTTAAAATTAGTCATGCTGAGATATTTATACCACATAAGCATCACAATTCTAGGCTTTCCTATTTCCCCCTGGAGAGCATTTTATTAAGCAGTTAGCAACAAACCACTGGGGTGTGTGTGTGTGTTCAGGATCTGTAAGCAGATGTTTGTATGAAGCAAGAATATTGAGGCTTTAATGGGTGTGTATACTGGGGATTCTATGTGTATTGTAGTGATGCAGAATGACCAGGGAGTGTGGTTGAGAATGACCCTCCCTGGTCATTCTGCATCACTGTGTTACTCCTAAATAGTTGGTTCATTCTTAGGGCCAAAGAATCCTTACAAATGGTGGTTTCTGGCTCTTCCTCCCACAGATGGATGCAGGGATACCTGCACCTTAGGCAGGTGGTTGCTCCTTCAGTATCTGTGTTCCTAGCATCTGGGTCCTCAGACGGGTGGGCCTGGTAGACAGAACACTGTGCAGAGCAGAACTTTCCTAGATATTGTCCGTGTGATTGGCACAGTCAGAAAGATGTGGGGTTCCAGGACAGGAGGTCAGATGTGCCATGTCTTCTCTCAGTCCTGATGTCCCTGCTGATTCCTCTGGGGCATGGCGAGTGACGAGGACACCCTCTAACATACGTTCCATGAGATGAAAGCCTGCAGAACCTGTGCCTGCACTACCATCTGTCCCCTGGGTGGGGATACTGTTGGGTGTCAGGCTGAGAGCTAGGCCACCAGTTCTCAACCAACCTGTCCCCATGGAAACCTGAGGCTTCGGGGCTAAGACAGGACCTCCAGCAGGTACCCAGTGTTGGGAATATGTGTTGCTTTCTGTTAGGAGTTTTATCTCAGTGGAGTATTGGTAAAAAGAGGGAATCAAAGGCACGTGACATTTTCTTCTTTCTCTGGTGAAGTGAGGAATGAATGTTGACCATTTCTTTCTGAAGTTCCATACAGAAAATATATACTCAGCCTGAGGAGCCCAAGGTGACTCCTTAGCTGCTCTTGGAGAAGGTGTCATCTAGTCTTCACAAGGAGTCTTCAGGCACAAGGGCCTGAATCTGATTTCTCATGGAAGGCATTGGGCAGAGCTTCACAGTCCCACCTAGAGCTGGGCTGTAATTCTAGGGACAAAGTGGAGGAGCAACAAGGAAGTGGTGGGGAGCACACCTTTAGAACCTGGGCCTGGGGAGGGCAGGTCAAAGAAGCCTGAGTTTACATGGGCTCAGGTCCTGGGGCAGAAGCCAGACACAGAGCCTGGGCAGCCAGATTCACTCCAGCCTGGGTTGTGGGTGGGGATGAGCCTCCTTTTGTGCTCCTGTCTGGGGCACCCCTGAGCTGCAGGCGAAGGTCTTAGTTGCACCTCGGCAAGGATGTACAGCCAGGCCTGGTGCTAAGGAGTGAGGAGGGTAGAGTCAAGGAGAGGAGGCACCGATCTGTGTCCCTTCAGCAATCTGGAGCATGATGTTAGATCCTGTTAGGGCAACCTCCCACTCGCATCTCCTGGATCTTCTGTCACTGGGAGGCTCAGCACCCCAAGAGAGAATGGATTCGGTTTCCCCTGATGTGTTCATCTGGTTCTGGGTCCCCACTCTCTCAGCACATTGGGTGCTGGCCCTGCGGGTGTGGGAGAAGCCTGGCAGGGGCAGGGGTCAGTGAAGTGACATGGGCAGAGCTGGGCAGGCTCTGTCCTAAGGGGTGCTGGGAGCTTGGGTCTGGAGAGACAGGGAAGCCCCCCACTACTAACTCCTATGGGGGCTCCTGGGCTTTTGCTCCACTAAGCTACAATTCTTTGCATTTTCCCATCTCTCTAATTTAGTGGTGATTTAGGGTGGAGGCAGCAGTTTTTCTGTGACCTCAGTCCTCCAATGGATCTAAAATGACTTGTTGATAGTCTGTTTGTACAGCATTTTTCTTGTAAGGATGGGAGTGATGACTTCCAAGTTTCTTACATGCTCGAATAACTGACACTTTTTATTATATACTCACCCCCATGGTGGTAGAAGAATGCTATAATTTTTGGATCACTTCAGCTTTTTTTTTTAGCCCGAGTCTTGCTCTGTTGCCCAGGCTGGAGTGCAGTGGTGCAATCTCCACTCACTGCAATCTCTGCCTTCTGGGTTCAAGTGATTCTCCTGCGTGAGCCTCCCAAGTAGCTGGGATTACAGGTGTGTGCCATCACACACAGCTAATTTTTGTATTTTTAGTAGAGATGGGGCTTCACCATATTGGCCAGACTGGTCTTGAACTGCTGACCTCAGGTGATCCGCCTGCCTCGGCCTCCCAAAGTGCTGGGATTACAGGCATGAGCCACTGCGCCCAGCCAAGCATTCTTTTTTTTTTGTGGGGGGGATGGAGTTTTGTTCTTTTTGCCCAGGCTGGAGTGCAATCGGGTGTGATTTCGGCTTACTCCAACCTCTGCCTCCCAGGTTCAAGCGATTCTCCTGCCTCAGCCTCCCGAGTAGCTGGGATTACAGGCATGTGCCACCATGCCTGGCTAATTTTGTATTTTTTAGTAGAGACAGGGTTTTTCCATGTTGGCCAGGCTGGTCTCAAACTCCCAACCTCAGGTGATCCACCCGCCTCGGCCTCCCAAAGTGCTGGGATTACAGGCATGAGCCACCACTCCCAGACCAGTCCAAGCATTCTTATATTTTTATTCATTTATTATTTTGTTAGTGACAGGTTCTTGCTCTGTCAACCAGGCTGGAGTGCAGTGGTGTGATCATAGCTCACTGTAACCTCCAACTTCTGGTCTCAAACCATCCTCCTGTCTCAGCCTCATGAGTAGTTGGAACTACAGATGCACACCACCGTGCCCAGCTAATTTTTTAAATTTATATTTTGTAGAGATGGGATCTCACTATGTTGTCCAGGCTAGTCTTAAACTGCTGGCTACAAGCAATCTTCCTGTCTCAGCCTCCTGAGTAGCTAGGACCACAGGCCTGAGCCACCCTGTCTGGCTAATTATTTTTGTTTTCTAGAGATGGGGTCTCCTTATGTCGCCCAGGCTGGTTGTGGACTCCTGGCCTCAGGTAATCCCACTTTAGTCTCCAAAAGTGCTGAAATTACAGGCATGAGCCACCATGCTGAGCTTCCCCAACACTGTCTTTTTTTTGAGATGGAGTCCTGCTCTGTTGCCCAAGCTGGAGTGCAATGGCACCATCTCGGCTCACTGCAACTTCCACCTCCTGGACTCAAGCGATTCTCCTGCCTCAGCCTCAGTCAGCTGGGACTACAGGTACACGCCACCATGCCCAGCACACCACCACTGCCTTCTGTACTCTGTGATTTCTGATAAGCAACTGTTAATCTTACTGAAGATCCCTTGTACAGGATGAATCACTTATCTCTTGCTGCTTTTCTGTCTTTAGCTTTCTACAATTTGATTATAATGTGTCTCAGTGTGGATCTCTTTGAGTTTATCCTGCTTTGAATTTGTTGAGCATCTTGAATGTGTAGATTCACAGCTCCCATCAAATGTGGGATATTTTTGGTCACTACTTCTTAACAAAATCTTTCTAGGCCAGGCACAGTGGCTCACACCTGTACTCCTGCATTTTGGGAGGCCGAGGTGGGAGGATTGTTTGAGCCTGGGAGTTCAAGACTGGCCTGGGCAACATGGTGAGACCTTGTCTCTCCAAAAAATACAGAAATTAGCTGTGCTTAGTGGTGGTATGTGCTATAGTCCTGGTGCTATATTCCCAGCTACCTGGGAGGCTGACTATAGCTGGTGCTATAGTCCCAGCTACTTGGGAGGCTGAAGGGGGAGGATTGCTTGAGCCTAGGAGCCTATGAGGTAGACGCTGCAGTTAGCCATGAGCCGTGAGATCGCACCACTGCACTCCAATCTGGACAACAGAGCGAGATCATCTCAAAAAAAAAAAAAAAAAAAAAAAGAAAAAGGGGTATGTCTGCATGACTATGGATTAGGCAATGGTTTCTTACATACAACCTAAAGCACACCAACCAGAGGAAAAATAAATTACGCTTTCTCAAGATTAAAAAGGAGACTATCAAGAAAGTGCAAAGACAACTAATAGATTGAGAAGAAATATTTGCAAATTATATACATGATAAAAGTCAATTATCTAGAATATATATATTTCAAAAATTCATTTAGAGACAGGGTCATGCTATGTTGCCTAGACTAGTGTTGAACTTCTGGGCTCAAGTGATCCTCCTGCCTCAGCCTTCTGAGTAGCTGGGACCATAGGCCTGTACCCCCACAACTGGCTGTGGAATATATAAAGAACCCTTACCACTCAATAATGCAGACAAAACCCAATTTAAAAATGAGCAAAGCTTTAAAGAGAATAAAAATGAAACATTTAAGATTGTTGAAAATAGTTGCCTCTGGAGAGTGGAATATGGTGAGGCAGGTGTCTGGATTGGAGGGGACGAGCTATAGTGAACAATAAACCTTGTATCACTATTTGGCTGTCTGGATCACGGTTCACAACAAGGGGTGAGTTTTCTCCACAGGGGACATTTAGCAATCTGAATATATTTGTCATTTTTATAACTGAGGTGTCTTCCTGACATCTAATGTGTAGAGGCCGGGGATATTACTAAACATCCTACAAGGCAGAGAGAGCCCCCATAACAAAGAATTACATAGCCTAAAATGTCAATAGTGCTGAGGTGAAAAATTGTCTAAAGTATGTTTGAGGCTGGGTGCGGTGGCTCATGCCTATAATACTAACACTTTGGGAGGCTGAGGCAGGTAGATCACCTGAGGTCAGGAGTTCGAGACCAGCCTGGCCAACATAATGAAACTCTGTCTCTACTAATAATAAAACAATTAGTTGGGCGTGGTGGCGCATGCTTGTAATCCCAGTTACATGGGAGGCTGAGGCAGGAGAATAGCTTGAACCTGGAAGGTGGAAGTTGCAGTGAGCCAAGATCCCACCGCTGCATCCAGCCTGGGTGACAGAGTGAGATTTCATCTCAAAATAAATAAATAAATAAATGAAGTATGTTTGATAAAAATACAAATACAAGTCAATAAAAGTTATGTTAAAAAAATTTAAAAATCCTAAAACAATCTTTTGTACAATACCCACAGATGTAGTTTTCTTTCTCTCTCTCTCTTTCTTTCCTTCCTTCCTTCTTTCTTTCTTTCTTTTTTTTTTTTTTGAGTTTCACTCTTGTTGCCCAGGCTGGAGTGCAATGGCACAATCTCAGCTCAATGCAACCTCTGCCTCTCGGGTTCAAGTGATTCTCCTGCCTCAGCCTCCTGAGTAGCTGGGATTACAGGCATGTGCCTGCTTAGTGGGGGTATAAGCCCTCCTTACCAAGTAGAGAAAAAGGGGAGAAAATCACATTGCTAAAGCAATTGTGTTAAGCCCCATGTTATCTTTACTTGTGGAAGAATGTGGCTTTGACCTATTATTCGACACTTAGCACATATAAAATTTTAGGCCTTAGCTTTCAGTTCCTCAGATCATAGCAAATTGAAGTTTTAGGCTAACAAATTAGCTTACAGGGAATAACAGAAATCACTGACAGCACTACTACTGATGGCTACAGTAAGATCTCTGATAAAAATGTTAAGTGATGCTCACTCAAATCTGTAAAGGTGCAGAAATACTCCTCTCAAACACAGTAAAAATAAAAACGATCTTATTATCTTGTATGTCAATTAAATGAACTATGGTATACCTATGCAAAGTACTAAACAGCCATTAAAAAGGATAACTTATATCCATGTAAATTACTTGGAATTATCACCAACATACATATGGAAAAAGGCAGGTTTCATACAACATGTATAACATGTTCCCACTTACAATTTTCTTTCTCTTCCCCATTCCCTCTCCCCACCATATATATATTGTTTATAACTTTCTATATTATTTCAACTGTATAATACAAACTCATCTTTACAAAAAGAAAAACACAACTTTAAAAATTGTTAAACTATTAGGCTGGATGCTGTGGCTCACACCTGTAATCCCAGCACTTTAGGAGGCTGAGAGTGGATCACAAGGTCAGGAGTTCGAGACCAGCCTGACCAATATGTTGTAACCCTGTCTCTACTAAAAATACAAAAATTAACTGCGTGTGGTGGCAAGTGCCTGTAATCCCAGCTACTCAGGAGGCTGAGGCAGGAGAATCACTTGAACCCTGGAGGCGCAGGTTGCAGTGAGCTGAGATTGCGCCAGTGCACTCCAGTCAGCAACAAAGCAAGACTCCATCTCTCAAAAAAAAAAAAAAAAAGGTTAAACTATTAAACTATTATGTCCCCCCATAAAATAAAGTTTTTTCTAAGGACTGTACCCAATTCTTCCTATAAATTTTACTTTTTAGTTGACAGAATCGGTATATTGTAATGTTTTTCTTTAACTCAGGGGCCCAAGGCCTAGATAATCAACTTCTTTGAACAAGTTGTGATATATTGGATACAGGGCTGGTATAAGACAACTTTGAAATGTTCAAGGATTGCTTTTTATACCCCATCCCTCTCCACCTCCCAACTAATCTGTAACTCTATGTCTTAGCACCCTTCCCTTAGTCACCTTAAAAATCTCATGAAGTCAACAACGACAACAAAAAACTTAAAAAAAAAAATCTCATGAAGTCTAACCTACCCAAACCTATCCTTGGTTAGACTTCATGAGAAGTCTAACCCCACACAGCACTTGGAAAGATTAATGCCATATTCTAGCCTCATCCACTGACAAAAGGGCTCTCTGGCGCTCTCCAGCTCCTATTTGCTCACTTTCCATTCCTTTAGTGACATACCTCTGCTGGAGGTCAGTACAACTTTGTTTAACCACTCCTTTTCTCCCAATGTACAAATGACAAATTGGTCCTGAATCTTTCTAGAGGCATCTACGAAAGTATTATGCTTGCTTTAGGATTAAGTAAGCTTGTTACCTCAAACAACAATTCCAACTAGGCTAGGGCAGTGGCTTACACCTGTAATGCGAGCAATTTGGGAGGCTGAGGCAGGAGGATGGCTTGAGCCCAGGAATTTGATACAAGCCTGGGCAACATAGTGAGATCCCATCTTGATCAAACAATATATTTAAAAAACAAAAAAGCTGGCTGGGAGCGGTGGCTCACGCCTGTAATCTCAGCACTTTGGGAGGCCAAGGAGGGCAGATAACGAGGTCTAGAGATCGAGACCATCCTGGCCAACGAGGTGAAACCCCGTTGTAGACTAAAAATACAAAAATTAGCTGGGCATGATGGCACGCGCCTGTAGTGCCAGGTATTCGGGAGGCTGAGGCAGGAGAATTGCTTGAACCTTGGAGGCAGATGTTGCAGTGAGCCAAGATCACGCCACAGTGCTCCAGCCTCGCGACAGAGTGAGACTGTCTCAAAAACAAAAAACAAAAAACAATTCCAGTTGGAGAAGGGCTCTGGCAAGTGGCAAGTCTGAAGCACACAGTTTGTAAATCACAAACATTTAATGATAAAATCCTTCTCAAAAACAGTCTATACATGCTAAACATGAAACAGCTTCACCCACCCAAAACAAATCACAAGGTAACAATTATTACGCTTATTAGTTTTCTGCTCCATACAAAACTAATGTATAGGGATGAACAGATTACAAGTAGTTCCTGGATAACTGATACGTTCTTCTTTCTTTTTAATTTTTATTTTTTTGAGACGGAGTTTCACTCTTGTTGCCCAGGCTGGAGTACAATGGCGTGATGTCAGCTCACTGCAACCTCCACCTTCCAGGTTCAAGCAATTCTCCTCCCTTAGCCTCCTGAGTAGCTGGGATTACAGGTGCCCACTACCACGCCTGGCTAATTTTTTCTATTTTTAGTGGAGATGGGGTTTCACCATGTTGGCCAGGCTGGTCTTGAACTCCTGACTTTAGGTGATTTGCCTGCCTCGGCCTCCCAAAGTGCTAGGATTACAGACATGAGCTACCGTGACTGGCCTAACAGGTAAATTCTTATATAGAGAACACGGTCTGAGGCAGAAGTTCATCTTTTTTAAAAAAGCAACTTTTCTAACAGCATGTGACTATAAAGTAGGAGATGAAAGGGTAATTTTGGTATACAGAGATATAAGGGGATGAGAAGGGTGGAGACATCAGGGTCCTGCAGAACTTTACATAGGTGATATTTACAGTCACACAAGAGAATGAACATCGACCTTTCAAAAGCTTTTCCAAAAACAGAAGAGGAAGGAATACTCCTCGACTCATTCCATGAGGCTAGAATTGTCTGGATACAAAGACTAGACAAAGACATCATAAGAAAACCATAGATCAATGTCACTTACAATAGCATTAAAAGGAATAAAGTACTTAGTTGTAAGACTTCTACAATGAGAACTACAAAACATCATTGAAAGAAATCAGAGACCTAAATAAATGGAAAGACATCTCATATTCAGCATTGGAAGGCTTAATATGGTTAAGATGGCAATACTGGTCAGGTGGAGTGGCTCATGCCCATAATCCCAGCATTTGGGGAAGCTCAGGTGGGAAGATTGCTTGATTCCAGGAGTTCGAGACCAGTCTAGGATACGTGATGAGACCTTGCCTCTACAAAAAATTAAAAAGTTAGCCAGGCGCAGTTGTGCACGCCTGTGGTTCTAGCTACTTGGGAGGGTGAGGTGAGAGGATTGCTTGAGCCCAGGAGGTCAAGGTTGCAGTGACTGCTGCCTGGTACTCCAGCCTGGGTGAAAGGGCAAAACCCTTTTGGGGAGGATGGGGAAGATGGCAATACTCCACAAATTGGTGTACAGATTCAATGCAATTCCTATCAAAATCCCAGCCTCTTTTTCTTTGCTTTGCAGAAATTTACAAGCTGATGCTAAACACACATGTGACAGGATCAGGGTTCAGGCTCAGGTCTGACCCTCAATCTGACACTCTCTGTGGAAAGAGCAGTCAGGAAATAACAGATAAATAACATCAAATTTGAAGGTTTGCTGAGGAGTGAGAGAAAAAACTCCCTTTGCCTACCTCCCAGGCTTCAAAGCTGTCTGGGCCAAGATGTCAATTTAGCTGCATCCTGGGTCAATGAGGCTTTTGCGAATTAGGCAAATAAATCAAGTTACTAGAGTTTAAGCTGTGTTTTCTTTCAGTATTCCAATGAATCACTTTTTGACCTTTGGAATTATTAGGTACTTGTCAAGGCTGATAAAATTTAGCTGGAGATATTGCAGATATGGGCGATAAATATGACTGAATAAAGTCTGAAACCATTCAAGACTATAAAATGTGTTTGAGATTTAGGCGAAGAGGAAAGACCTTTTGAAAATTGTGAAGGCTATTAACAGGCTGAACATGACTTCAATTCACCATATTCAGAATCAGTAGGCACTTCTATAAAAGTGTGAGTGAGATAGTTGACTCATGTTAACAGGCTCCGTGTAATGACGCACAAGTTCACAGTAGCGCTGGGTATGTGGCAAGTCAAAGGCCCAAATGCCCTTTATTATGAAAGATAGGCCAAATCTAGTCAAGTTTTAGAGTTACCTATACTTACTGTATTTCTATATTAGGTTATTTCATGACATTTATTTCATGACCTTTTTTCCTAAAAATGAATCTGAATAGCTTTATTTCTTTTCTCTTTCTTCTTGAGATCCCATCTTGTTTTGTCTTGTTTTGTCACTTAGGCCAGAGTGCAGTGGCACGATCACAGCTCATGGCAGCCTCAACCTCCCAGGCTTAAGGGAGCCTCCCATCTTAGTAGTTGGGACCACAGGCATGCACCATCACCCTTGGATAATGTTTTCATTTTTTGTAGAGACGGGGTCTTGCTATATTGCCCAGGGTGGTCTTGAACTTCCAGGCTCAAGTGATCCTCCCACCTCAGCCTCCAAAACCTCCAAAAATGCTGGGATTACAAGCACCAGCCACCATGCCCAGACTTTGTAGTTTAATTTCATAGGCACTTGTCCATGGGGGGGTAAATGCTGAGAAAGAAAGTAGAGAAAAATACACTTTATTTCCTATTTAAGTAGACCTTATTTTGTTTAACTATACTGATACTGATAGGGCAAGTATTCTATTATTAGGTAACTATTAACACTCTATTAACTATACTGATAGGGCAAGCATTTTATTAAATAATTATGTATATTCTATTCTAACAAATTAGAAGCCTTCTAGATAAAAAAAAAATATAGAGAGAAAGGTTTAAACTGCCTGAAAATTAAAGGGTAAATGACAAATATTTACATATCATAGAAATGAATATTCAGATCGCACACAAAGAAAGAACATATAAAAACAGATAATAGTAAGATACGAAGACATCAAGCAAACGAAGATTAGTGTCTTCAAAAATGTTGTATGTTTGGCAAAAGCTCCTATAACAAATAATAGGAGGCCGGGCATAGTGGCTCATGCCTGTAATCCCACCTCTTTGGGAGTCTGAGATGGGTGGATCACCCGAGGTCAGGAGTTCAAGACCAGCCTGACCAACATGGCGAAACCCCATCTCTACTAAAAATACGAAAATTAGCTGGGTGTGGTGGCACATGCCTGTAGTCTCAGCTACTTGGGAGGCTGAGACAAGAGAATTGCTTGAACCCGGGAGGCGGAGGAAATTGCACCACTGCACCGCAGTCTGGGAGACAGAATGAGATTCTCTTCCAAAAAAAAAAAAAAAAAAAGAAGAGTTTTTTAGATGTTCCCACTTTATACTAAATTCTATGTGGCTACACAATAAAGCCCTTCTTTGCTAGCTCCATGGTGAACCTCCTTGTGATCTTTTCCAATTCATTATCCTGTAAAATAAGAAAACAACAAAAATGAAAAAAAAATGATATAAAAATCACTTGAGATTATAGCTAGCATCTTATTTTCTATTTATAGTACATTTTCATGTCTTCTCATCCTTAGAACAACTCATAAAGTAGGCATCGCCATTTTAAAGGTGAGAAAATAAGGGATCAGAAAAGTAGGTTATAAAAACAAGATAGTAGAACTAGGACTCAAATTCCCATTCTATTAATTCCCCACTGAAAAATATACTAAATCTTAATTAAGATTAATTGTAATATAATTATATTCCATGTAAATGGTGAATTTTAAAGAGAATAAAAATCATATCTGTTTATGTTTGTATATAAATAATTTAGTATTATGTAAAGCATTGTGACAACCAGTTTGAATTTACTTGGAACTGACAGGATAAAAAGTAAGGTTTTTATTGGCTTAGTTAAGATATTTGTCACTAGTATGAGATCCTGACTTAAAAACTTCAGATCACAGTAATACTTTTTTTCTTTCTTTTTGAGACAGAGTCTTGCTCTGTTGCCCAGGCTGGAGTACAGTCATGAAATCTTGGCTCACTGCAACCTCTGCCTCCTGGGTTCAAGCAGTTCTCATGCCTGAGCCTCCTGAGTAGCTGGGATTACAGGTGTGCATCACTATGCCTGGCTAATTAGATCACAGTGATTCTTTTTTTTTTTTTTTTTTTTTTCTGAGACAAAGTCTCACTCTGTCGCCCAGGCTGGAGTGCAGTGGCATGATCTCAGCTCACTGCAAGCTCCACCTCCCAGGTTTACTCCATTCTCCCGCCTCAGTCTCCTGAGTAGCTGGGACTACAGGTGCCCGCCAACACGCCCGACTAATTTTTTGTATTTTTAGTAGAGACGGGGTTTCACTGTGTTAACCAGGATGGTCTCGATCTCCTGACCTCATCATCCACCTGCTTTGGCCTCCCAAAGTGCTGGGATTACAGGCGTGAGCCACCACACCCAGCCAGATCACAGTAATTCTTAAATATGGGTATAGGTGTCTAATAATATGAAGATATTCATTACCTTTTAAATAAGAAAATAATAATACAAAAAGCAAAAAAAAAAAAGACTCATAAAAACAAAACCAAACAAAACAGAAAATGATAAAGGATATAGATATTAAGTAGGTGACCTTTATATGACAAAACACTCAGTGAGTTAATTCTTTACTTTTTTCATTCCATTTGAAAAGCAATGGGGACTATTGATCTCTCTGATATGGGGGATACAGAGAAGCCCAGTAATTTCAACTCCTTCATAAATGCACTGTGTGCACAAATACCACTTTGAGGCTGGGTGCGATGGCCCATGCCTGTAATCCCAGCACTCTGGGAGGCCAAGGTGGGCAGATCACCTGAGGTCAGGAGTTCAAGATCAGCCTGGCCAACGTGGTGAAACCCCCTCTCTACTAAAAATACAAAAATTAGTCAGGCATGGTGGCATGCGCCTGTAATCCCAGTTACTGGATCAAAGAGAATCGCCTGAACTCAGGAGGCGGAGGTTGCAGTGAGCCGAGATCGCACCATTGCACTCCAGCCTGGGCGACAGAGCAAGACTGTCTCAAAAAAGCAAAAACAACAACAAAAACAAATGTAACTTTCATACTTATGGTATAGTTCTTGGGATTGATCTTAACACCAGCTTTAGCACCCCCAAATGGCACATCTGAAAGAGAAGGCTGATGGTTGCTATTCCATATAAAGATTAAAAAAGTAAAATGACAGAAAGTGCCACACAATATTAGAAAAACGTGATGCTTTAAGCTTGAATTTCTGAAAGTTCAAGAAATAAACCTACCATCGTTTTCTCAACTGTACTTTAAACAACATTTTATTGAACAAGAATTGTTCAATAAAATTGGCTAGCCAAGTTCTAATATATACATATATATAACATAATTAATAATAATTAACCAATAATAATAAATACTTAAACCCCTAATCCATAGATTGCAAATGCAACAATGATAGCTTATTTTCTTGGGGAACAGGAATGGGTGGGGACAGAGGGAACAGGAACAGGACTTTTACTGAAAGGAGGGATGACAGGAACACAGGGCTGTGGGTGAAAAGAAGAACAAATAGAAGAAACAGCAGAGAAGGCAGCTGGCTGGGGTGGGGCGGGTGCCTCCCTGGCCCTGCTCCAGGACTCAGGACTGGGTCCTGCCTGGGCCGCCCCTCCTGCCAAGGCCCTGGCTTCTTCCCAGGGTGACTGGCCCACTCCTAGACCCTAGGACATCTGAAGGGCAGGGATCCCAACGGCCTGAGAGGGTATGGGCCAGGAGCAGCAGGCTGACCCACCTGGGCCCAAAAGCCACCTGTGTTTGGGGGCTGGCATGCTGTCTAGAGAGAGAGCGCCCTGGGAAAGGGGCGCACGAGAGTTTCTCTCCTGAGAGGCCCCCATGCAGGTCTGGTCAAACAAGGGGGCTTTATCTGCCTTGAGGCAGCGCTCCCTAACTGAAGCAGGCCTACCCCAGAAGCACAGGCACTTGGCTGGTGCCTGAACTCTCTGTGTGAGGCAGCACCTGCTCATGGAGCCCCTCAGCCTGCAGGTGCACACCTGGTTTCCAAGTCCTGCCTGGGGACTTGCTAGGTGGGGGACGGACCTGGAACAGGACCCTAAGCCCACCCCCTCCTCATACCTGGCGGTCCAGGGCTCCCCGCCCAGTGGAGCCAGCAGGACAGGCTAGCCAGGCGCCCCTCCTGCCTGACCCCCGGAGGCCAAGCTCCTCTCCTGCAGTACTGCCGCCCTGCCAGTCAGGTAGCTCTGGGGGCAGGGGCAAAGGAGAAGGGAGGGCCGCAGCCCTCTGGGAATGGCCTTTCAGAGCCACTCAGTGGCTGGACTGAGGCTCTGGCAGGAGTTGGGGCATTAACAACACCCCCATCCTCCCCTGGGCTCTGCCTCATCTGACGCTCCAGAACCCCCTGCCCCAAGCCCCTACACATTCTGTTCTATTCCTCAGCACCTCTCAACACCCTGGCACCATGGAGCCCAATGCCCGTCCTCCCCTGAGAGGGAACAGCTCTGGGGCAACGGGCAGCGAGGTGCCCTCCCTGCCACCAAGATTTGGTGCCTAGAGCTGGTGGAGGGCTGGCCGCACCTCTCCGGGGCACACCGGGTCCTGCTCCCCCAGCCTATGGCTTTGGGGCGGAGCCCGAAGGGAGAGAGCAGGGGCGGTGGGTGGGGGAAGAAGGGGGTTTCTGCGGCTCAGTTTGTGGCAAGTAAGTTTTTTTTTTTCAACTTTTTCTTGTGTAAAAAGTGCATGAAAGCTCGGCAGCCTCTACAAATGTCAGCAGTGTTTCCTGGGGCGGGGGAACTGGGAGGGGCCCCAGGCCTGGCCTGCAGCTTGGGACTGAAGGTGGCCTCTTATTGCTTAGAAACGTGTGTTTCGGTTTAAATACCAGACAGTAAAAATAGAGCTCGAGGACCACCTGCACTGTTGCCAAATCATTGCCAGAATGAACAGCTTAAATAAATAAAAAATCGAAATATTTACTTCTGGATAAAAATCGCAGTAAAACCATTTGCCTTTCTTTGCATTATTTATAATATGTATTTATAACGGCCCGGCTGCGGGCGGCGGAGCCCAAGGCAGCGGAGGGGTCAGGACATCTCGATGACCTCCACGCTGCCCGAGAAGCTAGCCTGCTTGCCCAGGGCGGCCAGCTCCTCGCCGCGCGCGCGCCCCTCCACCATGCCCTCCTCGAACTCCATCTGGCAGCTGCCCCGCTTGAACTGCGAATCCCGGGCCAGCTCGTCGGACCAGCTGGTCAGTGTGTCCCGGGGCTCAGCCCTTGCTGCCTCCCGCCGCGGCAGGTCGCTGCAGCCGCCGGGTTCCGGGGCGCCCGCCCGACTGAAGGGCGCAAACAGCACCCCGCCCGCCCCTTGCACGCCCTCGGGGCTGAAGCACCAGGGCACGTCAGGCGACGGCGTGCCCGAGGAGTCGAGCGGTGGCGTCCAGGCTCCGGGACTGGCCGGCTGGCCAGGGCCCGGCAGCCGCGTTGCCAAAGTTCAGGCGCGCGCGGGGCCGTGGGCGCGCCTTGGGCGAGGCGTCCGGGCAGGGCGAGGGCAGGCCCAGCATGGCCCCCGACGGGCTGTCCAGCTTTCAGAGAGCTTCGGGGCCTCGCCGGGGTCGCTGGGCCCGGGCCGTCGGGCAGCCGGCTGGGGGCGTAGGCCGACTTGATGTCCAGAGAGAAGAAGGGCTTGAGGCGGCTGGTGTCCTGCAGGCAGTGAGAGGTGCAGGCTGCGCAGGCCCTGCTGCAGCGTGCTGGTGGCCGTGGGGGGCGCGGGGGGCTCCACGCCTGCGCTCGGGCCGCCCTCCCTGGCAGCTGCACTCCTGGTGGCAGCGCTCTCTGAGGTAGGTGGTGGCAGCCATGGCAGCGGGGTCCCGGCCGCAGGGCTGGGGGGAGGCTCCGGCGTCCCTGAGGGGGTGCTCGCGTCGCCCTGCACGGCGGCCAGCAGCTTCAGGCTGCGCTCATACTCCAGCAGCTGGCCCAGGAAGTTGAAGTTGGGCGAGATGGACGGGTGCTGGTCCTTCACAAACCTGTAGGCGTCTTCGGAGGACATGCCCATGGTCTTCATGATGTAGGTGATGGCAATGGTGGCACAGCAGGAGATGCCGGCCAGACAGTGGACGATGACTTGGCAGCTGGACAGCTTGGTTTTATCGACGAACTCGATGGACTTGTCCAGCCAGGACAGCAGCTTTTCACAGTAGTTGTCGTTGATGGGGACCCGCATGAAGCGGCTCTGGTAGATGAAGTCAGGCTTGGGGCAGGAGTTGCTGGCATTGAGGACAGTAGCTTATTCCAATCTGCGTCATCAGATCCTTGTTCAGGACGTCTTTCTGCGAGCCCAGGTAGAGCTGAGGCAGGATGAGGGTCAGGCACACGCTGGGCACAGGCAGGCAGGACTGGGAGAGGCTCAGGGGTAGGAGGGCAGCAGGCTTGCCCTGGCAGAGGTCGGGGAAGCAGGAGGAGAAGGTGGGGAAGCCCCACCCCCCCGCCATGATGATGGCCACGCTGTGGAAGCAGCCATCCAGCTTGCTCAACAGGATGGAGAGGAAGCTGTCTGAGGCCGCGTGCTCTGGTCATAGACCACCACGGCCTGTGGCTCAGTGGCTTCCACCTGGCTGCGTGCGGCCGGCCGGAGGAACTCCGCAATGGTCACCTTGCCCTTCTGCAACCGCCACTTCACCAGCTTGGAGCAGCAGATGTTGACGGAGCTGAGCACGTGCCAGCTGTTGTACTCCAGGAAGGAGCAGCAGTCGATGACCAGGCCCCCCAGGCCCGCCCGGCAGCAGGCTGGCCAGCTTCTTGGCGTCCATCACCTTCCTGGGGAGCCGGTCCCCGGCCAAGATGGGGCAATGGGTCGTGGGGAGGGTGACCCCTGAAGTGAGGAGGGGCTGCTCCGACGGCCCAAGTGAGGCCTCGCGCTGGGAATAACCTAGCACATGGTGCCGGACCTTGCTCGCGCTCACCTCGGGGGCACTCCGGGGACCCGCACCGCGCTCAAGGCGCCCGCTGGGCTTCGCGGTCCATGGGCCAGGCGGGGGCCCGCGCAGCTGGGGCCAGGGCCGGGGCTCTAATATATATTTAATCAGTGCTCTTCACCACTTCAAAAAGATAATAGCTTATTTACTATCCTTCTACTATAATTTGGTCTTATTTATAGAATATGTTGAGGAATTGAAAACAAAGATCTAGACTTAAAATCCAATTAGCTCCTACAAAAAAAAAATCCCTCACGTAAAAAAAGGCTATACCTTAATTTAGAGTAATTGAAAAATGATGCAGGTCTTAAAGAGTACAATTTAAAAAAAATCAGTTCTGCTAAGGTATATTTCTATAGCATCTTAACAGCAACATGTGTGTAAACATATTTCCCCAGAGTTCTCATTAGGTAGCAAGAAAAGCAATCACTTACCAACCACTGCACACTTGTATGTCATCAGAGAAGCCAAAGCTTTTACTTCATCTACACTCACATCAGTGCTGTAACAGATACCTGGTGGTGTTTTTTAAAAAAATGTGTTGGGGTGGGTGAGAAAGAAGGGGATATATTTAGAACAAATTTCAGTAAGTTTCAAAAAAGAAAGCTACAAATTGAAAATATCCACTTTTTACATTTTATACCCAAGCTATGTCCAAAAACACTTGAAGCAGCTCATACGTCAGAACACCATAAAAAAATGAATATAAAACGTTTAAAAAAGCTGCTAATAACAGTAACTATGATTTCACAAGACAAAAATCACTCTGCAATGAATTTCTGTACACTTTCCAGAAGGCTTTTTTATGTTCCTTTTACCTTTGGTTTGGGTGACCTGGTTGCAGGGAGTTTGAGAATTCAGCTTGCTTTTTTTTGGGGGGTGGGGTAGGGGTGGGAAACAGGGTCTTGCTCTGTTGCTCAGGCTGAGTGTAGTGGCACAGACATGGCTTACTGTAGCCTCAACCTCCTGGGCTCAGGTAATCCTCCCACCTCAGCCTCCTGAGTAGCTGGGACCACAAGTGCACGCCACCATGCCCAGCTAATGTTTGAATTTTTTGTAGAGTCAAGATCTCACCATGTTGCCCAGGCTGGTCTCAAACTCCTGGGCTCAAGTGATCCTCCCACCTTGGCTTCCCAAAGTGCTGGGATTGCAGGCATGAGCCGCTGTGCCTGGCAAGAATTCTGCCTTCTGATAATTCACAAACATGGGCAATGAATAGTCACCAGGTTCAAAATACCGTATGTCTAAACAGAGGTTTTGGCTTCAAATGGGTATACTGAAAGAGATCCTTACCTGTTATTCCCCTCACCCACTGCCAACCTCTTTCAATCTGAAGATGAGAAAGCCATTTTTCCTTCCTGAGGTTGAGTGATTCCCTTCACCACTTCTGCAAGGAGGGCAGGTAGCCAAGCAGACAGGTACTAGTGCCCCTGTATCTAGTAGCCATTACGTGTTGGTATAGGGTATACAGGAAGTGGGGATGCCCACCGCTTTGGCTTTGGGGGTCTTGGTCAATTACCCTTTGAAGTTTTGGAGTGCTAAGCCACCTTTCTTTCTCTATAATCCATTGCTTCTCAATCCCAAGGAGGAAAGGCTGAGCGGGGTTGATGTTTGACCACACAGTGCTTGGGGCACTGGGTGTTTGTGTGTGAAGGATACCCACAAGAAGCTGCAGCATTTTTTTCTACCCTCCCACTCCCAACAGATTCAGCCCCTCTCGTGGGGCTGGGTACAATTTCCACTGGGAGTCATAGGTAAGTAATGGGAGCCCCAGGGACAGCTCTTTTAAAGAATTCTGAGAATAAAAGTTTTTCAGATAGAAAATATGCAATATCTCATGGACTGGCAGTTTGAGAGAACTTCCCTAGTCAATTTTAAAAGCTAGCTTTTTTACATGTTTCTGAAAACATCAACCTTAATATTGATAATGTTTTAAGGGAATTTATTTATTATACATATAAAGAGCATATTCTAAAGCTGAACATACTTATTTGGTCTACTGTAAAAACAAATTATATTTAGAGGAGTATGTGCTTAGAACTATATCTTGTATATAATTGATTCTCAAATTGTGAAATAAATGTACTCATTATTAAACTTTTACAATGCAAAATTACAGGTAATTTTTCTAGCACACAGCAGATATCTGTATAGCTCACTCCCCCATTTCATTCAGGTCTCTGTTAAAAACTTCATTCTGAGAGGCTCTCCCTGACCGCTGTATTTAAAAGAGCACCTCTTTCTCACTCCCACTTTCCTGCCTCTCCTACCTTACTTGTTTCTTCAGATCGTTTATTATTACTGACTTTGCATTATACATGTGTTTACTATCTGGCTTCCCTACCTGGCAAGTTAGCACCACGAGGGCAGACTTTGTTATGTTCACTGCTTTAATTCCTGGTTCCTAACATAGAAATGGCATATATTAGGCACTCAAATACATGCTGAATTAATATATGAATATTCTGACTCTTAAAATTTAAAAAAGAAAGAAAAGCTATGGCCACAAAAACTTTTGACATACATGTTAAGTTTTAAATAACTTACCATAAGCCTCCATACATATCATGAAAGGACTCAAAGTATACAAAATTGGGGATGGGGGTGATGGGGAGATGATGGTCAAAGGGTACAAAGCCTCAATTAGGAGGAATAAGTTTCTTTGAGCTAGATTGCACAGCATGGTGAATACAGTAAATAATAATAGATTATACATTTGGCCCAACATGGTAGTTCACGCTTGTAATCCCAACACTGGAAGGCTGAGGTGGGAGGATCACTTGAGCTCAGGAGTTTGAAACCAGCCTGGCCAACATAGTGAGACCTCATTTCTACAACAACAACAAAAAGTACTGCACATTTCAAAATCACTAAGAGTAAATTTCAGATGTTTTCACCAGAAAAAAAATGATAATTATTTGCAATTGTTTCTAGTGGTGAACAGATTAATCAGCTTGACTTAATTATGCAATGTTGTATTCATAAATCATAAAATTACTTTGTACCTCATAAATATATATCTACAATTTGTCAATTTACAATTTAAAAAATAAAAAAATTGAGAAGACTTCCCAGTCAGATGAGGCCCATAGAAAAGGAAAAAAATTGTAAATAATATTAAGATGAATCCTTTGTATCTTAAAAAAAATTGAGTTGGGTGTGGGGGCATGTGCCCGTAGTCCCAGATACTCAGGAGGCTGGGGCAGGAGAATCGCTTGAGCCCAGGAGTTGCAGGCTGCAGTGAGCTACGCTCAGGTCACTGCACTCCACCCCAGCAACAGAGCCAGACCTTTTCTCAAAAAAAAATTGTTTAAACACTAAAATGTGCTTTTCAAATTTTTCAAAATGCTTCTAAGTAATACCACATATTTAATGATAACTACACTAAGCCAGGAAAATAGTCAGGCGCTGTGCCCAGGCGACCCAGCTTGCACCATCCGCTTGCATGGAGGGCTGCTAACGCCGCTCTCCTAGGATGGGTGTCACAACTGCGAGGAACATCACACATGGGGAATCTGGCACGGTGCCCTGCAAGTGGTCAACAGGCAAATCTCAACTATTACCACTGCTATAACAAGTATTACAAAGTAATGGCATGTAACAAAGCAATTAAAAAGTCTAAACTGACAGGAGTTTGAACAAATGACTTAATAAACCTTGGTTTCATTACTTCTACATAAATTCACAGGAAGTGGTAAAACAATGTATTAATTAAGAACTAGTATTTCTTCTCCCACACATAAATCACTTTTTCCATTGCTCTTTTAGAGCCTGTGGAAGTCATCACTACATTATTTTTCATTTTCCTTGCTTTCTTAAGTGGAGGAGAAGTTACTTTCTTTTAACTTAGAAACATAAAAATTTTAACTTGCATTTAGCTGGAAGCTAAAAACTGCTGGAAACAATGATATTCATAAATCAAACAGAAGCATTCAAATGGCAAGCCTAATATTCTAGAAAAAGATGCTATTAAAAATTAGAAACCAGACCTCTCCTTCCACACAACAGTGTAAACAGAATGTCCAGTTTCTCATAAGTCATGGAATGATATGAGTCAGAAACTGTGTGTGTATAACAAAAGACATGTTCCGCTGGATGGAACCCAGGAATTCTTGTTTGTAAAGTTAAATTTTCTTTCCCAGCTATACCCATTTAGAGAGCTCAACTGCTAAACAGTGAAGAGAAGCAGTTTCACAAATTACCTCTCACACCACAGGCATTTTCTGTAGGCTATGAACCAATAAAGGTTTAGTGAATGGAAGCACAGGAGGAGCTATAAAGAAAGTAGCAGCTTAGTGGAAGAAGCCCCAGAGCCAACAGAGCAGGGACAGGGAGGGGATAGAAATGAATGCAAGTGATATTGCCTGGGCTAAAGAAGAAACATTTTCATTTTAAATTTCTAGTTAACCAGTGATTCATACATGTTTTTAATTCTAGAAATTGGCAAATATCGAGTACTGGGCTACCTAAACTGGTAGTCTGAAAAACAAAAAATTTTAAAGTGCACCCATTAATAAAATACTCTGCAGCAATACTTGAGACAAAACAATCTCCAATAAGACATGATGTACCCACACACAGAAAAAGCCAGTTACTCTTCCTTCTCTGGGTTTGGAAACTAAAGATAACTATCAAAAATATACTGTCACCTGAAAATTCTTAACTACATTCTAAGGGACATTAAGAGATTTAAGTAAGGAGGCCAGATGTGGTGGCTCACCCCTATAATCCCAGCACTTTGGGAGGCCGAGCTGGGCAGATCACTTGAGGTCAGGAGCTCGAGACCAGCTTGGCCAACATGGTGAAACCCCATCTTTACTAAGAATACAAAAATTAGCTGGGTGTGGTGGCGTGCTCCTGTGTTTCCTAGCTACTCACGAGGCTAAGGCAGAGGTTACAGTGAGCTGAGATTGCACTACTGCATTCCAGCCTGGGCGACATTTTGAGACTCTGCCTCAAAAAAAAAAAAAAAAAAAAAAAGTAAGACTCCAAAAGGGAAGGTACTCTACTTAATGGATTGGGAAAAATTAGCACAACTGGAGAATGTGAAGGACAAAATGATGCGACATATACATACAAAGTTCTGAAAGGCAGGGAAAGCCTAGCACTTTTGAATGCCTACTCCCATTCAAATATACTCAATTTGAAGTTGTTCAATAAAGTCAAATAATAGGTAAATACATATGCATACAAGAAAATCAGAAAATCTTAAAATATTTCATCCAAAATGAAGCAAGAAGGATCTTATGTGGTCTGAATATTGTCACTTTTTATAAAACCAAGCCTTTCCTCCTTCAGCAGAGAAGGCTGAAGGTGAACAGGACCAACAGAGATCAAACGGGGCACAGAACAGAAACTAGGAGGAGGAAGGAAGAGATGTTTTATTCCAGAAATGGAGGAAAGTAAATTATATTTTTGTATCCCAAAGTGTTGGAGGGTTAGGCATGATGGCTCATGCCCGTAGTCCTAGCACATTGGGAGGCTGAGGCAGGAGAACTTGAGCTCAGGTGTTCAAGACCAGCCTGGACAACAATAGTGAGATCCCATCTCTACACACAGACACACACACACACACACACACACACACACCCCACACACACACATCTTAAAACTCTGTTAGACTCCATTGATGCATTACTAGTGTTTGGGATCAACTGGGTCTTTGGTCAACTGTGCTAGTAGGAATGAAGGTAAATACTTTTAACAAAGAGCAGGAGTCCACGGCTGGCTAAGCTAGACAGTGAATGGGCTTGGTACACAGGTGTCAGCCACAGAACTGATGCCATTAGAAACATGGCCTAAAAATCAAGGCCACCCTGCTGACAAAGTCATCTGTGCATCCAGCTCACCAGAAGAAACTAAAGACATACCACCCATGACGTTTATTATTTATCAATCTCAGTAAAGCTGGAGGAAGGGCTAGGGATAGAATGACGTATGTACTACAATGGGAACTTTTAAATCATTCCTTCTATTCTGAACAGAAACCGACTAAACAGTTATTTTATGTTAACTGGTATCCAGATGTTTCCAAAGAATATTAGTGAAATGCAAACATCTGCAACTATATACAGTACAAAGCACTGATCTGATTTTTAACTTAATTACCACAGATATTCCTTAGTATGCTCAAGTCTAATGAGCAGTGCACGCTAAGTTTCTCTAGGAGAAATAAAAATCAAAAGCAAAAACTAGCTTAAGTTGCTATAGTGATGAAGAAAACAAACCAGCTCATTACTTTAAAAAAGATTCAGTGAAAACCACAATTGACTAAGCTTGAATTTTTCTTCCTTTTCCTAGCTGACTCAAAAGCAAACACACAAAAGCCTCCAGCTAGAGTCACTGTTTTTTTTATAATTAATCATTAACAAAACATTTATGAAAATTCAAATGGTTTTAAAATTACTTGAACCTGGTTCTCTTAATAGGGTTTGATTTATTCATCAGAAATCTAATTTCCAGCTGTACTCTCTCACTTTTCAGGAACTATTTATAAAATAACCAAGAATTCTACCACAAGCACAGAACCCCCAGAAAAGCAAAAAGGCCTCAGAACAACTCTTAATATTCATACATTAACACTCTTGCCACTTACTCATCAGATCATATTTTTTCACTTAATATTAATGTACTTTCTAACCCACAATAACGTAGCGTAACTTAATTTAAAATGAGGAGAGGAAGGTTAGAAGCAGGGAGGAACTATTAATGACCACCCGCAAGTAATGACCATCTGAAATACTATGTCTCAGATAAAAATTCAGACATTCAGCATGGGGAAGGAGCACTGCATATAGGAGCTAAGAAAAAGTATACACTTTAGGCTGGGTGTGGTGGCACATGCCTGTAATCCCAGCACTTTGGGAGGCTGAGGCGGGCAGATCATTTGAGGTCACGAGTTTGAGACCAGCCTGGCCAACATGGTGAAACCCTGTCCCTACTAAACATACAAAAACATTAGCTGGGCATGGTGGTGCACGCCTGTAATCCCAGCTACTGGGGAGGCTGAGGCAGGAGAATTGCTTGAACACAGGAGACAGAGGTTGCAATGAGCTGAGAATGCACCACTGCACTTCAGCCTGGGTGACAGAGTGAGACTCCATCTCAAAAAAAAAAAAAAAAGAAAGAAAATAAAAATTATACTTTAATTTCTTTAGCAGCATCAATGTACTGTTCTGTATAAAGTAGGCAAATACCATCTTAGATTTTTAATTCATTGTCTAAATCTTTTATTTTAACCTGAATAAATTTTGAAAAGACAACTAAGCTTTCTGGGAAGCAAATGTTTAGCTGATGTTGGAAAAATGTAATGTAGTGACAGATCAAGGAAAAAAAAGGAAAAATACTTTTTTCATTAAAAATTTAAAATTATAATACGTATTATGTATTTCTGTCAAAATTGAAATACAAAAAGAAAGCTGAAGACTCCCTTGACTACCACTTGTGACCCGTCTTCTCTAACTGTATATCCTTCCAAATCATATTCCCTGCAGTTATATATGTACATATCCATAAAACATACAGCTTTATTTTATGTTAGGTATTTAACTTACAGCCTGATGGATGGAAGATTATGCATTAAAAGGGGGATCTTGTTAATATTTTTGGTAGATTCTTTTATTCTGATCTTGATTAACAGTAAACTTAGTTGCACTTTCCCACCAAATACATCTTGGAAACGGAGACGATACTAGTTAAAACGGCAAATATAAAGTTGGACTTAGTAAAAGATAACAGTAACTTGTTATTAAAAAGTTTCAAAGGGATAAAGTCTTGAAACTTCAGGTATCCAGTTTCATGTAAATTACTTACAAGTCTAGGTGATATTTGAGATGGGTCTTAAAAGAGGAAGAGGAATCCTAGGGAGGGGGAAGCGAGGCATGGACAGGCAGAAGGACTGCACTATGCAAGGGCGTGATGGAGAGAAGTACGTGCCTGGATTTCCAATTTTCCTGAGGATAATTTTATACCAGATCTTCTTTATTTTAAAAATCCAATCCTTTTTCTTAATAACCCCTGTCTGTCCCTGATACCACCATTTTTTTTCTACCAGTCTCTCAGGCTAGAAATTTTGTAGTTATCTTTGCCTCTTCTCTCCATCCTGTAAATCCTACCTGTTGGGAATACATTACTGTCCTTTCTTCAAAATGTTTTATCTGTCTTTTCTTTTTCATTCTCTGCTATTAACTATAACTTCATTCTCAGTTCCACTGCTGCCTAGCTTTCTGTGTCCTGCTAGGTTCATCATTATCCATCCAACAAACATAAAAGGAAAACTGTTTCTACTTACACACTTCTGAAACCAAATGTGTGGGTTTTCCACACTAAGCAGTTCTCCAGTTCTCTGCAGATACAAACTGGGTGTCCTGCAATTCAGTTTTGAATTGCCATCAACTGAGATCATAAGACTGCTGAGCAGTTGGTTTGAGAGGGAAGATCCTGAGTTCTGTAGGGCATATCACTTTGGAAATGTCCATTAAACATCCAAATGGATATGTCATGGAGGCAGCTGGAGTTCAGGTTAGAGGTCTGAGTCACTGATAAAACTTTGGGAGTTGTTGGCAAATGATAGTGTATTGGTCAGAGTCCAATTAGGAAAGAGAAGCCAGTCATTTGAACAGGAAAAGTGTACATAGGGAATTGTTAATCGCAACAGGGAAGTGGAGTAACCAGGCACAGACTAGTAGGAAGTATGGGAGGAGCAGCCACTAGTCTAGGGCTGAGGTAGAGAACTCAGGAGAGTCCTCCTCTCTTACTGCCCTGCCCCTGCACCTCATCAGAGGAACCCAGCCATGGCCCTCTGCTTGTCAGGAGAGTCACTGGTGCTATACCACTGGAACTTATTAGAAATACTTCCTTAGGTGCTGGGGAAAGGAGCGGTGTCTCAGAAGAGTTACTCTATAATAAAACTTCCTGGAGCTGGTGGGAGGAGTGGGACCTGCTGGGCACTGACCACTGTGTCCCTGGAGAAGTCAACCACCTGCAGGAGCCAGGCGAGGGAGCATAGGAGAACCAGTAGCAAATATGGCTTTCACCTACAAAGTCTCTCCATTGCTCTAGATAGGAGGTGGCGGTCAGAGTGGGATACTGTGGGGTTTGCAGTCCTTGGACCTGACAAGGTCTAAGGTCTGATCATGGAGGGAGGGGGAAGCTGAGGTAGGGCAGAGGACAAGAATGGGCTTCATGAGACCAAAAGGATGTTAGAAGGATTATTTACCCGGATACTGACATCTCCAAGAAGTAAGAGGCCTAGTGTGAAGAAGTTACAACATCCTAAGCTCTTCACGGATAAGGGAAGCATGCGCCACGTGGGTAGCCTCCCCAGTCCAGCACCCAGTATATAGCCTATGCAGAGTGAATACCTGCGGGCTGCTGGGGGTGAAAACAAGGTCCCTGTGACAGGACCTGAAGCCTGGGGGTCTCGGTGACAGGAGTGGGCCTAGTTTTTTGGTGTAGAATTGAACCTTGCGTGCACCGGTGGGATCATATTGAAAAGAAACCCTACAAGACTAAAGGAAGATGCATCCTCTGACAATGTACGCTCTGTAGGCGTCCCAAGTACCTGGGCTGGGGGTTAGATGGGCTCCAAGGCATTTCCTCAGGTGGCAATGGGCGGATCCCTGGGAAGGCAAAGCTGTGCAGGAAGAAAATGGCAAGATGCTACCTTCCCTCAGGGAAAGCCCCTTTCCCAGGAGCAGGGAAGGAGGGCAGTTTAGGCTGGGTCAGTTTGTTCCTGCCCAAATAAATAAATAAAATAAGGTCCTGGAAAAAGAGGGCCTTATTTTATTTATTTATTTTTCTTTGAGACAGTGTCTTGCTCTGTCGCCCAGGCTGGAGTGCAGTGGCTCGATCTCAGCTCACTGCAACCTCCGCCTCCCAGGCTCAAGCGATCGTCCCGCCTCAGCCTCCAGAGTAGCCGGGACCACAGGGACCACGGGCGCCCGCCACGACGCTGGCTTTTTAAATTTTTATTTATTTATTTATTTATTTATTTATTTATTTATTTATTTTGACAAATGTAGCCTCCCTATGTTGCCCAGGTTGGTCTTGAACTCCTGGGCTCAAGCAATCCTCCTGCCTCGGCCTCCCAAAGGGCTGGGATTACAGGCGTGATCCACCGCTTCTGGCCAAAAGAGGGCTATAGGGCACCCCCAGAACGCGAGATCTCCCTCGTCTGTCATCTTT